>NW_024104477.1:0-600000 GCF_003945595.2 Pipra filicauda
ACGAGGAAAAATGTACTTCATCTCTAGAGATATCTTTTATAAAATCCCTGCAAATGAATCTTTTTATTTCCCAAATACTTTATATCGATGCTACATATGCACTATGCTTTTTAGTTTTTTACATCTTGTTTAGAAAATGAACCTATGATTAAAGAAAATCATTGTAATTAAATTATGAAGATTGACACGATGCATGGAAAGTGGATTTGTACTGATAGTTTTCTCTCAATTCCAGCAGTCCTGCACTAGTGATTTTTTGTGATCTCCAGCATCTTTAAGGGAGGTGAGGGTAAAGGAGGGAATAATGACTTTGCTAACAAAGTGTAATTTTATGGTACCAGACTTCCATCAAGTGATATCTAATACTCCTGAAGTGTGTGTCCCCCTCTCCTCACAACCCCCTTCAAAGCAGAATTAAGTAGTAGAGATTGGCACTAATGGTCATATTAGAGTAAATTGTATTGGGCTGTAGAAAGGAGGAATGGCAAGAAGTGAAAAGGACATTGATTCTATTACATTTTTACCATAATCACATTAATTTTGACCTCACAGTGATAATGGCAAGGGGTAAATATACTCTGTATGTAATGGAAGACTACTTTTCCCAGCTGTTACTGCATTGTTGCTGGCTCTTCGGTGCTTGTAATTCTAGTTTATTTGAGGGTTTTCTTTGAAGGGGTCTAAAACAGAGCCAGAGCTCAGATTTTCTCACTGTGTATTTTTAAGATTTAAAAATACATCTAATTTGAAGCCACAGACACCCTTATTTGGAAGAAGAATCACACTGATGCTTAACGTATGTTCATACCTGTGATTAAAAGCTTTTTACATATGCATCCATCTCTTTTAGCTGTTCTGCTGTCTCTATCTGAGAATAACAGTGCTATCAAAGTGACAAAAGGCTAGGTTGTACTCCTAAGGGAAGTAATTACAGCAACACAGAACAGAAGGTAAAATTATCATTTGTTTGCTATTTTATAATGCAGTACCAAATATTTATCATAGTATTAGTAAAAAAGCCATGAACTTTATGTAGATTTTAGAATATAACAGTAAATGAAAATGAAATGAAAAGCTAGGTTTTCATGAGACCCAAAAGAAACATGTTCTAAACAATGGTTTAGTCACAGGACAAAATACTCAAGATGTAGTATTCTGCTGTCTAGTTTTATATAAAAAACTTGCTAGTTTTATCCATGGGTATTCTTACAAGTTTGGGTAGACTGTTCTTGGGCTAAGCTGTGTCAGAGCTCCCTGTATCAGAAAGTAGATATCGGACATATGTCAAAGGTAGGCAATGGTTTTAGGAAAAATGTATCTGGATGGCCTCAGAATCTGTATATTTACCTGATGTGTCAATGTAAAGGAATATTTTGTTAATCTTCAGTTATTTGGGATAGTCTGAACCATGGCAGTAACAAGTTTGATCTTTCTGTATGCACTTCACAAGAGATTGCTATGGTTTTGCACCTTTTCCTTATTTACTTTACTGCTCTTCATGCTTAACACAGGTAGTTAAATATTTTTTCAGTACATAAATGACTTATTTCAAAACATGCTGGTGAGTTGTTCTTGCAACTTAATGCACAGAGTGATTATCCTACCTTGAATAGGTACAGCCACAGAAAAGACACAGACCTTGGTCAAATCACATGTTTTGTTCATATATGTCAAACTAAATGTTTGTTCATGCCAGGGCAAGCAACGGGACAGGTTGTTCAGGGTGTAATCTGGGACATTCTCATCGCTCGGGCAATGTGCAGGCTTTGTGTCCAAGCGGCGCAGGAGGGCAGCACAAGGCTGTCCTGCCCGTGTGATGAGGCAGCGCCGGCCCCTGGTGGAACAGAGTAGGTATGATGAGCCCTCCGACTTGATACGACCTGATGAATGCTGCGTTGGATTTGTTCTCCTGTTCGACGTTCCTCTGAAATCTTATCTGTCTAATAAAACTTTGAGGTGAAACATAACAGATCTTCAATGTGATTTCAGTGCAGAGGCTTTAAAAACTCCAAGCTGTTTCTTCTACCATGTTCTAGAGATATTTGTGCAGCTCTATGGATAATGTATACAGTTCTTAAGCTGAGGTAAGGAGGATAAAAAAAAAAGGCATAAATTAGAATAAAGATGAGGTTTATATGCAGCATTAAGATCCATATATTGAAGTATGTTCTTAATTGATAAATGCATGTTTGATGGAATCTTTGGTAAACATTCATGTCAGCTATCAATGAGTCATGCTCATACACTGAAACAGGAAAAATAATGCTCAACTCTTTAGATCATTAATGACTTGATTGATGCATTGATTGAATTTGGTGTATTATGCTAATAGAGATCACAAAATGTCTACAAATAGGGTTTTATATTGATTGCATACCACAATCATATATATTTCATCAAATCTAATTACATTCTGTGCTTTTTTAATCTGCTTCTGATATTTAAGAATCTGCTTCAGTGACATTTGGAATAAAAACTATTTAGCATTGCTTATCTGTAACACACTCCAAAATACCTTCACCTTATACTTAATCAGTGTGCACGTATTCAGTAAGAAAAAAAATCTTGATTTTCAGATCCCTGAGTTTAAGCACTTGTCTATAAATTTGAATTGAAATCTTTTGAGTCACAAAGCATTTTTCAAGTATGTTATACTGGAAGATGTCTTTTGAATAACTTTATCACTAAAATTAGTATATTTTAGGATGGACAGAGGAAGTGCTGCAAGCAATAGTAGATTCCAGATTGTACTCCCAGATGGGGGCAGCATTGCTTTAGAAAGAAAATCAAGTGTCAGGCAGTCCTAGACTGTTCACTGAGGAAGTAGATAAGCTCCCAAATCAGACTAACAAATCTGTGTGTTAACAGAATGTTACTCAGATCAGCATGCCCCATAATAACTGCTGTTGATCCATTTGTCTGTCTTTAACCAATAAAATTATTTTAACCAAGGTTCATCAAAGAGGAAAATTTCACAAGGAAAAAAATTCAGAAAGGCTAAGAAAACCAACCATACTTCTTTCTTCTTTAGCCCTGGTGGATAATTTCTCCTTAAAAATATGCAGCTATTGTTAATCCTGTCAGGAAATTAATTCCTGGCATTGCAACTTAAAATATTCTTCCAAAGTCTCACAGAATTTCTTATTGCCAGTATTTGGTTATGTAAAGAATTGCAAGAAACAAGGCTGGTGATGTGGAGATGAAAAGTGACTGAGTTTACTACCAAGAGCCAGAAAAAGCATCATCCTCTGGGTTTAGTCTCTAATGTATTTTTGGGTTTTCCATAGCAAGAGAGGAATTCCTTCTCCTTCAGTCAGGCAGGTGTTTATGCACACTAACTTACCTCCTGTGTCTCAGAGGACCACAGCAGGAGATGAAAAAACATCTTTATTAATTCTGGAAAATGGGGAATACCTTGAGCAAATGGCAGTTTGCTTGAGAAAGGAGAAAAAAAAAAAAAAAGATCAGTTAAACTATATTTAGGGTCTGTTACAGGTACAGCTTAGACCAATTTACAATCCTGGCACTTACTTGCTTTGGAACCAGATCATCATATTTCTTCAGTTTAGTTGCCTTGCCAGTGTTTCCACAGTATAAAGATAAAAGCTGCACAAAAAGTTGTTGAATTTCTAAAGGCAATCTGAGGAAATTTTTTTTGTAGCTTTTTTTTTCTTTGGCTAGAGCAAAGGATACAGTGAGAGGAAACATCCCATGGCTGCTCCTGTAGAACTGCCAGATGAATTATTCTTGAAACCTGCTGCCAATTGCTTGTTCATTTTTAACTGGAACAATCCATTCTTCATTCAGTCTGAGGTGTGGCAATTGGAAGATTTGCATCTTTCTTTGTATTACCAAGAATGGTGATCAAAGGCTTGTAAGAATAATTGATGACATTTGCTATAGAAAATTTCTTCTTTCAAACAGGTAAACTGTCAGCTACAAAATTCCCTTCTGAGACTAAAGCAGGTTGGAGAAATAAACCTACAAAATGTTGCATTTGTGTGCACAAAGTTTTTGTGAAAGTGTACATAACCCTGGGTATATTTTAATATGTATATATTAAATATATATATAATATGTATATTTAATATATACATTGTTTGGATGTACAAAAGCCTGCAGAAGTGTGTTATAATATGGATGGCGTTGTGATTATGACCAGTGGGAAAATGACACATTTCTCCTCAAACAGACATGCCTGCATTCATAGTGTGTGTCACCATATTTTTATGTAAAGAATATCACCAAAGTGGTTGTGGCAATGGCTTTTGGGTTTGTTATGAGCAGAGACATGGTCAACAGAGTGAATACCCTACTCTTTCCCCTCCAATTTTAGCATCAATTAATTATAAAGGTGTGTTCTTTTGTTGAACACTATCTGAGAAAACCCATATGCTGCATGTTATTTGCCCCGCGTATTCAGGTTCAGAAATGCAACCCTATGCTCTGGGACAGCACAGGTAATGAAAAGCAATGTCTCTGGTATGGCATAGGGGACTGAGGTCTAGGTAAGGTTGAATAAGGCTGAAATCTTTCTGGATGACTGAACAAATGAACTGTTGGAGACACAGGATTGCCTGCAGCAGGTGTAAAATTACATTATCTTCCACCTTCGTGTAAGAATTGCAAGAAAAGTAATTTTGAGTTGCAATTAGGAGGAAACTAAATCCAAATACTTCCTAGGGAGAGAAAAGCTAGAGGCGAGGTGTGTAGGGAGCATGTTCATTTTGCTTATTTCATATCTGGGTCTGCATTGCAGAGAGAGGTGTAATTACAGAATGCAAAAGTATACCTGAGTAGTCTTTAGCCAGCTCAGCTGAACTGATGCCTTAAAGCCATGGCAATATCAACTTCAGAAAGGGAGGGAGCATTCAAAGAGGTTAGTGACAACCTTTTTACTGAAAATAAGTCTAAAACTATGAGAGTGGGGTATTAAAAATACAGACTAATATTCTTTTAAGTAATACAACTGACAGGAAATTTGAGAACCATCTCCCTAGATGGATGTCTCGTGTACATATTATTCTTAATATGGCTTAATAATTGCACTACTCGTGGTCACTGTTAGAAATGTTCTCAAATTCTCAGAAATTACTTATACAGTAAAAAAGTGATAGCTTTTCTTCTTTTACCTGATTATGGTAGATAGGCTGAGTTTGTAAGACCAGTTTATACACCTAGTGCTTTTTTGGATTTTTTTAAAGGACATTAAAAAACACCAACCCTCCTTTATTTTGCATTGGCTTCAGGAATATTGTGTATGAAAAAAATGGCTGCAAATATTACAAGAGATCTTGTGGGTATGCAGATCTGTAAAAAATGGAGGACCTGGCAGAGCACTAAATATTGAGTCCATCATCAGCAAATTTGCTGATGACACCAAACTGGGAGGGAGTGTCGACCTGCTGGAAGGCAGGAGGGCTCTGCAGAGGGATCTGGATAGACTTGAGAGATGGGCTGATTCCAATGGGATGAAGTTCAATAAAGCCAAGTGCCGGGTCCTGCACTTTGGCCACAACAACCCCCTGCAGCGCTACAGGCTGGGCACAGAGTGGCTGGAAAGCAGCCAGGCAGAAAGGGACCTGGGGGTACTAATTGACAGGAAGCTCAACATGAGCCAACAGTGTGCCCAGGTGGCCAAGAAGGCCAATGGGATCTTGTCCTGTATCAAAAATAGCGTGGCCAGCAGGAGCAGGGAAGTGATCCTTCCCCTGTACTCTGCGTTGGTGAGGCCACACCTTGAGTATTGTGTTCAGTTCTGGGCCCCTCAGTTCAGAAAGGATATTGAGGTGCTGGAGCGGGTCCAGAGAAGAGCAACAAGGCTGGTGAAGGGACTGGAGCATAAGTCCTATGGGGAGAGGCTGAGGGAGCTGGGGTTGTTTAGCCTGGAGAAGAGGAGGCTCAGAGGTGACCTCATCGCCGTCTATAACTACCTGAAGGGAAGTTCCAGCCAGGTGGGGGTTGGTCTCTTCTCTCAGGCACTCAGCAATAGGACAAGGGGGCACGGGCTTAAGCTCCGCCAGGGGAAATTTAAGTTGGATATCAGGAGAAAATTCTTTACAGAGAGAGTAATCAGGCATTGGAATGGGCTGCCCAGAGAGGTGGTGGATTCACCATCCCTGGAGATTTTTAAACGCAGATTGGACGTGGCACTGAGTGCCATGATCTAGTAAATGGACTGGATTTGGACCAAGGGTTGGACTCGATGATCTCGGAGGTCTTTTCCAACCCAATCGATTCTATGATTCTATGATTCTATGATTCTATATTACAATATACAAGAACAGAATTTTCTTGCTCTCTTCCCTTTCTGTGGTAGATTCTTTGGAACAAGTGAGCTATTAAACAGAGATGGTTGTTTTGATTACTCAAAATATTCCTAATATTTTATGCATGCAGGTGGATTGCAAATGTATCATGACTAATTTATTTCTCAATTAATGTTATTCCAATGACTAAAATATTTGTCTGCTTGGACATGCTTTTTTAAACAGTAAACTAACTCTGGTTCTGTGCAGATGCATTTCAATTTCTGCATTGAAGTACTATTTGTAGAATAAAGATCTGTTATCAGATTTATCCTGGTGAAATTCCATTGATGTTGGCCATATCTGACTGTTAAAGTCCACTAGGTTTTACTGCATATGATTGATTATAGTGATCAGTGACGAAACACTAATGTTATGTTGTTCATGATTTCAGGCTGTGAATAACATCCACCAATGTGTATAGCAGATAAATGGAAAACCAGATCTTATTTTCAAAAAAGAAATTTGTGGAGAATGGAATTTTTAAATCATGTTTACTGCATTTTCTACTTAAGGAAACTTCTCTTTACTTCTATTATTCAGAAAATCTGTAATACCAAAGCATACAATATTGTTCAATTAAGCCCAAAACAGATTATGAGGAAATCTATATGCAAGGAAGATATGACCACTTTAATGTCTTTACTACCACTAAACATGTAATAAATTAATGTAAATAACTCCTTTATGGGAATAGCAGAAGAGAGTTAGCTTCTGTTATACAGCCTTTTGCACTCATATAATGGGTCAGAGGTATGGGAGGTGGGCAATATGTTGCATTTAGACCTTTTGTTTCATCTTTAAGAAAGAAGTATAATTCTTGTCTTTATCTCCTTTTAAGCTTTTTGGTGAGCCTGATATGTGCAATGCTCTACTTTATGCCTCAGATGTTGGCTTTTCATCTTACTGGTTATCTTTCTTGTGATGAAAACAAATATTTCTTCTCCATAAATTAGAAATCTGATAAATTTTAAGCAACTCTTAAGAGCTGTGCTTTGTTTTCTACCCTTACTTGGCACTTTTCCTGTGTCCTTTCTTTTACCTTCTTAATTGCAGGAATAAGCCCAGTGACTCTTGCCAGTTAAGGGTGTTGTCAGTGCAGATCAGAGTCATCCTGGTAATGGTGTGTGTGACTGATTAGAGAAATACGGTTAGTGTGAGTATAGGGATGAGAGTGTCAAAGATTTCATTATTTTCAGAATCTATTTGCTGGTGTGTCATGTTGTTTGGTTGTCTTTTCTGACCCACTGCCTGAGTCTTATTTGATGTCTCTTGTAATCATTAATGAAAAGTCACAAATGACTTTACTTACTGGATGGAAGACCTAGAAGAAAAAAAGCCTGTATTTCCATGGTTATGGTGTTTAAAATTATTTGACCCAAGTTTGCTATGCAAGGGTAAGGGACAAGCAGGCAGAGCTGCTTAAAAAAACCCCAAACCAATACCCCCGTGTTTTTAGGAATTTGTGAAGTCTTGTGCAACAAGTTTCACACACATAAACTCTTTGGATTTTTTATGTATGCGAAGTGTACACACAGGTGCACTGGAAAGGTGAAGGAGGCCCTGATTCCTACCTAAACGTTTCTTTTCATTCTGAATTATATTTAGAACAAATTGTATTTTTGTCTGTAGCAATGGGAGTGATGCAGACATTTGGAGACCCAGGTGAAAGTTTGAAGCTCTGGGCTCCAGGGAGCTCATGTAGCACAGCATGCCTGCTCTGCTGTAGCAATAGGTCCTAAGAAAAAATAAAAAAAAAAGCCTTCCAAGGTAGTTTTCCCCCATAAATAGAAATAATGGATTGTGACTTGTCTGATAGTTCTCAGAGGCTCCAAAGTCCTATTACAACCTGTTGGTTAAAAAGAAATATGCTTTATATAGAATATCACTAAGAAAGGTCTGCTGTTGTGAAAATGTAATCCTGTGTTGTTTTATATATTATACCGTACTGGAAATTTAGTATGATCATATGCAATTGATGTAATATTGTGTTGCTACTCCATGCAGCTAGGGGCAGCTAGTGTTCCTTAGATGTGCTTTGTGTGAGTAAAGTAGATGATTTTAACAGAATCTGCTGGATGAAGGAAGAAGCCTCTAGGAAAACAATTGCCAGTTGTTAGATAAAAGAATTATAGTAACAATGTTATCCATAACCTTAGTGTTTGGCTAATTATTCATAATATTACACTCAAAGAAGAAAATGGAAGGGGAGATAAAGCAAGTTATTACTGGATGAAAATGCTCTATTTCCAGCTTTCCATCTTTACTCTAGTCTTTCTATGTGCTGAAGTCTTGCCACTGCTCCACAGAGTTCAGTTGTGTAAATGAGGTTGTTAGTTTTTTTGCCTGAAAATGAACGTCCAATTCCTTCATGGATGTTCATCAAAAAATAAAATCAGATCTTAAAGTGGGAGAGCCATATCTGTTTATTCCTTTATGCCACCACAAAAACAAATGGATTAATAATGCAAACAATAAAAGACTGGATAGGGTGTCTTGTTCTGGTGAAATGGCAGAAATGATACAAAAATTCAATCTTGCTTTGACAAACATGTCTGCAAGCAGCCCGCTGTGCCTGAGTTTTACAAGGTGCTGAGAACCTGATGTAATGTTGGATGTGCTACGATATCCATAGCCTTAGGGCTGAACTGAAGAATGAATGTCAACTGAGATTACAGTTTTCTTGCTTCTGACAATTTGCACCACATTTAACTAACCTCTCTTGGAGTCTGCTTCTACATTTGCTTTTTAGGTTAATATGCACAAAATGGACGTAGTGTATATTTAAACTACTTTTATGAATGTCAGTTAAATCTTCCATGCTATCACAATCATAGTCCAATCCATTTTTGTTAGAAAATGTAAATCACTGGTACTCTAGGAGCAGGGAAATCACATTTAGAACCAAATAAGCTGCCATCCCAACTGAAGTGTCAAATTTAACTTATTTGTGCAAAAACTTAGAATTTGATCGTGGTTCTAAGTTGATCAAACTTTTAACCTGTTATATTACCTATATATTTCTCTTTACTAAGAGGCACGTACTGAAGATAGTATTAAAACACTAATGTGAATTTGACATAAGCTTTTTTTAATCTTCTCACCATTCTGCTCGTGTTTTACAGTCAATATTACTGCAGCCACTTCCCATTGAGTGCAGGTGTCTTAAAGGGAAAGAAACTCCCCCTCGGGACACAGTCTACTAAATCAGAGCCTGAAGAAATTAGAAATGGAGAGTGAAAATACAAAAAAACCCCAGTGTGGGTGAAGACTGGATAATTGCAGTGTACTTGAGCAAGCAAGTGCTTACAGACTTGGTTACTGACTGTGTCACAAAAGGACAAAATGTAACTTAATGGCCCAATTTCCAGAAACAGGAGCTCTTTACTGAGTGCACAAAGTTGCATAAGCTAAACTAGTTACACAGGCAGACTTTTGCTTGCACATAGCCACTGAGATACTTACCCTAATACCTAAAAGACGTACATCATCTCGAAAGAGATCTACGGTGTGATTTCAAGGAAATGAAGTGGAAAAATTGCATGATCAGAACAGATTAAATTTCAATTTTTTATAAAGTTTGCCTTGAAGCAGCAAATTATGACAATAGCACTTTTGCCTTTCTCTTGCTTGTCTTAATTCTATAAATATCTGAATATATAAAATTGTATCTCAGATGTTTTAAGTTCTTTTGTATACAAGAGAAATTGTATTGCAATGAAAGTCTGTTGCAACAAAGATTGCCTTTAGTGATGGGGTTGAGAACAAATGTGGTACACATTTGTCTTTCCATCTGAATGAACTTCTGTTGTAATTTTGTGTAGTCCTATTTTTTTGGGAGCTATTGACATGAATGGAAGATAAAGATGTTAAAACTAATGACTAGATGTTAAAACTAGTGACTAGATGTTAAAACTATATGACTCCGGAAATTAGTGGAGTAACTAACTTTAACACTGTAAAATATTTACAGTTAGTTCTGCATGCTAGTTACTTTCAAACTTTGTGCTTGCTGTTTTTAAGGTAGTATGTATGCAGGTATTCTTTCCAAGAATGCCAAGGCAGTGGAAAGATTAAAAAAAACGTTTATTTCAGATGCAAGGACCACTTAACAATGCTGCAGGCACAGGGCCTCCAGGGGAAAAAGGCAATGTCCCGCCTTCTCCAAGGCCTTTTGTATCTTCTCTGTCTCCTCCCCCACCCTCTCTGGCCCGAGGAGGCCTTGTAGGTGTCTGCAAACCTGTTATCTCTCTGCGTACCAGGGAGATAGCTTACTCACAGCTTCTCCCTGCAATTTTCTGTGAAATGCAGAAGGAAAAAAAAATCTAACCCGTTTGAGAAGGCATTTTACAGTCTTCCTGAGCAAAATCGAGCTCCAGCTTTCTCTCACAAACTCTTCCAAAATTATACCTATCCCTGCACTGTTCAATGTGCCACACAAGTCTGCGTTACAGTCCACTTAATGATGCTAGAATATGGTAAATCAGCATTATGCTACTGTGAATATTCAGGCTAAACTATGTGCTTGCATTTGGAGTTCCTGCCAGCAGAACTGACTGAGCATGTTTCAAGGAAGTTACTGCCCTTCCACAGCAGCTTTACCTTAACATTAAAATGAAGCTGTCTATTGTAATGCCCTGGTGAGAGTTTTCACAAGCCAGTTCAGGGATGTGGGGTGTCAGGCAATCAGAACTCAGCATTATGGAAGGGACGGTTCTTGACAGGGAGCAATGGGTAGCAGCCAACATCAGTAGCTTGCTCAAAGAAGGTCTATGTGCTCATTGGTAGAGCTCTGGGACGTTTAGACTTTCTACCAAACCTAATCCTAACAATTGCTGAGCCACATAGAAGTTATACAACAACAATCACCCAGATGGAAAGTTCCTCTACAGTGGAGTTATCATGAGAAATTTTTCAATTTGGCAATGTTTGGGGCTTCTGTTATGTTCAACCTGAGGGGAGGGCAGTCAAAGGAAGTGTGGGCTGTAGCAAGAGCTTGGCTGTGTCTGGGCAGTGACTGCAAGGTTTATTGGGTAAGGCTAAGCCACTGGTTTCAGTGGAGAGAAAGTTTTGGGACTTGATATTAGTGGGTCTGAACAGAACCTGTCAAATAATGTAATGCCATTCTCTTCAAACTAGTAATTTTTCATATAATTTCATCATCAGAGAAAGCAGTAAAGAGAAACCAGGGAAGTCAAACACAGTTTATGCTCTAGAAGAAAAAGGGTTGATTTTTATCTCCTGCTCCATCATAAATGCATTGAATTTTACTGTGTTTGTCTTAAGTCATTCACTCTAGATACTGTATGGAAAAGAGAAATGTGTGTGCATTCAAAAGTCTTTCTGATATGCACTTTCTCTTGTTTCTTGCTTTTGCCTGTGCTTATGATTTTTTAAGGTTCTGAACGTAATGTTCTTGGTTCAGTTGGGATTTCTGTTTTTTTTCCTCTTTTATGTTGTGGCCATGTGATCTCAGCTGGAGCCTGAGATGTCGCTTATGACTGACAGCATCCTTTAAGCAAGGGACAGCGAGTGAGAAAAAACAGATGACCTTCACATTACTGTATGAAAATTAAAGCGGTATTCTAATTAACCTTCATTACCATCACATGGTTTTTCAGAGAAAACAGTTTCTGAGTGGAGTTCCATTGCTTAATCAAAATTGCAAGGAAGTGGATAATTATGGACTTGAATGGTTTCCAATATCCTTCACTATAGCACTGCTATATGCCATCATCTTCATTACCTCTAGCATTACTGTTTTTATGTATTTGTCATCCTAAATTTACACTGGAATTACATATTCCCTTTGGAAATACAAAGCCATTTAAGTCCTTTGAAATTTGCTTTGCTTAGTAATAGAGGTTTTTAATGCCTAAAAGGGGATGGAAGCAGGGAGATTTTAGGAAACACAATTCAAGAAATTGACTTAGAACAAATGATCTTATCAATGTGATTGTAGTGAAACTTTTCTTGCCTTACCTCTTCTGTTACAGTTAATAGGACTCAAAATGATGTGACGTTTCCCTTATTGAGTCTACTCTTGTCTTTCCCCCTTTTTTCCAATGTTTTCTCAAGGATTTAAAGAGGCACAGGGATTCATCTTTAATGACAGCCTTTATTCAGAGCATAGCATGCTTTTTTTGAATTTAAGGGGCATGACCAGAATCCTTCTTAGCTAAACTCTGAAGTGCCAGCTTTAAATTTAGTGTCAGTAGTCAGGATAATAACTCAGAGGAACTCAACACAGGTAGTCAACTTGGCAGAATTCAACAATGGGCATTCCAAAGCAGGAGGAAGAGAGTTTCAGGGTATCTAGTGTTTAGGGAGGAGTGAAAGAAGAAATAGAAAAAGGAGCAAAATTATATGAAAATTACAATCTCACATTTTCAAGTGATAGAAATAGCATTTATTTACTGTGGGAGAGTGTGAAAAGCATGATATCTTCCTATAATTAAGCTGATCTTAAGCATATTCTTTTCTGTACAACAATGTAGTTTCAGCCAGGCAAAGGCTGTGACTTACTTTGCTTTTATAAATCACTATCTACAGTTATTTAACAGCAAAAAAAAAAAAAATCCAGGAAACTTTTCCAAAGAGTGCTAATGTTGTTACTTTTAGTACTGTAAATCTGAAAGAGAAGTTCCTTGCATTTTTGTACTGTAAATAATATTTAAATAGAGAAGTATGTCATTAGCAAGATGACAAGAACAGCAGAGTTCAGCTGTGTGTGAACTTTATAGAGTGAAATTGTTATATAAAATGATGGTTACAGTGATACATTTTAACTCAGGAGGAGGATGATCCTTCAGCCTTTTTTCAGCCCAATAACACCAGAAGGAACCTAAAATATACTAATCATTATGACCTGCACTGAGCAATGCTTTTAAACACATGCTTTGTATTAGTCCTGGGATTTTACATCTATAGTGCTTTAGGGATTTCCATTAGTAAAGAAAATAAAACTGAAGACACAAAGTACAGCCTGAACCTGTCTTCTGTGGAGCAGGTGGAGTTGAAGGAGCTCAGCTGGCGCTGTTATGCTGCCTGAGGAGATAGGCTACCTCCAGGTAAGCCTGCTAGTCCAGGCTGAATAGGCCTAGTGTTGACATTTTCGTTAAGAGGCTCAGCACAGCTGGATCTTTGGACTAAACCTTGGGGCACTAAATTTCTGATGGTGAAGGTGCAAAACCAAAGAAAAATAGTATTCGCAGGCAAAAATCTACCCTATAAGAACTGTGCAATGCCAACCATTTAAACACAGTTCCAGATATTTTGGTGATTGCATCCGAACTTGCAAGAATCAAGTTCTGCTCTATTTATTCTACTAAGGAAAAGGAGTATACTTCCCTATGAGCTAAACTGATGGAATGCAGTATCTAATGTATTTTATTAGACCACCTCCAAGTTTTATAAGATGGAACTACTTTATACTTATGTGACAGTCTCATATATTCAGATGCTTGTGATGCATCCTTAGCGACTTGTGGTACATGGCTATTTAAAATTTAGATTAGATTTTAAAAGGAAGAATTTGTTAACTGTTTACATATGTTTAAAACAAAATGTAGTGTTAGGTATCTGCAAAAATGGGAAATTTTAAAATATGTTAGTTATCTGATGTGTTTATGTGTTGAGATCTGCTGTAATCAAAAAGCAAAGAAAAGAAAAAAATCAGAAAGCCTCTTAATGGATTTTTAAAATCTGAACACAGAGGAGGAATGTGCTGTTTTCCTCTAAATTTTGTGATTAACAAAGGTCTAAATTGTTGAGAAAACTTTTAGCATTAGGTGCTCAAATTTATATCTGTATTCTAGAAGATCAGTATTATGGTCTTGTCTTTGTAGTGCGTTGACCGAAGCCACTCCATCATTCCCCTCTGCAACTGGACAGAGGAGAGAAAATATAACATAAGGTTCATAAGTTGAGATAAAGGACGGGAGAGATCACTTACTGATTACTCAGTGAGTAATCAGGCAAAACAGACTCAAAGTGGGGATATTAATTGAATCTATTCATAATAAAATCAGAGCAGGATAATGAGAAGTAAAATAAATTTTAAAACACCTTCCCCCACCCCTCCCTTCTTCCCAGATTCTGTCTCCTCCCCCCAAGCAGTGCAGAGAAATAGGAAATGGGGTTTATGGTTGGTTCATCACAGGTTGTTTCTGCCGCTTCTCAGGGAGGGGAGTCCTTCCCCTGCCCCAACATGGGGTCCCTCCCATGGGAGACAGTTCTCTACAAACTTCTCCAGCATGAGTCCATCCCACAGGCAACAATTCTCTTCCAGGGAGTGCAGTCCTTCAGGCACAAGCTGCTCCAGCAGCATTGCCCACAGGGCCACAAATCCTACCAGGAAACCCGCTTCAGCGTCGGCTCCTCTTTCCATGGGTCAGCACATCCCTGCCAGGATCCTGCTCCAGCATGGGCCTCCCATGGGGTCACAGCCTCTTTCAGGCATCAACCTGCTCTGGTGTGGGTCTCCTCCAGGGGCTGCAGGTGTATCTCAGCTCCCCTGTGATCCTGCATGGGCTGCAGGGACACAGCAGCCTCACCATGGTCTTCAGCACGAACTGAAGGGGAACCTCAGCTCTGGTGCCTGGAGCATCTTCTCCCCCTCCTTCTTCATTGACCTTGATGTCTGCACAGTTGTTCACATGTTCTCACTCCACTTCTCTGGCTGCAATTTTCACCTGCTGAGTAACTTTTTTTCCTTCTTAAATATGTTATCACAGAGGCATTACTATAATTCCTGATTAACTTGGCTTTGGCCAGTGGTGGGTCTGCCTTGAGCCAGCTAGCATTGGCTCTATTGGACATGGGGGAAGCTTCTAGCAGCTTCTCACAGAATTTTCCCCTGTAGTTCCCCAGATACCAAAACCTGCCCACACAAGCCCAATATATTCTATCTGTCTTTAACAGAATTAAGATATTTCTAAAATACCACGTCAGCCTGTTGCGTCCATTCAACACCTGCTGTTTT
This sequence comes from Pipra filicauda, assembly GCF_003945595.2. Classification (NCBI taxonomy): domain Eukaryota; kingdom Metazoa; phylum Chordata; class Aves; order Passeriformes; family Pipridae; genus Pipra; species Pipra filicauda. The sequence continues at coordinate 15,292 of NW_024104477.1, forward strand.
GCTATGGGAGACCGAAATAATACTGAAAGTATTCTTTCAGGTCTGCTAGTATAATGACTCTTTAGAAGTGCTGGTGTAGTAGCAACTTACACAGGAAGAACAGGACAAATCTGAATAGTCAGGAATGGTGATTAAATCTTTCTGCCTTGGCCTGTTTCCTATGAAATGGTGAGACCTGCCGGCAGAAGATAATTGGTAATTTGTCAGCATTCTTTCCTAAGGGCAATAGCATGCTCTCACTTTCCTGATCTTAGCTCTTTAATTTTCATTGCAACCTTAGTGCATGTCTCTAGGAACAGAGAATGATTTGCATGGTTGTAGTGTTGTATGTGAACTGACTTCTCTACATCTGCTGCAAATGGGATTCCTCTTATAGCAGTCATATTTTCTTATTGTGAGGCTGACAATAAAAAAATCAAATTACTGCTAATGATGACAAAGTTTTAATAAAGAAATTATTTATAGTTTCACAGTAAGAGTCAGCTTCCTCAGTGATATAAATCAGCATGGCTCTTTTCAGCTGAGAGTGTGTGTTCTCATGTGACAAAATCATTGACTCAAATCTACCTTTAAAAGAATTTTGTTCCCATGGCAGCCAAGCAGGGCAAAAGGCCTATGTCTTGATATATGCTTTGACATTGGGTTTGAAATGTTGCTCTACTCTGTTGTAAGGCTATCAAGAAGAAACTTGTCTGACACTAAGTGGTTGTAGGAATAATTTTCAGAACAAACCAAATAATTGTCAGTAGATCTGGGAGGACAATGAGGAAAGGGGTGGAATATTTCAAGATTGAGCATCAAAAATGAAAGTGCTTAATTTACCAAGAATGAAAATGTTTAATGTGACTTGATTAGTGGAGTTACTGAGTTCCCATTTGAGTGTACTCATCAGGCCCAGTTGGGTGCTGGAATTGACTCTCTGCATAGCTTTAGAAATGTAGATGTCTTTACCTTGGTTTGGTTGGAGGAGTAGTCTTATATTTGCCTAAAGCTAACACACGAGAACTGTTCACTTCGTGCTAGTCCTGGCTCTGGTAGGCTAAGAAAACTCTACTATTTGGATCTAGTAGTAGTGGCAATCTGTAATAAGATGATGGGACATTGCTAATGATGCTAATATTATTGAGACTTGGAATTTGAAGGAGCCCAAGGAATGCCCAAAGTACCTCTTTTCTATATACTGCTACACGAATGGCTATAGTAGAAGAGAGATAAGATGACGTCCTTCTCACTTGCATATTAATATATGAGCAGGAAGGAACACCATTCAGGCAGGAAGTAAAGCTCTGTAGACTATTTCAGACAGCCAATTGCTTCAGTGTCCTTGTTCAAGCTGTTGTCAGTCGCTTATGGTTGTGGGGAAAAGGTTATCCTCACAGCAATCCTTCAGTAGAAGTTATTTATTGGGGAAGAGAGAGGTCAGAAAATAACCTCAGTCTTTGGTAGAGAATTTATAACATAATTGTCTTAACAACCTAGAAGGTCATGACCATTTGGGATAAAATTAACAGTCTGTTATCCAAGGGGACACAATAGTATTGTGGCAGAGATTGGATCTGAGATTCCTTGCCAAAGAAGCAGGCCAAAGGCTACCCAAGGAAAGCTGGATCCAATCATAGCTCTAGGTGGAAAAAAATTAAATTCTTCTTTAAAAATAGGAAAACCACCATCTAAGATAAGCTGTTTCAGTCTTTAATAATTTTTCACCTTTCCTTTGAAGAGTTCACACTTTTTTTTTATTTGCAGTTTATCTCAGTAAATTTCAGCATGCAATTACTAGCTTTTGTATCCTTGTCAGCAAATTCTAAATACACCATATACCCTCAGTAACAGATCTTTTTCTCCACATAATTCTATGTCAAGTGATAACCATTGTACAGCATTCTCTTGGACAGCGGAAAATGGACCTGCATTAAAAAAGCTTTTGTTGAGAAACTTTCTGTTAGATGCTAGGAACTATAAGACCATATTTCTGTTATCTTGGACAAACATTCATTTGCCTAACATTCAGCTATCCAACTTGGTAAATGCTGATATAAAACTGGTCCTCTTTTGTGCATTTTGTATAACTTCTACAAAAGACTCGTCTTATTTGAGTGTGATATGATTTAGGGTACTTTATATTTTTAAAGAGGAAACAAAATTCTCTATATCATTAGTTCCATTATTGAGAATAATCAGGCATGCTTTTAAAATAGTTGCTAAAAAGATGTGAAATCAATTCAAGCCTTTAACTCTGTGTCCTTAATACTTCATTATTTTTTGTGATCTTGTCAATGTGGAAGTTTACTCTGTATATACGGATGTGAGAAAACTTTGAGAGGTTTGGTTAAAAGAGCACTGGAAAACATTTCAGTTATTTAATGAAAGCACACAGAAGAGATTTCAACAATTTAGCAATTTGCTCTGTAGTGTGAGCTTCTAATTGGGAGTAACCAGTAGCAGGACAACATGTATTACTACAATTGCAACTTGCAGTCTTTTTTTTGAAAATTACAAGTAGTGTTCTAAAAGCATGATATTAAAATACTTTTCTTAACGGCCTGAAATTTGTACTTTGATTGAGGCAAAGCATTTGAAGCATGCAGTCAAACTAAAATGTATTCTACTTAAAAACAAAGTCAAACTATGTCAGAGATGATATCTGCTCCTGTCTTTTACTATGTACCACAGCACATTATCTGTTTCCTCCATTCTTGTGAGAAAAGAGACAGTGACTAATATCTTGCTTCTGTAAGGAACAAGACATCTGCTTAAATCTAAGCAGATGAATAGTCATACTGAAATCAGTGGGATTACTTGATAGCTGAAAAAATATTGAGTTTAATTCTACACTTTTTTTCCTATGTAATATATTGTATCTTTCTTGATAGTTCTTATGCATTAATCAGAGCATTTTTTTTCAGATAAATGTCTAAGCAATCACTAAGGGAAAACTAAATAAATTTGAAATTAAATTTTCTAGAAACTTCTTATTCTACAGTGTTTCAAATATTCCTAGTGAGATTTTGGAACCTCATTTGCCTGAAGTTTGAAGTTATTAAAGCTGCTATTGCTATACAGGTCTAGATTTCTATGCCCAGTACATCAAGATGCTTTTTAGAATGTGTTTTAACTGTTGAAAAGAACTCATGTGGTGAGTTGTGTGGAAATTATTGGTTTTTTCATTATACTCTTTCTAAGATCTTTCCTTGAAAGGAAAAGTGTAAACCTTCTGACAATAGGAGGTGTTTTGGTCTCCTTACTAGGTCATATATTTGATGCAGCATCTTAAAGACATATTCTGTCTGAAGTAACTGGCAAAAATGTGTGCTAATAACTCTTATTACTTGATTCATGCTGCTGTGAATGTACTCTCTGTGCTACTATGAATATAGTTCAGGGTTTTTCCTAAGAATTTTTTTCTAACATCTTATTCTAAATATCAGTGCAGCACTCAAACTTAGAAATATTTGTTGAGTTGTTTCTTTACCCTGACAGATTATTCAGCACTTTACTTAGCGTAATAGTTCTACAGAATGTAGTATTGACGTGTATCTATTCCATTAAGATCAGTAAGGAATTTGGTCAACACGCAGTTAAAGAGTAGGGAAGGATACTTTTGACAATTTTATCTTGAAAATTTAGTACAGTGTTCTTGTCAAGTTATTTAGCTGAAAGTGTCTGGTGGCGCAGTCATATATTTAAAAACGCAGTATTCTGATTCTTGGGTTGTTTTTCTTTCAAAAATTAGAAAGAACATCTGAATGCCTATACTTGCAGATTTCTTACTTTATAGTTTTGACCTTGGCTAATGAATGTATGCCTCCTTGCTTTCTCTTGGGTTTATAATATTGTTGTTTTTTAATTAATCTCTAAGTTCTATTTCTCCTGCTGCCACACTTCTGTGGTACATTCATGCCAAATGGCTTACAAAGTTATCAAAACTCTTTTACTGGTTGTCTTTCGTAGCAGAAGTCATGTTTGTTTCCTGTGTGACTATGTAATTTTATAAAAATATTTTAATTCCGAATTCTGCTCTTTGCACAGTGAGCTGACAGTTTGCAAGTGACAGATGTGCTGAATGGCTTTGCAAATAGCAAAAGAATTTCAAGCAACTGAATAATTGCTTCAGAGCACCTTTTGTGTAAATAGGAGTATTTTCGTAGAGTACTGTCATCTTTGGATCCAGCCTATATAGCCCATTTAATGCATTTAAGATATTGTAAGGATGTAATTAAGTCTTGCCATATTCCTGTGTTCCTTGGCAATATCTCCCTTTAAAGTCGTAATATCCTATTATCTGAAGTAGGTTCAGGTAGTAGACGATCTTGATGTGCTATTCAAAATGGTTTTTGTCCTATGGGAACAGAGGGCTAATGATGTCAAAACCTTTATCATTAGCAGTTACAAGTGCTTTCTAAAACTATTTAAGATTTAGTGATCTAAAAGATGAATCTGTTATCCTAAAGAGTCTCCCTGTTGACTGACCTTTTCTCTCTCCCAACCCAAAAATTCATGGGACTATAGGAGGAGGAGTGAGTATTCGGAAGGAAAGTATTATATGTTTTTCTCTTTTTACTTTAATTGATGTCAAATATGATGCAGTCAATGGTACTTCTTATACTATGGCTGTCCTGCAATTCTAGAGGTGACAAAACCAGAGTGATACGCATTTGAAACAAGGTGGGATAGAGTTGAGTTATACTGGATGGGAAAAGACAGAGCAGGACAGGGTGGGATAAGATGGTGTGGTAGCTCACTTTGGTGATTTCATCATTTTGATTGAAAACTCAGCTTTTCTTTTGAGAGTTTTGTACAGCAACAGGGAAAAGAAACATCTTTAGGATTAGAAAATGTGACTATTTATGAAAAGAATAAAGTTCTTTGAGCCTAATAAGGTTAGATCACCTTTTAAATACTTTTAAATACATTGTCTGGTGTTTTATTTTTATACAGCCAAGTAGGGTTTTTACAATATACCAAGCCACTGTTTGGAGGTTGTCCTTTGTTTACAGGAACTTTTCTCTGGTCCTACTGAATATTTTTTAGGGCCATACATGAATCCTCTTTCTTACCAACATAATCTAAGTAATTTCTGGCTCCATGGAGTTCCTTTGAGTTTTTCAAGAATGCAGCAGAAAACAAAACCCAACTTAGTCCCACTGTGTTCATATCAAAACATAACAGCAAAACTGGTGTCACTGACCAGGTTTTTAAAGGTAGTACCAGTGCGAGTGGCTCTTTAGAGAACTGTAGAGAAGATATTATAAAAAGGCTAAAATAAGCATGGGATTTTAAAATAAACAGGTATACAGTTGTCAAGTTCTTGATATGGCTAATGATTTGGAAATGATTCCAAGTAAGAGTGTGAGGTTTGAATTTGATAGAAACAGCAATTATTTACAAAAATTAAAAAAGCCCCAAACAGTTGTGAAAGCCTCACCAGGAATCTGTTGCAAGGATCTGCTAATGAATTATTAGACTGAACTGTGGCCCTGAATATAGATTTTTTTAAAGAAGAGAGTGGGGAAAATGACACCTCTTGAATGATCTGAAATAAATGTGACAGTAATTGACTTTGAAAGCATTGTGAGGATATTGCGGAGATACTATCTGATTCATACATTTCTACATCAATTATGTGATTTAAAGTAAGTGCAGAGGTTCCTAATTAGGTCTTTGTTCAACTGTCAGGCTGCTTTTATCTTTATTTAGTGTTATCCTTTCAGTCTGTGACAGAACACCAGTTATTATGAGTAGAGAGTTAGGGTGAAGGAAATAATTTGAAATGCATTGAATGACTTGAAAATAATGAGGTGTGTGCTAAATGGCATTTCTTTTGGGATTAGAACTGGAAGTGAAGGACTCATGGTGAAAATGTTTTCCTAGATGTTATTCCTCATCCCTCCCGCTGAAACACTTGGGAAAGTTTTATTAATCTGGAGAATTAAATACTAAAGTTGAATATTGCTTCTTTTAGGAAACCCAGTAAGACAATTTAAGCATGCATGTGTCTGAAAACCAAAACATACACACAGTCTTGCACTGTTTATGCTGTCTCTTTTGCCTCTATGAAGATTTGCACTGTTAAGATACCAGTGTCTGAAATAATATTTCTGTACACAAATATGTCACTTTCCATCCTTACACTTTGATATGAATTTATTTTCTGTAACCTTGTAATAATAAAATAAAATATAGCCCAATGCAAATTTTGAGTAAGAAAAAAAATAACAAAGATAAAGTTACTTGAAGAGACTTTAGTTGTACCATCAATGGGAACAAAATTACTGGGGTGGATCCATAGAGAAAAGAATGTCTTACCCTAAGGAGGTAGCTGGAGATCAAAGAGGATCCTTATCTTCACATAAAAGTCTCTCAGTGAGCACAGGCAGGCAGGCAAGCAAGTGAAGACCACCTGAGGGAGAGAGAATAATTACATGGGTATCAAGTTATGCTTCCTTTCCCTTAAAATGATGGAAGTTACTAGAGTTCATGGGGACAGAAAGTGTGTGAAAACTTCGCAAGGAGTCCTGATAACTTTTACTTAATGGGGAAATAAACCCACTTGTTTTTGGAGAGGCTTGAGTTACTGTGTCACTTGCCTTGTAATTCTTACCTGAATGTGCATCTGTGATTCTATGAACACTGGTTGGAATTGCCTTGCATGTGGAATTTAATAAAACAGATAATTGTAATTCCATGGATCCTCTGCCAGGAGAAGCACTATATAGTTCTTTAAAAATTATAGCACAGAATCCCAGGCTTGTCACAGATGGGAGTGCAAATACACAGCTTTCTCTGTAACTACGACATCCTTTAAACCCAGATAACATGTTGCTTGCAATGAGTCTCTTCATTCTGAATCTTTCAGAGAAGCCACAGAGAATATCAGTGCACCAGAGTTTAGGTCTAAAATGAATAGAAAAAAATAATTTCTGGCTAATATTTTACTAGCCTGAGTTTGATCTTCTTTCACTGTGCATCTTAGACATGAGCATTTCAGCAGAAGTGAGAGCATTTCAGTTTCTTGGAGTTTTCTAATTTCTTGATTGAAATATTAATTTTATTTTTCTGGGGAAAAAACGTCCACTTTCAGTTAAAAAGCCTACATCCTTTTTTCTAACAGGGATAAAAGCCTGCACCGAGAGAGCAAGAAAGGCCAAGCCCTGTTCTGTACTTTCTCTTTGTAGTGTTTACTTTTCCGTTTACTCTCAGTAAATCTGAATTACCTTTTTTTTTTAGTTGAACAGTTATATTTTATAGAGAAATATCAAATTTTAAATATAATTGAAAGTATTTTATTTTTAAGATTGCTACCAAAATTGTCAGACCAGCTAGTGAGCTTACAATGCCTTTGATTCCATTAGGCTTTCTCAATAGCATAGCTTTTAGCAGCATGTTATGCAATCAGCTGCTCGTGCTGCAAATTAATCTGTGTAATGCAGGTGTCAAACTGAGTGGAAGTCTATAGGACTGAGGACTGAGGATGCTGTGTATACTAATTCTGGCTTCCTAGCTTGGGGTTTCAAATGTATCTGGTAATTAAATTAGTGTGTGGTACTCATAACATTTGCTTTATAAACCCTTGTCACTGCACAAATCTATATTATAATATTTCAGTTTTCTGTAAATAGCTGTATCCTGTGGATAAAATAGCAGATACAATGCCTGAACTTGGAATTTTTGTTCTGCCTTAAAAAAAATGAAGATGAATAACTGACTTCAGATTCCATATAGTTGCTTATATTTTCTCTGTAAATAAAAGCAATTCACTCCTTTAAAATACTCTGCTTCCTACACAAGCTTTAATTTCCTGACAAAAAGTTTTCTCTATTTCATGTTTTTGTATGTTCTTCAGTGAGTTCTCTAGATGATTCATCAGATAGAACAAGGAAACAGTGAGGGTTATTTTTCTTCCTTAAAAAAAAAGTAAATCAGTGATGGAGAAAGTACGGATATGTGTAGCAGAATACGTCAAAGATGTGCTATGTGAGAAATGTCCATAATTCATCAGGAAACCTTATGACAGAAAAGATATACAGATACTGCTTTTAGTTGCACTGATAGGTCCACAGGTAAACTTTGATTAACAGTTTCCTTGTAGTAGGATAAAGCAACCAGGATTTGTAGACTTCTCCTTGCCTGGAATGCACGACATTACTGGAACCCATAAAGGTGATAAAAAAATCTCCAAAGTGATTGCTCATCCCTGTTGCTTCACATATCACATTGCTTAAATTGTACAATCTGGAGCAGGTTTTCTGAAACAATGTTTGCAGTTCAGTTACAGTCATGTCTGGGGTAGCTTAGAGGATTCCCCTGCAAACTTCCTAACTTCCTTTTCTTGCTTGTCTTTCACTGTGTCTGTTCAGAAAACTAAGCAACAAAGCAAGCCACATGCCTCACAGACTTTTTTCTTTTTTTTTGATGGTAGTAGCAAACTCTCAATTCAATTGACTGTTTTAGAATACAATTCAATTGCTGGGAAGTGTTTGGCTTCCTTGCAGGGCACAGTTGGTCTATCTTATACAAGCTCCAGTAGAGAAGTCAGACTCTCAGATGGTGCAAAGCAGAGTGCTTCACTGCTTTCCATAGGGAAATTCCCATATTGCCTACCTTCTGTTTCAGTTATTGCGATCAAAGTATTAAAGAAACCCCAAAGCAACTCAACATGTTTTATCTCCTCCTGCCCAGCTTCTATACTTTCTGCAATAGAAATAAATTGAAATCCCTTTTTAAACAGGGTCATCTAAGTTCCTCAATACAACGTAATAAAATCCTTCCTAGAATTGTTCCAATATAACTAATGCAGAACTTCTTCCTAAATAATTTAGCTCCATTCTACTTCTACAGAGATGGAAATATAGGCTGATAGCCATGGAGATTTGAAAGAAGAATTTTGCTTGGAGTAGATGAAGAAGTTAACTAAAACCCTGCAAAAAATGTTCCATTTCCAAAATTATCTTTGTAGTTTGATGGTAGACGTTGCCAGAAGTCCAGTGGAAACTCTGCAGTAAGCAATCTTCTTCAAGTGTGGAAATTCTTCCGTCTGATTTTAAAATGAAATTTTAACTGGTCTCTGAGTGTTGTTTTAGAGGTGTGAAAACATGGGTTATTTATTTGAGTTTTTAGCTCAGTAACTCTAAACTGCACTGATTACATATATTTGCTGTTGTTGTGTTAATTCTGCTAGTCATTGCATGCAGGACTTTCCCTGTCATAACTTTCCTCTGACAGCCATGGATTAATAAGTAAGAAAACCTGTCTTAACAAGTAAGAATGAGCAAGCATATCTGTTGTTCAGATAGATAATCAGTCCTATTGTGAACTTGCTGGACAGTCTAGGTGTTACTTTGTAGGCTACAGTGTACATCTAGGTACTTCTGAGAAAATGAAAGTAGCTATTCTTAAGTCTGCTACTGGCAAGAGATGAGAGATGACAGCTCCTTTTGCTCTTTCCAATGGAAGTTATTTTTGATTATTTTTCTTTTGTTCTATCAGGAAGAACATAGGTGTGAAACTTCAGCTCAGAATACCTGAAAGCTGAATTCCACATATCTAAATATGCAGTTAAATTACACTGTGAATGGATGGAAATTTTCATTAGAAACATAATGTCCCTCTGACAGGAGTACATTTGAAGCTAAAGAATGTGAGCTGGAGTGCAACTATGGCATGCAGAATTATGTTTTGGATATGATTTTTGAGAGAAAACTGTGCTGAAGGCTCTAAGTTCAACACTTTTGGTCTATGCACTGGAAACATTTCTCTCAGCACTGCTGTCTTTCCTGGTTCTTAAGGCTGCTAAAAGGCAAAAGCAACTAGGTAGTGTCTTAATGACTTTTCTGAGGTTACTGTATGTTGTGTACATATACACACCTATAAACAATTTTATCAGCAAATTCTTGCATGAATTTTCAATACCATGATACCAGACTGCATGTTATCATAGTCATGTGTGTACGTCCTTGTCTCCATGCACTTTCTACCTTTGCTGTTTCTCAGTGCAGGATGTAGTTAGGAGTGGAAGATCAGCGAGACCAAATGCCTGCTGTGCTCTGTTTTATCTTTCCTGTCCTTCCAGTTGCAATTCAATGAATAGTATGTCTTCTTACATCAACTGTGATACAAAAACATCCAAGGCTCCTTTTTTTTCAGGGAGAGAGGATGTGTTGTCAACTATAACTGCAGTACCAAGGGACTACCAGCTAAGAGAAGTTCTTGGGGCACTTCATGGACTGTAACTACTAAAAAAAAAATGAGTCGTGTATTTCTCCTTTCTCGCCTTGGGTTTTGATGTACCCAGTGTCATTTTTTCCTGAATAGATTGTAGAAAAAGGATGATTAGTCTGACTTCATAACAGGATACACAGGAGTTGTATTCCCCCTGGTGTGTCCTAGGTAATATTACTTAAAAAATGTCCAATATTAACTTTAGAATAGCCAATGACAGAAAATCAACCATTTGTTTAGGAAACCATCCTAAAAGTCTTTGATCTTATGTATCTGGATTGCAGGGGTTTTTTTCCTATTGTGTTGTAAAGTTCATTGTCAAAGTATCCTTCCACTTTTTATGTAGTTTTTCCTTAAGTAGTTTTTGGATTTGTACTCCTAATGTCTGTTCCTAATGTTCTGTAATGTCTGTTTTCTGGTACTGGAGTTGTTCCTTGTGGATCATCTATGAACCCTTTCTTATGAACTTTAGCACTGTAAGGTACATTATTCTGGCACTGATCACACTGTAAAAGTTGCCCCACCAGTCTGACTTGGCTCCTTTGCTAGTGCACACACAGACTGCAGTAATCTTCCCATAGTGCAAAGACAAGTCAGTCTTTTTCTCATTGTCTGATGGAAGATATTGGTGTCTCCTTCACAACAGATCTGCTTGGCTATATTTTTAAGCAATTAAATATTTAGCTATAACCACATGATTACTAAAGTTAGCACAATCATTCATGTACTTAAATATATGCAGGATCTGGGCATTAGCTTTGTTCTCCTCTCCTCTGAAAAATAAAGCTTTGTAGTATTAGAAATACTATTCTTTCCCCCCTTAAATTCTGATTTAGTTTCTGGCTTTATTCTCTTCCACTTTTAGTCATAAATCCCTTCTCCCAGATTCTCCTTGACCCTCAGCATTTTTCATTTAGGGGCTTTCTAGTTTCTCCTTGACTAATCATCTTGTATTTTTTAATAGCCTGAAGAACTTTAACCAAAATGCCATTTTTAATCTCATTTTCTGTTTCCAGCATGCATTTTAGTAATCCTCTTTTCTTATACTACTTGCAATTAATGTATCCCATTAGTGTTCCAGACTATCAATGTGTCATTTGCTCAAAGGATTAATGTTGAAAAATGTATTAGCACTAATACATAGTAAATGAGAAGGATTGCTCTTATGCCTTTGACTTCAGCATGCTCATTGGAAATAAGGATGCTGGCTTTACCTGGAGTCATAGCTAGAATGAGCATAAAATATAAACTTGGACTGCTTCTTAATAAATGGATTCTCTAAGACATTAATTAAAACTGATTTCCAGTAGTAGTCAATATTCTCCTGCAGTGTGTTAAGCACTCTCATGGTTGTGTGCTGTGTGCTTTATGGTGACAATCTTTGCCAAATCAATCTGCAGAAGTAAAGATTATCTAATTTTTGAAATACTGCATTGAATTAGCTTTATTGCTATAGTTTTGAGAGGAAAAAAGAATACAGAAATAGCTTTCTGCTGTTTTTGAACCTCTTCAGTTCTGACCAGTCCCTGATAGGATTAAAATAAACCTTCAGAAGGATTATGCTCTATTGCCTAGGAAGAAAACTTTCCTGTGGAGAGGTCAGGCACCCAGTGTGCATCCTGGTTCAGGCAGGTTTGAGTCAGTTCTGTACCTTTTTAGGAACTACATTACAAGATGTCAGAGTAATTTCTGTTTGTTGGCCTAGACTGAATACGTATATGCACACACATGCACACTTTAATTCTTATATGTCTCCTTTTGATCTAACATGTATTTTGGATGCCAGTGGAAAATAATAAATTGACTTAATCTGTACTTCATTGTCTTTTACCTGTGGCCGTTACTGTTTTCCCAAACTACAAGGACAACATGCTATTTGTGAAATTGCTGTTTATTTTGCTGGACTAGCCAAAGACTGAGGTATAAGGATTTTCACTACTCAGTGTTTTATATTTATGTTGCAGGAAAATTTTGAAATGGATACATTCTTTGTTACGCTTTGGTTCTGACAGAGAAAGTGTCTTCTATAACAGAAGCAGGCCCTACTTTTGATATTGACCTGAACTTTGCCAGAGTTTAAGCAGCACCTCGTTGTCAAGTTTTGGACTCTTTTGATCAATACACCACTGCAGTCTCAGTTTCATAATCTGTTGAGCTTGCAGTCGATTATCAATAAATTAACTTGAACTGCATGAGTTTTTCTAGCAATCTGCTCATTTTTGTAGTTGTACATTTCAGAAAGATAAGATTCCTAATTACAATATGGACTTTATTTGTAAAGTATTTGTTTCATTCCTGCGTACCATGGGAAAGGAGGATCCAGAGAAACACAGGCTGCTCAGTCTTAATCCTTGGAATGAGGATGGCTCAGGGGGGAATATTATCAAAGTCTATAAATACCTGATGGGAGTAAGTAAAGAAAGTGCATCCAGGCTTCTCTTAGTTTTGTCCGGTGACAGAAAAAAAGACAATTGGCACTAACTCAAATACTGGTTTCCTAAGAACGTTTTTTTTTTTTTTTCCATCAAGGTAATCAAACACTGGAGCAAGTTGCCAGCTGGTGTAATCTCCATCCTTGGAGATATTCAAAACATGACTGTACGCAGTGCTGAGTAGCCCATTGTGGCTGACCTTGGTTTGAGAAGGTGGTGTTAAAGTAGATGAGTAGATGATTTCCAGCTGCTTGATCTTCCAAGCTTGGCATTTCTGTAATTGTTCCTAGGATATTAACAGGACATTTGAGTTGAATTTTATAACTGATGAAACCTTAAAATGAATAAGTAGATGAGAAAGCATTAACAGAAACACTGGGAGTCAAGTTTCTGGTTTTTGTTATAACTGAGTTTGTTCTGTGATGGATGAAAGCCCTGGTGCTTCAGGATGATTTAATCTGTTGTTTTTGTTGCCTACATGATCTAGTTTAAATTGGGAATAGGAAATAGTTGTTCTTTTTGTCACAGGCCTCTATAGTGGGTTTCTGTGGCTGGGTTTTGGTAGTGTGGGGTGATACAGGGTTGGCTTCTGTTAGAAGCTGCTAGAAGCTTCCCCTGTTCCATGGAGCCAATGCCAGCCAGCTCCAGGATGGTAGTGCCTCTGTGATAACATATTTAAGAACAGAAGATTGTTGCACAGAAGAAAATTCCAGCCAGGGAAGAGTGGAGGGAGAACATGGAAGGAGGGGTGGGGGTGTTTTAAAGACTGTTTTATTTCTCACTCTTTTGCTCTTACCCCGTTAGTAATAAATTTAAGTGCTATCCCCATCTTGAGTCTGTTTTGCCCATGAAGGTAATCAGTAAGTAACCTCTTCCAGTTGTTATCAAACCTCATGAATTCTTAGCTGTTTTTTTTCTCTCTCCTCTGTCCAGTTGCAGAGGGAGAGTGAGAGAGTGGCTTTAGTGGGTATCTGGCATCTAGCCAGAGTCAACCTGCTACAGCCTCTTTTGGCAAGACTTGTAGCATAAATTCCAAAAAACAACCTAAATCTAGTGGTCATAAATGGTCTGTTCAATGTCTTTAAAAAGAATAAGTCAGGTGCATTTGACAGGATTGTGAATGTCAGGCAGTAGATACCCATGACATTTTGAAGACAGTTGAAGTTTTGTCCAAGAAGAGTCCAGTCAGGATCTGAATTGTGTTTTAGTCTTATAACTTTATTCTTACATACGAAGATTCAGGGTGGCCAGATGGGAAATTTCAACCATAAAAGCCATGTACAAGATGATCTAATCCTTAAAGCCAGTTAAGGCAGTATGATTATTAGAGCTGGATGGAAAATGAAAATATGAAAATTAGATTATGAAAATTAGGTAGTAGATCAGAAAAGTTAATTTGATTGTTTAAAATAGTTATTGATGTTATTAAATGGTGGTCAGATCTCTTCCCAGCTGGTATTGTTGAAAAGAATGTCATGTATTTCTTCCTCTGTCATACAGAGAAAGAAAGATGTACTATTCCTGTCACCAAGAATTTTAAAAAGTACCTTCATTGAGGAAGGAATTCAGAGGAAGACTGAAAAGTAATCATTCTTTCAAAGTTCATACATGTCTCATGTTTGCATGTGTGGTGAGTAGACCTTGGCTGGATGCCAGGTGCCCAACCAGCTGCTCTATTGCTCCCCTCCCAGCCAGACAGGGGAGAAAGTAAGATGGAAAACAATTTGTAGGTTGGAATAAGGCAGTTTATTAAAGCAGAAGCAAAGCAAAATCTTGTGCATGCAAAAGCAAAGTGAAAGATAACACGGTTTATTCTCTGCTTCCCATGAGCAGCGATGGTTGGCCGCTCCCGAGAAGCAGGGCTTCAGGACGCGTAATGGTTCCTCAGTAGGCAGCCATTAGACAAGGAATGCCTGCCTTCCTGCTACCTGCCTCAGCTTTTGTATCTGAGCTTACATCATATGGTATGGAGTATTCCTTTGGTCAATTTGGGTCAGCTGGCCTATTTGGGTCCCCTCCCAGGGTCTTGCCCTCGATTGAGGAAGGAATGTTACCTACTGCTGTGCTCAGCCGTAGCCAAAACACTGGTGTATTATAAACACCCTTCTAGCTACAAATGCAAAGGACAGCACTGTGAGGGCTACTATGGGGAAATGAACTCCAGCTCAGCCAGATCCGATATAGCATGTCTTCAAACATGTTTGGCTTCAGCAATAATCTCGCAGAGTGTGATAGCATGGGCATAAATGTTTCTGTTTCTGAGATTCAAAAGTGAGGTGGTGTCTCTGTTCAGTCATTAACCAACCTGATAAGGCATGAAACAGGGCTATTCATTCTTTTCTGTCAGTTACCAAGACTTGATGCTTTGCCTTTTTTATGAGTATTTATTGCAAAATTCTTATATAAACTTGAAATGGGCCAGAGGTTTACTCTCCAGTGAATGTCATGATGTATAATTTTTGGGAAGCAGATTTTCAGCAAATTTTAGTATTTGTGCCTGTCTGGATTTCATGGACAAGTACCACTTTCCATATGTTGGGAATTTGGACTTTTCTTAGTATTCTAAACACATTCTGAATGATCTCCAAGCTCTTCTGTCCACAGGTCTCAAAATTTGCTTGAGCATGCAAATGTGACATCTGGATTCTTTTCAGAACTGGGATTTGACATGTTGCAGAAACACAGAATATTCTGGATAATATTGTTAAATGTTTTTGTAGATGAGTCCTTTGTTCTGTCAGTCTTTCAGCTTGTTATATTAAATAAAAACATTTAGTGAGTTCATTTTTTATCTTGCAAAATGACTTGCTGTATGAATTGACCCACATTACTTAATAAGAAATAATTTTTAAGCCAACCTTAATGTACAGCTTGTTACAGATCTTACAGTTGCCACTAATTATCTGATACAAAGATAGTGCTAAATTTATGGTTGTTGATGCATGCTGTTAACTGGGTGTTAACGAAATGTCATTTCATAGAGTTCATTTAGTGTTTTGTTTACATTAGGAAAAAATTGAAACAATTTGGAGGTTACTTTTAGTAGTCAATTATTGTCTCAACCCATTCCTTGAATATGGTACGACATAATTTTCTGAAAAAATGCAGTATCCTTAAGTCACCATAATTGTTTTGTTATCACTATTATTCAATTAGCCTTTGATTTTTTTCCTTAGAAATGTGAAATGACCCATTATTCATTTAGGACCTCTGTTGTTTTTCTCATTTTTACTTTAATTTTTCTCTCCCTCTGTTCAACCTTCCTTTGTAAAATCTGTTTTGAATATAGACTTTTATGACCTGCATATGGCCTAAATTCAACACAAACCATTTGGCATTAAAAAAATACTATTTTTGATTTTTGGCCTGTTGCATTCTTCCCACAAAGCCCTCAGATTGTTTCTTGTACATCACAGCTGTATCTTTGCCTGCAGGACTCTGCTATCATGACTCTTTCCAAATGTCCATTTTGGTTCTTTTTCTTAGAGAATCCAGCAGAAGCATTTAGAACCTTAGCCTTGCAATGGAAGTTCTTCTAGTTGTTCTGTGGTAATTGAAAGGCAGCACGTCTTATCCCATTCACTGAATTGCAAAGCTGTTTCAAAGACCTTGCAGGACTTAAAAGTACCTGCAATCATTATTCTTCAGTGACAAATTGGAGTTCTACTGACATCTTTTCAAATGCATCTGACAGTACAACCCTGGAGAGACTTCAGTCAGTGGCTTCCCTTTGAACAAAGTTCCCTCGTGATTGATTCAAAGAGATCAGAAAAGAGAGAGAGAGTGGGAATTGTGTCTATTTTTTTTTCTGAGTGTAAGAAAAATAAAAAAGAGAGATAATTTAGGAAGAAATGGTGAAATGTAGATAGATAACTCCAAAAGTGTAATCCTGAAAACCCTAAATTTAGTTACTGACTAATCCTGACAGCACTAAGTCTGAATAGGAGCTTCAGTGATAATTTCACTTATCTTTTATTGGCAAGAACACACATCTAACACAGATTTTTACCTTCTTGGAATATCTCAAAAAGACTGGAAAATTTTAATGCAAATCAAAGCTTATATTACATACAGTCTCCATCAAGTCGTGGCTGCTTGTTCTGGATTCATTATAACCATTAATTGCTCATCTCATGATTGTCCTTTTAGATTTATTAAATACATGAACAGCAGTAAGTTGTACCAATATAGCTGCAAAATTAAGAAAAAGGAAAAAGGATTTTATGAAGAATGAATTAACCCCCATCATTCATTAACTCATTTTACATTTTAGGAGACAAAAGCAATACCAGTCCCATATGTTGCAGCCATATAAAGCTTATGGAGGGTTGTTCACATCAAAGATTTGGTAAGTTTTCATAGTTCCAGAATAGCTCCCAATTTAGCAAGCAGAGTGCTCTGCTTGGGAAGGGTTGTATGGGTTTTAACCAAAACAAAGTTTTGATCTCAGTATAGAAAAGGAAGGAACTCCCCTTATTTTTAAAATGACATATGATATCCCTTTGCTTAATCCATGAATGAAAGCATAGGAGATGGAAGCAAGAGGTTTAGGGCTCTTTGAGTTGAGGCAGGAACTGGATGGTAAGAAAGAAATAATGCACCAAATCAGAATAAATAAGGGAATAAAGATATTATTACTTTTTTTCTTTTAGTTAATGCTTTTCTTACTGGTCATTGGGATACTATTTTAGGATCCCTGTTTCTGTATATGTAAAGAAAGCCTGAATGCCTAACGTGAGGTTTTAGGGTGCTTAATGCTTCCATAGAAATGTTGCAAAAATTCATCTTCATGGTGCCTAAATTGTTTTCTGGACCTAGCTGCAAGAGGTTGTATAGTAAAAACACTTATTTCCCTGATGTACTGCCTTTCTTAATTGAGATAAGGAAATAAGTGCTTCCAGGAAGTGGGATGCAGCAAGCCTAAATTAAATTTGTCATTTATTTTTAGTGTTATGTTAAAAGCTTGTATTGACCTTCTCTACAAGGACTGATATTTAAAGGGAAAACCAAACAGTTAATAGCATTACTAAATTATCTAATATGGAGAGGTAATGGTTTGTATTATCTGCAATCTTGATTACAGGAAAAGTTCTATCATTTTGTATCTATTTACAATAAGAAGCAAAGTCCATTTTTTCTCCTCCATTTTTTTCTGCTTAATGAGAGGTGATTTTTTTTTCCTGAAAATTCTTGATAGTCCTTTCTATACCTGTCAACATTGATCAGAATTATTTAACCCTTGTATCAGCAGTTTCAAATGAGGTCAATGTGTTTCTTCATTATACATGCAATTGTGAAGAGAAAATACCTGATAGAGAATTTAGATTTCCAGGTAAAGTTATAACAGTATTTGATAGAATTTATTTGTAGGTATTAGTCTGAACCTGAGAATTCATGTGGTGTTGGCCTATTAAGTTTGTGTCAGAATCAGTATTTCACCCAGATCCCCTCAGTTTGAGTGTATTACATTTACTGCAATATTTTTTGCTCTCTTACTTAAAATATATGTGTGTATGCACACACGTGTACACACACAGACACGCACAGACATGTTCACATTTGAAAAACAATGCAATTACCAAGACATTTGGTCATAAAGGCAAAAATAATTCGTACCACTGTATAGTTTTTGGACAAGAGACTGATGTGAAGAAAACAGATGTAACAGAACCTGACTCAAGCTCATTCCCTGCAGTAACTATTTCATGACTCCTGTTAAAAATCTCATGCCTACTTGGTAGTTGTCGTAGCTATGCAAGAGCACAGCCACTGGTTTGTGTAGCACAGAAACTTTCATGAATTTTGGAAGGGATCAGAATCAGAAAACACATCAACTTTTGAATTCACAGCTCAAAAGTTACAACTATTAAGACTGATTTGTTTTGGTCTTCTTTTCAAAAAACAAAGAATTAGGGTTTTTTGGTTGATCTGTAAGAATTTATTTTCCATCTGCTGTTCATTTACTTTCAAAGTCTGTTCTCCTACCTAGCTTAGATAAATGGCCCGCTACAAATAATTGATATTTTGTTAGGCAAACATAAATAAAGAAATCTGTTCTTTAAGAACCTTTATACCAAAATCATCCATAAAACCCCCTACATTTAATACCTGTGTGCTTTTAACTTATTGCTTATTTCAGGACAGTTTCATGTCAGAGAAAACAACCCGTAACACATTAAAATGTTTTTAGGATTGTGTATAATGCTTAGATTTAACAATGTGCTAGTTACATTCCTGTAAAACTTAAAGACTATAAAATAGTTTTTAAGTTCTTGATATTCAGTCTGCTGGTGCATATAAATTCTTTCAGTTTTTGGCAAATGTGGTTTGTTCTTTCTGACAAATGTGATGTAAATAGTTGTCAAGAGGGTAAGCAGTTTTTGTGTCCTGCTGCAGTCACTGTAGACAGAACCTTCTCTACTATCAATTACTGAATATTTTGTGGGGCTCTCCTGTACTTTTTAATACCTTTTCAATGCCACAGTTAGCAAATCAGATTCTTCTTTCCTCCAACCTGTTTATTAGTGATCTAAGTAAGCTGCAAAATTGTGGCATCTCCGTGAATATTCTCGATTATGTTTTTCCAGTGGTCAGATCACAATTGACTATGTATGTGCATTAGTTGTTTGCCCTACAGGGTTTAGAGACCTGGAGGAGCAATAGCAACCATTCTATTACATGTAGGAAAAGTGAACCAACTCTAAACTTTTTCTCTTTCTGTTTTATGTCGGTGAAATAGGGTGTGATGTGTTGCTTCTGTTCCAAAACCTGTGTGGACTTTGTGGTCGTAACTCTGGCAGCCACAACTATAGTCAAAAGTGGTTTAATGTGAGCTGGATAGAGGGAAAGAGAAATGCTAGGAAACTGCAAGCGTTCTCCTCTTCGCGGTAAAAAGAGGCCCAAACTCTCCTAGTATACAAAAATTGCCATGGACTCCATTTGCAATAGTTCCTAAAGTCCATAGAAGTCTGAATTTTGGGCATTGTCTTACATTATTGCAGATGTGGTCAGGCATTGGTGTTAAAATTTCAGATGTCTGTGAAGAGTAATTTGAGCAAAATTAAAAAAAACAACCACTTTGACTGCGTGATCTGGGTACATTTGAATAAAGATAGTCTAATCTTGCAGTCTAGTTATAGCACAAAAATCTTAGTATCTGTGCATCTGTGCAGGACTAAAAATGCTATTTTTCAGATATCAAAGTAAAGCTTGAGGCTAGAAACCTCTGGCTTATTTCCAATTTCCATCTATATGCCTTCCTGACTCTTACAGTAAGAAACACTATATTCCACCATCCCTGCGGCTCTCTTGTAATTTATTTACCTGGGGAAGATCTGCTTTTAGATGCAGCATCTGGTTTTCAATGATTTCCTGCTCTTAGCCAGCCGAATTGACTGAACTAGAAGGAGGTCAAGTCTGTTGCCTGAGGTCACATATTGAATGAATGCCTGAGCTTGGATTTAAAGTGAGAACTGGAGTATTCCCTCTTGTTTCTTTTCTGCTTGCAGTATATACTTATTTTAAAATGTCAGGTATATTTGGGAATAATCAATCTCTATTATACACAAGCAGAAAATTATAATGCTTAACCTGGTCCTTGCCAAGCACATACATAGTTCTTGCAAACATATTTGTCAAAGCAGGTAGGAAGCAAGAAAATGGTAGAGTATTTTACAGTTAAAAATTGAAACATGTATAAAGCATTGAAAAAATACTGTAAACTGGTAAATAAGGAGACACTTTTTAAACATCAGATAATGATTTTTGTTAATGGCAAACTTAGCATGATGTTACTTCCTTTAATGGCACTCAAGTGAGAACAAAATTTGTTCTTTATTCTTCCTCTCAATAATAAATTGTATTGTGCAGTCTTTATAGGAATCTGGATTAGAGGACCTTGGACCTCTGTATAGCATTTTCCTGATATTCTGCTTGCATATTTCTTTTTTTTTAAATTAACCTTTATGTAACTTGTATATAAAGAACTGGAGAAATTCAGTCTTTACATCATTGTATTGCAAAACTTTAGTTGTGATTAAGGGTGTGGAAAATGAGTTTATAGTTTAGAGAATCACAGAACATGCTGAGTTGGAAGGCACTCACAAGGATCATCGAATCCAACCCTTAGCCCTGCACAGGACCATCCCCAAGAGTCACATATGTGACCAAGAGCATTGTGGAAACACTTCTTGAACTCTGCCAGACTTGGTGCTGTGACCACTTCCCTGGGGAGCCTGTTCCAGTACTCAACCACCGTCTGGGTAAAGAATCTTTTTCTGATATCCAACCTAAACCTCCCCCAGCACAACTTCAGGCCGCTCTCAGGTCCTGTCACTGGTCACCACAGAGAAGAGATCAATGCCTGCACCTCCTCTTTCCCTCATGAGGAAGTTGTACTCTGCAATGAGGTCTCCCCTCAGTCTCCTCTTCTCCAGGCTGAACAGACCAAGTGACCTCAACCACTTCTTCTACGGTTTCCCCTCAAGGCCCTCTTTGCCCTAATTTGGACACTTTCTAATGGCTTTATATCTTTCCTATATTGTGGTGCCCAAAACTGCTACAATATTTGAGGCAAGACCACCCCAGTGCAGAGCAGAGCAGGACAATCCCCTCCCTTGACTGTCCGGCAATGCTTTGCCTGATGCCCTCCAGGATGCGATTGACCCTCCTGGCTGCCAGGGCACTGCTGACTCATATTCAACTTGACATCAACCAGGACCCCCAGGTCCCTTTCCATGGCACTGCTTTCCAGCATCTCATTCCCCAGTCTGTATGTACATTCAGGGTTGCCCCATCCCAGGTGCAGAATCCAGCACTTTCCCTTGTTGAACTTCATATGGTTGGTGATTGCCCAGTCCTCCAATCTGTTGAGGTCTCTCTGCAGGGCCTCCCTGCCTTTGAGGGAGTCAACAGCTCCTCCCAGTTTTGTGTCACCTACAAACTTGCTTACTATCCCTTCCAGTCCTGTGTTTTGAATTTTTCTAGTTGAAAAAGTGCTGCTACAGTCCTGTGCAATTATAACTGCAGTTTCTAGATGGAAACTGGTCATCTGAAAAAGGACTCCCTTTACTGGCTACTTTAAAGTTGGATAGTCATAAAGCACCTAGGAGAGTAATTGAAATGACAATCCAGTATAAATGGAGTAGGAATAATTATCCTCCCAACTCTTGAAATGAACCTCGCAGTCAGTTAGCAATAACAGTTATCCATAACAGAACTTTAAACAGCTCCTGGGAATGTTAAGAAGTCCTCTCCCATCATGCAGAGGTTGAAAGAGGAAAGAAGCTGTGTCAGTCAGGCAGAGAGACACAGTTGAATGAAAAATATCAGAAAACCTTGACAGGAATTATTTTGACCTGTGACACTTTTTTATTTCCTTTACTTTGTGACTTTATTTCTGGAGACAATGAAAGGGACCCTTAGAAGGAACGTACAAGAAGTTTTTTGTCCTTTTCTTGGCTGTGGAAACAGTGTCATGTTAGGAATCCTGTAAATCCAGAAATAGGCTGGAATGACCTAGGAAAGACTGCATATTATTGAAATCAGGAGAGAGATTTTTTTAAAAACCTGCTGTCTTATTTATGGAGTTTGGTAGGAAAACAAAATTGTTCCTCTTCTGGGGCTCCTTGTTTTCTCCACAAAGTGTCCTCAGGAAGGATAAGAGTGCTCTCCTTTATGGTAGTGGCCCAGAAGCATGTGAGTAGAGAGGAATTTGGAGTAAAAACGCATTGAATTCGGAGACTGTTCAGGCCACCTTTTATTTTGTCCTATGACATACGTGGAGGAAGGCTGTAAGTTTTTCCTGCTGCACTTATGCGGTGAGCCCACAGTCAGATTATGTTTTTACTGTGGTTCTGCTGAAGGACTGCAGCATGAAATAGGCTGTTGCAGTCAGTAGCTAATTCCCTTGAATGGATTTAAAATTCAAAAAATGATGAATTTGAAAAAGTTATAGCCAAGGTATTGATGGAACAGTTAAAGTAGTTAGGAATAGACTTCTAAAATTCTGTATTATGGAGGGAAAACCTTTTCTTCTTGGCCTCAATATTGTTTAGAAGATGTTTTTCTGTAACACATCAAGAATTTATAGAATCTTTTCACTTAATTTCAAAGAGGCTTCCTTATTATCTCTTTACTGAAGATGCTTGAATTTATAGGAGGGCATTTAGTGAACGAGAGCTAGTGCTTAAATAGAAAATATTCAGCTTGGCAGAGCTAAAGAACTTATTAGGTCATTCAGAAGAGGAATACAGGTTTTCCCTGTGTCTTCATTTGGACAACTTGTTAAAATTTACATCCTCTAGACATCACCTTGTTTCAGCTCTGCTATCCATCAAAAACACGAGATACTTAGTTCCACCTTTTGTATGAATGAAGCTGGCAGTGAGATACGCATAAAAAGATCAAGGAGCGGAACAAATAAATGATTGCTGTTAGCTTAAAATGACAGTTAAGTTACAAAAGAAAGACATTATTCAGATGCTTCAAACGTATTTTGAAGAAGATATTTTAAGTGTATATGAACATTGCAGTATTTGAGGTTACAATTAATAGCCTATTGCAAAACATTTTTTGCCTATATACTGGCACGACCAACAAATAATCTGTAAAATGGTATTGACTTAAACTATGAGTTGACTTGGACTCCTTTAAAAATTAAACTTTCAGTAAATACACTATATACATTTAAATACTTTATTTTTCCTTGTGCAAAATAGTCTTTATTGGCATTTATTTTGTAAAGCTCCTTTTGAGGGTGCATTTTGCAATTGCTGCTTTTTTAACATTGCTGCAAGTTTTAGACTTCATACAACAAGCTTTCTATACAAAGTTTACTTAAAAAGAAGTCTCTCCCTTTGCTACTTCAAATGCACAAAACCCATAAGCTGTGATTATGCTTTGGAGGAATGCCAGGAGTGGTTGGATATACCTACTTGCAGTGAAGGTGTGCTTTATGAGTGATGCTTACATGGAGGTACCAAGCTTTTGCTGGGCAGTGATGTACTTCTTAAACGAAGTACAGGGGAAAACAGTGCAGGCTGAAAAATGGATTTGAAAAATAGGAAAAAGATTAGTTTGCTTTCTGTTATCGTGGCTACAACAACAGCAGGTATCAATAATTTATTTTTAATGTTGGTGAAAAATAGTTTGTAACTTCAAGCATAACTAAGCCCTAATGAACCCCCCAGACCTTCTCTTTTCTTAGAGGTATGATCTGTCCTGAAGTAGTCATAGCTCAGCTGAAAACCTTTTATGGTGTTTGTTATGAAGTGTAAGTGGTCCTAGAAATGTCTAATGCTGCTTTCCTCTGAAGAGCCAGAGGAAAGCTTCTGGATCATTTCCTGCAGTGCATTGTTCCTTTGGTAGATTTCCATCTGTTTGTTAATCAGCACATGGCACCATCTGAAACATGTCTTTTGTCATAAAATGCACAGTTGTGAGTAACAGCTCTGCACTGAAGGAGTAAAAATATTTCACTGTCCTGCATAATATTAGTAAATAGAAGGTTTATATGTTTTCTTTCCATTGTCTGCTTTTTGAAACTTTATTCTTATCTCTCTATCTTCTCACTGTGTAATTAAACTTCTTAGATGTAATAATCCCTACTAGTACCTTTTTTCTTCTTTACTCTCTCACACTCTGCTTTGAGAGCTGGTTTCACTGTCATTTTTTTGCAGCACATTGGATATTGTACTGCTGTGCTTTGAATAGCCAGAAATTATTGTTTCTGCAAGCTATTAAAAGGCCAAACTTTTGCTCCAAGCTCTCTATTTGGCTTGAATGAAGCAAATTGCTTTATGGAATAATTTATTTCTCCAACAATTAGTAATTAATATTAATAATTATTATTAATTATTTATATGGCTTCAGCAGGTGGACATAAGAACTCATTGTTTGATACACATAGAGCTAAAGAAAAGATGATTAATGTTTAGGATCCCCATGATATCTGTCTTCAAGATATGCATTCTTATCCTAGCTTCTAATTCTGTCAAATTCTGCATTTGTTTTCTCTTTTATAAAACATTATTTTGGAAATGGGTCCCCTATACATAGGCTAGCAGCATCAGATATACTACATTGTGCTTTTTTTTTCCTAGTTACTTGAAACCACTCATTATATTTAAATTTCCATCAATTCAAAATTTCCTCTTTCCCTTGAGCACACTTTTTTCATATTTTTCATTCAAAGCACTATTAATACTTTCTGATTATTCAGCAGAAAACTAAAAATGTCTCTTGAGCTACTCAACCTGATTTAATTGGTTTTGGTGTATGGCAAGCTAAATTCAGATCTCCATTTATCAAACCCCAAGTCTCTCCTCCCCTCTAAAACTGAGCCGTGCTCAGGTGAAAAAGAAATCATGAGACAAAAAGTCTATCTGAGACTGTGCATAAAAAATTTGTAAAATTCACAAGGTCACTGCAGTGCAGAAATTAAAAGCAAGTTAGTTTCTTGTATCTCCCCTTCCCCTCCCCCTCTCCTCCCCCTCCTTCATGCTTCTTTAAGCCCCTAGACTCTTATTTCTGACAGCTTTCCAGGTTTCTCTGAATTGGTTTGAAGTCGTGTTTTTACTTTGTTCTTTGTTTCTTGGTTTTTTATTTGCATTGGCACAAAGAAAAAAGGGTGGGGGAGTGCATGAGAATATAAAATATTCTTTTCTTGTGTATCAAAGACAAGCAGTGTATTCAAAGGGTCAGAGTTCCTTTTTTTCGTGAAGAATTTCAATTCCTAGGCCCCTTGAGGTGTATGTGCAGCTGAGTATCACCTTAAAACCTTTGTTTTCTGTTGAAATTTAACATGCTTTCCCACAGTTACCTTCCAACACCCCTTGTCTTCCCTCCAACCCCTCTAAATTCAACCTGCTAAGCTTTGCTTAGTACAGACTTGTCAAACTTCAGGAGAATATACATGCATACAAAACTTGAAAATAAATACAACAAAACTTGAAAATTAATATGCAGACACCTGAAAGAAATTAATTTTTCATTTCATGTTATTTACACGCTTACGTAAAAGATCTGGCATGCATGCTTGTCCTGATCTTGGCTAAATATCAGTTGCGTAATGGTTCACAGTTTCAGAACTTGGACATTTTTATTCCAATTCTATGTTGTTACCATCCCATGTGCCACTGGGTCTCTTGGTTTATTTTTCTAAAACTGGATAGAAGAGGAAAAAGGCCCTCAGTTCAAAGGCTGAGAGAACTGGGATTGTTCAGCCTGGAGAAGAGAAGGCTTCAGAGTGACCTAATTGTGGCCTTCCTGTACCTATGGGAAGCCTACAAGAAAGATGGAGGGAGACTATTTACAAGGGCATGTAGTGACAGGACAAGGGGGAATGGATTCAAACTGAAAGAGAGTTGGTTTAGATTAGATATTAGAAGAAATTCTTGAGTGTGGGGGTGGTGCGGCGCTGGAACAGGCTGTCCAGAGGAGTTGTGGCTGTCTCATCCCTGGAAATGTTAAGGTCAGGTTGGATGGAGCTCTGAGAAAC
Source organism: Pipra filicauda (assembly GCF_003945595.2). Lineage (NCBI taxonomy): Eukaryota > Metazoa > Chordata > Aves > Passeriformes > Pipridae > Pipra > Pipra filicauda. The sequence continues at coordinate 41,440 of NW_024104477.1, forward strand.
CTGGTGCAGTGAAAGGTGCCCCTGCCAATGGCAGAGGTTGGAACTAGATGATCTTTAAAGTCCCTTCCAGCTGAGGCCATTCTATGATTCCATGATAAAGTAATTCCTCTGTGGTCTTCTCAGTTGTATTACTGTGTAGGTCGCCATTAAAATGGGGTAAAGTGTGGGTAAGCCTTTTAGTCATATGCAGTTATGTGAAGTATAGAGGTGTCTGTTAAGGATGCTGATTGCCACCATGGCTTCACCAAAAATAAACATTTTCAATTTTTTTTTATTTTTTTTTTGTGGGTAAATTAATATTTGGAAAGTATGCAATTTATTTTGGGGTGTGGGGGTGTTGGCTAAACTGCTACATTGAAAGTTTGTAAGATCAAAAATGCTAACATGAGCAATGGAGAAGTCAAATGAACTGCTAACAGGCTGAGTCCGGAAGGAAGAAATAAACGAGAAACAATCTTTCTAGTAAAAACACATGAGCAAAACCCCTGGAATGGGTTGGGGGAATATTTCCAGTTTCCACTTACAATATACCATTTGTTCAGAGATGAGACTGTGGTGTATGTTTCTATCTGAAAACTTCAGGCTTGGCTGCTGTATATGCAGTGAAGAGTTTGAGGGAAGGAAGGGGGAGACACATGAGCAGCACTCCACATTTAAGCAATCTACCTTGTGAATAAAGTTTAGTTACAGCAAAGACACAGCAGGACAAAAAAAATTAAAAAATCTTTGCAGCACCTGTATATACAATATGAGGAAGATAGAAAATCTTTGTATGGTGGTTGCTAGAAGGGAGTAGAAACATCTAAAGTCAATCAAATGGCTGCTGATAAAGCAAGAGAGTTAATGCCTCAGCTAAGTGGCTTTAAGACTACTGAGTAAACCTGGACTGAAATGATCCTTTGTATAATTAGAGAGGCTGCACTGAAGTTGAGCAAAAAGTGAATCAGGCCCTGAGCCTGCAAATCAACACGTTGGTCAGATTTTTGGGAGATCATGGAAAATAACTGAAATAATTACTGGGTTAATAATTACTGGACCTGTCAAGGTAAATCTTAAGAACTTCAGTTCATTAAGCCCATTTGTAGGAAGATTTTGGTATGGAAACACTGTCTTAAACTTAGTTACATAAGCCAGAGATTTGTCCCAATAACTGGTGTTTCATCTGGGGCCAAGGAGAAGAGGGGGTTTGACTCAAGGTTATAATTTATGGTTCTGGTTCCTGTGCGTGGTAGAAGCAGTATTTAAGGTAACTTGGGGACACTGATAGGGAGAAATAGCTGTACCAAGCTATGCTTTGTCAGCAGCTTTGAAAATGCCAGCAACACCAAAATTGCACCTATTTACCTTTTAGGTACCTAAGCATGGCATATAAAACTATCAAATCACACACATGTGCTTTGTAAAGCAATTCTCAGTATTCCTGTATAGGTCAGAGGCCTTCCTGAACACTGTGTCTTATACAGAAAGCCCTTATATGTCATTTGAAGACCTATCAATTTGAGTATCTGTGGCAATGCTGGCTGAGGCTGGTGGTGGTGGTGGAGTTCAGTAAAATGTGGAGTTAAGTCATCAAGTTATTGTCATAACTCCTAAGACAGTAAAATTTACAAGTCCTAATTCCTAAGATAGTAAAAGAATAAAAAGGAGAACAACATTACTAGACTTCTGTTCACATCAGAATAGAAAGCTTAATTAACTGAATGTTTTCTGTCATTTGCAAACATCATCATACAGACTTGTGCTCTATTGTGCATCTGTTTTGTCAGTGCCAAGGGAATACTCAGGGTTCAGCTGAGTATTTGGTCTTATGCAGCAATCTTCTATGTTACTTTTAATTAATAATAAAGGCAATCATTACAGAGTTCTTTCATCTTAAATTCTTTGACTTGCAGGCTAAGACATCCTGATTGACATCTCTGCCCTCTGCCTCTCTACTCTCTTTCCAGGCAGTGGGGAGGAGAGACACTTGCCAATGCCTGGAGCAGAGCGGACGGGAGAGGCTGAATTGCCAGGGTCTGTTCGCTGCTCTGCTGCTGACTCCTGCTTTTGGGTACTTGATCTCCAAAGTGGTCCCAGTCCACAGCCCCATTTGGATCTATAAACAAAATAATAAAAAAACCTGATATGCTGTTAAAAAAGTTCATTTTTGTAGGGAGAGCCAATCCTTGCTGCCTACAGCCTAGATATTGACTTTAAATACAGCCTCAAGCAAGAGAAATACTGTGCTCTCATAAATAACCGCAGGAAGCACTGACCCCAAAACATACCTCCACAACACAATCCTTCCCCTGTTTACTTTCTACCCTGGAGACCAGTACCTCAGTGTTGGCTTATACCAGCAAAAATTACTGCTTTCTATTGCTTTGTTTTCAGCTATTTTGTTCCTTTAAGTGAAGGTGACACCTGTTCCATGCCCCTCACTTCTTACTTTGCAAAACAAAGATGTACATGCAATGTTGTGCTGATGATCCTGGGCTATTTCATTACTGCTTATACACAGAGGCTGTGACAGCTGCAGTGCTGGAGTTAGGAGCTTTTACAGTAAAATTCTTCACATAAAGAGCCAAGTCAATGAGAGCAGAAAGAGCTGGATTTGTTTACCTCAAGGAAGCTTGCCCGCTCAGTGGCAACACCACCTTGGCTTTGTCTGTAATCTAATGCTTTCATTGATACTGAATTAACAGTATTAATTTTCTTACTGCAGACAAGGTCATAGTGATCAAGTGACTTAAATAGGTTTATAATCCTGGGTACACTGACTCTTCATGCTTAATTTTTATTCTAGGCAGTTTCTTCTAGACATCAAATACTCATGAAAAATCAATAGTCAAATTCTCCCTGTAGATGATTTGAGATTTTTAGGAATATAGATGAATCTGTTTGGTGTATTTTTAAGAAATTTGCTAAAAAAGTTACTGGGACATCAATTACTTCCCAGTTCACCACTTCTTGCATCAACTATTAGTATAGCTGTGGTTGAGGACAACATTTTAGTTTTAGGACCCAATAAAAATTTTAAAGAGTGAAAGAACTAGTAAAAAATGTGGGAGATACTAGCAGTGCAAAATCTTCACTGGCAATGTGAAATAAAGTTATATCTCTATTAACACAGAAACTCACCGTACTTGAGTGGACCTGCCATACTGGCTTACTTGTTGGGCCCATCGGTTGTTGAGAATGCCTACTAAAAGTGTCTGCAGCACAAATGGTTTGCATATATGGTTCCTTTCATGAACTTTTCCCTTTGAGTAATACTGATTAGAGACCTCATTCTGATAATTAAATCAGGCTTAAATATTTAAATTGATTTTCTCTTGCAGATAATCCAAACTATCCAGATATTCATTTAGTATGTGTGTTTTTACCTTTAACTTAATTACAGGCAAAAATTTATGTTCTGAAAAGTTAGAAAAGGGTGCAGTTCTTCCTGAAACATCCAAATCTTTTTCATGTATTATTTTACAAAAGTTATTATTGAGGGCCTGGACACATGAGCAATCTATCACAGGCCAAAATGAGGGCTATGTAAACTTGTTTCTGATGCTGTATATGTACAGATAAAACTACATCCTCATTTAACTTCTTGTAGCTGGTTTGTCTGCTGGAAGGAAGTGCATGAGAATCAGTGAGTGACTAGCAGAAAAGAACCTTCCCATCCATTTAAGTGAACTGATTGTCACTGCATTTCTTCCTCACTCTCTATTCATGATCTACAAAAAAAAAAGGGAAGAGCTAATGAAAAAAAAAGGCAGGAAAGAGTTAAAACACTGTTTTTGCTGTGCTGTAATTGGTTTAGCTGTATCATCTTTTATGGCTAACTTTTTATCACTGTGGTAGAAACATGAAGGTGGTTGCAAAGAAGAAACTGTTATTTCTGCATGGAAAAGGCACAAGAGTTCTAGGACAAGTGGGTAAATAAAGAATGGACATCATTAAATATATTGGCACAATGGAGAGTGCAATGGGAGAGAGCAAATACGCCGAATTACTGAAAGACTTGGAAACAAGAGAATGACTTTTGAATGTTATATACCTGAAAAAGGGGAGTCATGGTGTGAACACAAATGGAGTTGAACTTAAAACAGCTGGGACTGGGAAAATAGCACTGTGGAAACTGCAGTTTGAACTCTACGGAGATAAGTTAAAAGAGAGTCAGAGTTGTATACAGAAAGTTTTGAAAGTAAAAATGTGAATTTTAGATACATACTAAACACTTGGGTGGTCATGTTCTGGATGCCTGAGGGGAGTGGGTCTGGGATGTCAAAGCTGCTTGCACTCAGGTGGCAGGAAGGTCAATGACATTATCAGAAATGAGAGAGTATATAAAGTAGATGGAGTGTAAGAGGAAATATAAGTGCTTCTTATAAGACCAGACTTGATATATTGAGAGGTGCCAACAAGACTGTGTTTGTGAGACTGCTGAAATGCAAAATAGGAGAATTTAGAAAAGTAATTCTTCAAGTGGCCAACTATGAGGAATGCAGAAAGATAAGTATGAGGTGCCTTAGAGTAACATTTTGTGGTACCGTTTGAAGTCACACCCTCAGTCTTTGGGTTTTTCATCTCTGTCCAAGAGTCAAAATATTCTCGTGATGATGTCTCCATAGCCAAAACTAGTCACTGGACTAAATATGCATGAAAATCAAAGACTTTGCAGGTACTGTACACTAAGTATTGTGTAAACCATAAGGCTAATAATAAAAGATACATATTAGGACTCTTTTCCCCATTTATGTCACAAGCCCGAGAAACCTCAAAACTGCTCCCAAAAACCACAGGGCTTAACATTGCTGTGGTATTCAAAGAAAAAGATGCTTTGAAGAAATCACATAATTCTCCAAGATTTTGTGTCTTGAATCTTATTGAAATTAGTTAAATTCTAAATCTTAATTAATTGCTGTGGTATAGAGTGTGGTTTCTTTTTCTGAGGTTGCTGACATGTATTCTCTAGTAGTACATATTTTGTTTGCAATCGTTAAACTTCATTAGTTTGTCACAGATTTTGCCATTATACTGCAATACTCTGTCTACCTCTGCTCATAAAATGCATGAACCATTTGCTTATTCTTCTAAATGGTGGCGAATAGGGAAATTAAATGAGCTAACATATTCAACTTTAGTTAGGCCACTGAACTTCAAAAAGAGCCTCAACTAGTCTCAGTTGATTTGTTAGCTTAGATAAGGATTCAGTCATTAACTTCGTGAAAAATAATAATCTAAAGGCACAGAGGTGTGGGGTTTTTGTGTTTGTTTTTTGTTTGTTTGTTTTGTTTTGTTTTTGTTTTTTCTTCTTATGTTCTTAGTGCTAGTATTATAGTATCTAAGATGCTATGGATTCATACAGCATGTTCCTGTTATGCTTGAAACTGTAAGTCTGCTGATGGTCACTGCAGGTTGTTTCGTGAAGTGTAACCCAATGCTGTAGAAGGAGCCCACCCTAATAGAAAAGTGGTGGTCCTCGAGGTGGAAAAATGGGTGCGCTGTATTCTTTAGATCCTATTTCTGACCTTCTGGATGATGAGAATTGAAGTAGTGTTGCAGTGTTTTTCAGTACAACTTCTGTAAATTAATCTGGTGTTCAAAACTAAAGCACTTGTCCTGGTAAGCCACACTTTTCAAAATAGCATTTTGAAGCTGTTTTTGATGATTTTGCCTGGAGTGGAAGCAGAGATGTGTGCTGGTTTTGGCTGGGGTAGAGTTAATATTCTTTGCAGTGGCTGTGTTTTGGATTTGTACTGAACACAGGGTTGATAATATAGAGATGTTTTTGTGGTTGCTGCCTAGGGCTGACATGGAGCAAAGGCCTCTTCCCAATCTCACTGGTGGGGGTGTGAGCGAGTGGCTGTGTGGTACTTGTTTGCTGTCTGGGGTTCAATTACAGCAGGTGACAAACACCACACACCTTGAAAGCAAATTCACTGTGGAATATCTGGCATAATGAATACAAGAACCTAGCTAAAAAGAGCTTCACATTTTAAAGAAAAATATTTTTCCAAAATAAAATTTAACAATTCTTCCAAGCATGAGGAAACAACCAAGGAGTTAAAATCTGCATCATAATCTTTCTCCCCTCTAAATTCTGCCCATCTTCCCAAAGTGCAGTGCAAAACATTGATAGCTTAAAAATTGACTTGTGTCCTAACGAGAAACTGGGATGGAAGAGCACAATAATAGAGGGAAGAAAGTAGTGCCCCAGGTTTTATGAAGAACAACATGAAACTCCTGACAGTAAAGCTAAGAACTGGAAAAATTTTTTGAAGCAGAGGAAGCACCAGCGAGGAGATATGAAAAAGGTGGGGAATGCAGGTAGCAACTTTAGTTTGTATACCACCCAAATTGATACTTTCTTTGGATGCCTACTATTTTGGTTTTTCTTGGGCAAAAATAAGGTGGTGCAAGTCAGGCTTTTTCACATAGTAAAGGTCAGAAAAGATATATCAAATGTCATTCAGGATCCTCACTTGTCTTAAACCCAATTTTCATTGTTATCTTCTTCCAAAAGGTTTCCATGAACTTAACTGTATTTTCAACATCTTCAAAATATATTGAGTGGTGCTTTAATATGTAAAATTTAGGATGAAGGAATGAATAATTGCAGTGTAATAAATCTAGTTTTGTAAGTTCAAGCTTAGAGGATTTTATACATGCCAGTTGCTGTACTAGTACTAACTTTCAAAATAACTGTCATGTTATTTTAATTATCTCTCAGGTATCCTAGTGACAAAATAACTTCACTATCATGGATGAAAAAAAGCTCACCAGAGGTATTTAATATTTCTGTATTTATATGAGGTCTCCAGAGTTTTTCAGAGAGATGGATGTATGAGAAAGAAGAGGGAGACTCTTCATGAAAAGCACTATGTTGTCATTATCTGTGAAACTGACTGATCAAGTCTAGTCTCTGAAAATAGTGAGGTTTTATGTGTGGTGGTTTTTGTTTGTTGTTTTTGTGGTTTTCTGTAAATGTTTCCTATGATTTCTAAATTTTCTTAAAGATGTTATAGTTGTCCAAAATATCCCACAGCTAAGTAGTGCTGAATGTTTGCCTTGAAGCTGGAACAGAATATTTTCTATAGCCAAACCTCTTAAGAATGACAGAAAATATGCGGTAATTATATTCTAAAGACTGTACACTAAACTCAAACTTTGTCTCAGGCAATGCTAAGATCTGTCTATGTGTTATAAAGTGTTATCTAGCTTATTGCTTTTAATTGTTTCTGCAGCATGTGAATACAGAGTGTAATTAGATATCAGTCACATAATTTTTCAGTTGTTATTAAAAGGATATGTGTGAATGTGTTTGGTAATTCTGTAGTGTTTAATATCCAGATTTCATACTGTCATGGGAAGCGTCATGCTTTTGCTTCATAACCAGACAGTGTATGTTTTCAATAAAAACTTATTTAGGAAAGTACAACACATTCATCCTTGATATTTAAGCAAATTCACATTGCAGAATGATTAATTGCATTCAGCCTTTTCATCCACTTCTAATTTTTCAGGGGGCATAATTGGATGCAAATTGGCCAGTGTTAATCATTAGATACCACTAATTAAAAACAGAAGCTGTAGGTAATGGTATGATTATTGGTAGAAATAAATGAAGCAGATCAGGTAGCACTTTTCTTCAGGGACTCATGACTTGTGCCTGAGCCTCATTAAATTCCAACATGTGAAGGTGCCCTGCTGGTAGAGGCTGCAGGAGAGCTGTATTTATAAATAACTTAAAAGTAACATAGGAGGGCAATATCTGAAAAAGGAGGTGTGGAATATTCCTGTGGCTCAAGGACTTAGCAGTTTAATAAATAGGAACTTTAAAAAAGCAATTTAATTAGGTGGAAAATAGTTTTGCATAACAAAAAGCCAGTCGAAAGAGAAACTAAGGGCATTTATTTTCTGATAGCATTTTTGAAGCATATTGAAATGCCATATTCTGAAAATTCCATGGGTATTTTTTGAAACAATTAATTTCATACTTTGTCTTTTAAAACAAAATACTAAGGAGGCTTGCTGAAAAAAATGTGATCATTCATTCAAATTGATCACAGTGTTTTGTGCAGACATTCAAAGAAGGTAATTTCCTCATGAAGAATCGTCTGACTTAGTTTTTAAATTCCTTTTAAAATACACTGACAGCCAATGAACCCTTTTAGTCCAGTGATTTCTTTTTTTCCATCATAATAACCAAAGTTCATTAGTAATAAATATAAATAAATAACTCCTTTTAGGAGTTTATTTATCACATACAGTGATGGAAAGCACCATTTATATGATTCAAAATACTGAAGCCAAATAAAACATAGTAATAGCTGTACTGTACACTGTTCAGTCTTTTGGACAAAATTAGTGAATTGGGTTTTTTGTGGGGGAAAGAAAGCCATGAATTAAAACATTTAAATTTGACTATTCCTTCCAATTCCCCACTAATGGAATGTTCACCCGTGATGCAGGCAGTGATAAGGAGCTAGGATCCCTGTTTTCTGGATCATGCACGACTTGTACCCACCAGCTTTGCTCTGGCAATGCTACTCCAGATGAGGGAAGGGACGAGCATGACCTGACCATGGTCTTTTCCATCTGACAGCTGGAGTGAAGGACCTGCACAGCTGGCAGAGCCTGAGCTCTTTGGAGGCAGAGACTGATGAAGAGACTGTAGCGACCAGAACTCAGACCTAAGCTTACTGCTGTGCATACCACAATTTAACACATATGTACCCCATTTAATCTTTTTGATAATGGCTGCTATTTTATATACTTAGAATTGCAACTACTACTGTGGTATCAACATATTATCACCACTTATCCCTAAACATAAATGATGGCTTCAGCATAAAAATTATACTGAAATTAGATATTTTAAATTTGATTGTTACAGTTTTAATGTTATATTGTTTATTGCATACAGTGAGTTTGATATCAACAGAAATAACTTTTTTTTCAGGGTCCCATTCTTGGATCTAAAAGAAGTAATTAATATTGCAGGATGCTCATCAGATCTGAAAAAATACCGAGTTAGTGCCAGCTGTACCTAAAAAGATGCGCAAAAGAAGATAAATGTAAGTAGTTTCCAGGACTGTTATTAAATCAGAAAAGGATATTTTTACACTGCATAACTGCTGGATTCGCAAAATAGAGGCCATCAGAAATATAACTCTCTGCATACCACTATGTCTGTTCTCAAAACAGTGGGGTTGTTTCAAAGGAAAGTCCAATTAAGCTTGTTAGAATAATCTTGCTTCTAACACATGAAGATGTTCTGAAAAGAAAAGCATATGCTCAATGGGGCATTAATAGAATAATTGCAAAGCATATATGAATAGGTGTATCAAATGAGTGAGGGATAAGATACTTGCCTACTGCAATATTACAAATAAAGTACTCATTTCAAATTGCACCTTCCATCTGAATATTTCATGGTTACAGCATTATTGGTGCTTATCTTGAGAATGGTCTAGGAGTTACCACGAATCATAAGTAAGCACAAACCAAGAGTATAATTGTGAGGGGCTGTGTATAGGTAAGGTTTTAGCTGCATGGGGAGGGTATTCTGTTTTGGTCTCAGCTCTATGCAAGAGATGGACTGATTAAGGAAAGCTGAGAAGAAAAGAGCATTAAGAATAAGCAGAGATTGGGAAAAATATCACTGGCCTCAAAAGACTTAAAAAAGAAGAGGGAACAGGTGAAGGTCTTTAAGTCTTCAGGTGCTTACAGGGTTGTGGCAAAGAAACAGGAATTAGGAAACTGGTGAAGTAGTGGGTTTTCACTTCACAAGGATGATTAGATGATAGAAAACCCCTTTATCAAAGGAAGAGTTTAAATAGACTGTTCTCCTGCACTAGAGATCTTTGGGAGCAGGTTGCATCTTTAAGGGATGACACGTATAATCAAGCCTGTCTTAAGGTAAGAGACTAGATTAGGTCAGACTGTGATAGTGTGGCTATTAATAGACTTTATGACATCAGGAAATAGTTCAGAAAAATGACTGTACAACACAGAATATGTATGGAACATCTTAAATATGGCAACACAAATACACCTCTATGAACTAGGAAATTTAAAAATGGGGAAAGCCAAAAGTCATCAACATTCAGAATTTAGTTCAGTAATAATTCAGATGTAATAAGAGAACAGTGTCCACCTGCCAATAAAAAAAAGCCAGTCCTTGGAATAGATAAATGTTATTTCTAATTTGATTTTTGGAAGTCTACTTCAGACTTTTAAATAACTTCTCTATAAATACATACATTATTAATTAACATATAGAGTATAAAATTTTTACAAGTATGCTAACATTCTAAGCTCTGCACGGAGCAACCAACCAATATGACCCTAATTTACATTTATTAATATTTCCTGTTCATTCTTTCTATATAAATGCAAATAAGTGTACTGGTGTGGATGTCGCACTTGGGGATATGGGCTAATGGTGAAACATGGTGGTGCTGGGTTAATGGTTAGACTTGGTAATCTTAGAGGTCTTTTCCAAACTTAATGATTCTATGATTCCATGATAGTTAATCTTGCAAATGTATGAGCTACAAGGGGATTTTAATTGATTCCCACTACTGGGATATTTAACTAACACTTCTTTATACTAAATACACTACAACTTCAGAGCCTCATACTGTTGAAGTATCTTGGGGGTCCAGGCTATGGCTGTAAGCTTGTGGCAGCATGGGGTGTACAAATGGGGGCTTGTGTGAGATGGTGGTCTACCACCCCAATAAAAGCTGTTTCTGCTGCCTGAGCTTGCCACTTCTGGGGGTGTGTAGAAAGGTGTGTGTTAGGGAAGAGTGGCATCTTGTTAGTGTGCACTCTGCCTCCCTGTATTGGCCAGACTACATGGAAGGATGTCCGCCAGAGTTACCATTTTCAAAAATGTGTTTGGTTCGTTTGTGTCAAACTGTGGGGGGCACCTTGCTGGCAGATACCTCTGCTACTTATCCAGAGGTACTCTTGGCAGCTTCTGCTTTGTGTATTGCAGTTGCCTTTAGATGCTGTGGAATGAAGAGCTGACAAATACTTCTAACCAGACTGTGTGTGCTGTCTCATGTCAAAAAACATCTGACCCAGGCACAAGCAAATTTTCCTTTCCCTGACTCCACAAGTAGAAAGGAAATTGACTTCAGCTTTTGCTCTGAGACGAGTCCCAGCAATCAGGAGTGTGGTAGTAGTCCAGAGGATGGGTCCTCTGCCTACCTTAGCTTCTTGCAGTGGCATTGGCACAGAATCCATGAGGAGAAAGAGGCTGGGCTCTCATTCCAGGGTTGACCACTACAAGGGTCTATTCCCCATGTTTAACCATTCAAGACAACTATGTCAAGTGGCACTGGCATGACAGTATCTGCTCTAAACAATAATGGACACACCTTCCAACATTTTTTACCATCTCTCAGTACAGAGCAAGTGCCAGTGCAGATGCTGTGCAAACAGCTGTGATTTGATGTTCTTCTTTGCGCTAGGCTCCACCCAGCTATCCTTCACCCATACTGCTGTGTAAATGAGCAAATTAGAGATCTATTAGCCTGCCATAGTGAAAGGACATGTTAGAGCAATTAAAAACGTGTATAGCCTGATCTGGCCATGAGGCCTGCTAGTAGATTTTGCCTCTTTGTTCTTCCCAGCAAGTCTGTCAGTTAAACCCTGCCCATAGACAGACTTCTCTGTTTATGAAGAAAGTCAGTTTTCAGTTTAATTTTAATTCCGAGTAAAGACAGTAAGTAAAAACGCACTGTTGAAGTAAATACTGATCCGTTCTTCAACATGTAAACTCAATACTGTCAATGCAATGAAATGTTTTTGGTGTAAACAAAAGTCTTAGTGTGTTTTATGTCTGCATGGTCAGTGTAACAGCTGTCACTTTGCAGGCTAAAGTTTAGTCTAAAGCTAAACAGGCTAATGAGTCAATCCATCATTGATGGAAAGGCTTCCATTGGTTTAGTGAATAGCTTCATCAGCTGTCCTCATAGCAAATGTTCTGCACATTCAGAAAAGCAAAATAATGAGCACTGACAGCACTTCTTCGAACACATCTGGGCTGTTCCCATCGTGCAAAAAACTTATCAAGTGGGGAATGAAAATTTAGAATGCCTTTGAAACACTGCCAGTCTGCATGTATCAATCTGGGGAAAGCTTTTTCTTAGTGTTCGATTCTTAGAGAAGTCTAAAAAAAAAAAAAGTCAAGTAGTAATTCCTTTTGCTGTGAGATCATCAAAAAGGTGGACAGTCATGTGTTTGGTTTTCCAGGCAGAAACATGCGTAAATTCCATGCTGACTGTATGGCAAATTCATAAATCTATTTTACCTGCATTTGCTCTGGACTATATAGCTGTGCTGAATACAAGCCCTATCGAATGCTTTTGACTGTCACTCAAGGTGTGTTTCAGGTCTCTGTTGCTTCTATGACATACGACTGTCTCTAATAATAACAACAGAAAGGAATTAATTAATACTTATTTTTGTGCTAGTAATTTTATATTGTTTTTCTGTAACTGTGAAGAGCACTATTCTGGGTTTTATGCGTGATGACTAATATTCACTAAAGTTTATTTGTAGGTGGTTTTCTAGAATGGACTGCCAATTTCATGTGAGCTATGCCTTTACACTGAGTAAGATAGCATTCTCTTTCTCAGCTTGTCAGGAAGGTCAGCAGCTTGTATGATCTCGCGTGCTCAACGTCTCTGAATTTTTCTGTAGAAAACTGCAGTGGCAGTGTTGGTGTCATGAAACATTTAACACCACTTGGGTGTAATGCATGCCTTTATGCACCTAGTCATTCTTTCTTACGAATCATGAAGATGTGTTACAAGTGGCATTATCATAAAGGGCCTACCTTGTCTTACTGTGACCTAAGAGTTGACTCATGTTGTAGGTTCAGTGGCAGGTGTGATTGAATTCTTCATGCACTTAACAGAGTCTTTATTTTCATTTTGGGAATTGTTAAAAGAAGAATTCAGTTTTTTGAACTCATATCATTAGTGCTTCAATCACAGAATTTCAGACTTGTTCAGCCACAAGAGGGGACAGAAAGATGGTGCCAGTGTTTTATGCCAACAAAAACGTTTTCTTCTTCTCCTTTGTCCTCCCACTTCCATCAGTACTCTTCTTTATCACAGACTGCACCGAAAGGCTTTTTCTGACATTGAAATGGCTCAGGTCAAAGGACAGTGCAGGAGCAAAAGAGCTGTGGAAAAACACTAAAGCCCTGAAGTGACCAGAAGTTGAGATCCTGGTGTGTAAATCCTGCAGGTCCCACTTTCAGCTGGCTCTCTACATTATTCCTCTCTCCACCTAAACCAAGGAGAAGGAGAAAGAAGCAAGTAGGGTTCTTTCCCACAAAATTCTTGCTTTTCACATATTAGCAGTTGTATAACATGACTAGTGAATGTAAGTGTTGATGGAATTAAACCTGAAAGCATGTATTAAAAAAGGAATAAATGTGGAGCAAAAGAATGCAAGTGTCAAAATAGATCTTCAAGTAAATGCATCTAGCATTTCAATATTAATAGTCCACCAGGTAATTTGAACTGACTCAAAATGAGAGATTACTGATGATTAGGTTTAAATCATGTTAAGTTTAGAGGCTTGGATCTTTTGATAAGTTTTTTTTCTGCAAATGATAATCTCAATATTGCTCAATCTATAGCCCTTCCAATTTTGTGAGAATGTCTTGCTTTTGAAGTGTGAATAGTGGTGATTTCTTTGCTTTATCCACAGTAATTAAAACAGGGGTTGTTTGCCCTTCTGTAAGTATATCCCCTATTTTATCTTCCAGCAAATCTGTTTTACTGCAATAGCCTTGTAATTGGGAATTTGTGCTTATCTATCCCATGCCCTTCTTTCTTCTTCTTTGAAGATTGTAGTATTTCATGTTTGAGACTGTTTCAGTACATTGAAGTTTGTATCTATGGATAAAGATGAGGCTGAATTTTCCAGCTTTAAAAAAAGGAGCATTTTGAACTATAGTGAACACTCCAAACATTAAACTTACATCATTATTAAATACTCAATATATGCAGTCTTAATCAGCAGAAAGTGAATACCCCAGGTGTCCTGTTCTGATTTCCAGTAAATTGCTGTTTAAGCTCCAGTAGATTTCATACTTTAGACAGATACGATACTGAATAAAATATTTCATAAGATTAAGTGAATTTATTTCATTTACTTTTGTTTATTTCTTTAAACAAAACTCCCTTTCTTTTAGATGTCAGCAAAATTAAGTTAGCTGCATCTAATTTCAGACATGAACCAGCATGACCTATTTTCCATACAAATTTAATCCAGTGTAGTGTATATTATCCATGACTCAGAATAGCATAACAAAAAAAGCCATCAAAGATTTCCATTATGAATAAAATAGCTGCTAGATAAGATAAATATTCAAGACAGATGATAGCGGAAATTAAAATTTTATAATTGGCCTTCTACAATTAAATTCTAAATTGAGAAAGAGTTTCTTCCTGTTCTATCTATTCTTCATAGATACCATTTATTACATCTTTGTGTAACTTGTAGAGGGGAAAATTCATTAAAAGTATTGGTTTTTAAAAGGATTATTATGATGCAAATTGCCTCTTGTAAGTGTGTAGTGCACGATGCTGCTAAGAAAGAAGTTGATTAGAGGAAGAATGAACAGCACAGTGGATGACGAATGGGAGAAGATGCATTTTACTTGTAAAGAATGTTAGTTATAAACTGGCTACATGTTGGTGATCTATCTCATTTATTTTCAAGTAAAGACAATCAGCAACTCTGATAAAAAAAAAATCACTGTTCATGACAGCAAGCTCTTTTGCTGAATCCTTTCTTGTAGGGAGCATAGATTAATTAGTAATACCAAATAAACATTACATGACATGCCCTGTGTAGTCAAAAAGTCCCTTTGCTCTTTGGATGTTTAAAAAGGAAACAAAGAGGGAAACAAAAGCTCATGTTCGAAGAGGGATGCTAGTGTTTACACAAATCCTAAAGAGATGGTGCTATGTTTTGTTCAGCTAGCTGTTTCCAAGGGCTTTTTTTAAGGGCTCAACCTCTTTCCTTCTTAGGTCCTGTATATGCATACAGCACAAATGATGGTTTCTAATGACCTTTTGTAGTTTTGTGTGTTTCAGTGGCAGTTTTAGGGATGAAATCACAGGCGTGAAACAATCCTTGGGCGAAATGTGAGTAGAAAAATAATTGGTACCAAAAGTAGTGTATGGAGAGGCATTTCTGACACTTGGAATGGAGGTAGTCTTTAGAGAAAGGAGGACGTAATGAAAAGGAGGGATGTGCACTGGAAAGGAATACAAGGAATTAGGGCTGGGGGGAACATATTAGGAGAAAAGTGGTTTCTCAATACTTATCTACTAGAAAACAATACTAGAAGACTAGATTACTAGGCAACTCTGTGCTGTGGACAAAAAATGCAAAAACACCTCATCCAGCACCAGAGCCATGAATCCCTCTTGCTTTTTGATTTTCTAGAAATTCAAATTTTCAGTTTTGCATAAAAGCTTTTCTATCGCCACCTCATCCATTACCTTCCTCTCTATCAGATGTGGAAATATGGAATATGTATCAGAAAGAACCATCTGTAGAAAAAATTACAACTGTTGTTTGATGGAATGAAATAAGATAGTAAACACTGAATAAATAAAACAAAAAGCATAGTCATTGTAGCTGGGAGTGAGACATAGTAACAAATTTGTTTGAATTGTGATGCTCTCTTTGCATACTCTTTTGTCTATGTTTGCCTAAGAAGGTAGATGCTTTAATGAAAAGATAAATAAAAACAGAGATTCTTAAGTTCTAACAGACAAAGGGAACTTGTAATGTAACTTACCGTGATAGGTTTTCTCTTAATAATAACTATTGCATAATTTATTGTTCCTTTTATTGTTTCAAAAACAGAAAAATGGTTGCATATTCATATCATATTAAATGTATATGCTTACAGAAAAGTCTGTACATCAATACTAATTAACCATCTTTACTCACGTGCTAAATGACAAGACACTGCATTTCATTTTCATCATGATGGTGTTCCTGTGCTGTCATTAAGGAAAGGTTTGTCAATTAAATGTGAACACCCCAGAGTGCTGGTCTAGAGTGTCTCTGAGCAATGGCTCAAAGCATTACTGTATGATGTCTCCAAAGTAAGCAGCGAGGACTTCAGTCTGCAGCTGGGGATGCTGTTAGCCCTGCTGTCACCCTGCTGTCACCCTGCTGGCTCTTGTGGGTCTGCTTCTGCTGCTACAGTTGCATTTCTGATATTAATCAAAGCATGGTCTTACTATATATGGGTCTATACTATAAATATAACATGGTCTTACTGTACATGTGGTTCACTAGAAGGCCTTTTGCAAGGACATAGACTGGCAAAATGTAGAATTTTGCTGTGTTGGTTTTGCAGTCCTTATGCCTGGTCTGGATTTTAATGTACACAAGATATAACTTCTTGGGAAAATTTTAAATCTAGTACAAATACCAAATTAGCTGAGAAGCAGAGATCTTTTCTCCTCACCAAGGAATATTCTTAAAAATGATATCTCTGCTATGGAAATGCAAGTGTTTGTTCTTGTTTGTTTGTTTTTAAATGAAACAAAGTATACTCTCTAACAACCTTTATGAAAAATCCTGCTTTGAAAGTACATTAAAAATTCATTCATCTACAGGCATTTGAAGTATACAGGTTTAAGTATCCCTTAAAAAATAAAAAATTCAGTCATTTTATAAGTTAGCTCTCTTAAAGACAGTTGAAGAGGTTTACTGCTGTGTAGGGAAAGAAATCCTCAGTTCTAGAACTGTTATGGAAAACTGTCTGCTCCACGATGACTGTTCTGCAAACCAAAAGATATTGAAAAGAAGTTTATTTTGGAAACCTCTTTTTGCTAGCAAATATAGCAGTATAATTTTGAGTATGTAGAGGCATCTATGATTAACAATTTACATTGTTTCAATACATATCCTACTCTGTATTTTTTTTCCAGTGCAATCTTACTGGTAGTGACAAGAAAGAAGATAAAGATCTCAAGAAAAATAGCTACTTTAGACATTTTCATACTCTGAAAACATAGAAGAAGTGGTTATGCTATGGCAAGGGCAATGCAAGTTATTCATTAAAGGTTTTTTTTTCCTTTTCTCATTGCAAAGTTGACTTGAAAGGGTAATAAAATACAAGAGCTTACTTGTGTTTTGTCTTGAGTACAATCATCTAGACATTGTCAAAAACTGAGAAGTACCAAACAAGGGATACCTTTGCTGGAAAAATCTGCAAATTCATGCTTGGGTGAACCCAGGAGCCCAAGGAATTAAAATAGTGACCCAGGTGCATTAGCAATGACAGGCCATTAAAGAGCAACACATTATTAGGTGTCAATTTTGGGCTATCAAAACAAGATGCTGAAATTTAAGACTACATTGAGATTTAGGCTCATGCTGTGGATACATAAGTCATAAATAAGTCTCTTCTGGCAGTAGTTGTCTGGTATGTCACAAAAGTGAATGACTGGCCCTGAGGACCAAAGCAGGGAGCTTGCAGAACTACATGAGGTCTTTCCTTTTCAGCTGTGCAGCACTGCATTAGCAACTTGCCTTGTAGAAGTGAGTAATCTGGGGATGCTATAGCTCACTGCAATAGCTCACTATAGTTCTTTTTCCAATGAAGGGAAGAGGCATGGAAATGTAGAAATTGTTTAGGGATTTATATATTATAAATATATAAATTTATAATATATAAATATATTATAACTTGTTACAAAATGTGGACAGAGTTAGGATGATAGGAAGTGACGCTAACAGACAGTGTCCAAAACATGGCTAAAGTCGTTACTTCTCATTACTTCTGTCAAGCGACAACAGTGGATTGTTCATCCCTGCTCATTTCTAAAATTAGTAAGTAAAAATTACTCTGCGTTCTTCCTCTCTGAATGATTACTGAGTTTGAGCCATCATTTTTAGGCTTCTAAGCCAGTGAAAGAGAAACTTCTAAGTAGGTCTGAGTGACTCAATAGTATTTTCTGTGCAACTTACAGATGACCTTCAAAATGTGAGTAGGAACACGAGAACTGTAGGATACTGCTATTTTCGCTAATGACTCTTTTCTTCTTCCCCAGTAGGACTTTTACAATTAGATCAGTCCCTGGTTAGTATATTGACAGAATACTCTTTTATACTTAAAGCTTAGAACAGCTAATATGTATAAGAGCATTCATTTAATCATTTAACTAAATAATTATATCCCCAAGAAACAGCCTGATGGGATGACATGCCAAAGAAGACAGAAAGAGTTTTTAAAATCTGCAGTGATTTAATTAAATAAACACATTATATTATGTTATTTATAATTAACTTTCCAAATAATTTATTTTGCAGCCTTTCAATTTCCTCCATATCATTCTGCCTCATTGAAAAATCCAGTCATATTTGACAGCCCCAAACTGGCATTTAAATGTGACCAAAGTAGACAGAGCAATCATTCTTTAAAGAACCTATCTTGACTGACATACTAAAAAAATCTTAAAATCAGTGCCAAAAGCCACTTTTGCCTATAGCAATCATAAATAAGGCCATTTTGAGGCCAAACATATTTTATTATTATGTATATAGAGCTTACTGTATTTTGATTAATTTTATCCACAGTTTAAGGAGCATTAAACTCTCTGGGTGCCTTCTCATAGGAAGTAGTAGCCAGGAAACACTACAGAAAACAGGAAATTTGTCTTTTTAATGGTAACAATCAGTGAAGGATTAAATTCTTTTAAAATTACTTTAAATTTACAGCAAAGGCCATATACAATCTTTTTCTTTCAGCACTCCATCTCACTACCCAAATTCTTCTCTGCTTCCAACTCAGGTGCTGATCTTTTCCTCTGGCTTTCCTAAGAAATAAAAAGGGTTTTTACCATGTGACTCTTCTACTTTTAGCATCTCTGTTTGCTCAATCTCTCATCAAGCCATGTTTCTTTTCACCTGAATGGCCTTATGGCCACGTAAGTTTCATATTCAATGTCCATAAAATATTCCTGTTAAATGTTGAGAAAGACATGCTTTCAGAAGTAAATGTAGAATGCAGAGGAGAACTAGTTAAATATTGTCTTTAATATTGGACTTAAAGTACATGCTCTACACCAAAAGTCATCATGATTTCAACCAGGCATATGTTCCCTTGACTTAATCAAGGAATAAGCAAGTATATGGCTAGTATTGATGCCTGGATATTTAGCTTTTGCCAGCAACTGTTCTCTGAAGAACTCTTTTTGTCAACTCTCCAGTTAAATAGAATATAGGGTCCTGATGGGCTGTTGTGAGTGGTCTCTCCCCATTATTTGAGTTTTCTATTTTTGCTTAGCTGTGTAGGTTTTAGGCACAACCACTGTTGTTGTCACCTTGGTTACCTTTTTCATGCAGGATTGAACAACAGAGTGGTTAGCATAAATTATTATATTAAAGATAGTACTCAATTCCATTTGCTTAGAAATCTAACACTTTTTCTCTGAACTGAAACTACTTTTAACTTGATATTGTAGCATTTTCCTATTCTGCATCTCTACCCAAACATATATTCATTTTGTCTATATTGTATCTGATAGCAATACTACGCAAACATTGCTGAGTGTGATGGGATGCTTTTTTAAATGTGGGTCCACTGATTCTGCAGACATTAAAATAAAGAAGAAAAAGTTAGGCTGTTTGCACTGCCTAATGAAAAAATATTGGCGCAATGGCTGCAAAAAAGCCTTCTGTTAACAAACAAACAAATAAATAGCCTAACTGAATTGGGAAAAATAGTCATGATTTAAAAGTTCTTCAGCTTTACTGAAGTACCATAAGTCTTTTGGAAGTGATGGAGCAATCTTGTGAGACCTAAATCTAATCTGTGATGGCTTCTGTTCAGATATTTAGTGTGTGAAACATTCGTCTTGGCAGAATCATGATGGATTATAAGATTTTTATGTAGAATGTTGTTGTAAGGAGCTTTATTTTTTGACTGTCAGGTGAAAGTGTGGTATATATGCAAACTGACTTTGTAAAGCAACAACTGCTGTTTGCTTTTAAGGGCCTTATTCTGGTAAAAGTCTCTGCAAAGTTGTAAAAAGAGGTTAATTTAGGATAAAGCTCATCCCATTTAATACAGCCTGAAGGCAATAATTAAGCTTTTCCAAACGGAAAAAAATTCGCTCAGAACTAACATCCTGATGTGGATGAACAAGTTGGATGTGGTAAAATAGACTTGATCAGGTTAAGCTTGTACTGATACAAATCTTGATCCAAGCTTTCTTATATTTTTTTAGAAAATGGACTCACGTTTTTCTCTGTGTCCTGAGAAATTGCTTCTATTTCTAAGCAAACACATAGTTTCCCACTATGCATGTGCTTAGTGGGAAACTGTTTGGGACTTTCATGTTTGTCAAGAGTCTTGCAAACTTGCACAAGTGCCTTGCTATTTCCATATTCAGTTTATGCCTGCAGATACACTGAAACACAAATTCAGTTTTCAATTACTGTAAATCTTATTACTCTGTCAGACTATGAAGAAAATGTTGTATTTAAATGCATGCAAATAACGGAGGGTATGATCCAGACTCCAGTGAAGTCAATGGGATATTTTTATTTAGGGAGGCAATTTTCAATTAACTCAACCCATGCATGAAAAACAGATGTAAAAGTTAAATGGGAATGGTACTTTCAGGTGTTGATATCTTGCTATCAGTGAATCCAGTGTCAATGAACTCTTTAGCACAGTTCTCAAGTACTTGCATGATTAACTATTTTGCTGTTGTTTGTCACTCTGGTGTTACTATTTCACACGTTTTCCATATGACAGTGAGATAATGAAAAATAATTCCTCATGTGGGCCATATGTGAATAACTGTAGCATAAAGTCATACTAAAACAGTCCTGTTAACTTCAATCAAAATTACAGTTACATTATCATACATCAGCTATTATGCAGTGAATGGGAAACCAGCTCTATTATTGAATATACTCTACTTTTTGTTGGTGATAGTAGTAAACTGCATTCAGAACCATATGAACCTCTGACTTCAAGCCTCCAGGCATGTGATCAGTATACTGACCTGCTGCTTTCTAGAAACTAAGAGTATGGTAAATCCCTGAAGCGTTCACCTCCACCATTTCCTTTAACAGTCTCTTACAGGACTTCACTGATTAATTGTCAGGCTGAGTATACTTGAACTAAGTCATTAATTTTGTCTGAAAAAGTATTATTCCAGAGCACTTTCTCTAGCAAGGTGCTATTGCTTGCATTATTAAATACTCTCTCTAGTGCCTGTCATCCATAAACCCTCTACTCCCTAAGCACAGATCCCTATTTACCTGCAGTTCACAGATACAGACAATAAACTGAGATTTTGTACTTCAGGTGTCCTTTGATGAGACAGTTTGTTTTTCTGAGTGTAAAACAGCAGTATATTATGAAATTTGGGTATTTTGAAGCTTTTTACTATGTTAGAAGTGAAATTGCTCATATTGCTCATTTTTGTATACAAATTTTTCCATAATTTAACCAGGGTTCCCCATTTTCCCTGAAGGGATGAAGTGAGTAGGAAGAATGGAGAGATAGTGAAGAGAAAGGGAATTAAAATGCAATTCTTTTTGCTATAAAAAGTCATAGCATATTAGAGACTTTTGGCAAATAGTTTATTTTAATTTTAATATAAAATATAACATAAAAATTTTGTTCTATTGTCATAAAAAACTACCTTAATTTGTCTGGTGTGATTTTACATGAACAAAATTAATTGCTGCAGCTTTTTTTTAATGAGCATTTAGTCAAACAAAAATAAATTCTAAACATCAATAGAAGAAATAAGGATCCTGAGCCTTATTCATTTAGGGAGTATTCCCTGCACACTTGTGTCCCTGAAAGGATCCATATTATTTATTGGATAAAGTAAGCCAGTATAGGATATAGTCTTGGCCTATTTAACACTTAATAAGTATAGTGTGTATAATTTTAACCCCTGGTTGTGAACATCAGTATGGTCA
Source organism: Pipra filicauda (assembly GCF_003945595.2). Taxonomy (NCBI): domain Eukaryota; kingdom Metazoa; phylum Chordata; class Aves; order Passeriformes; family Pipridae; genus Pipra; species Pipra filicauda. The sequence goes on from NW_024104477.1 coordinate 63,430, forward strand.
CACAATGTTTACACCATTATAAATTTATAATAAAAATTAACACTACTTTGCATACAGACAATTTATTCTGATCCATCATTGAAATTCATTGGGAACTAAGCACTCAACCACTACATCTTCAAAGAAATCCTCCCAAATGTAATTTAGCAAAGAATTTAAGAATTCATTCAATTTTGAGCATGACAGTATTTATATTCTTATGCTCCTGTCCAGAGAAGCAGTTGTACCTATGCTTGCAATCCATCCAAGGAAAGAAATGAATGAAGAGGATGATATATCTTTATACAATTCAAGCATGATGTGTTTTCTCAATTTGTGTTCTATAAACACTAGTAAATATGCAGAATAATTAATTTTTTCTGATAATTCATGCTGGGGGTTGACTCTAATAGCTTACACCTAAATGAGGGAATGAAGTTTGGGGTAGCAAGTCTGTGAAACAAAGTGATGGGAGTGAGAGAGTCCTTAGGAAAGATGAGGCATACCTCAAGGCTCACTTCAAGTGCCTGTAGATCTAAGTACACTTGCCTGGGAAACAAGCAGGAGGTGTTAGAGCTCCCTGTGTCACAGAAAGCCAGTCATCCAAGCCATCCCATTCTATCTCAGTTACCCCAATAGTGCCATACTTCAGTGTCTGCACAGCCCTTTAGGAAAGACATACTGGGAAGATGAAGAGAGGCACCCTTGTACATGAAGCAGCAGCTTGAATGTGTGGAGCTTTTCTATGGAATAAAAAATAGGGCCTTGTGGAGCAGGATCCAGGAAAGGCAATTAAGTGTGATGTGTTCATGCGTATTTTTTACAATCTATCCAATTAACATGAGGAAAGGAGCACAGACATCTTGGATCTCTTGGATCTACTATTCACTGACAAGGAAAAATTGGTCAAGAAGGTGATCATCAGTAGGAGCCTTGTCTGTAGGAGTGTTCAAGATCCTGAGGGAAGTGAAGAAGTCAAGTAGAAGACTTTAGTTTCTGAAAACAAAGTGGACTATAGTTTGCAAGATAATATACTTTTCAGGGTTAAATTTTCTTTAATAATTAAACATGTTCATGGAGCATATAGAACTTTATTAAGACCTCTCCTTCAGTTTTCTCTGGGGAAAACTTCCTCTCAGTCACAAAGACTTCTGTGAAAATCAGGCACAAAAGGGTTGAATGTTTGTTAGGTAACACTACTTCATTACAGTTTCAAATTATTTTGTACAGTTTTTATATTACTGTCAGTAAGACTTGAAAAATATTACTTATTTTACCTTCTTTAAGGTAGGCATGGATTGTACAAATTGGCCAGCAAAACCAAGCAATGTGATGGCTGAGAATATAAAATCCACCTTGGCTTATAAATGCTATTTTTTTTTGCAGTAATAGCTTATGGAAACACCTTCTCCACTGCTTTGTTAAGTGTATAAATGGTAGACATTGAAAACTGGTGCTACTGGTAGAGTAAGGAATATGAAATCCCTTGACAACAAATGTGGACTTTATTTAAAGCAAAAGTAGACCTTTAAAGCATCCTAAACTGGTACCAAAAATGTAATAATCCTTTAAATGTGATGAACAATTAAAAATAACAAGTAGTATATTCATCTAGACTACCTGGGAAACAATGAGGAACATTTCATAAAAATGGAGGTTCTTATAAGGGACATCACATGAAGACAGCAGAAGATGCAAAGTAAGAGGAGTGGGCTGAGGAAGGTGTTAGTTTATAACCAAGCAGTAGAGTTCATGGCAAAGGAGAGGCAAAGAGCCATGTGGAGTTAAACTGAGCCCAGTTAACCTTTGAGATTGCTAAATACAAATTAACTGTATCTGTCTTAGTAAGTCTGTGAACTAAAATTATCAGAAGCTGTGAGGTTGCTTTGCAAATAAACTTATCTGGTTCTGCTACTGCTCAAAAATACACTTTTGGCCACCGTTGAATAGGATATTGGGCTAAATGGGCTTCTGGTGTGAGCCTGTGGCTCCTATGTTCTTAACTGACTCAGGTAATTCAGTGAGGACAAAAAGAAGCTAAGTTGCATGAGTTAGTCATAGTGAAAAATATTAATATATTTTTAATTATATTTTTTGTAGAAAGATTTTTTCCTTAGAAAAAGACTAGCAAGATGGAATATTAAAAATTAACAAGGTGTTTGGTGTACTGTGTTCTCCAACATGTGCATATTATGTGACCACATAACTGCATAGAATATTTTTCAACCCATAGCCTTAGTATTTTACAGAATACAGTTGGAAAACTTCAGTTGAATTTGAGATAGTTGTGATGCTATTGACAGGGGTTAAAACACATTAAGCACATGTTCAACTTTGATACATGTATTTTGTATTTTTTAATATTTTTTATTATTTTAATATTGTTTTGTAAAAGAAATAAAGATCAGACCAGAAAAGAAGGGGTACCATTGTGGAAAGTTCATGATATGGGCAATTGAGAGACACAGCTGGCAGCAGTAGAGTGTTCTTTAAATTCTTGCCAGTTTTCCACTTGCAACACATGTTGATTTGCAAGCACAGTCAAAAAAAAGTAGGGTGATTAAGGAATTTATTCTCATTCATTGTACCCTGCAGACAAATGTCTTCAATATTTAACCAAGAGATCAATGAAAGCAAATTGTTCACTGACAACCAGCTAGTTACTTTCCTTCAGGTGAAATACTGCTCTAAGTACTCTACTGTTATGAGGACAGTTCTCTCTCTTTATTTTCCATTACTTCCTGCGTTAATTTTCCTCCCTATTTTTTATTATCTCTCCTCTAAGAGTCTCCTTACAAGATAAAACTGGAATTAGAAATGCAAAACAGGTAGTTGCTACTGTGTCATATATCAGTCAAGCTCCAGTAAGGAGCTGCATTTTTCAATTTCATGTATGTTGATAACTGTAATTTCAAAATGAAGTATAGAGCCCAGAGTACACAAAAGTATTTCAGACGGATCTGCATGCAGTCTCCCCAGCTGGGCAGTGCTGTTTCACTTGTGGCACCATTTTGTCCTTTGTTGGCCTAAGTATTGATACTAGCCAGTACTGGAGGAGGAAAAGCCTCTGTAAAAATGATGTCAGCATTTCCAAGGAGCTAGTAGTTCTTTTCCAGTGCCATAAGGTCAAGTCTGATATTCTATATGATTTTTTCATAGAACCCTCTCCTTGCTATGGGACAGTAGTTGTGAAATTCTTTAAATAGCTACCAAGCTGGGATGCAGTACATTTCAAAAGTTACTGTATGCCTTAGAAACTACCCATCTTTTCATCTTTTGTGCCCTAGTGGCTAGGAAAGTGGCAACACATCATTAGCTTACAGAATTCTACACGCGAATTATTTGGGCAGTTATTTTTTCTGAGGGTCATAGATAAGGAGCTTTTGATTGTTCCTAGCCAAATTTATTAAATCCTAAATTGCACACTTGTAAACCTGAAGAAGCTGATCCATGTGCTAGACAATCAGTTTACAACATCATGCCAGCATTTAGAACGGCCACAATCTCTTATATCTCTAGCCTTCCACATATTGCTTTTGTCAGTTCTGTCAAGAGATGGCCTCGTTTGCACAGCTCTCATATGCCACTTTCTGGCCCTAGATCTTAACAAATCATTCTTCTGAAGCAGTAAACTGGTATTTTCCATCTGTCTTCACCAGTTACTCCTCCAGGCGCAAACAAGGAAACAACAGGGAAACAGTTTCAAAGTAAGAAAAAATATACTTACTTAAATATGAACTGCATCTGATTGCTCTTTATGCATATTAAGCCATATCCTAGAAGCTTTTATCTGTTTTCTAGGATCCAATTGTGTTTTGTTCTCTACGAATACAAACCCAAAAGATACTTCCTGTAACATGCTCTTCATTGTCATATGCTGTTATATATTCTGAAAATCACTTTACAAAAGACTTTTCCAAAAATCTATAATCGTTATTTGTCTGAGTATGCTCCTTGCTTAGTTAAGAGAACTATAAATACTCCCTTGAAAATTGAGTTCTCAAAATAGAGAATGTTTAGGGGGAGTTCTTTATTTCCAGACAATTTTCTTGCTTTTAAGTAATATGATTTCAGAAAAAGTTTCGTTGCCAGAACCAGTAGCATTAATTAAGAAGTAAGAAGTCGTAGTGGAAAAAAGTAATATTATGCAGCTAAGAGAACCTACTAAATGAGCTCTGAAGATATGCCTATAAATATGGGAAGATACTAGAAAAGTATTTTTTAATTAAAAATTTGTTTTCAGACTTCATTATGCATTGCAAATATTTTTACCCCTAAAACTAGAAGTTGCACTTGATTGATTTTAATGGGTCTGTACTTCACCCTATTGATTATTTATCAAATGCTGTCATAACAGCATGGTAAAACAGACTTGGTTAAACAGATCTGTAAGACAAGATATAAATCAACATGGCAATTTTGACAGCAAGAAAATTACAGCAGTTCAGATACACCAAAATTTTGTCGCTGTGTCCTGTGCATGTTGGTTAATTCTCAGTACACTTTTGATGGACATTTGTAATCAGTGACACTATCTGGAATGCCTATACCTACTAATAACAACACAAGAAGAGTGGTCTTGTGTCAGGTCAGGTCAGGTGTTCATCTAGTCTGGCATACTCTGCAGCAAATGCTGAGGGAAAGAGAGTAACAACAGTGATACTTCCCATTGCATGTTCATCCAATTTCTGGTTTTAGTAGCTTAAATACTTAAAATCATAAGAATGGCTTGGGTTGGAAGGGATGTGAGAGTCTGCAAAAAAGTGATTACTGGTTCAAAACAACTAAAGTATGAGGGGGGGTGGTGGTGCGTGGGGGGAAACACAGCAAGTTCTGCCAAGGTGAGATGGTGCACTGCTCACAGCCTCACTCTCCTAGAGCTCCTAGGACAGACCTGGAGTGGTTGTCAGTCACTGGCACACCAGAAGCAATGCTCCTCATCCCTTCCTTGGAGCCCCTAACAAAATGGCTAGGAGAATGGAAGCCCCACCTGAGGGGGGCTATAGGAGACCAGAACAGATAAAAGCAATAACACAAGGCATGCACCTGCTAAGTCCCTATTGTCTTGGACCTATAGCGGCTAAGACCATGCTGGAACCAAAGCAGTAACTCTCTCTCTCTCTCTCTCTCTCTTTCTCTCTCTCTTTCTTTCCTTCCCTCCCTCCTGCCCTCTCTCTCTCCTTTTTTTCTTCTCCTAATTTCCTCTTCCTGAAATTTGGATCACTTAAAGTTGGATGGGTTAGAGTCTGCTAAGTCAATGTTTTGTGAAATGCTTAATTTTGATTAAATGTTGCCTTTAGAAAGTAAGGAAACTCGGCAAAGTTTAAAGTCTGTAAGTAAAATTCTATTGTTTAACCTCCTGAGAACATTGTCATGTTTCTCCCATGCACCTGCCTTTATACCTTAGGGTACAAAAAAACCCTAAGCCCCTTTAAGAAACTTGTCGAGTAACGTCTGAGGCTTCACAGGGGACCTTAAAGGTCCTGGGCAAGGACGTCACCCACTTGATCAGGTTGCTCAAAGCCCCATCCAAACTGGCCTTGTACACTTCCACAGATGGGGCATCCACAGCTTCTCTGTGCAACCTGTTCCTGTGCCTCAGTACTCTCTCTGAGTAAAGAATTTCTTCCTAACATTTGATCTAAATATCTCCTCTTTTTGTTTAAAACCATTCCCCCTTGTCCTATCACTATCTGCTTGTGTCACTCTCCCTCTGTTTCATAAGCCCCCTTTAGGTACTATAAGGTCTCCCTGGATCCTTTTTTTCTCCAGGCTGAACAACAGCAGTTCTCTCAGCCTGTCTTCACAGGAGAGGTGTTCCACTCTGATCATCTTCATGGCTCTGCTCTGGACCCACTCTAACAGGTCCGTGTCTTTCTTGGCCGAGAACTCCAGACCTGGATGCAGTAGTCTGGGTAGGGTCTCCGAAGGGCAGAGCTAAGGAGTAGAATCACCTCTCTGGAACTGCTGGCCACTCTTCTTTTGATAAATCCTGAACTAAAGTTTGTTTTATGATTCTGTTTGTTTGTCAGTACTCTCATCTGGATATTTACCTGAAATTTTATAATTTCTCATATGGATTAAGAACATTATATAAAATAGAATAGATATGCATCATATGCTTCTCCTCATAAACCCCTATTTCTGTATGAATTCTCTTAGAATCCTCTTTTTAATCATTCTGCTTGTGAGTCCAAGAGAATACAGGTTTACAATTTGAAGAGTTTTAATGATGTTCAGAATTATCTCTGCAGATGCAACCTTTTATGGATTTCTGTAACTTCAAAACTGGAAGGAAAAAGCAAATAATAAAATTCTTTAAAAACTAAATCCAGTGTAAAACATTTCCCAAAATACAGTAAGAAATGTAAATAAATGTCTAACAGAAAAAGTTCAACTCTTAAACAACTTCAAATAAAGACTTTTTTTCTTTTTTAGGTAACCTATTATCAGAAATAGTTGCTGGTATGACATCAAGGTATTTTTGTTCCTATGATTGTGTCACTGAACTCCAGCAATTAATAACAATTCCACAAAGTTGATTTTCCTTCTCTAAGTAGCTGCAACTCCACAATATTATGTCTTATATCTATTTGCTGTAAAAGGGTAGGTTAAGCATTATTCACCTTCCAGATTCTCTGATCTTGATTCAAATATACTTAACTTTGTTACATCATAAGAAGAAATTGCTGAGATCATCAATGCATACCTTTCACTTTAGGTTTTCCTATTTGTGCTCATTGTCCTCTTATTCCTATAAGTGTTGTATTGTCATGACATAATTCCAGTCAGTTATTTGCAGGCTGCTAGTCTGAACACTAGAAAGACAATATATATTTGACAGCAACAAACTGGGTTGGTAATCCATAATTTGTTGATAGCAGTAGACACAGGGCATTAGAGGATTGTAAATGAAGTGCTGATGTAGCGGTAATTACAGTCAAACTCAGCAGCACTGCCAGAGTGAAGAACAGAAGTTAACTTTAAAGTCTGTTACAGTGGTTTATGTAATTCAGCTGGGTAATTTGCAGTTGAATAAAACCTGACATGGAAATTGTCAGCTCAAATGCAGATTTCCTTCTGAAAATAGTTGAGACAGGAATCTAGAACACAGCAATCATTAGAGAGATATGGTTAAGTAATAAATCAAGCATAAGCATTTGGAGATTCCAAGAGTTTATTTTTGAATGATTTGCATCTTTGTTTTTAAAATATATTGTCAATGAAATGGTGGTTCTTGTTACTATTTTATGAACCTAACTGTCAAACAACAGTCACTCCACATAAAACAATGAAATGTGGTGCGGTGGTGAAAAAGAAGTGAAATGTGGTACAATGGTGCTGAATGGTGTGAGACTACAACCAGATAACTAGTTTAACTTTGAAATTAGTTCTCAGTTCTCATATGAGTAGCTCTAAGTAACTACTCTTAATAATATTCTTCACTCTTTCAGGTGACACTGAAGCTTGGTCTCCTAAAGGGTCACAGTAGGTGAAAGCAAAAGAGGGAAATAGCAGAGCTTATAAAAATTCAAATGGATATTAAATGAAGTCTTCAGCAGTGTTGTGGCTGTATGTCTTAGAATATCAGATTACTTTATGGGCTTTCACTCACTTCATTTGGAGCTTTCTCTATATTGCAAATTCAGAAGTTGAAGAAGAGGTCGCTGGCCAATCAACACAGCAAATGGATTGTAATTACTCCAGTCCCCAAAGGTAATAACATTTTCCTTCAAGTGACAGGTCTGAATAGCCTTGTGGTAACCAGGGTCACCTGAAAAACTTCAATCCTATTGAAATATTTCACCATGAGAAAGGAAACCCTACTCTGGGAAGACTTTTCTTGATTAAAACCTCTGGAGTTCAATACTAAGTCCTGCTCAGTTCAGATTTGCCTTTGGTGTATTTATCTTCCAGTATCCTATGCCTGTGCTTACTACTATCTATTTATTTTATCAGAAAATAGATAAAAGAACCAACTAGGTATTTGGTATTGAATGTTAATGTTACTTTTGTGATATGTAATGCAATGTCATTTTCTGGATTATGCTTTTTCTTTTCAAGACTTCTTGGCTGCTATTTGTGTAATTCATTTTACAGATGTGCTATTGAATTTCTGGGAACAGACAGATTTACAGAATCATAGAATGGTTTGGCTTGGAAGGGTCCTTACAAATCAACTAGTTCCAAACCCCCTGCCATGGGCAGGAACACCTCTCACTAGACAAGATTTCTCAGCACTCCATCTAATTTGGCCCTGAACAGTTCCAGGGATGGGGCATTCACAACTTCCCTGGGCATATAATTTTCTACTTTAATAGTGAAATTATTATTTAATTAATTATTCATCGATCAATTACTTTTAAAGCCAAATAGAACAAACCTGCACTAATGTCTGCTCAGGCTCAGATCTCATTAGTTGCAATCTCAGGGTTCCTGTGTTGTTGGCATTCACCATGATAAGATTTGCTTCTCAGTGATTGTAACATGAAATAGAAAGTGTTATAGGCAATATTACTATTATCATTTGTTGACCTGCGCAGCACAACATGCAAGCTTGTTTCAATTATAAGGAGAAATTGGATGTGTTTCATTGATGCCACGTTATTTATAGAATATGTTTTCCTGAATATGGGATGAATTAAATAGAGGCATCTTGTGTTCATAACCCCAAGATTTTTTCCACTAGCTCCTGATACAGAAACCTCTTGTTTTGAGGTTGCACTGATGATATTAAGCACTTTATGGGTGCATTGGCCATGAAATGCTCAGCCACAGTTTATTGCTGCATGAAAGGAGTTTTATTTAAATAGACAAACTGGAATTCTGCGAATGAAACCACTACCTTTGTGGCATGTTTGACTAATAACTTTTCTCAGTCAGCTATACCAAGCTAAGTACTCAACCACGAACTTGGTTCTCTCTATTCAATGTTGACATAGCCCAAGTAACCTCGATCTTCTTTTTGGCTGGGGTAAAGGACATTTTCTTCTCAGTAGCTGGTATAGCCTTTTGTTTTGGATTCAGTATGAGAATAATGTTGATAACACACTGACGCTTTAGTTGTTGCTAAGTAGTGCTTGCCTTGAGTCAAGGAATTTTCAGTGTTTCATGTTTTGCCAGTGAGGAGGTGCACAAGAAGGTGGGATAGAGCATAGCTGGGACAACTGACCTGAACTGGTCAAAGGTATATTATGTCCCATACTATAAAATGTCATGCCCAGTTTATAAACTGGAAGAATTACGTGGAATGGAGCTATTTGCAACTTGGGGATGGGCTAGAAATCAGTCAGCAGATGATGAGCAACCGTATTGTGCATCTCTTGTTCTTCATGGGTTTTATCACTCTCCCTCTTCTTTTATTACCATTATTATTATTTTCATTACTATTTTACTTTGTTTCAATTATTAAACTGTTCTTATATCAACCCACAAGTTTTACCTTTTTTTTTTCCTGTTTCTTCTTCTCAAGCCACTGGGAGGCTGGGGGGAGTTAGCAAAGGGTCACATGGTAGTTCGTTGCTGGCTTTCATGCTGAAAGTCTACACAAATAACAGAACACGTTTGACACTCCTTTCCATGTCTTATTTTCCACTCCCTCCTTCTCCTCTAGTCTGCACTGCTGTATGCTTTTCTCTCCTTCACTTATGTGTATTCTGTCTTAAATGGAAAATGCTGTATAGCACTGAGGGTAGTTTGGATTTTTGATGGAAATTCTATACAATTTTTGGTTTTTTAGTCTGAAGGAAATTAGTGAGAGTGCTGGTGAAAAAAATTTATTTGTACTCAGTATTTTTTTCTTTGAATTAAATCAAGGATACATGAGATAGGTATTACTGCTGCTAGTTTTAGGGGGGCTATTCAAATTAAAATCATAATCTCTATCAAAATGTATGGAGGGGGGAAGATAGGAATGGGAATTCCCAAACATTCTCTAGGTTGCTGTTTTTCAGAACCTGTTTCAGAATCTGAAACTTCATGAGACCTGTTTTGTGGGTTAACCCCATGAGTTAGCCACTGTTCATGAGACCTGAACTCAGGTGGCTTTTGTTCTGTTCTGGATCAGAATTGTAAAATTGGAGACCTTGGAAAAATCTGTGCCCTTCAGAAACATGAGTTCCTTGGTATCAGAGAATTCCACTGGGATATTATATTTAGCACAGTAGTGCAAGAATTCCATATTCTGAGTATTGTTCAGCAGGGGGGTCCTTACTTTACTATGACTGCACTTAGGAAGACTGCATAAATCTCTTAAAAAGTATATTCATCATGCACCTAAAGGAACTAGCCAGTTTTCCTTTCCAGAGCATATAAATAAACTACAACCAATCTGACTGTAGAAAGGTGTTAACTCTGAAGAGATGTATAACTCACATATTTTCTTGGTCTATCTTATTGATTAATGGTATGAGACATTTTACTTGTTGTATTTTTCAAGTAAAAAAGAATGAATGAGAAGAGTTTCTCAAATGAAATGCAAATCCTTGAATTTGGTCTTTGTTTCCTCTTAAGTTCCCATTTAGCTTTTAAAGATCTTCCTTGATACAGTTGTTTACTTTGCTTCAATAAGTCACATATGTTCCAAGAAGTTTATCAGATTTCTCTTGACTGTGCAGCTGTGAGAACTCCTTCTCATTACTGGGTCCCTATGTGTCACATGAAGTACTTTGTAAATTACAATTTATGTTCTTCCCACCATGTGGCTTCTAAGCCCTGTCTCCTGACGTAGAGTTGTGCTCAAATTAGAAAGTTGAAGCAAATGTGGAATTATCAGAAAATCTCTGTTAATTTACTGTCTTCACTTGTGATTATGACTCCTTAAACTACATGAACTAGATTTAGACAACAGGGGAACCTATGCTTAAAAGATGCTAGACTCTTATTGTGTGTTACTGATTTTGAGTGGGGAAGGAGAGGAAACAACCCCCCCAAATCCTCCAAAGCTTGAAAAATGCTAAAATCTCTCAGTTCTTTGTCCACAGGACATTACTCTTCATTGGTGATATAAGCTTTTCAGATTCCTGCACTCAATTTCATGGCTGTTTAATCCAAGTTCAGATTTAAACATGCCCTGTGGAATAACAGGATTTACCTACAAAGAGGAATTGTACTAAAAGTAAAAAGTAAGCTGTATATTCATCTACGTAATTTTATCTAAGTGCTCTCTTCATAGTAACTCCTTTCCCAGATGATTTTAGAGCATGTGTCTGCATAGCACAGAACTGCCCATGCTAACTTCAGAAATTGAAGCAGTACCGTTATGTGAGAGCTGCATTGCAATGAAGATGATGTAGCTATACTCCTTTTAGATTGAGCTGGTTAATAGCTCTTTGTAATGTCATGTGAATATGCCAGCATTGTTGGAGGTAGCTGCAGGTTGTCTGTGCTGTATGCTGCTAAAGTGTGTAGATGTGCTCTTTCCATGTTTTTCAATAAAGGAGTATGTAATCTCGCTTAGACTAAATTAGGACAGTTTGCAGTAGGAAATTCTCACTTAGTATCTAGTACACTGTGTGTTTCACACAAGTTAGTGTGCAACATAGCTTCTCTGTGTGAGCAAATTAGCAGTCTTCAAGATAGAGACTGTATGTCCCTCATTGCCCCTCCAGATTACCTGAAGGCAATTCTGGGACCAGGGGCTAGAAAAATGTTAGATTTCAAAGTCACAGCATCCCCTACACTAGACTGCTGCAGCTGTTGAACAGTTAAGAAACATTTGTATAGTGGCAAAAGAGTATTTTAATTCTGTGTTTGTTTATGATCTGTGCAAAGAATGATTTCTTCTGTTTGTTATATATTAATGACACTGCACAAACTATACTTTATGATGCACTTGAGTGCAATAACTTAGCTGGATGGTTGAATACAATTTAAATATGCAAAAAGGAAGGACTAATAGTGTAACCTCAAGGATCAGCTAATACCTTTATTTATAATTATGTCACACTATCTAAATTTGTGAAGGTTTGTGTTTGTCACAAGTATTGTGTTGTTGAAATGTAGTGCTTTAGATTTAGGTATAAAAGAACCTCAGTATTTTCTCTGTGGAAATATGTTACTGATATTTTGAGTTTTGTTGGTGGTTTGGGTTTTTTGTGTGTGTGTATGTATTTTGTTGTTGTTGTTGGTTTGTTGACTATTTTTTTTTTTTTAATCTTTAACCCATCACCAATTCAAATGCCTCCTGAGAGTGGGCTATGAGAGTGCTTTTAGTAGGTACTGCTTTTCCACTTAGAAGAACCGTACTGGCAAAATAAAACTACAAACCTAAAAACATTTAGAGAGGCATGGAACAATGAAGAAAAAAATAGCAATATTTTGTATCCAACAGGGAGAAAAGGGCTTAGCCTGGGAACTTGGAGTAGTCTGTGAATTTGGTCTGAGCTCAAGGGGTGACTATCTAGCAAAACATGATTCATGTCACCTTTCCTGCTCCCCATCTACCAAACTTCACCTGTCAAGAGTGCAGAGTTCTGGGACATACTCCGTTGGCTGGTCTTGTGAAAAAGTAGGGGTAGGCTCTCTTGGGGCTCCGTCCCCTTACTCTGCTAGGCTAAAGGTTCAGATAGTTCCTTCAGGCTTGCTACTGCCAGTACTTTGCACATTTTCAACAGTACCTAACTTCTGCCATTTTTCCTCGTGAAATTCTTACTGCAGGACCTCTGTTTGTGAGTTCTGAGTCTTGCTTGTTGGTGCAAAGATTAGTCTGAGCTACTGTTTTCAGAGAAAGAGAACCAGTACTGCATAGAAATGTTAAGTGTTGGCATCCGTATGGTGGACGCTTCATTCTCTTCTGAGCAGCTTAATTGGCTGGGTTTCTGTTTTAATGATTTCAGGACTCATAAACAGTAACCCAGATAATTTGCAGATGAATATCTTTCTAGCCTCTGTAAGGTATTTACATAGAATACCAGCTGGGCAAAAGCACCATGGACTCTGGAAAGCTCCTTATTTCCTGAAGATTAAATGCCATGGTGTAGGCAGAGCTTGTCCATATTTCCCTGGAAAAATATATGTCCTGGGACATCCAGAACATGCACTTTCTGTAAAAGAACAAAGAACCAATTGTGTGTGTTGTGGCCTTAAGGAATATGCTGCCTCAAAGGAATTTTCATTTTTAACAAGATTTTATTTAAATATGGTCTAATTTTTTTTATTATTTAAATGTAGTACTTCTCCCTAGGTACTTTCACAGACACTTCTATTCATATGCCATGAAAGATATTTGTTTTTCTGATAATCACCTCAATCAATATGATTGTCACTGCTAGTTAAAAAATGGACTTGGACAGAATTACATTTTTTTCATCTATGATCTACTGGGCTCATTTCTATTGTTCTTCTGTCTGATTTTATTCATTACAGGAAATTTAAATACCCTATTTAGTCTGATTATAATGTCAATTTCCTTTATATTTGTAAAAGCAGTCATCTTAAAGAAGTCATTAGGTTTCATGTTAAACTTTAATGTGATACATGTATATGATGAACTATTCTGATACATTTGAAATTTGTATATGACGTTTCAGTGTTGCCAAACTTGTCACTGACTAGCAATGTAGGGGTGCATTTACAGTTAGTTACAAGGCAACATCTCCATTTTTTAAGGTTTTGTGGATTGTTCTTGTATTTTTGGTCTTGCAGTGCTGCGTTTATTGTTCTAGATTCTTTTTCGACTAATATCAAATATGACAGGACTCCAGCTTGGAGTTCCACTCCCACTGCTTACTAATACTGCTAGACTTAAGTTTCGAGCACTGTAATACTTTTTTTTCCTTTCCTCCCTAAAGAGCTGGAGGCATTAGATATTTATCACTTACTTTGCAGCACCTTATCCTTTCAGCCCTCACTGGGCACTTTGGAACATGAGTCAGCGTAATGAAGTGCAGCAAGAGCATCTGTGACTCAATAGACAATCTGTTTAATAAATATTTATTGATTTAAATTACAGATTATACACACACACGAGATGGTAGAATAAATTAAATTAGAGCTGGCTATGCATCTGTCTACACTTGACTATATGTCTGAAATAGTTATGGCAATATTTGAATCAAGGCAAAAGGGTTAACTGGTTGAGAGAACAGCTGGTGGATTGCTCGGTTTCTTTCTGAAGGTGCAAGTCAGCTGCAGCACCTTTAGAAGAAGGTTTCTTAATATACCTCCGAAGGCTGAAGAAAGTTGTTCAAGTGTTTACTTTCTGTACATTTTCAAGGACCTTTACCTTGTGGGAAATTTCTACAGACCACAGCTGGTGCAAGTAGAAGTAAAGGAATTTTCTTTATGAGCCAGCAATAATTTTGGCTTTATTTCTGTCTGCTTTGTGATGTATTTCTATGGCCTTATTGTATAAGAAATTAATTTTTCTCTTCCTCAATAAGCTGTTGACTCTAACCAGCTATTAGAGGTCCAGCACATGTAGCTATCCTAACAACTGTCTTATACATTTTTTGTACAACTTCCATTTTTCATATTATTGTTCATGACCTTTATCTTTTTTCCCTCCCCAAGCCTCCAGTTTAGAGGTCATTCACCTATAGAGGATGTTATGTTCATAACAAAAGCACATCCGAAAGCTCTGCTTTTTAAATCACTCCATTTGAGTGATGATTTCTGGACATTATTGCCAATAACTGCACTGCTGTGTGACTGCTTTAACTATTTGAAATAATACAGAAATAAATCAGACACAATTTACCCGTGTGATTTACAGTTGCAGATCATGTGTTTTCAGAAATTCTGTTCCTAAACTAAGCTGTATTTGTTGCAGACCAGGGTGTGTAGATAGCAGTATTATTTTGTATGAACTATCTGAAGTAGCCAAAAATACCTGATTTGGTGATCACCATGTTTTGCAGTATAACTCAGTGGAGTTGTACCATGTTTATGGTTGTACTAACAAATAGAAACAAGTTTGTTGTTCCATCTCTGTGACATTTTTTAACACTAGCTTGGCCCCAGAGTTCACTTAAGCAATATTAAGGATCCAATTTTTTGGTGATAGTTAGATGTTTCAGGATGTAGTTTTCTGCTTTTTTAACTTCAGAGGCCTTGTACAGATCTTACACAGTTAAAGTCTTCATCCTGTGATTCTCTACCCTCAAGGTACTCAAGTGGAAAAAAGGGATTTTAGGATGCTCAGTGATGACTGAAGGGATGTACATTAGAAAAGAATTTATTTCCTTACTGTTAGTACCTGTGTTTAGATGAACTCAGTTTGATTCTCTTTGAGGGGTTCAGAGATTTGATCTACACATAAAGAACTCAAATCTCACAGCAAGGTGTAAGATGAAGAGCTATCAGTTTTATCTTAATTGGCTTCAGAGTTAATGTAGGATGGTCAATCAGAGCAGCATAGCTGTACCCAGTCATACACTTGCATAGCTTATATACCCCACACGGGGCTGGGGATGTTGCTATCAACCACCTCGACGTGGCATGGATACACTTCAGGATGTTTTCCCAAGGATGATGATGTGCCCAATTCAGAGCTCTTTGTGCAGCTAGAACTGCCCAAATGAAGTTGATTGTGGCTCCAGTTTTTCCTCAGTGAATATGACCAAAAGCCAGCATGCCTCAGGGGTGGGAGGTGGGGAACAAGTGAGAGGCCGTGGTGAGATCCTTGGTATGGTTCTGTCTGATCATGTTCCTCATTTCTGCACATGTGTTGTCCAGGTGAGTGTACTGGCAAGCTTGAACAGTGAGCTGGGCAAAACAGCTGGTCCAAACAAAAAGAAATCATGTCAACTTCTTATGTTTGGATCATGTAAAGTTTTATGTTTTCCTAAAAAATAAAGCTGGATCAGTTTTGCTGTCTGATTTGCCAGGCATTGGTGAATGATGGTGGGGAAGCTGGAGTAGGTGTGCAAACAGCATGCAAGGGAGAGAAGGAGAAAGACTGACTTAAATTGCTTGTTGGATGGTATTCTCAGTGTCTTAATGGAGTTGCTTAGTTGTCCTGATGCTCCATCTGATATGCCTTTTTACACATGTGAGAATCTCATTAACTCCTTATAAATATTTTACATTTGGATTTACTTAAATTTGGGTTGTCACGTAGTCTTGAACTGTCTGCAGTCTAAAGAGGTTTCTCTTGAATCCTCATAAATACTTTGCTCACTCGGTATTTTTGATCTAAATCTCTTGCTTGTGGCTATATTGACTTACTGAATGGTTTAATTTCTTTTAGCATATCAAGATGATTATTATGTTAGCAAAAAGGGAAGTTTAATGGTCCCTGTTTAGTTAGAGCACTATGCTATCTTTTACTAATTATGCTGTCTGACTGCTGAGTTTTGGAAATGTCAGCTGTCTTCCATGAGTCTTCCATTCATAAAAGTAAATACTAATAGCACTTAATTCAGAAGGGTAATTATGGCTAAATTAATGTTTGTAAATTATTCTGAAACCCCAAGATGTCTGATGGAACAATTAATGTTGCTCATGTTAAGTATCTTCCCATTTCTGTATTACTTATTCATGTCCTTTAACAAGGGAAGGGAAGCAAAATGTAATACTCATTGATGTTTTTACCTCCTTCATTGGAGCTAATGTCTTATTAATAGCCTGGAAAAGCTTCTTTGCAAGTAAGAGGTCTAGTTATTTTTCTTGCTACTTTTGGAGTCTAAAGACTGTGTAGAGCAGCCATTGCTTCTTCATAAACAGTTTCTGGGATGAATTTGCAGATTTACTCATGTCTTATCTTGGGGTAGTCCCAGAGATACTATTTCATGAATATGTAGAGCATGTCTGTTATCTTCTTTTTTATGTTGTAGATTCATGGCAAAGTCATAGTTTATTCAGAAAGTGGATTTTCTCTGCTATATACTCTCTATACAAACTTCTTTGCCAACTTAGATTTCATTATTAATATGAAATGAATCTTCAGTGCATTATTACTATGCTTTGAAAGCATTAAAGGGTGTTTTCAGTTCTTCTATTACAATGAATACTGGATTAAAAAAAAAAAGATTTTCTGACACCAGATTTCTCTCTATCATTCATAATTTTGCTTGCCACAACACAGATAATTTTTTGTTGAGTCAGCTCCCTCCTTCCTTCTTTATAGATATGTATGCTAAGTCCTTTTTACACAGAGATCTTTAGAACTATGAACGGCTTTGACAATTTTATATCTTTTTTACACTGTTTCTTCTCTTCATTTCTCATGGTCACATTATACTGATCTGTATTTCAGTTTCTTTCTCACTATCATTTTCTCGCTGAAGATTCTCTAATGAGGTTGGAAGTGGAGTATAACAAAAAGGCTTTTTTAGTTTGAAATTAGCTGTAGTTTAGGAAAAGAATGAGACAATACTGCAGCTGAGATAAAGCAGGACTTAGAAGAATCTGTGTATTTCTACAGGTAGTAGTTTCAGTGGCAGAGGTGTCTACATAAAATAAGAAACACTTTAAGCTTAACTGAGTTCAGAGGGCAGGTGTGTCATCAATAAACTTGGAAGGGAAAGTGAACAGAAATTTGCACAGAGTTCAAAGCATTCATACAACTGAAATGTGAATGTAAACTATGTACAATAGTTTTGGAGGAAAATACCAGTGGTCATGAAAATAAAATTGATGTCTAAAATTTCATTCACTAGCCTGCTTTAGAGCAGACCAAATATGTTACAGAATGATTAAAAAAATCCCAAGGACATTATGTAAATTAGATTTTAAATAATGCTAGAAATGGTCATGTAGTTTTGACACGAGGAAAATGTAGTGATAGAAGAATCTGGAGTTCTGCTACAATGGATATTTGCTTCCATGCTTATTTGGCACACTTAGTTGTAGGTAGATTCCTAAAAATTAATTCCATGAGTAGTGCTGAAAAGCACCCCACCTGAGATACTGTGAAAGTACGAAAATCAATTGTAGCTCGAGTACATGAGAAAATTAAAGATGGTACTGTTTACAAAGGCATCAGGAAGAGAGGAGTACCTAATCCTATATAGATTGAATACAAATGTTTTCTAACATCATTAAAATACCACATAACATGATTTCCAATGCAAAAGACTGAAAGCTGTTATATATTTTTGTAACAGAAATCGTTTCATAAAACAGACTACCTGGGATAGCAATCTTCTGGAGTCAAGAGTGGAATGAAAATTTCCACAGACGCTATGCTTTAAAAAACAAATGAAGAGTAGCACAGAAGCAGAAAAAGAAATGGTAAGTTGTTGGCAGTAAAAAACCCCAACCCAACAATATCGATCTTATTGATCCTGATTGCAGAATTTCAATGTCTGATATGATGCTACAAGCATTAATAAAACACTAATTGTGAGCAGCTAGCTTACATTTCCCTTTGCTGTGAAAGTATGATTCTACTGGGTGATTTCTTGTGGTTTTACTGCCAGCATTTTTGGGTGTGATTATGGGAGGTGGTTAGGAAGTAGAAGCTTCTTGCCAGCCATGAATCTCATGCTATGCCTTCTCAGTGCAAAAAGGAAAAGTTACCTCACACGGTGAAGTGGGCTTCCACATTGCAAACTGAATCACTTCTGAATGGCTCAGTGACTCCAGAAATGAAATTTCTGATTCCCATAACCTGCTTGCCTGCCTTTTCGGCAGTCTGTTGGGATAAGTACAAAGGACTTTTGTACAAAGGAAATTTCTATTGGATCTAGTACTCTTCTGTCGCAGCTAAATTCATCATTTAATTCCTTTCATTGAGGTTTTTTTACCTACTCTGTTGCCATTGTACTATACCCTATTATAAGCTTGTTACTTCAAGAATGAGAATGGCCAAGCTGTCCAATCTTTTGGATGTCATGGTAGAAGGGGTTGTCCAGGATGCAGCATGTGTTCACTGTGTGCTGTTCAGAAATTAGAGGGGAACTCTTGCTCATGCACTTCTGCACTGGAACCTCAGGTGCAAGTCAAAATCAATCAGGAAATCTAAACTGCTGTAAATAATCTACATGCTCTACATGGCTACATTAATACTATTTTCAATTGCAAAGATTCACTCCATTTTGAGACATATTTTTCTTTTCACCCTTAAGGCCTTTCTTCTGTAGTTCATTTCTCATTTTCCCCTCTATTATTTATTCATAGCCTTTATATTTCTTTGATTAGCACAGGCTACAACATTGTCTTTCTTTTTATCTTGCTCATTTTTACTATGGTTATGAAATCCACACTGATTAGACTGAAGCAAATTCTTCATCTTATAGTAGCTTGCACAGCCCTTAATGCAGGCACTACTTTTTTACAATTCACTTATTCAGTCTTTTCCTGTGTTGCACATATATATGCAGATAATTTAGACCCCATGGATCCATTTGAGTTATACACATCTTCTGAAAACAGACAAACTTTTCAAGTAATTCAAATTCTTTATGGTAAGGTCAGGATCTTTACCTATCCATCCACCCCCTTTTCTATTAGAGTAACTTAATTTCTTTCAGTTCTTATTATCTTCTCAGTTTTGCCTTTACTTCAATATTTCAGTTTAACTTTTTCTTATTTATTATCTGTTAGTAGAATTCATGAGTTTGTCTGTTTAAACAAGATTATATTTACCACTTTCTCTTCTTCTTTCACATTCATTACCATTCATTTTTTAGAGAAAAACTGACTCAAAACTCAAGTATATGTTGTAACAAAAGCAAACCCACTTGTTGGCATTAAAATTCCAAGGTAGCTTCTGTGAAATGATAGAGTAAAATATAAAACCTCCGTATAGAAGTACTATGTGTAGGAATGTCACAGTAAAAAAATCTGAGGAGCCACGTAATATTAAGTGACATGAAAGTGGTGAGGATCATTAGAGTGAAGAAAAAGAACATTAGGACTAGTAAAAAAGATTTAGTTACTTCAACACGAATATGCTTGCTAGTGTGTCCACCAAGAGTATCAATTGGTTCAGTCCTTTCCTGGATCAGACATTGCTTATCCCCAGGTCTGATAAACTCTGATATCTGGCTCCCTAGAAGGTTGTGTTGTGAACTTAGATAAATTCATGTCCACAATAAAGTGTGTGAATCTGTGTCCATAGGTAGCTTTCTCCCAAGTTCACAGGTGCTTTGCAGATCTTCTCCTTCCATCCCCACACAGTCAGGAAAGAGAAATCTAGATTTGCCATTTCCTCCAAGATAAACCTGCACTATCTGTAGGAATATTTCACATTGTTGTTCTTGGATCTTAGTATCAAGGCAGTATGTCAAAACAAATCAATTTCCATACACATATTCCACACATTTAGAACAGAACTGTTCCTTAGGAAAGTAAAAATATTTAAAGATGGCCTTTAACCAAAGGAAAAATCCTCTGTGTGCTTGCCTTTTCCATAGATAGTTGTGAACTCTTACAAATTCTGAGCTTTTGGTAGAAGTGAAAGGCTGAATTGGGAAACAGGTAAAGAAAATGGACTGGAATGGGTCAAAGGTAGAGGGGTACTCTGGATCCTGTTGTGTTGCTGATACTTGCTTTGATGAACATAGCTGCAGAATCAGTTTGCTTTTGGAGATTATTGTCTTTGTGGAACTGGTAATTTGCAATAGTATGAGGGTGAAATACCAGACAATAAATCTTTGTCAACTACCCCAAAATGAGGACTCTTCCAAGTCTGAGCTGGAGGAGACAGAAGTGCCACAGAGCAGCTGCACCTCTCCTTCAGTGAGAAGAGAATGATTTCCATATATGTAACTTCTCCTTGACTGGAGGGAATTTACTTGCAATTAATTTATCCCCAAATCTCCCAAGGCAAAACTTACAGAAAGATCTGAGACTGGTATACTGGATAGTGATGTTGGCCAGGTAGAATGCCTGAATTATTTTATTGAAAGCCTTTCTAAAACTAATTTATTTATTTATTTATTTAGGACAAGGTATTGTTTGAGGGTGATTAGTAGTATACTTGAAAATCATCATCTTAATTTACCTTTTCTTTTGGTTTAAAATGATGAAGACAGTTGTTACATCAGATGCTTGTTCCTGCATGGTATTAGAATTCTGAATTGCAGATATAAGTGTTAGTGATTTCTCTCAAGAAAAAAAATATGCTTCTTTCTGTGAGGAAACCTTTGGAATTTATTCTGATTTTCTGTTTCTCTTGTACTTTACTAACCACTGGGTCTGTCTTGTGTTGTTTTGTGGAGAACAGTGTTAAGAAATGCACATATATGGTCCAGATGCTTCTAGTCTGCTTTTCACAGAATGCCCCCTAATGTTAATAATTTGCTGGAAAATGATTTTTAAAGAAGGGAAATGAGGCTGCAAGTACAGAATTATATTAGAGAGAAACTGGAGCTTTATGAAGTGTGCTGATGAGTGCTTTACTGGAGGCGGAGGAGGTTTTCCAGGTAACCACCAGGTATGTGAATCAGTT
Source organism: Pipra filicauda (assembly GCF_003945595.2). NCBI lineage: Eukaryota > Metazoa > Chordata > Aves > Passeriformes > Pipridae > Pipra > Pipra filicauda. The sequence continues at coordinate 84,746 of NW_024104477.1, forward strand.
TTCACTGTAAAAAAAAGATTTTTAAATTTTGCTGTTAAATGAAAATAGAAAGTAAGTAGTTACTTTTTCAAACAGCAGTGTACTGTTTCCTTGCACAGCAGTTTACCATAACATTACTTCCAGCTAAATGAAAAACATTTCCTGAAATTAAAAAGACAAGTATTTCAAGAAGATGATGTTTATAGTTACAAATCTGGTGAAATAGTTTTGTAATCTACTTCTCTAACTTTCTTTAGGATCTCAATAAAACTGAACTCAATAAAACCAGAAGTTTAACTAACATTCCTATATATACTGATAATGAATTTACCAAAAATAGAAATATTTTTTTTGTTCAGTTAGCCAAACTATCTTATATTTGTTTAAAGAAAAGTCTTAAAGCAATTTTATATAAAAGTGTTCTAGAACTAAATTGCATAGATTCCCACTCATCATCATACTGATTTTTATGGTCCAAAGAGAATGATATAGCCTGGCAGAGATCATATTCATCTGAGACATGTAGGTCCTGAGCTTTGGTTTAATGAATACTGAATTGTTTTGCACAAAACTGAGCAACTTTGATAGCACAGACTGAAAAATACTCTGAAGCTTTTAAATAGTATTCCATATATTCTTCTCTTTCTAAAGCATATGCTCACCCATGGATTACAAGGAAAAAAAGGCCTTTTTGATATTTTTGGTATTGCTGTATGAGCTAGCAATGCTAGTAATGAGTCAGATATCTATTGTGTTAAGCTCTGAATGAAAAAGTAACTCCTGCCTTAGGAACTAACCTATGGTAAATTTAAAAGAAATCAGTTTTACGAAACCAACCAATAAAATATTCCAGGGATAACTATAGAGTCCTAAATAATATGAGAGAATAGACAATAAATATATATATAACAGGTTGACTTCAGCTTGAAGTACTCTGTCATGTGCTTGTGATTGCTTCAATTAGTCTTGAACATTTTGAACTTCTCTCAACTTTTCTGAGTAAAGTTTGATGAATTAATTCATTCAGCCTTATCTTACTGGCTCATTTCTTAGTACTTACTCCTTGTTCCAATCTTTTACTTCTCTTTGCCTATTGAGACCTATTTTCATAATGCTGTTTATAAAGATACAACAACCTTTCAAAAGTTGCAACTGTTCTATTTTTGTTTTCTCCATGTGTGATTAAACCTCAAAATCATTGCCATGAAGATTTTGCCAAGATATTTCTTCTTATTTTTGCCATTAAAAATATCAAATATAAGTTCTCGAACATCAACTTTCATCCTTGGCTTACTTCTATGGAATATTTAAGGTTGTTTTGGAACTTGCCTTCATAGTTAAATGACTATGTAGTACCTAGACTTTGACCTTCAGTGAGTAGTCTTCCGAATAACTGAGAAAAAATAGGAGTAGATGAAAAGATAAACGTAGTGCAATTTTCCATCTTTGTGCATAGTCTTCAGAGGATAACATCTGGTATTGTGGCTACACTAATTCAGTAATATGACAATTTTGTTTCCTGGCAAATAAATATTATTTTGTGAGGATGACACTTACATAAATTAGAGGAGCAGATTTTCTACTAAAATGTAGGACATTCCAGTTTGAAAGATTTTCCTGTAGGATTAATGAGAGAAAAGCTTACCTTCTCTTTTTGCTGTTCTGAGTACAAAATTATGGACATCACGTCTAGGTTTTTGACCAGGTGTTTTTCAGACATCAGTTCCGTGTTGCTGAAGCAGTGAATTTTTTTCTGCTGACAGTAGTAGTCTCTAACAGACTTTCAGTTGTATGTTGAGATGCCATCCACATAAATTGGAAATCCAAATTTGGCTTTAGACACGTATAATATTCCTGTCATTCTGCGTCATTTAACTTTTGAAAAGTAAACAAGATGTAGATATATGACTAGATCAATACAGAATTTTACAGGACATGTCAAGTTATGAAAATAATTTTGTCCATTAAAAATGAAGTGAATTTTAAATGCTTAGCAAAACTCCCATTATGAGTCAGTCATTCTAAATAAGCTGTATTAGTAGGAAATACTTTAAAACCAAACAAGCTTAAAGTGTGTCCAGTTTTTGTGTAATGATTTGCAGCACATTCTTAACACTTGAGTTATTTTCATTCTTCTATACTGATGAGTTTTTAACCATTTAACTTGAGAAAGGGAATTTAATCATATATCTGTGTGCTATATAACAGCTGTTAACAATTGTCTGGCCTATAGAGCTGCTGCAGGTGGAGATTTTGCTGCAGGTCTTGAGGGGATCTGTCAGAAATTTTACCTGAAGGAGTGCTTCGTTGTCAGGCCCAAGCCAATGTAGCAAATGAATGACTGAGACATGATCTCCCTCATTCTTTCTAATGTCCAGAAAAGGAAAAAAAAAAAGAGAAATAAGTACCACAGGAGTGGTACTAGTAGAATATGAACAAGCATCAACAAGTTATAAGCAGGTCCAAAGAGATTTTAGAGTTTAATAAATAAGCCAACTCTAAAAGGTGTTGTGAACTGGTAGTTTATATTACAGAAAAGTATTTATATTGCTCTTGTGATAAAAATCATGTGGTTATTAGATTTTTGCAATTCCCAAAAATATTTCCATTAGCATATCACCTTTTACACTCACACAAAGTTTGTTAATTCTTGATTAGTAGTGGTAGCAAGAACTTATTTTGGATTGTCACTACATGTAGTTAAAAAAATCCTGGTTAGAGGTGTATTTATAGATGAAAATACAAGATTTTTTTGTGATTTGGCAACTTAACATCCGCTTGATGCGTAATAATAGCCTTTCACAATGATAGTTTAGTAAAATTTCTAGTCATATACAAACTTTGTACTTCTCCCTAAAAACACTCATAGTTTTTACTGGTGTATGGCAGCTAAAGAATAAAAGTAATTCAGAAGGTTATAAGACCTGTTAAAGCACTAAGTATGAAATGGCTATCACACTTCACTTTCCAACTTCAGACGTAATTATTACTGCTTAATGGTTGACAGGCTAGGGTCAATTTTTACAGTCCAAATGTTAAGAGTGGATGATTGCAGCAATAAATACCTGTCAGCAAGAGCTTTCAAGGAATAAAAAAAATTTTCTAAATAGTATTTCTAAATAGTGTATGTGGGACTTGTTAGTAAACTATCTGATCTTGTGCTGATAAGGCAATAAAAACTGTTAAGTGTTCAGCATTAGGCTATAAGCCTAGCTCTCATGTCATCAGCAAATATGTTTAGGATACTAACATTTTAATGTATTTAAACTTAAATGATATTGCTTTAGATTATATTTCTTTTGGCTTCTATTGTCTTTCAGCTTTGGTACTAGAGATACAAAAGAGATATAGTATCTGACTTCTTGATTAATGCTTAGGTAAGGCACAATAATGCCTTCCAAGTTCCTAAACAGACTTTAAGTTTGACAGCTGCTTTGTTTACTTTACCATTTGGCTTTAGTTCATAGTGAAAAGGTGGGAGGGATTGGGTGCCATTACCAGAGGCGAGTGAGAGCCAATGTGTTGACTGACAGGATTGGATTGTCTCGGTGGTTAGATCTAGGGTTTTGATATAATGTGATGTGGCCAAAGTAAAGGCCAATGACTGCTCCTTCCTTCACACTTTCCCCTGCTATGTCTTTCTTGCCTGTGGTCTGCACTCTGGTAGGTCCTCTGTGGCCCCTGTTGACTTCTGGTCTGCCAGCCTCCTGTGAGAGACTTTTGGTGGGCTGCTGTCATGCCTCTGCCAGGACCCAAGAAGCTCAGCCCACTCAAACATACCTGCTACTGGGAGGAACCTCTGCCACTTTTTCAAGGATTTAATTTACCAGTATGGCTTTAAAGCTAACCCATTTCCACAGGTGTGGTAGGGTCCTATAAGCCCTGATGGGGTTTCCCACCTGCTCCTACTTAAGTGCTCTTTTGGACTCCTCTTGAATCCTACTACTCCACAAAAAGAACTATAAATAGATTTATAACTCCCAAGAAAAAAAAAGTACAAGCAGTAGAAAGTTTCACAAGGCCTCTATCAGAGCTCTCCTACATGTTACCAGCTCAGCATTTGGCTTGTATAAACCACCAATTATACCTTCTTACCAGAAAGGAATAAAAACAGTTTACCTCCCTGCTTCCAACAATTCACTTACATTAAAAGCCCCTTCAATTTTAGGCAGCAGGTTTAGTTTCTATTAGGCCATACAGGTTACCTATGCCACACCATTTTTCCCAACTCAGCACTACTACCCTTTTTAGTTATTCTTTTGGATCCTCAAAGGATACAATCTTCTTTGTGTCTCCTAAACGAACCCACTGCGGACCCATAACCAGAGACCTGCTGAGAGACCAGTCACTCAGAAGTGAGACACAGCATTTCATCTGTTCAGGACAGTCTCCCACACCCAGAGGACTGGCAGTTTTGAATTTGCTCTGTGCCTCAAACACACACTGAGCTGTTTCAAACCTTTCTTTTAAAAATCAAATCACCTTTCTTTCTGCTAGAATTTTTTTCCTGACAAACATTTCCAAATTTGTTTCAATAGCACTCTCTTCCCTTCAGAAGAAGCTGCTTCCCCCTCCTGTTTTCAAAGTAGCTGTATGCTTCATGAGCAGGGCACGCAGGTTGTGCCACTATAACTTGGTTCTAAGCTTTTCCCCAAAGATTTCAGTAAAGATCCTCTTCCATGCTTTTCACGCTGCAAGAATTCGGCCTGTGCATCTTTAGAAAATTGCTCTTGAAAGCCATGTTCCTCACAATGCAGATCAAGTCCTTGTAGACAAATGGGCGGGGAGTGCAAACCTTGTTTTGCAAATATTCATCTGCCCAGTGCACATCAGTTGATCCTTCACAGAGGCATACACCCACACAAAGACTTTAACTGGTGCTAATCTAGTCCAAGTGGAAGTGTTTTCTGCTCTTACATATTCCATGCATGTTGCTTTCCAATCTTTCATCGGATTTACAAATAACTGTTCATTTACTTTCTTCTAGTACTGTGCTTTGTAGTGTTTATGCATTTGATTTATATAATTTATGTTGCTTCTTGTATTGTTTACACTGTGCTTTATACTGGTTGTTACAGAGCTCTTAGACTATGTGCACTGCCTCACAGCTCAGCAGACTTTGTAGTTACAGCAATAAAAAGACTGCAACGGTATTTTAGATTCATGTCAGTTGAAAAGACTGACTTCTGGAGGAAGTCAGGAGTCAGAGTGACTTCTGGAGGAGATGTGTTTGAGTTAAACACAAAGAGATTTTCAATCCCCTATAATATGAATGGATTTTCACATCCCTTATAATATGAACAATGTTAAAAATCTTCCCCCAAGGGGATTCATATCTATTCCCTTTAGATATGAATTTATCTAAAAGAAACCCCCAACTGTCCCATCCAAACTGTACTGTCTTGAACTGGTCTTGAAAAAGCCCCAAATATTAAGGGTTCTGCTCCTGACTGAGGGTGCTGTTTTGACATCCTGATCTATATTCAAACCACATCCCCTTCAGACATGACTCCTAAGTCATGAAGTCAGTGTGAGTTAAGCAGTGCTCCCCCTGAAATGTTCCAGTGGTGTAGTTTCATGCACAGTTCAGGCTCCCCTAGGGATCAGGATCTGCTCACCAACACCCTCCCCACCTCCTCATAAAAAGCTGCTCCTTCTTTACAGATTAACATCCTCAATGACTGGAGGACAGCCCAAGCACTTTCTTAGACTGCTGAGCTGGAGTGATTCTCTTATCAGGGATATTCAAGAGCAGTGCACAGACAAAACCACTGTAACATTAAGGGTATAGAAATTTAGCAGAAAATAACCCCCCTTGCATTCCAGATGGTCCTCAGAGATCAGAAGGGCTGGGAACTCTTAAAACAGCAATTTTTTTTCTGTTATTCAAGGAAGTTTTGTTTAAACAAAAGAAATGTAACTTTGGAACAACAGCTCCATATTTCTACACTTAATGTGTCAAATAGTGAAAACATGAAGCAGTCAGAGAAACAAAATGGAACTGAAGAGACTCATATGCACGGGAATATTCAGTTTGAGCAATGATATCAACATCAAAGGGAACAAACGGGAAGTTGGACAATGGAGGGCACTGTCAAGGCTCTGGTTCCTTCTGTGTAATGAATTTCAAACACAGAAAACCAAATGTGTTTCTGTGTCAAAAAAAGAATTAAGGTTTGCAAGTTATCCAAAAGTGCTATTGCTTTCTACTGGAGTGATTCCACAGTCTTGAAACTGATGCATTGGTGCACAGGTTGAGAGAAGATTTGTGCCCACATGTTGCTCACTTTCTCGTGGGGTGGGAGACCTCAGGGCTTCTGCACAGCATAACTGAAGCGAAAACTTTACACTTCGACCCTTAAGATCTGAGAAGAAACTGAAAAGCAGGTACTGTTTATCTAGGTGTTTCAGTCAATTAACATTTTGGTTAAGATATCCTGAAGGGAAGAAGTAAGGTTGAAATCCCAACTTGGTTAATGTCCTGACAAATGAAATATATATAAGTAGATTGTGCATTTCCCTTCTTAAATTGTGATATTGTTTACTTCAGTATTCCTTTACTTATATCTTGTAAATTTTCCAGAGTTTTTCTGTGAGCTGGATTTGATACTTCTCAATTTTGTTTCATGAGTGCTTGCTTTCTGTAGTTAGGTTTGTTGAAGAGTGAGTGACTACTGTGGTGCTCATTCTTCTTTTCTCACTCGGTGGTCTTCAGCTTTGTCAGTGTTCTGTTCTGTGTATATTTGGAGTATTTCAGTTACTTAAGGCTTATTTTCTCTTGTTGGATAACTTGGATTAAAATGACTCACAGCATGTGCATGATAACCAGGGGATCAGGCCCAGACAACATGGGTTTACGAGAGGCAGGTCCTGCTTGACCTACCTGATCTCCTTCTATGACCAAGTGACCCACCTAGCAGATGGGGGAAAGGCTGTATATGTTATCTATCTAGACTCCAGTAAAACATTTGACACTGTCTCCCACAGCATTCTTCTGGAGAAACTGATGGGTGTAATGTTGTCTGGGTAAAAAACAGGCTGGATGGCTGAGCCCAGAGGGTAGTGGTGAACAAAACTAAATCCAGTTGGCATCTGGCCACTAGTGGGGTTTTCCCCACTGGCTCACTATTGGAGCCAGTCCTGTTTAATATCTTTATTGATGATTTGGATGAGGTTATCAAGTGCACCCTCAGTAAGTTTGCAGACAACACCAAGTTGGGTGGGAGTGTTGATCTGCTGGAGGGTAGAAAGGCTCTACAGAGAGACATGGACAGACTGAGTTGATAGGCTGAGGACAACTGCATAAGGTTCAACAAAGGCAAGTGCCTGGTCCTGCTGTTGGGTCACAACAATCCCCTGCAGTGCTACAGGCTTAGTAAGAGTGGCTGAAAAGCTGCCCAGTGGAAAACAATCTGGGTGTGCTGACTGACAGCTGGTTGAACACGAATCACCAGTGCACTCAGGTGGCCAAGGGCATCCTGGCTTGTATCAGAAATAGTGTGAAGAGCAGGACTAGGAATGTGATTGTCCTGCTGTACTCTGCAACGGTGAGGCTGCACCTTGAATCCTGTGTTTTGGGCCTCTCACTTCAAAAAGGACATTGAGGTGCTGGAGTGTGTCCAAAGAAGGGCAATGAAGGGTGAAGGATCTAGAAAGAGGAGCAGCTGAGGCAACTGGAGTTGTTTAATCTGGAGAAGAGGAGGCTTGGGAGGGACCTCATTGCTCTCTATAACTACTATGAAAGGAGGTTGTAGTGAGGTGGGATTCAGTCTCTTCTGCCATGTCTTAAGTAAAAGGATGAGAGGAAATGGCCTTAAGTTGTACCAGGGGAGGTTCAGATTAGATATTAGAAAAAAAATTCACTGAAAGAGTGGTTAGGCATTGGAATAAATTGCACAGGGAGGTGGTGGAGTTACTCTCTCTGGAAGTATTCAAGAGTCTTCTGGATGTGGCACTTGAGGATATGGTTTAGAGATGATTATGGCGGTGCTAGGTTGATGGTTGGACGAGATGATCTTGAAGGTCTCTTCCAGCCTTGATGATTCTGTGAAAAGGATTTTGATAATTATCCTAGAATAACTGTCTTTATGAACTACTGAATTGCCACAAAGGTTTATCTCAAACTGTTTTCAAAATGGATCATGTTAAACCAGATATGTCACTTTTATCATGGAACAAGAGTATTCCCTGATGAATTATATAGGGACTGCTGTTCTAGAAAAAACTATTATTGAGTAAGTATTTCTGAGAAACTCACATGCAAAAAGATTTTTCTGCTGATGTTCTCCACAATTCACTCATCACTCACACATTTGGAGTAGTAGCAATCTGGAAGCAGAGGTGAAAAGAACCACAAATCTCATTTGATGTGCCGTGTGGGTTGGTTTTGCTGCAAGCAGTTTAGCTGTTCCTTTATAGCCATTAAAAGTTTATTAAAATGCATGAGAGACATCCATTACACACCAGAAAAAAAGTCCATTAATATTGCATGTCAAATAAGAGTTATATCTATACATTCCACCCTCAAACCCCCCAAACCCCCAAAAAAGTATATTTAAATGTAGACATTTAGAAATGTCAGGATAATATTTTTATACTGTGCCGAGTAATTGATTGAACTATTAAAAAGTGGATCAATAATGAGACCTTCTGCCTAGAAATTCAGCCAGTTCCAAACAATACTGGCATAGCTCCAGGTCATCATGATGCAGCTGACATTTCCTGACCTTGCATACTTTGAAGGTAAATTGTATGGCATTCCCAAATAGTTCTGGGAAAAATGAAAATAACCCATAAATATTTGAAGGGCAGTGACAGCAAGGAAGAAGAATCTTTTAGAATACACACAGTGGTTCAAATAGAGTCAGCAGGATAATATTAAGGAAAAGGTGAAGTGTAGGTGTACTATCACACGAAAATTCTTGTTCATAAGTTACTCAGTTGTATGTATTTGGATACAAAACAATTTCTCAAGGGAAATGGGGATATAACATTTTTACTGGGATCTTTTCATGCTGGTCTATGTGCAAATATATTTCCCTGTGACAATAATATACTAATGACTGAGTAGATTGTTTGTCTGGTTTACCCATGAGGTCCTTCTTGTTTAAGTTTCATACTGTGAAACTGATGTAGAGTGAGTTTCACAGGTGTGTAGAATATGAAGAAGTGAACAAGCATAAACTAGTGTCATAAAACAATATTCATTCCTGACTGCAACTTTAAAGATGTTACCGTTTTCTTTGTAGTCAACTCTAGCTGAGTTTTAGGTTTTTAACCCCCTAGGAGACTTTTTACTGAAGCATCCTGTCAAAATTAGGTATTTCTTTTCCACGGTATGTGCAATGTTAGTACATCTGTGTAATTCTTGCAGTGCAGCTCAACAGGCTTTTCCCAAGTAGTAGCTTTCAAGATAACTCCCTATTGGTCTCCTCTGGAAGCAATTGATTACTAACGTGGCTTTAAACAAAATATTTCTCAAAAATATTTTCTCCTTAAATACGCTTTTCAGAGCTTGTAACCATTTTCATTCTCCTGTAAATTATATGACATATATCTATGGAGAAAAATAATTCTCATTCTGTACTAGGAAGTTAATATGTGCTGATCTCAGTCAACACAGTCAAAGGTGTTATGGAACATGCCGGGTGGATAAGCTGCATTGTAATTAAAGATGAGTCATCAGTTGTTTGTATTTATTCACTCATGTATTAAAATTGGAATACTCAAAGATTAAGAGAAAATAAATTAATTTTTTTAAAAGTATTCTTCTTTATAATAACTTCTGAAATTTTACTGCAGAACTTAATCCTTCCTTGCAGGAGGATGCTCAATTTTCACAGCACCCTCAGTATTGCAACACACTATTTTATGTAGTCTTCTCTAGGTAGAAGACATGAGTACAGTTTTCAGTATAGATATTAATCTGCTCCTGCAGAGTTTACTAGGTCAGGAAAGTTTACTAGGTCAGGAAATGTTAAGCTTTGTGCATTGAAAAAGCAAAAACCTTTAACACAGAAACACAAACCATAATATTAATCACCAAAAGTCTGCTCTATCTTTGGAAATGCTCTGGTTTCTTCTGCTCGTGATATTAGACAAGTGGACATTGCAAACATGTGCAGAATTACTTGATATTACATTTACAGTGTACAGCTGGAAATGTTTGGGATACAAAACATAAGCTCTACTTACAAATTAGATCCCAGTCACTTTTTTTCCTGGTTTTTTTTTTTTTTTTTTTTTTTTTTTTATACATTTACATATATATAAGCCATAAGGAAGAAGAAATAGTTAATGCACAAAATTCCTGACATTTTTCTTGTTACTGTTACAGATGTGAGTGATGTCATATTGCAATAATACATTTATTGAACAGTGTTGTTTGGTTTTGAATCAAGAAGAAAAAATTCTCATTGCTCATGAAGAATTCTCATTGCACATAGTCTAAGTATAGTTCCTCTGTTCAAGTTTACAAAATGTACTGAATATGCTGTAGCAAATTTAACATGTCCAGCTGTTTCTGTGGCATAATATTATTGCAGAGAAGGAAAAGAATCGAATATGATAGTCTTCTATCTAGACATCTCTTCTGATAAATAGTCCTTCAGTTGGAACTTAAAAATACCCAGTTTCAACATGTCATACTTTAGATGGAAGGAGAACACACAGGTTGGGACGTATAGCCAGGGAATACTCATCACAAAAATTGCCTGCTCTGGAAATCTAGTACATGTGTGCTACGTCTCTGTCCACATTTTTTTGCAGTCCAGGATTTGACACACAAAGTGTTTCAGTGCACACAGACTGGAGACACTTGTGTGTAGAAATCTGCTTAGCATTAATGTGTGTATGAACTCTTGAATTATACAAGCAGAAAGCTTGCTTATACTCAGATTTAAATCCTGAAACTAGTTCTGTTTAGAATAATACATAACCTATAATGTTATCTCACTTTTCCATGGGCTTTAGTAGAGATCAGTGGCAACTGGTCATCTACTCCAAATTCATATGATTTTAATCAAAACAACTCTGTGCTGGTAACTACAAAGAAATTCTTTGTAAACTCTGCCCTTAGTACATTTCTGTAGATATTGCCAAAATATGTCTAGTGAAAACACATGCTTATCTGCAGAGAGTTTGGGAAATTTCCATAACATTTTTTTGAGTTTTAGGCTTGTTTGTATATGACTAAATTTTAAATTTTCCTGCCCTATGGCTTTTAAATTATCTGTAAAAACATGCATTAATAAATCCTTGTTTTTCCCCTCTGGATAACTAAAACTGATTTGAACTTTTTTATTCTAAAATCCCAGAGTATTTCAAATTAAATTATAAATCCTATTATTTCATATATTGCTGTATTTACATCATACTTTTGAATTCAACTCTCCAGCACCATTTACCCTGAACAAAAAAAAAAAAAAATTAAAAAAGGACTATGTATGTAAAAGAGCATTAAACCTTTGTTAAATTGTAGCCAAAGGGTTAATTTCTGTGACTGAGAAAGTGTAACAGAGTTAGTCTGGCAATGAGTAGTTTTGAAAATCTATGATATGTACCTAATTTTCAATGATTTTCAATAGGAGTCAGTTCCTTGTGCTCTGCAGATGTCATAAAATCATTTAGAGAACATACCTGAATCTGTATTGGAGTATCATTGATTCACAAGGATATTGCAGTGAACTTGAGAAATTAGCAAATCACTCACTGAGAGTCTGTGGCATGGATTTAATATTTAGATAGTATAGGCATCTGAGTTGTAAGACTTAGGCATTACTAGATAGAATTGATCACTAAAATACCGTAAAATTCAGGATAACGTGGAGATTGATAACCTGCAATACTTTCCTCTTTTGACTGTTTTTGCATCATGTTTTTGCTAGCCCTGTGGTTTGAATAGATAAAGCAACATACTTCAGCATGCTTACAAAATCTGAATTCAGTCTTTTTTACTGAAATATGGTTTGATGACAATATTTTCATTGTGTCACTAATAACATTAAATCTTCTGCCAGTTCTGGATAAGAAATAGCACTATTAATAAAAAAAGGACTGCCTTAAAATTATTATTATGGAACCATGTGAAGGGAAAATAAATAGAATGAATGTAAGACTTGTATGTAAGCTGAAGAAATGCTGTGCAATGATATATCAAAGAATATAGAGAATATATATGATAAATGTTATGATTCAAAGAAAATAGTGGTTAATCATTGTGTTAATATTGTTAGTCAATGAAATTTTTTTTTCTGCAAAATTTTTCAAAAATTGTGGAAGTGTAAGGCACTTATTTTGGTCAAAAAGTAAAATATTTTTTTAATTGAGAGTGCTGTAAAAAAGAAGTTTCCAAACTAAGAAATATTTGTCCAGCTCTTACTTATTGGTGAAAAGGAAAAATGAAATAATCAGGAATGCCTCTGGAATATGAGCACTCTGGGAATAGCCAGAATGGCCTCCACGGATTGCTGCAGCAAATGCAACTTAGTAATATTTTCAATTATGTATTGGGAAGGACTTGTTCCCAGGTTTAGTCTGGAGGAAGGAAGTAAAAGCTAAGTCTTCTGCAGGCCTTTTCTGACACACTCATCCGATATTGTGTTGGTGATGGGCCAAATATTTTCCCTAGAATATCTCTGGGAAGGAAGAGTTGGAAAGCAACGGTGATGGTCAGATATTTTAGAGAAAGAGGGCTGATTTTATTTTGTGTTTTTAGCTTGTGAAAAAACTATTTTATCATCAGAAGCTGTTCCTCACCAGCTGGATAAGGGTAATTAATCAGTTGGGATAGTTCTTATAATAGAGATGAGATACTTGTAATAGTGTAGATAACAAGCCTTTGTTATTGTTCATGAGTAGTATGGCCTTCCTAATGTACATAATGTCATACTGTGAAACTACTTTCAAATGAAACCATTAGTTTCAAGGCTTTCTTTTAGCCTACTCTGGTTTTGTTTGTCCTGACTCATTAGTATTCAGCTTTTTATAATGAGATCTTCGTCAGGAGTACAGGTTTATTCTTTAATACCCATTCAGGAGTGAAACAAAGCTTCTTAGACTAGCTTTTCGATGCCAAAAGGGGTCAATACTTGCTCTGATAAAAAGAAGCTAGATCAAATATCTTATTATTGCACCCTTGTGTGGATGCCCTTTTCTAATATTTTTTGCTCCGTTTCATTTTATTAGTTACAATTATGTCTCGGTCTACCTGGACAGAAAATACAATCTGATGAAGTACCATCTGCAAAAAAAGTCTACATAAATCTTATCCTAAATCTTGCAGAGTTATAAAAACAGAAATTGTAGGTCAAACACCTAAGCTTTCCTCATCAGTCACATTCAGAAGATTACTCTACACTTGAAGCTGTATGAAATACCATCCCATATTTATAAAAATAGTTTCTAACACAAAGGAAAGGAAGTTAGACAAAAAGCTTGCTGTATGAATTCTTTGACTTGTCTCTCAGGATCCACCAGGCCTGTGCTATTGTCCAAACAAACAAAACCAATACAATCCCCCAAACTAATCCTATTCCAGAGTATTTATGAATTACTGCATTTTGTTCATTGTAAAGAAACAATTCAATGCCAGCAGTTTCCTTTTTTTCAGTTTGGCAGGCAATTTTCTTCAAACTTTTGATACCTGTAGCATTATTTGTCATTCAAAATATTCTCTAAAAATAAGTAAAAACAAAATAAAAAAACCACCCAACCCAATCCACCAACCAACAAAAAAACCCCTAAACAATAAAAGAAGTCTCACACTACTCTCAGAACTCCAGTTGCTGCAACTGACTGTTTCCATTAGAATGTCCACTTTTCATTAAATAATGTAGATTTTTAGCTTTTCTGGTGAAAATATAACCTGATTGCAAAGATGGAAAACTGATACCCAAACTGGCTATCTCCTTGCTAATTTTATACATTACATTTTGGTAAAGAAGAAGGGATTAGAAGAGTTCTTATTCACAGTCTTGAACACATAGTTGGGAGCGTTTAATAACAGAGCACAACACATGAACAGTCCTCCATATTTCTGTATGCATTCTGCAAAAATATTTGGAATGGAATATTTTTCCAGATAAAACTGCTGCTTACCCAAAACCATGTTTGGGGGTAGGATGGTGTTTACTTTGACTAACTGGCAGTTTGCCTGATTTCTTTATTTGCTTTATCAACAAATCATCAATATTAAATAATTTTCTCTTTTGTGAATATATTATAATTCTAATAGGTTGATGACCACACTTTTCTATTCATCTTGGGCATATATAGCATCAAGACAGATACTGTCTCTGACCAAATCAATGTACAATGTACTCCATTTTTACTCCATACATGTGGAGGACCACTTAGAAACTATTGAGAATATGAAACAATTTTAAGCTGTATTTGTGATGTGCAAGGTAGTCCCTCATTTCTTATTTCACCCTTAGTCAGTAATAAAGCAGATATTAAATAAAAAATAAGCAATTCCAGTTAAAGTGAAGCTTTATGTCTCTTATGTTTCAGCAGGATTTGACGAGATACATGGATTAGTCACAGAAGCATGGAATGGTTTGGGTTTCGAAGGGACCTTAAAGATCATCTAGTTCCAACACCCCTGTCCATGGGCAGGGATGGACACCTTTCACTGGACTTGGTTGCCCAGAGCTCCATTCAACCTGGTCTTGAACACTTCAAAGGATGGGGTATCCACAACTTCTCTGGGCAACCTGTGCCAGTGCCTCATCAACCTCACACTAAAGAATTTCTAACATCTAATCTAAACCTACTCTCAGTTTAAAGCCATTCCCTCTTGTCCTGTCACTACGTGACCTTGTAAATAGTCCCTCTCCATCTTTCCTGTAGGCCCTGGCATGTCTTATATATCTGGGGCAAAATGTAAAAACCACCAATGTATTTGAGGAAGAAACAGAATATTTATCACTGAGCTACAGGTCTAACAAATTGGACAGCAAACTTGCATAATTTTTTTTAATACTATGTTTCAGTTTGGAAATTTTAAGACCACAATTAGATCACCCTGAATCCAGGCTGAACAATCCCAATTGTCTCAGCCTTTCCTCCTAGGAGAGGTGCTCCATCCCTTTAATCATCCTTCTGGCCCTCCTCTGGACTCCTTTCAACAGGTCAATGACCTTCCTGTGCTGGGGATCTCAGAACTGGATGCAGCACTCCAGGTGGGATCTCACCAGAGCAGAAGAGAGGGGCAGAATCACCTCCCTCAACCTGCTGGCCACGCTGCTTTTGATTCCACCCATGTTTATTAATAATAGACTGGATCCACTAGGAAGCATATTACAAAAATCTAGTGTTCTGGCCACTTTGTGACCTAAACACTATTGAAATAGTCTCACTAAAACAACAGCAATTTTGGGAGTCTCCTATTCATCTCAAACAATACTCCATGTACGAAACTCCAACTACACAACAGTGATCCTAGAATTGTAACAGAAGTATTTCACTGAAAATCTGGCAGGAAATCCACATAAGGAACACTAAACTGGAAAGGAAAACAAAGGAGGGAAATCATGGTACAGAAGAATTATTTGTAGATGTGTCTCAGCCTGTATTTAACACACTTTTGCAAATTGCAATTCAGATCAATGCATTTTCACTTTCTTCTTGTGCATGCCCTCCTTTAAAATTTGACATTACTTTTGCTGTTCATATTTTTCCATTGAAAAAGCAGAAAATGTAGTAGATGTACAATTGATATCTTCCCCAAACTGTTTGCAGGGCTTTTGGGTCCTCTTATAGATCTACTGTTTTGATTATGCTGTTCCTCTTCCCTGTAACTTCACAAAATGCTCTCCTTGATGAGAGTCTTCATATTGATTTCAATGGACCCATCTGAAATATATCGATGCATGGCTGATCTGACAGCTCACTGGACTGACATTTCTCCCATTAAAAGAACTGTGGGTCTCTGTAATAATCTCATCATCTTTCCCAAAGAAGTCAGGAGATAAATTAATTGTATACTGGTTTTAGTATTTGTTTATGTTGAAGTATATTCATAGAACCGTCTTAGTATGTTTTACTTTTATGTCTACTAAACAGATTTTCTGAAATAAATACCTATGATTGAATTACCTTGTATTTACACATAACGTAGCAAAAATGAGGATGTAGTCTTCTAGTGCAGAAGTTCATCCTAAGAATGAGATTATCCTCTGAGCTAGCCAATGATGTAATAAGATTAATTTTAATATTGAGGTTTGAGATATTTAACCTCTGCTGTTAACAAGAGGATCAAGTTATTACAACAGCTAAAGGTCTGAGCCAGTATTTCTTGTAAATAATGTAACAAGTCTCCAGCAACACCTGAAACTGAAAGATGCTAAATTCCCATATCTGTAACATATTTTACCTCAGGAGAACTGCAATATCTTCTCACACTGTCATCTAATGGGATAAGCAAGAAAATAATATAACTAAGTGTTAAGTCCCACCCCCATCCTTTTCTCCTTCTTTAGTTTTTGATTCCTTTGCTACAACTGCTAATTTTTCTTGTGTATCTGGGGCAAAATGCAAAAACAATCAGCGTATTTGAGCAGGAAACAATATATATTACTGAGCTACAGGTCTAACAAACTGGACAGCAAACTTGCATAATATTTTAAATACTATGTTTCAGTTTGAAAATTTTAAACTTGGAAAATTTTTCCCAAGGTTATGAAAAAAATTCTGTCCTGTGCCCTGATATTAATTTTTCACTAAATTAATGTTAAGATTGTGGCAGTCAGTGAGCTATCTGGAATACATTCCAGGTGCCAGAAAGAAAAATTGCATTTCAGTCTGTCTTTAGATGTTGACAATGAGATACCATTGTCTGCCCCCTATTGAGTGTGTGTGTGGAGACAGGAAGAGGGAAGAGAGAAATTTTGGTCAGCTTTTTCTATGCTTTACTTTCTCTGTTTTTATAACAGGCTTATTAATGTCCATGCTCCCAACAGTGCTTTCAGCATCCCCACAGGCAGCTGCCTGCTACTACCTATTTCTTTAGTAGGTCTCCTTTGTCTTGCTTGCCGCCTGTTTCTGAACCTGCACACCTCCAGTGCAATGCCATACCTACTGTTAATTCAAACCTCATGATTGTTTTGTTGCATCAACATAGTTAGAAGTCTGACTTCAGCTATTAATGACAGCTCATTATCAACAGTGTTATATGAAAGAAATGTGGTAAAAACATTAAAGAAATGCTTGATTGAAATAAGTTTTTGTAAATTATTCACTCTTTCACTATCAAATAATTAATTTGTTGGTTTTTAATATTTTTTATCATGTAAAGAGTTTAATAGCTTAAATCTTGAAATACATCCAAATATATTCTATATATAATCAATGTATATCAATAAGCATATATACTTCATGTAAAACTTTGTGTTTAAATCTAGTAGAGGACTACTATTGAAAATTCATTTAAATTATTATAACATAAGGCCAGTTCCACTACTATACTAATAGGTATTTGACATAGGAACCATTTGGTTAGCCAATAATTGTGTTTAATTCTTTGAAAGAGTTCTTGCATTTCATTTCCACCTTTCAGCTTGAAAACAGTTTGGATCACAATTTATAATTGCCATTTTCCTGGCTTTGCTCCATAACTGTTGTGTAAGCCATAAGCAACAAATGAGTAGGGGCTTTTCCAGTGGTTTCTGCAGAGAATTTGTCTTGCCAGTGCTGGCTTCTCAGAATTATGATGAATTTTCACGCTTCCAGGGGCTGGTTGGAGAGTTTTATGTTGATATTTATGCCATACTATGTTTTACCTAGTTTGTATGAATGTTCTGAGGGTATATGCCAATAGCCATGATAAAACTCTTGTAATATGAAAACTGCTTCATAGAAGTTAAAATATTTCGATAAGAAAGTTTCTCTGAACAAAAGCATAGATAGTGAGCCATTATAGGATAACATGTAAACTGGGAATAAAGGTACCTACCTGGGAAATGGGAGAGATTCAAGTCCTTACTCTGCCTAAATGAAAGCAAAGACATAAACCTGAATCTCTTCTTGAGAGGAGTTCTTGTCTCAGTGAATGCTGACTTTTAAACCTCCTAGCACTCCAATAAATCATTGTTGCAGCCAGAGTGAGCAGAACAGAGTGCAACAGCATGAGCAAAGGGGCTTGCATCAGATTGGAAGAGCAGTGTGAGCATGACACTGCACTGATCACCATAAACTACTTTCAGGAGAGACATCAGCTTGTCAGTATGGGCATCTTCACATTCTGAGTTCCTGGGCAGTATGGACATATTCTGTCCAGGCCTTGACCTGGCAGAAGTGGGTTTTTGAGCTTGTATTTCCCACTGTGTTATTGCAGCCTTTTCTGATTAATGGACTGTTTGGGTAGGAATCAACAGAGGGAAGGAGAGTTCTTGATCAATCTAAAGAATGTGTGCCTCAATGACTTTATTGTTCATGCTGATAAGATAATGCAGGATGTTTTAAGGAAATAATATTGCATGATTGAGCATTGGAAAATTTCAGAATAGAAGACTTGTAAAGATAATAATAATTCAGTTAAATAAAGGAAACGCTTTCCCCCCTCAGTAATACTGCGAAAATGTAGCAGCCAAGTTTACTCTCGGTTCAAGGATGTTAAGGACTAGGATTTGACTCTGCATTTGGACTCTGCATAGATAAGAATTTGTTATCAAATAAATCACTGAAGGGATGCTTTGTCAGTTTTGTCTGTGAAGTAGCTGGAGCAGTAAAGCAAAGTACTTTGGGGATGTACAAAATATGAATAAAGAATAAAAAATCTTTAGGGAAGGAAAGAAGGCTGAAACAAGAAGCAAGAAAAGCCTGACTATTTATTGTTTATCAACTTTACCAGAACTTCACTAGAATGTGACAAAACCAGATGATAACTCAACTGAACTGATTTTTAAAAGCGTAAATATACACTAAGAGGAATTAATCTAGAAAGAAACTAAATGCCCACTGTGTTATACCAAATTGTCTATATGGATTAAAGCTGAATTTTGTGAAGAACTTTTTCTTTGCCAAACGGTTCTATACTCACAAACAATGATTCCTATGCTTGCAAAGTCATGGTAATTGTTTTCTTTATTGTTTAATGCTATTAACCAAGCATTCCTGTTTTTCATTGTGATTTTATTGTCCTTAAGCCAAGATCTCAAGTCTTTGCAATTATATTTTAAAAGAATCTTGGGACATACATTTAGACTAGCTAAATTTTAATTGATGTAACTGAAACCATAACTCAGCCAAAATTCCCATTGATTTCACTAGGAAGAAGGATCCAGTCTTTAAAATCAAAGTAAAGGATTCAATAAAAAAATATCTAAGCAAACTCAGAATGATTTATGTTCACAGCAGTGATGAATTATACATAAAATGAAATTATTTGATTCACATTGTGTATTTTATTTACACAAGCATTCTCATAAAGAAATACTTTTGCTTTAGAAAGCAGAGCAGATTTTCATTGGTTTGCATGGAGTTAAACTTGCAGCTACTAAAGACAGTGCGAAGTTTGCTATTAACTTTGGTAACAAGTAAGTCAAGGTGAAGAGAATTTGGAAATCCTTCTAATTTCAGGCTGAAAATCAGTTATGCTGAAGTGAATTAATTGTGTCAGATGAAGACGGAATAGTTTAAGATACTAAGCTCCACTTTCCTGTTCCGTAATTCTGCCTGATTCTATGAACACTGAGTTTCTAATTAGATTGTCAGAGCACTAAATCTTTTTAAGACAGACTTTAAAGAAAACCCCATCCCATTGGTGGCAAACTGGAGATAGGTTTAAGGGAGGTTTTGAACTGCTTGTTATTGTCTTTTTGCAGAGGTTTAGTTGGTAACAAAAATATTAGCATTTGTGTTTTCAAGGGTAACAAAAATATTAGTATTTGTGTTTTCAAGGGTCATAAAGAATGAAAATCTGAATATTTATCAAGGCTCTTTTTCAGTAAGTTTCATTTCATCTCAACCTATGTTTTTGGTCCTTTTTGTCTTGAATCAATATTTTTCAGAGTAGTGGCTTCTGTCAGTCATTCCAATGCTTCTCTGTCTGGGCATGCTGATATGTAATAGTGGGTGGCTGACATGGAAATGACCAAAGCAGAAAGGAGGTCTGAGTTGCATTTTTAAAGATTACTAAAAAAAAAATAAAAATCTTTGTAAAGGGAAAATTAGGATTTTCTTAAAAGCAAGGCTCATTTTTAGAAAGATTTTTCTGTACTTATCCCTGAGTCATACAAATAGTAAGCATTAGAAAAATGTAGTAAATAAACATTATGACTGTCAAAATAAGATGCATTTAAATGAAGAATCTTCAGAGGAGTAGACAGTATTGCTTTATGTATTGAAACTGATGACAATCTTGTCAAATTAGCATGAAGGGTTTGTTTACATTTGGCTTATTTCCTAGGCAGCATTACTGCCTTTCTAGTACAGACAAAGCTTATTGAAAACTTCATCGTGGTTTTTTCATGTCGTAGAATTGCAAAATTGAAAACAATGCTAATTATATTTTCAGCGACCCATTGTTCATTTTTCATTAGGAAAAAAATAAGAGCAAAACAAAACTCAATATGATATAAATCCCACTAAAAGTTCAAGGAAAGAAACTTCTGTTTATTTCTTTACATAAACATATGCTGTAGGAAGAATCTTAAATTGTACTCAATACTTATCATGGCAGAGTGCGAGAAAAAAATGAGTAAACCCATGTTATGATCTGGTTATTAAAATTATTAGAAATGCCTCTGCCTGAATTAAGGTGCAAACAAGACCATATGCCAAAGTCAATAGTATGGATTTTATTTAACAGTAAATGTGAGGCAGAGAGAGAGAGAGAAAGAAACAGGAAAAATGAGGGTCAGGGAAGAGAGTGACAGAGAGAGATTAAATAGAAAATATATCACCACTCTGTGGAACCTGGAAGCATCCCATAGGTCCTCTTTTTCTAGTCTTCTTGGTGGTGAGGGTCCCACAAAAGTGACAGAGTCCAATGGATTAATTATATGTTTGGGAGATGCCCAGGTACCTCCCCTGGTAGGGGGAAGCTTTGCAGTCTCTGACGACTTGCTCTGGATTTATTACCTCACTTGGATCATGTGCAGTCCTTTGGTAGTAGAAGGCCTCAGGAATGAGTCTGGGGGGCTCTTTGGGGGTGTTTTATGGTTTATGACCCCTTCTCAGCTGCCTCTCACTTGAAAGTCCCATGTGTATGTAGTCTTCATGGATGGGGGGGTTTACTCCTGTTTTGTGTGCAGAGATTTACCATCACACCCCCAAAACCTTCTCCTCTTATACCTGCCAAATCCAGCCAGGATTCTTAACACAGCTGCTGAGCTTGGCTTTCTTTATGAGTACATTCTTCTTCCCTGAGCCCTGTCTACTCCTCCTTAGACCTGAGGAGTAGATAATTGAACAATAGTCTTGACTCAAGTTCCCATCGCAGTCCAAATTCTAGTCAGGAGGCATATTGGGGAGGGGGGGGAGGGGCCGTGCTTCAGTGGTCACAGATGGACAGTTGCTTCTTTGCAGTTTGAAAAAAAAGTCTTTCTATGATTTTGACAATGCTTAAGACATTAACAATATTTCAGTCTCTTACAACGCACTAAAATTACCCCACTTTTTTTGAAGAAAGAAAAACTTGTGACCCTCTTTCCATATTCTGCTTTTTTCAAATTCTGAATAATTCTTTCATACATTTAGACTTTCTATATCAGAGAAAAGATTTTTTGCTTTTTTTGCAAAAATGGATGTTCAGTACTGGCTTGATTACAACACAGTTTGGAAAAATAACGTATTTAATTATCTACATATTCCCAGTGATCTTGACTCACTGGCTGTTTTCTTGCATGAAGAAATTTGTGTGATGTCAGGGTTTTTGTCAGAGGATTCCACTATGAATAATAGCATCAGGTAGCAGTGAAAAGGCATGCAGGCAACAAAACAGGAGATAATATGGATTTTACAGGCCACAAGCAATGTGCTTTTTTGCCTTTATCTTGGTGAGTGTGGGAAAGAAGGAGATGCTGCAAAAAAGCTCTTGACCTCCTTATGAGAATCAGGAAAAAAACTGAGAGTGAACTTATAAAAACTGGATCATCAGTGGAAATTGGTTTGCAGAACTTTCATTAATTAAATTAAACGGTGGTGAAAATCCAGTGCATTCAGTCTTCTGCATGAGAATAGCTGGCTGAAGCACAGGAAAACAGTTTAGTCTGGGATATCTTCTGGTCCAGGCTTTTCTACAATTCCACCTTGAAAAGAAGACTAAACATGCTAATGGAATTTAAAGGGATTGCTATGAAATACGGTAACAGGGTTGGGTATGTGTAAACATTATGCTACGGGGTAAGGGATATACGGCTACATTAAAATCTACATTTACTACACAATTACTTCTAAAATCTACAAAAGTTAAAAAATCCAAAAAGCTCTGAAGCATCAGTCCTGGCCAGCAACCACAGAGCTACTTGCTCATCTACCCCACCCACATCTACCCCAGCAGGATAGGGGAGAGACTACGAAGAGCAAAACTCATAAAACTCATGAGTTGAAATAAAGATAGTTTACGATGTGAAGGAAAGAGGGGGAAACCCCCCAATAAGTGATGCAAAGGCAAATATTTACTACTTCCCACAAGCAGAATGATACCCAGCCAGGCTCTGAGAGTTGGCCACTTTTGAAAGCCAACCTGCCTTTCCCCTTCTTCTTCCACTACTCCAGTTCTACTGCTGAGTAAGACATTATGTTGTATGGAATATCCCTTTCACCAGTTGGGGTCAGCTAACCTAGCTTGCCTGCCTTTTGCCTGCTTCCAGCCTTCTTGCTACTGGTGCAGTGCCTTGAAAACTGCTACTGGTTCCAGTATATAATAAATATCTTTGTGTTCTTGTCCATCTAATACTGTGAGTTTGGAAGCAAGCTGATTCTGTGTCTGAAAACTTATAACATACAGACAAGCAAGCCAGAGCGTGTCAGTTATTTTTCTCTCTGGACTCCCCCATATCATTATCTGCAGAGGCAAATGAAATCTTGGGCAGAGTTGCTTTCATTTTCCATCCATGTTGAGATAGAGTTCCTCCTTCATGCTGAAAGGGTTTTTTACCCATCATGTTCCTCTCACTTTTCTTACATGAAGTGGCAAAGTAAGTGTCACTGCATAGTTCAAACAACAAGTTTGTTTCATGTTACAACCTCTCCTTCTCCGGTAATGTACTCTTTTATGTCACAGTAAAACATTATCTGGCTAAGGCTTTGAGTCAGGGGAGGTGAACTATCAGAAGCCTTTGACTGTTTTACATTTAGAGCCATTGCATGTGCAAATGCATCAGAAATTATTGTATTCCATTTCTGGAGTCCCAGCTGGTTTCTTAAATTGGCATCAAGTACTGCCACAGTCAAAATGCCTTCAGGCTTGCAAATGAAAAGAGTTGTATATCTAATTAGAGAGCAGGCTGATGGTGGATGGGAGAGAACCATTTGTGAAGGGTCTTTGCAACTCCATCAGTTTAATCCTGAAAATTTTGGCTTAGTCAGAAGATTCAGGGTTATCTGGTGGACTGGAAGCTAGAGTCTGCTAAATAACATGCATTAAATCTTACCATTCTACTTAACAAGATTCTGACATCTACTTTACCTGTTTAAAAACCCAATTGAATGGAAACTATTAAAATACATTTTACTACTAATTTAAAGGTAAGCACTGCATCACTTTCAAAAAAACTCTGGAAACTTGACAGCATCTGAAAAAACTTGGAAAGCTTTGGAAAACACTCTGTTCATCTTTATTGTATATACAAAGAACCTTATCCTAGGATGATGTAAATTGATAGAGCCTCACAAAGTATAGTTATGCCTCGATTGCAGTAGCTACAAATTTGATTTGGAGTTATCTTTCATACAGTTTAGATATTCTATTCCCCTTCCTAACATTCAGCTTCAATAATCTCATAATCTGTCTCTAACTCGCAGATGTCAAAAATCAGCCCACTGGAAAAGATCTGCCTTCTTGGCGATGGCTCTAGGCAAGGCTACCACACAGAAAACAATGATTGTTTTTCCCTGAGGTGAAGGATGGGGCCAGGTTTTGGGATGTTCCTTTCACAGAAAGGCTGGGACCAGACATCCCTGTTGCTGTTTCCCTCCCAGGGGAAAGATGTGGAAGGGAAAGTTTCTGCTTCTATGAGGAACAGTGTTGCCCAGCTTCCCCATGCTGGACCACCGAGCAATGGCAGCAAAAGGCAGCTGTCCACTTTTCCAGACATTTCTGTCATTTGAGGCATCTGTTTTTCTCCTGTCTACTGCTTCAAAACAGGACAGCTGTCACATATATTGGTAATGAACCGATACCAGTTTTCAGAAGGAACATAATGTATAGTATATACATAATGTATCTGCTTCTTCCTTTTGTTACTTGGTTGTAGCATTTGGTATCTAAAGAGTAAATCACAGTTGGTCAGAATATCTAGGATATTAATATATTGCAGGAAGAAAAATATTTTCCAATTCTATCTGTG
The DNA here is from genome assembly GCF_003945595.2 of Pipra filicauda. Taxonomy (NCBI): domain Eukaryota; kingdom Metazoa; phylum Chordata; class Aves; order Passeriformes; family Pipridae; genus Pipra; species Pipra filicauda. The sequence continues at coordinate 109,237 of NW_024104477.1, forward strand.
TGAAAGAGCAACTTCTGTTTTACTAGTTTGAAAATTCAGGGACATACTGTGAGTTTTTCCCCTGGTTTTGAGCATTCAGGTTAGTGACAGTTATGACTCTGTCCCCCCAAATGAACTTAAAGGTTGTCTGTCTTCCTTTCTTTTATATATAAAATCCGAACATCTTTATCAGTTCATCTCTACTCAGGAAAATACTTAGGTACCTGATAGAAATTGCTCTCCAGAGCACTGTCATCTACAGAAAAAATAAAATAATAATGCAAAAGGTTTGAAAACACCTTTGTGATAGTACAGAATGGACATAACTGGGGCAGATATTTTTTTTTTAAGCTGGAACATTAAAGTCACAGAGTTCAACCCTCCAAAAGTGGTTAATATTTTTAATTTAATTTTTTTACCATATCTAATGACAGAGAGTACTCTGATAATTAGGGCACCCTTGGGAAACTTACCTTCTTTGACTACCAGCACTATTTTCATTGTTTTGTAACAGCCTGATAGTTTATTGCAAGCAGAAGAAAATGATGCTAGTGATTCCTTCATATTTAAAGTGACTATGAATTCTTTTTTCCTTTCTAAAGGTGGAAAAGGTACAAAAGTAGTTGCTCTTTGTTATATAGTATTCTCCTGTTTGGCCCTAATTCTGATTGTATTTCGTTAATTCATATAGACCAAACATACATTGTGGTTGTATAATGGACTTCACATCTTTGAAAACCAAGACCTACACAATATATCAAAATGCTTGCAAGTTGTAAACTTAGTTTTACTGTTGATACAAAGCAAAATTTTTTGTAGAAGATATTAATTCTGAAACATATGCTTGCTCTTATAGATACATTAGTGCCAACTGATTTTTATAATTATATATTATGGTTTATAATTAATGCTGCCAAATATGATTATATAATTTAAAAATATATTAATTATGAAATGCATCTGTTCTTTAGAGAACTAATTTTTTCCCCTATGCATATTGACATAGGTTTTACCTGTAAGTCAACTCCATATTTCCCCAATACTTTTTGTGTATATTGGACACTTTTCAGAAAATCTGCAGCAATTTAAGCAACTCCACAGAAAGCATTTTGCAGTGCTTTAGTTCTGAATTTGTTTGCATGTGTATGAGATGCTGGGAACACAAACATTTACAGTGGTGGTGAGATTGGGCCAGTGTGAATTTTAAGCCCAAATGTTATTTTCTCTACAGATATTTTAGCATATGAAAACTGCTTTGAAGTGCCAGCTCTACCAGTGTTGAAATGCAAGTACTTGGAAAAACTGGATATTTATATGTGGCCAGTTTTACATCCATGGCTCACAATGTACATTACTTATGTGTGGGAAGCCAAAGACCTGAGGAGTACAACATATGGAAATTGGAACAAGCAACAGAGGAGGAAGATTGTGAAACACCAGAAACAACTACCTTTTCTACCTCCTAATGAGCGTAACAGCTGTGTTGACTTAGGGTTGAAGTTTGGGTTATATGAAGATGTGTTTTCTGTCCTCTGATGTTACCTTTTTCATCAATTTTGTAAAAATCCCTCATATTATCTATTCCTTATTTGTCCCCTTGTTGGTGATTGGTTCCCAGTTTGTGCCACGCACCATTCCCTTATTTGGTCACCCCATAAATGGTTGTCTCCACCCAATCGTAGTTGAAACCCTCCCCTTTTTTCCTTATATGTCCCTGTTTAGCATACTCCTCCCCTCAAAACCCTGTATAAGTCTGTGCTGCCCTGTTAATAAAAAATCAGTCTGTTCCACCCTAGCTGTGTGGTGGGACCCTTTGTTCCCCCGGGCTGCAATACTTAGGTATGCAAACAGTTGCCTTGGTTAGTTGAAACATCTGCGTTTAGGTCTCCGAGTAAAGGGGTATATACATTTGTGTATCAGGAGAGGAAGAATGCATGGTTTCTGAATCCATATGTTATGTATAATTTAGAGAGATTATGCAGAAGCTTGTATGAGACTGTTTTATTCCTCTTCATATTCAGCAAGTTCATTTCAGAATGTTATCTTTTGGAAAAGTTGTGTGCCCGTTGTGGGTTTATTCAAGTGGCATAAATTAGATAAAGGTCCAAGCGCCAAAAAAGACAAATTGTTTAGTACCAGATTGTTTAGTACTTCCTATGAGTTATAACTGGAATAAAGTGGTTCACAAAAAGTGCTTCAAACTGTGGTGGGTGATAGAGGACCATGTCAGACTTCCACTCTACCGCTACAGATTACAAGTTGTGTTGAAGCTGAACCACCCAAGTATTTCAGACTGTACCTCCTCATCTATCAGCTGAAAAATAGGGAAAGACTAGACACCTCAGTTTTGACAGACGAGTGTATAGGAGTCCCTGGACTATTTGTGACCTTAGAGCTAAATGTGATATTCGTCTGTCAAGATTCTGCTCTCCAGGTGATAGTGTGACATTCACAACAATGGAATTAGCCAGCTAAGCATGCACATCACTGCCCCCTGTGAAGCATCTCAGGCCCTGCTTGAGAAGTCAGTGAAGTTTGGAGGCCAGTACTGTCAGGAGTAGACACATTACCTGTAGTGAAAACTCAGCTGGTGAGGCTGAAAGCAAGGAGAACAGTAAACTTGAAGATGTTAGCATGACTACCATGATAAATTTGAATAGGTGCCTTCAGCAGGCAGTAGATTAGAGGGTGAACATCTTTTGAGAGCCAGCTGGGGAGTGATCGGCATCATCTTTGACATAAATGTACAGGGATAGAAGATGTGCTGGATTATTATACCTATTTCTGTGACACGGTGATGTGTTTTCCCACACTATTCTGAGTGAAATAGCAAGAATCTAGGTGTGAGACACTGAATTATAATTAAATTTGTAACCCTTTTTCTTCTGATTCCATTTGACAACTTTTATTCCTTTTGCTCTTTTTTTACTGTGAACATGAAGCACAGAATTTACACAGCTGAAGAGTGCAGAGCATTTATTTATTGGTAAGCACACTGTGGATAGCAAGGACTAGTGAGCTAGCAGGTAAGTATTAATGTCACCAGACTGAGCATTGGGTACTCACCAATCTGATGCAACATCTGACAACCACTTGCCACTCAGGTAGGAGAGGTCAACAGTCTTTGCTTCTTAGATTGAGCTGATCCTTGATCTTGCTGAGTTGCCATCTTCTGCTTCTCCATTTTTTTTTTAGCATTTTAAACCTTTCAATGTCAGTATTTTTCCTCTTGAGTCCTCATGCTGCTATCTATCCCCATATCCACACTTACTTTTTCTTTTTTTCTGTGTTTTTAGGCTTCTTAACTTACATGGCTTTTGTTTCATCTCCTTTTGGTCATCTCAGCAGTTTTCTCAGCAGACTGTCCGAAGGTCACACAGCTTTACTGCCCCAAACTGCTCTTTGGTTCATAGACTTTGTCTGAGGGTTGCATGTGAATGGTGTCTCCATATACTTTCCTTTTCTGACTTGTTTTTTATCTGAAGTTTTTGCAAAAATATTAATATTTGCTCTCATGGATTTAGCTGCAACCCACTAAGCACAGATAGCATATAGAAAGAGACATGAATAAATTTAATGTCTCTACAGAATGCAGAATGATAAAATAAAATGTCATGATAAAAGACTAATACCTAGGGTTTTCATTGTGTTTTGCTGTTCATATATATATACAAATGTATATATATATGTATTTACTAATCACCAAATAAACTATATACTATATGTATGTACTAATCACCAAATAAAGTATATTTAGAATAAAATATAGAATATATTCCACTGTTCAGAAACCAAAGAGCATTGTGCTACTGAATACGAATTATATGGTGAAAATTACTTGAAAGAGATCTCCGCAGTAAATCATATACTATTACTTTCATTATTTGCCATTTCATGGCATACAGAAGATCCTGTGATGAACTACAATTCCACCCTTTTGCACACTATACAAGTAAAATCCAGGATTTGGTGAGATGTGTTAGACTGTAGTGTAAGTAGGTGTCCTGGTACATGACCTGCCTAACTTCAACCTGGCTTTTCTTAGAAACTAAACAAAAGAGGTTATAAAGAAGGCATATATATATATATATGAATTTAAGGAGTGAGTGTTGCAGCTGACTTTTTTATAAGATTTATTAATCTTAGCCAGTAGTCTCAGGAGAAGCCTGTATTCTGTTTAATGATAAAACCCAAGTGGCTGAGACTGCTGCCTTTACTGCAGGATTGGCATTCTTCTTTCCATGCTGGAAGAAATGTCAAGTTAATTATAATCAAAATAAATTCAGTTTTCCTGATATTTAGTTGCATTTTTAGAATTTAAAGCTGTGATCCTGCCGGCATTTAAACAGGTGTTTACCTTGGCTCATGTGAGCTGTTGTCATCTGACATGCTGAAGTGAGTCAGAAACACTTTGGCAGCTTTCCACTCTGAAAATACACAGGTCTCTAGCAGACTCTGAAGGTACCGCTATTAGGTCTTCGGGAGCATTTTGAAATAGTCTTCAAAGGTGTATTGTCTGGTTCACACTGTGTTCTTTCTCTTTAAGACTGAAACTTTAGAAGAAAAGAAAATCCTCCCTAGATGATTGCTATTCAGGTGTTTCGGTATTCCTCTGAAAGGCTCCTTGGTTTTTTTCTGAGGTCACCTTTGTGCCTTACATATTAAAGTACCAGAGAAAGCTGGTGGGGTGTCTTCTGCTCTCCTGAGCACCTCATCTGTTAAAATAAACATTTGTCCAGTGGTGTATTAAAGGTTAGTTTTTTAAGATTTACGATGATATAGACAACAGGATTAGGGTTTGGACTTTATTTGGTTTTGGTGAATCCAAAGATTCAGCAAAAAAAAAATCTTGTTGTTACTGAGAGTTTGTATAGTTTTCACATCTGTCTTTGATCTTTCAGCTTTCTTTATACTCCTATGTACAGATTGGAATCTATGTACAGCACAGCACATGTTTACTTCATCTGAGAGTAGAGTGGAACAGACAACATCCCTGTTTTCTCTCCTGAAGAAGTATGAGATTAATGATCTCTGGCCTGAAAAGCTAAGATGTGTCATGTGCAGGATGTAGGAGGTTTTCCACAGAGAAGCCTTGATTATGGAGATGAATGGATAATTGATGAGAAAGAGGAAAAACCCCACAAAACATTAGAGAAAGAAATTATTTGAGTGTCTTTTGTTTCATCTTGGGATGCAAAAATGGACTGTGTAATCTCTCAGGATTTCTTTGACCTCTACTTTTATTATTTTGTTTCTCTAGAAGAAGTAATGTAGGATGCCAGGATTAGTACCTGTCTGCATGCTATGCTGTTTCTAAATAACATGTGACATCAAAATAACAGCCATGTTTGCATTCAAATCTGTGTACTGTCATTTCCTTTCCTGATTTCTAAACATGTCCAGGATGACTCAGGTGTATTTCATCAGGTTTGTCCCAAGGCATTTATGGATCAGATTGAGGTAGAAGTTGTGGGTGTCTGAATGGAAAATTTTGTTTCTTTGGGACATTTAGAGGGCATTTAGAGAGAGACTAGAGCAGAGATACTTACCAGAAACTAAGGTAGTTCTGCCCACAAACAATAAAAGCTAGGCTATAGTGATGTATGACACTTCAGTCATAAGTTTAACCTCAGTCATACAGTCGTACAATTAACCTCACTGTAGCTTTTTCTTTCAAAAACAGTTTCTCATGTTACTTGGTCACCTTGGAATTGTCCAACATTTCCACTGTATTTCTTTTCCTTTCTTTCACTTCCCAAGACACTGTCCTACCACTGAATTCTGTCCTAACATAATTTCTTTACTGTAGCATCTGCAGAACAGGCTAAATACAGGAAGAGAAGAGAAATTTTGCAAAGACTTGAAGACACTGAAATGTGTTTTGGTTTGTTCCTCTCCACGCTTCCCCCCTTCTCCCCTCCAGTGAACAAGCCCTAACATTTTTTAATTTTCGCTAGGAAAATCTAGATTTTTATAAGGTAGAATAAACAAAATGTATCTTCTTTTAAAAAAACAAACTGTTGTATGTTAAAATTTAAACTTTTTATTACACTGGTAATAATTTTATTATACAAACTGGTGACTTGGAACAAACAACAATTTGAAAATTAAAGGACAGAACCTTTTTTTCCCCTGCTTGCGCCTTGTGAGAGCTCTATTTTCTAGTTTAAATTACAACATAATCCAGTTTTCGTAAATGCTCTGATTTCAGCTAAGGAGCCTATTTTTCAGAATTTCTCCATCAGTTCTACTTCCATTAGCTTGCATTGAATAGGAACAAAGAGAATGAATTCCTCGGCAGGAGAGGAAATAATGTTTTTAAGCAAAGACTTGTGCTGAATACCCACCACAGAATGTACAAAATTAATTTCAGTGTAGCTTTTATATTCACAAAAACTGTGGTGCAGTATAGTTCGTGCAAGAATAATTGCATGGTAGCTCCTAAAAGGAATTTCAAACAAAATAGAAAAATTGGAGAAGATAACAGGCATGCAAGATGCAAGATAAGAACTGCCAAACGAGTAGGCAACAACATGAATTTTTTTATCAATTCTGCTATCTAGATAGCAAAAATTTCCTATTTTGTCCAGAAAAGATAAAAGATACCTATCAACAGTATTTCAATGTGTATAGGACTTTGAAGAAAATAGGTTCTGTAGTCCTGGCACTCACTGGTGTGCCAGATTCTATGTGGAAAAGTCTTAGGATTTTAGTGCCAGTTTAGTTAAGATAGTTGCTGATGGGCATAACATGAGATATTTGACATTACATCACATATAGTTTAATATCAAATGTTCTGTGGTAGTTTGGTTGGGTTTTAATTTTGCCTCCTGTCACTATTAATGCTTTGGGGCAGGGTGAGAGATTTATAGATGTTTGAGTTTCACATGAGTAAAGGTGATAAATTACCTTTAGCGCTGTCTGGAAGACTAAATACTTTAATTCCTTCCTAAAATCCCATTTATACCTTTTGTTTTCAGAGGTAAAGTGAAGGGTACAGACTAAGAAACTCAGTAAAATCATGCAGTTGAATTAAAAAGTAAAATACTGATGACAATGCCCAACTCTACAGTACTCAAAAGTGTGTTGCAAGTTAAGAGAAACATTTAGCTTTAATATACACAATGAGGAAAGCCCCAGGTAGAATTATAAATACTGCAGAAAATCTTGCAACTGTAATGTGCTTAGTGTGTGAATGCACTCAGGTTGAAGTCCCTAAATAGCTTTGAATAACATAGTAATTTGAAGTGAATGTTGCTGCCTGCATTTAGTGTCTTTGAAACTTGTACAGAGAAGTCCTCCTCATTTTATTTATTAAAACAAAGTACAGTCCCAGAGCATACATTTACCCATAAGCCTTGTTGCCTTCAAAAGATTTTTTCAACAAATGATTAAGAGCTTGGAAATATATTTTTCTGTAAGAAAAATAATAAATTTGTTATTTTTATGCTGTTAGAAATGGAAGTAATAAGATTTTGTGTGGAACTAAGTTAAAAAAATAGCTCTATAACTTACTAAGAAACTGGATTTTTTTGTTATTCTGAGATTAGCTTGTGCTAAAAGAGCTCCCATGATACCTCATGGTATCACAGAGAATACCCCATTGTTTTCTAATGGTAATATTTCTTGCAAAATCGCTTCTACAATTCACTATGGTCTGCCCATTGTTACCCATGGGATACATCAGGAGAACCAGCACATTGGAGGTTTGTCCTGTAGAAGAGGCTCCTATGATCAACAGCATTACACAGATACTATACAATTTTGTGGAAATGTAGTAGTGTGTCATATAAATGTAAAAGCAAGGCAAAGCGAAAATTTTATTACTTTGATTCAGTACCTCTCCTGACTTTCAGAAGAAGGTAAAAATTCAGTAATAGATTACGCTATAAGAGTTATTCTGAGTCTGACCACTTCCAGTGCTTATTTCTCCATAGTTGCACAGCAACTAACACAGAAAGAACCTCACGGATGATTGCAGTCACTGTATCTCACCAAAACAGAGGTGATAACAGTGATCAGCTATAGTTGTATGGCACGTACGTGGGAGGGAGAGAAAAAAGAGATCTTTGCTTGATCTACAAATAACAAAGTAAATGTGGAAGTATACAGACTACCAAAACAGTCGATGGCTCAAAAGAAAACTCCCTATCATGGAAATTGGATTTCTGTATTAAGTAAATGAAAACATTCACATACTGCAAGTAACCTTAAGATTAAAAGGTACTGTCTCTATTCCAAAATTTTAAAATTATCAGAAATATTCACAATTGAAAAGGAGTTTCTTAGCATTCTCAGGTCTTTGTAGTATTTTGAATCATTCAGAACAGCACAGAAGTGCCGAGCTAGGAAGCTGGGCAGATATTCAAAGGCACTTTGGAGTTTCACTCATGGCACTTTTGTTCTAAATATATTTGGTCATTTTAAAGTCAGCACAGGCTTTGGAAATTGCTGGAGAAATATTTTTTATTTTCACTAATATTCCATAAAAGAATAAAGTCATTGTCATTGAATTTTTTTTCCCCAATCCTCTATATGGAGATCTTTTCATGTGGGCAAATGATTGGCTGATGATGACCTGAACTCAGAAAGATGGGGGTGGAGTGGAGGACAAAAGAAGACTATAATTAACATGGAATTAATGTGGTAGGACTGGAGTCATTTAATAAACAGGATCTCAAAATAACCAGCTGTACAGAAATGTTCTGCTTTTGTCAATAGGATCCCCAGTACTTATGCCTTCCCTCAGGGCACTTTAAAATGAAATTGAATATGTTCTCCTCAGAGATACCTTAGAAGGAGAAAAATTGTGGCTGGGAGAATATAATTGGAGATTAAGATGTTAATAAATCTCACATTTGGCATTGTTAATGCATTTATTGAAAGATAGTTATTGCTTTAATTATACTAAGAAAACAAATTACATTAAAAATGCAGTCTAACTGAGTTTTGAACCTTGGAAATGGAAATAGGTTTTTCACCTTCAGAAAAGGAGAAAATTCTATTTCAAAGACAGGAAATCAGTTGGATTATTATGTCTAGAAATTTGTTATGGATGCTTTCAAAATGCTTTTGGCATTGAAGTTGCTGTGCACTATTATTCTTCAATGTAATTATAATTGGCTTGATTGCATAATCTTACACATCTTGGTAATAAAATTTGCAGAAGTAGTTATGGTCTAACTGAATTCCAGGCAGATTTAAATTTTCTGATAACACTGTTAAAAGTACATTTGCAGTTCTGCAGCATAGTTATAATTGCAGTTTGATGTGTCCATGGAATGAGAAGATTTAAGGTATATAAGGAATTATAAGACTGAATATTATGTTATGTATAGACAGCAGACATTGTGGTTATAAATGGACTATTTTTGTCAATTTTTCTTCTCAGAGTTTGGAGACAGCTTCCTAATAATCATTTCTCTTTGTACAAAAGAGCTAACCTGCAGCTGTTCAACTTGCATATATTTTGGGTACTTAGGCTCATAACTGGCAGCTGAGGAAGCAAAATTTCACTCCTGACCTAAGGGCTAGCCCAGGACCTTGTTCCCCGGGTATTCAGATGCTGTTGCTGGCAGACAACAAGTGGGTCTTCACTACTTTATGTCAGTGTGCTGACAGGCCAACTCACTCCCTCCCTTTGCCTACCACTCAGCAGAATACATTGCATCTTAGCTTCTCAGAAGTCAAGGCTCTAGAGCTTCATATGACCGTGGAGCCGTGTGCTGTGGAGAATTGTTGTGCTAAGTGCTTTTCTTCAAATATGGCTGAAATTTGCTGATAGATTCAAAACATACTGCGCAGGAGGGGTGAACAGACAAACTCACAACATCACAGTAAAAGCTTCTCTCTTAGGAAGTTGAATTAGAAATGGTTTATCAAAATATTAAAAATTAGAACTTTTGAAATCCCAATTATATGAAGATGAAAACTTTTCCAGAAATCTGTATTTTTTTTAATCGTGGTTCATTATTTCCTTCATCTTTGATTTTCTTTTCCCTTTAAAAATTTTTGTTTGAATGAAGTTACTATTTTTATATGAAGAAGCTGAATAAGTGATGAAGAGGTACATCATCATCATCATCATCATCATCATCATAGGCAAGAAAATAGAGCAAAAAAAAAGAAAATAAAATAAAAGTGAAATACATATTCCTATGTCACAAGACATTTTATTTAAAATGTCTTATTTTGGCCCCAAATTGAAAAATGCAAATCATTGTATGGAAAATCATTGTATGGAAAAAAAAATTAAAGGAAAGATGCTAACAAATGTAAAATAAATTTATAACAGTGAAATATCAAACTTGCAGCATCCCTTGGTCATGGGATAGTTATGAACAAAATACCTTCTTATTTCAACAACACTGTAGAAGTGCAAAAGTAGGTTCTGAGAGCTGATAGTTTTGAACAATGTTTTTCCACTGTCATTGGCTACTTTATTTTGTCCATATTGGCCTCTAAAACAGTGTTATATATGCTTCTATTCAATAAATACTCTTTGAACAGTTTAATACCATTCCTGTTTTGGTGGTAACTGTCATTCCTCCTCTTAGTTTCACATTATGTTGTCTTGCCCAGCATAATCTTTGATAATATGTCTATATGTTCCAAATCAACAGTCTTTGCTTCCTCTTGGATTTCCCTTTACTAGGCAAAGATTTGCTTCACTGTTCCCATTGATGTGTCCTCATGCTTTTTGCACAGAATCATAGTTTAGGTTGGAAGGAGCCTCTGGAAGTCATCTAGTCCAACATACATCTTGTCAGATCATGCTTCTCAGGCCCTGTTGTCTAGTTTTGGGTATCTCCAAAGATGGGGATTCCATAAACTCTCTGGGAAACCTAATATGTGTTTCAACCTGTGACCGTTTCCCCTTATCCTGCCACCATTGTTATCAAGAAGGATGTCTCCATCTCCTCTGTATCCTTGCAAGTGTTGAACAGAGGGGAAGAACCACCTACCTTGACTGGCAGGGCTACACTCTTGCTAATCAGACTGCTAATGTTCCTAGTTTTTACATGTCTTTTTGAGAATTACTATAGGCATGTAAAGGTAGAAATAAAACTTTGGTCAGATTTTGTCTTTGGCCTGTTCTGCTTTGCCTCATTTGTGGCTTCTTATAGAGAAACCAGCAGCTGCTGCTGCTAATACCACACTGACACCTGCAGTTATTGACTGTAACAGAAGAAGCAGGTGCTCAAGCATTACCCAGTCTCTGTTTTGTCCCCTCAAATAAAGAACTATTTAAAGAAAACCCCTTGTGTGGCTTATCATGATATGCAAATCATGAGGAATGTTCTGCTGCTGCATTTCACAGAACAGCTCAGGAAAGAGAAAAAAAAAATCAAACCTACAGTAATCCACAAAGTTCATTTCAGACTCTATTTTCTTTTTTTTTTGAGAAAAAAATACTTCAAAAATCATCTTAACTGTAGCTCTGGCTGCATGAGATAAGAAGTAGTGCTGAGACAATCCTGTTTCTTACTTTCAACCTACACATCTATACCTGTGAGCAAGGGTTTTGCCTGGCAAGATGAAACTTAATACAACTTGCTTATATTGCATGTTTCCTTGCACAGTTTAATGGAATTGGCAAGGAAGGAATAGACTTAGGGGAAATATATAGATGTTTACTACTATGTGCAATACAGTCTGAAAAACATCTTTATGGAAACAAGTTGAAAATTACAAGTAAAAATCTTTCTTATAATATTTTCTTTTAGTGTTTTGATGTCTGCATTCACTGCACTTTTGGTTAATGTAATTTAGTGAAAATATTAATACTCTATTTTTTAAGGGTTTAATGGAAGTGAAGCTTGCCATTTCAAAAGCATTGGAGGCAGACATTTGAACACAAAATATTCAAATACTGAAAATGGCAATGGAAACTTCAACAACAGTGGGCTTCTTCCCTGCTTGCTTTGCAAGAACTACTTTACTCGGATTTTGTTATCACATTCTTGAACTTTCTAGTGCCCAGTGTTGAGGACAGCCCAGGTGATACAGAGATTTGCTTCAGTCAGGCCTCTGATAAACTAAATGTGTAATTCGTTTGCTCATTGTTTTCAAAAGTGAGTGTCATCCATCTAGGAGGCAGAGCTTTTCAGAAGTGTCCCTACCTAAAAAGAAAGGGGGATTATTTGTGAATTTAATTGTTTCAGTAGTCAGGTACACATCAGTTTGCATACATATTCTATCATTTTTCTTTTCACTATTTTCATAGATGATCAGCAGGAGAAATTATAGCCACCAATTAGCAAAATATTTTATCTGTAGCCTTCATGAAACTTACCAGCATACATTCTTAGATGCTTTTATTTTGTTTAGCAATTGAAAGCATATGGAATTTGCAGAAGTTGATTTTGTAGCCTTTTTGACTATTCTGTGTCTATAAGATGCAACACATATTCCTGACTAAGCTTTCACCCTTCTTGCTTGTTCTGCCCCAGGGAGTTTGTCTTCTCCATAAGCATTTAGAAAGTATATTTGATTATATGATTTTTTTTTCTAGCAAAGTGTACTGAACAATGACTTCAGTTTTTTCCACATTCTTCTGTTGTTGCTTTGTTTTATTCTGAATTATGTTTCTGTCATTGTTTCTTGTATCTGTAACCTGGTATTGCAGAGAAATAATACTACAGTCAAAGCATCCAGTTGACTTTCAAGGATATTCAGTTCCAAATTTGCTAGGTGTCCCACAAAGGCATTTTGACTAAATGGATAGTGAGGAAATTCTGCATGAGAGTTTAATCTGTTTTACTCAGTATCTATATATTCCTTAGCTTCTGGAAAAAGAAGTGGTTGATTCCTCCCAAGTGCAGGTCAGTATAAAGGCCATAACAAAACACTGCTAGCTTCTAAGTCAGGAAGTGACATAGAGTATTGACAGCCACATATTATAGGAGATTATATCTGCAATGATTTAGCAATTACAACTTCCATAGTTTTGTTTTAAATGTACTCATCAAGTCTTATGACTATACCTTGAGCATAAGCTGCTAAAGAAATAATTCTGAACTCTTTCTAAGAATGACTTCTCCCTTGAGAGACCAGCAGAATGAAGAGTAAGGATGATATTTTTGTCATGTATATCTCACTGAGAAGGGATGCTCAATTAAAATAAACCTTGACCATTTCTGCAGTGTTTTTTTTTACAGCACAATAAACTGAGATGGCTATAAATCTGTAGAGCTGTGACAATGACTTTCCCCATCTAGTACACTCCTTTATGTTTTTAAAAACAAAAAACTGCTCTAAAAGGCCTTATGCATTCAAAGTAACAAAATGTTTGCTTCCAGACTTCACTCAATCACTGTATACCTCTCTCTCAAGCCAACACCCTTTCCTGACAGGGATGGGGCTTCTAATTAAACATTTAAGTGTAAACACATGACTTCAACTCCTGGTATAAAATGACACTTTGTGATGCTCCAACATAATAGTAGATCTGAGCTGTGGATAGGTTGTGTAGCTCTTCAAACTGTGGTTAGGAATACAAGTGGGTGGAAATTATTTCTGTAAGTTGTGAAGACAAACTGAGAGCTCTTGAAAATTGCATTTTTCAGGTACGATGTTGTGACATACAAGTAGTTCTATCATAAATGTTCAATGTTTTAGGATTACTGTTTTACAGCAATAGTATTCTAGCTGAAGGGTTTAGGGTTTGATTAACTCTAAAAGGAAGGGAGATGCTGGAGAAAGTGGAAAAATGGGCTAGCTGAGCTAGCAGAAGTTTGTTATGCCTATACTTCTTGGAAACCTTTTCAGGGCATATGTAAAGCTTTATCTTGTTTTGGTTCTGCTCTAATATATAAGGGTAAAAACAATTGAGAGGTTAACTAAAAAATTATCATTCGGGCCATCTGAGTTTTGTTCAACGAGAAAAATTAAATTCTGAGGGAGATTAACCTGAAGGGACTTGGTCTGACTATTTTTATAATTAGAAAATAGAAAATATGGAGTTTTTAATGCAAATACTGTCTCTGATCCCAGAGAAAATAATTCCATTAACTATCATTGAGATAAAACTTACAAATCAGAATTTGTATCTGAGCCTGATATTTTGAATAGTTTTGAATAGTGTTTTTTCCTAGTATGTGAGGCCTGTGTGTGATGAATTTTGAACTGTTTATAGTATCCTCTAAATGAATTACTCTCCTGAAATGGAAATGCTTGAGGTTTTGATATTCTCACCCTTCTCTTCCCTCCCCACCCCTCTTGTTCATACCTTAGCTGAGGACACTATTTTAGAATAATCCTGTATATAAAAGTATCTTATGTAGCATTACATTTAGGGTACCTTATTTCGCTGAATAATATAGGTCAATACTATGTTTCCTGTCATTTCTCAGCTTTTACAGGGAAAATGAATTGTCTAACCTGTAGAAAGAATTTGTTGGTACTGGGTCCTGTATGTATTAGCAAGCACAACTGAAAGGCATTTAAAATACACTGTGTAACCAGAAGTATTCTTTTTTAATTAGAATTTCTAAACCACAAACCTCATTTACTAACTAGACATTTTGTCAGGACACTAACTTGATTAAAATAAAAAAAACACCAATGTCTGGCATGCTCTGTGTTATGTATCAACACCTGATTCAACAATGCTTAAAAATTAACTTTGCTTTGAGGCCTATTTCAAGGATGTTGATGTCAAAAGGACTTTCTTTGCTACAATTTAGGGGCACAGATTCAATTCCTACTGTGATATCTGTCAGACATTAATTGGCTAAAAACACAAGCCTGTCTTTTTTCCATGCTAATTCTCATTAACAATAATATAGAAGTATAAAATATGTGGCTAAAATCCCACTTTTTTTAGTATATAGTCTACCTGTTTTTAAAGAATTAAGAATTAATATTTCTTCTTTCATATGTCAAAGAAGAAAAGGAATTTTCCACTGAACTTCTTTAGCTCTCCTGATAACTACAAACTTGTATGAAAAAAATACTACATGCAAGACAAACAGAATTATCTGAAGTACAGTGAATGTATTGGATGTCAGCTTTTTGTTAGTCTGGTGGGTGAGTTTTTGCAGTCTTTGGAAAGGTGAGTAGCCAGGTCAACAGGATGCCTAGTGCATAGGAGAGAAGTGTCAGTAAACAAACTTCAATGGACATGTAAAGTGATGGCATGTGAGTGAAGGGAGGTTATTGTGGCTTCAAGGAGTTCTATAGGATGGCAAAGGCCTATGTCTTGCTTTTGAAAAGGAAGCAGGGTTATAAAGGAAGGAATACTGAATGTCAGAGCTCTGAATATTAACATGCTATTAAGGTAGTTTTTCAGAAGGTACTTGGAGGAAAAGCCTGTTTCACAAATCTGGTTATCAGCTTTCTGAAACAGGAGAGGGGAAGAAGAAAAAGAGTGTAAACTGATTTGAAGTAATTTTTATTTTGGTTGTTGGAACTTGGTCATATTTCATAGAATCATAGAATCAACCAGATTGGAAAAGACCTCTGAGATCATCAAGTTCAACCCTTGATCCAACACCACCGTGGTTACTAGACCATGGCACTAAGTGCCACATCGAGTCTCATCTTAAAAACCTCCAGGGATGGTGAATCCTCCCTCTCCCTGGGCAGCCCATTCCAAAGTCTGATTACTCTCTCTGTAAAAAATTTCTTCCTAATATTGAACCTAAACCTCTCCTGGCACAGTTTAAGACTGTGCCCTCTTGTCCTAAAGTTTCCCCCTAAAGTTTTCATTTTTACTAGAATACGTTATAATTCCTGAAGGATATATTCTTTAGGGCACAAGGAAACAATAATTTCCCCTGTGAAATATGAATGACAAACCCCAAACTCTGTAGTATAAATCAAATAGGAAATACCGATTGATTCTTGTAAACATATGTATTTATGTTGCATTTAGTATTCTCTATTGGATTAAATAAAAATTGTTTATGAAATATTAGTTGTGCTTAAAATCATCTAATGGGTAGACATCTGAATGTCATAATGGTATACATAGACTAGAATAATGTTTTTATTATATTGCTTTTTCAAGTATAACTTAAGCATCTTGCATAAACAGATGAGATTAAAATCATGCTTTTCATCAGACAGTATATTTTCTTGGTTTTTTTTTTTTATATTTTCTCTGCAAATATTCTTACCACAAATGACATTTCAAAGTAAAAGGTATTTTCTTATGATTTTTATTGTAACTATTATTTTAGTGCTAACTTGCACATTTACTTTCCATGTGTGTAAATATATTATGTTAGACAGAAGGTTTCCATTTAAGTCTTGAGTTTCATAAAGGAAACAAATGGTAATGTGATGTTTTTATGCCAATACTAATCAAATAAAACATGTTACTGTCATCTTTCCTGCTTGTACCATTCCTGGCATGTACACAAGAGCTCTATAACATTAATTTATGCATGCTAGATATGTATATTTCAGTGCTTGAAAGTATTTCCTACTACTACCCTTGCATACAAATATACCCACATGCATAAACACAAAAATGACCCTTATTGTAGCCTGGAGTTTTTTAAGGGTTTAACTTCGGGGGAAAAAACTTCTCTAGCATTTCTTAGTGCCAGATTGTAGCACCATTAGAGCAATCTTTTTTTATTTTTCCTGATAAATCCTTTATATGAATGCAGAGTTCATTAATGGGATCAGGCTTAAAGTGTTGTTTATGATGGCTTTAACAGAGATCTCATATTTACACAGTGCCTGAATAAGCAAGTGAAGACATCTTACAAAGAAAGCCAGAGGACTACTAAGTCAACTGTTTCAGAGAGGCAGCATATTCTTGAGTGAATTCAGCAGTCTGTGTAAAGAACTGTGATACTGCACAGTAACAGAGTCTTAGAACACTCCTGGGTATTCCTGGTTTATGGACCTCACTGCAGCTCTTAGCTGCTCTTTGCTGAAACAATTTCACACACTTAATATTTTGTGAAGTGATAGAGCTGTGTTCACAGAGCTCAGGAAAAGGTTTTAATTTCTGCCCAGCATCATTGACATGCACAGTCAGTAATTTCTACTAGAGTCGGGATGGCAAGTGAGTTCTGTAACCATAGTTTGGGGCTCTCTTGGCTTATTCTTTGACATGCAAGTGTCAGGGAACGGTTTAGTGAATGAGAATGTAGTCAGTTTTACGTAAAAGTGCCAGCTTTATGTAGCTCATACTCCTTAAGGTGCTGAAATGTTGTAGTCCATGTATATTGCTACATATGATTAGAGGACAGTCACTTCAGAATTTGTCTAGCTACTTTATGTACCAGTAAAACCATCACAGTATCCAGTATTGCTCTGCCTGTGCCATGTGGCAGTGAGCATAGTTCCCAGGAAGCATTGTTCACAGCCTGCACAGAGATGAAACAAAAAAAACCACCCACAAAAAAAAAACAAAAACAAAACAAAACAAAACAAAACAAAAAAAAAACCAAAAAAACCCAACAAAACAAAACCAAATCCCAAACCTACCAAACAAAAAAAAAAACAGTGTCAAAGCAATAAATTACTAATTAACCATGTTTTCATGAAATATTAAGACATTCATTCTCCTGCACGTGCTTGATGTTACTAGATGAGTTGCTGTAACTGAATGAGTAAATTAAAAATGTTATATTCTATGCAATGCAGCAAAACACTGTTAGATGGTATAAGTACAAATTAGAGCAAAGGGTAATTAACATCTTTTTGTGCCCTCTTCTAGGCATGTGTCCTGAACAATTGATGTGTAATTTACCATACAGGCTGGTTGCATTCGTAGATGGAAAATGGAAACACTGTAAGTGCAAACTTAGGTAACTCTTGGATTAGTCATGCTGTGGAAAATAACATCAAGGGAATAACAAATATGTCATATGCATGAGCTTTCTAATGTGGCTTAGGCTTCCCCATCATTTAGGGGTGCCTAATGATCTTTTGCATCTGATGTATATGAAATAAGTAATTAAAAAGACTTCATTTCACTTTTTATGCAGTAGAGAGGCAATAATCACAAAGCAAAAGAAGCTACTTATAGCTTTTTTTTATCTTTGAGAAGATGTGCAAACTGTTTTGATTTTTCTTGCTTAAATTGGTTTTCAAAGAAAACAAGTTAAAATACCAGTTACCTTCTCAGACAAAATCCTTAATTATGTAGCAATTCTTCAGTTTCTCACAGATTTATGTTTGATTAATTAGGAATTATAGTTTAGCATTTACCCCATATCTGGAGTGTGGGCTACTTTCTCCTGTACTGTTACTTTCCTCTTTGGCCATACACAGGGAATCATTCTGGAAACAATCTGCATTTTGTCCTCTACTTTCTCAGGTTGTAAATCAATGCTTTTCTATGATCTTACTGATATTAGCAGCTCCTCCGAAATTTCAGTCCTTGTTTTATTCACAGAATGTGCTATTCATAGTCAACATGAAAAGTTAAGCATCATACACTTCATATTGTTTGTGTAAAGAGGTCCATAAATAGCAGAATTGTTCTTTCTCTTTGTTCCAGTAGCTAAGCCACAGAGGAAGTGACATGTTCCTTATTAAAAAGAAAAATAAATCTAGGAAATTGTGATGCAATGAAAGCAACATTATGACCAGGGAACGGAAAGGATATTAGACTTCTAGTACATATACTTTTTATATTAGATACTTCATAATTTATGAATGGTTGTTACAATCTTAACTATAGGCAGTATTATTGGAAATTCATATAAAGCATAAGGAAAACTGTACCAAATTAGAATGCAGGCTTAACATTTCTTCTAAACCTTTTTGTAGGTTTAAAGTGAGCTGATTAGCTTTTTGGTTTAAAACTAGAGGCATGAATTTTACTCTTATGTGGATCTACTATTTTAGAATACAGATTTATCAAAATGGTTCCATCATGTTAAATGCTGATTAATTTTATGAAAGCTTCTACTTGGTCTGTCTTACAGCAATGTTGAAAACTCTTTACCACTCAGAGAGAACATGTGGATCTTTTCTGCCTGCTATGGTGCATCATTTATGAAGTTCTCTCTTGACTTTAATTGCTTTTGGACTTTTAATTGTGTTAGACTGTAGCATAGGATGTGAGTGGTTGAAAATAATTCAGTCAGCTGAGAAGCTTGGTCTTACATGAATTTATACCTTCACAAATCGTTAAAACTTCATTTTCAGACATTCATCTTCAACTTAAGTAGACTAATGAGAAGAGGTGTTATGGTCAGGCTTGAAGTACTTACTAGGGGCAGACAGGTGCAATTGCATGGTAACCGAGAAGAAAACCTGTGGAAGACCAAGAATCAGAATGGGAACGGTTTCAGGAATGGAAAAAAGTATACAGCAATCGAAAGGACTTTATTATATGGACTTTACAGTTCTTATGTGTTTACAAATATATACATTGTATGATTTCCCTATGGTTGTAATACCAGGGCTTGCCCAGGCATGCCTGGTGCCTGTTCCCTGCTTCCCCCTCTGATTGGCTGAAGAAGCTGCAGAGAGGAGAGAGCTACCATTCGCCCTTTCCTTCCCCAGTTCCTCCCCCGTTCCTCCCTCTTCACCTGAGTCCCTATTCCTATTCGTTTCTCTGGTTGTCTGTCTCATGCTCCACCCCATTTTCTGGTGCATTCCACGCCAGAACTCATAAAACCCCCGCACACATTGAATAAAGCATTGCATTGCAACCTCAGACGTCATCGGACCTCTTTGTGCAGTACCGCGTTTCTTCGCCCCTCCCACTCGGACCGTAGCAAAAACATGGATTTGTTTTCCCCCAGAATAGCTGAAGATTTTGGGTCTCAAAGTGTCTGGAATTAAGAGGGAGATGGCCCCAAACTGAAATAGAAATTCAATATAAAGGCTGGCAGCCAGATATGGAAAGGGAGATTAGAGGTTATTCAGAAAAATGGGTAGTGGAAAAGCTCAGGGTCATATTCTTAGCACTGTGAGACCATGCATTAGCACAGCTTTATGAATCTAGCTGACAACTGAATACAGCACCAAGCCTCTATACCTGAAGGTTAGAAACAAATATGGAGTAAAAGGTTCATTATTATTCTCTTCTATGCTGCATGATTTTCAAAGAGCTGTTGCAAAAAAAGGAGTTATTAAGGCTTCTTGAGAAATGATATAAGTATCTATGATTATTTTAGTCCCCCACTGTGGGACAGAGACTTCTACTACATTAAGAAAGGGAATTCTCACTATGGTTACTTAATTTTAAAATGAGACTAGTTTCATTCTGTGAATCTTATTTCCTTAGCTCAACCATTTTTTAAAATTATGACTGTGATTTAAAAGATTCTGGACAGCAAACAAACCCCATTTATAAAAATAAAGAGTTATTATTGGAGAGAAAACATGGCAGAGATATTTTTAAAGCTTGTTGGAAGGCTGAAGGTTGCCAAACCAAGCTGTTTGTTATAAAACTGGTAAAATAGGACTACTAACAATTTCCTTTCTGAGATGGTCAGCATTAGGAGCAGAAAAACATCCATTTTGGTGAAGTAGTTTCCTGAAGTGTAGAGTTTGTTGAACTTGTGACGTTTAAGATCACCAGCTGGCCTTTCTATAAGCGTCTTGGGGAAACTTTCAGGGGCTATGAGAGCTGCCCATTCTGCTTTACACTTAGACGATTGCCTTGCGCAAGTCTGTGGACTTACAGCCTGGAAAAGTAAAAAGCCGGACTGACTCAAGATGGGAGATATGCCTCTCCCGCTGGCCTGCTGTGCAGGGCTGTTGAATATCTCTACCATGTTTGCATAGGCAATGCCTTCAACAGAAGAACCAAGAAGTGTTTGAGTCCAGGTTCTCCTTTAATCCATGGTTTAGAGCAACCTTCTGAAAAATTGGTTTAAAGCCAGAAAAGTAGAAGAAGAGTTTAAATTTTCAGAAAAAAATCTATACGTGTATATACAGAATATCAGTATCAGCAGGATAGGCTATGTCATGGTTCCTCCAACTTTTTGTGAAAAGAGTTATTTATTTGACATAGACACAGAACAGAGTTCCTGGATGTCAATCTTGAGAAGAGATGTATCTGAAAAGGAAAGAGTTATCCTGCAAATGTGTGTGTTTGGGTTTTTTATTTGTTTGTTTGTTTAAGGGCTATGACTTTCGTAAGTGCTGGTGGTCACTTAAGAAGTAAGTCATTTACCATTATGTTTCGTGACTCTTGATAATAGTATCTAAAATTTCTATGCAGTGAGAAGATCATGTGCTTTACTTGGGCTTCTGAATATCAATGAATAATGGAGAATCTAAATGTTGGACCTTGTATTGGCCTGAGCCAGTAGCTAAGTTGGCCTCCAAGTGCCTTTGGTCTTGGAACTGGTGATTGGATCATTCAGGGAAGCAGAACATGAAGATATAAGAAAGCATCTGAAAGAGATAGTACTGCTCCTCTGGCTCTAGAAGATGTCCACGACGATGATCATACAGGAACACCTGTATGAGGACAGGCTCATAGAGTTGGGGCTGTTCAGGGCCTGCAGGAGAGCCAGAGAAGGACTTTTTACAGTGGCATGTAGTGATGGGACAAGGGGAAGTGGCCTTAAACTGAAAGAGGGTAGATTGAAATTAGATATTAGGAAGAAATTCTTTACTGTGAGGGTGGTGATGCACTGGAACAGCTTGCTCAGAGATGTTGTGGATTTCCCATCCTTGGAAGCATTCAAGGTCATGTTGGATGGGGCTCTGAGCAACCTAATCTAATGGAATTTTTCTCTGCCCATGGTAGGGATGTTGGAACTAGATGATCTGTAAGGTCCCTTCCATCACAATCCATTCTGTCAAACTGAAACTGAAAAGCAAAATTGTTAATTGATATGTCCTGGACTCTGCCTTTATTTGTACCGGTGAAGTCAAAGACACTGCAATTAAAGTTGTGGTGAAGGCAAAGTAACACATGGACAGCTACAAGTGGCATGTCATAGAACAGGAGAGTGTTAGCTCTGGAGGTCAGGCTCAGAATAATACTGAGAGTTATAATAAAACTATTGTTTGCTTTCTTTTTTCCTCCCTTCCCCCAAGAAAATGTGAATTTGCAGCTAATAAGAATGTCATTAAAAACATCAAGAATAATATTTTCACATTTGAAATACTGGATTATACTATGCTGTATTACAAGTAAGCATACAGTGCTTGTTAAAGTACATGGTTCTTGAACAATTTGTTCTCACCAAACTTGTCTGTTGTTTTTGCACATCATTTGAACATATATCTGTCTTTGAATTTGTATTAATTTTGTTTAACTGTACTTGAGAGGCCAGTAAAGTTAAACAATAATTAAGAAACTATTCATTAGAGGAATGTTCAGAATAACAAAAAAATGGAAGGAAGAAAAATATAAGTGGAAGACAGCTCATTTCATATTCAGTGGTCTATTAAACTTTGCAGTGCAAGCAGAAGTGTTCCCCAAAATAATAACTCCATTCATGTCATTGCACAGTCTTGCCCAATAAGTCTTCCAATTTCTCTTTAATGATATCTGAATTCTTTAAGACTTCAATTTATTTTTTTCTTTTAGAGAGTAGCATCTTAAGGATGTGTTGGCAGTGTGACCCTGACCATTAACATACAAATAATGTAAGCTGCTCTATACTTTGGAAGAGATGATTGGCTCTGTAAAGATATTGGTACAAATGTGTTTGCTATTTAATCCTCGCCCACACAGAAACTAATCATACTAGAAACAGCCTATGAAAGATAAACTAATAAATCTTTGTAAGGACTATTGACACCTACAATATTCGTTTAGAAAAAGTAGTGAATAAAGGATAAGTAGTGAATAAAGGATAAGTAGTGAATAAAGGATATGTATTAGTGAGCAAAATATTGATTGATAAACCTGTCATTTCTAAGGGCTGGAAAAGTATGGCTCTTAGACTTATTGATGCAGAGATGATGGTCATTTTTATTTTAGTAACAAATAATAGTATGACAGATACAAAGGTATTAGATGATCAATCATGAGACAGAAGGATTTAGGTAGCAGCTCTGAAAAAATACTTCATTTATAGAACACAATTTAATTTGTTTTAAATAGAAGTACATCTGAAGCTGATTACTTTTGTCTGAATGGTGTTCCCATTCTATATTACTAGGGGAAAAAATGTCAGGGTCTTACGCCACAGCATTTTTCAGTCACCTAATTGTAAGGTAAGAGTAGGGCAGTTCTTATTGTGACATTTCTACTTGGGCAAAATGGATTGTGTGGTTGTAGTTCCTCTAACTAATGATTCAAAATACTGAAAAAACTATGATTGATTTGCCTGGTCATTGACTTAGAAGTGGCATGACCTAGATATGAAAAAGCCAGGCCACTGGGCTCCATTTGCAGATCTCCAACAATCTAATTTGTGACCCTTGTCTTGCCTTGGCCTCCTTTTTGATTTGACCTTCTTTCTGCTTTATTTAGAGGTTACTTTCCAGTGCAGATGCAGTCCCCTGTTCTTATTGATAGCTTCTCTCTGTTATGTTCTTTAAAAAAGTCTAAATCCACCGTTCAGGTGAAACACTCCTCTATGTTAAAATCCTTCAAAAGCCATTTCAGGTTTCGTTGGAAGATCCATTCTTGTATATTCTTTAGGGTGGTACATTTCCAGATCTTCCAGAATAGTTGCATTGGCATTCCCTGGGTTGTACATGAGAAACCGACTTGTGCGGGCTCACAGAGAAGGCAAACTAAATTAGCAAAAACTCAGGGGCATGGTCACTTTGAAAGTCAGTATTACAAAATGATGCACACCTAACTGTGGTGCTTACCACAGTAGGATCTTGTGGTATTAATAAATTACACATAGTAAAGATGAGTATTTGAAGTGCAAGAGCTTTGATATATACCCTGAATGTACCCATTTATCTTGTCTGTGGTCCTGCCTTGTATAATCAATGAAAAATGAGTTTTCATAATTAATTAGGCTTACAGTTCACCTTTGGATGTTCATATACAACTGATACTCTTGGTATGCTCACCAGTAATTCCTACTGAGAAATCCTGCTCTTTTTCCCTGGAGCAAGAAGAGAGAACTTTAATTCAAAGCGCTGAATGTCTGTGTGTTAAACAGATATAACATGTTCACTGTATGCTCTCATCTATCTTGTATTACCTCACTCGGTACTAGAATTTAATGAGAGCAAAGCTTTTTGTATCTAACAGTCTTAATATGCAATCTTAAGCTGCTTCATTCTGAGTGTGTTTCACGAAGGGCCAATGAAGACAATAGATCTCTTACCACAGATGATGAGAAGTAGCCCGTTGTGTGTGTTTGCTATTTGTTGGGGTTTTGTTAGAAAACAAGTTATGAATAACTCTTTCACATTTTTAAGTTGAGTCCAATTTAAGGTGATACCAGAAGTATTGGAGAAGCCAGAACTAATGGGCAGAACTACGTTTCTCATCTGAATCTGTGATTGTTTAGAACAAACATCAGCAAGACTTTCTCTGGAGTCCTGGGCACTCATGTTCATTTCTTCTTAAGATTGCTGATACAGCATCTGGTAACTTGTTCAGATAATTTGTGACTCATATGCTTGCTGACAAAAGAGAAGGCTGAGGAGACTACTCTATGCTCCTCAGTCTCTGCTGTAAGATTCCTCAGTGTATGCTTCCATATCACTAGGAATCCTGACTGTCACAGTTATTAAAAACAATCATGACAGCAGCTGAGGACAGTCTCACATTTATTGTATGAATATAAATCAAAAATCTGAGGAGGAATTGTGTGATCATTATACTTACTTGTTCTCTGAGACATGGTTTTGGTCCAAGGAACTGAGAAGCCCCTCAAATGTGCCAGGCAGTATGCTGGCAGCAGCATTTATATCCGATACATTAATGGAGCAGGAAGGCATTATGCTTCTTGAAAGTAATAACACGTTTTCTTGCCGGCAGAGAGGTATCTAGTGTCATCTGAATGCTCTAGGACATCTAGATGTAGCTGGCAGATATAATGCAGGACCTGTAGGAGAGCTGCTGACTTCAGAAGTTGATCGGGGAAGTTGCTTAAGGCTTCTGGATGCATCTCAGGTGACATTCCGTGCCTATGTACGGCAAATGATTCGAGGCTTGTCTTGTGTTTCACATAGTTTCTGAAGTTTATGAAGATTGAGGTGAGACCTGTTGTGTCCAGACATGATATCAAATGAGTATCTAAAAGCACAGCAATCTTACAAAGAATGTATCTTGTGCTCATAGGAATGCTTTTATTAATTGAACTAGAAGAGGATTTGAGCAAATTTACTTAATTAGTCATGTATCTTTCCTTTGTCTATACTAATTGTGAAATAAGGATAGCATGTATCAAGAATCTCAATCTGTGATGTTGGCCCCTAACTTGGGTTTCTGTTATTCAGATAAAATCAGCCTTATATTAAATTTTACATTTATTTTGTGTCCATGGTCACAGATTTCTCTAATAGCAAATTTTGCTATTAATTATAGCAATATGTGTGCCAATCTCCATACTTTTTATTTTCAAGCCAATTGATTTTGATTTAGGTATGGGATACTTCTAAGTGTTCTAAATGAATTTATCAAGATAATGAACTGAACATATTTTTGCTTTGTAGTTTTGTGTAATTGGAATTTGCAAACAAATAAAAGTTTCCAATTTGAATAAGTTAGCCCTTGATTCTTAAATTATTCTTTTTTTCTGAAGTAGAATTATTATTTTCTCTAATTCTCATTATAATCTGATCAACTGTCATTTATTAGAAGTACTTTGGCAAAATGTTTAAAACGTCAAAGATTTCAAACTACTAATAAAGCATAAGAATATAAAAATAAGTGACCTGATTTACTTGCAGGACAAAACCTAATTTCATGGCAATACTGGCTTTTAATCAGAAGAATATGCTCAAAGTGATCTGATTTGAGGTTGGTATTAATGTTGAGCAGTCAGTAGATAGTCTGTAGTATTTCTTTCAGATTTTTTAGTTAATAGTCAAACTCACTTCGCATCTAAAAAGAACTGTGCTGCATACTCATTTATACATAGAGAAGTAACATAGCTTTTACAATTTATTACTTATAGGAACAGTGACCCACCATAATGGCTAGCAAAGTCTGTTTTGCACTTCAATCACTTGTTAATAATGTAAAAAAAGTTATAATTATGTCAGAACTCCATTCATACTTCGTAAATATGAACTGACACAAACAAGTTTAATGTGGTTTTCCTTCTTTTTTGGTGTTTTTTTTGAGGTGGGAAAATAGAGAGCATCATTACTGTATATTTGACAACTAATTGGGAAAAATTATTTAGGACTGCATTTTTTCTTTTTGTTTCGTTCATTATCATCACTTGATAATTTCAAAAAAAACCTATCCATTCCCAAAATTGAGGATTTTTTTTACCTTTGTGTCACACTATTGGGTACATAAGTAGTTGAGTCATGTAGAAGAAACATATTCTTATAAATAAAGTAGAGTGAATATAGTATTTCATTTATTTGAATAACTTCATTATCTTTTCTGAGATGCATATTTAACTAGCATTTCATGTATGTAAGCTGGAGTTTGCAGAAGAGAAAGAATACATTTTCAGAAAGTATTTTTGTTAGGATTGCAGCATATTAAGACTGAGCTGTAGCTGAATAGCACTGATTTAATATTCAGAATATTAGAAAATTATTTGTATTAACATAACATCAAATGCTATGCATGTTACCTCCCAAATGTCAGCAAAGATTGACATTTCAAAATAATTTCAAATGTATGCAAAAAGGGCATGTGAAGCCAAGATGCTAAGAACAATCACAACATGAAAACTAAGGCATATTTGAGCTTAATTAATGATGTGAAAAGGTTACTAAGAAAAGGTATTAAGAATCTTAAAAATAAAAGTAGTAGTAGATAGTTATTAAATGTAGAATTAGTATGCCTGTTTTCGTTACTATCTTTCAGAAATTTCTCCTTAAGTGGTAATATTAGATAGCCTTCAAAAATCTTCAGGGAGAAGTGTTGTTTTTCTCAATTATCTCAAACTGTTGCTCTCACGTGTTGAAATGCAGTAGGACAACACTAGCAAAACCTGTCAGGAGGAAGGAGTGAGGAGGAGGTTGATACTCAGTTGTACTAAGAGAACTAAGAGCTATACGAGCTATGGGTGTGCATGTTCATGGTGTTTACATATAGACTCCGTGCTCTTAGTGTTATTTCAAGGAAAGGGAGGTTAAAGGCACTTAAGAGTGATGCAGTTCTCAGGGAGTTTATGCAAAAGAGAACATTATTCTCTTGCTTCTACTTAATGAAAAACTTTTGAACTGTTAGGTATGACCTTAAAAAAGTTACTGGCCCTTCTCCCTGCAAAGAACATACAAAATCATTTCTCTGCTAATTTGTAAGCAGAAGATACTGTTTTTATATATTGTTTGTATAAGCTTGCTGAAGTGGCCGTTTTAAGATTTCTCACGTTGGAGTTAACAAATGGAATTTTTTTGTCAGTTCACAAAAATCCTTTCTGTACTGCAATTTTAAAGAGGACCAATACATTTCTAAGACATGAAAAAACTTAATATTTGCTCTAAGTACAAGAAATTTAAAATACAGAACCAGGATAAGGTTTTCTGTAATGAAAACAGTGTAAACACCTTTTTTTTTTTTACAGTGGAAGCAGTACTCGCTGTGGTAAAGCTTCATATTGTCCACATGATCCTAGAATACTTAAAAGTACATTTAAAATTAGAAGTACATTTAAAAGCTTAAATGTGGGATTAAATATCTACTTTATATTTAGGATATAGGTAGGTAAGATTCCACTGGAGATCAAGATGCTCAGAGTATGCATTTTGAAACTGAGATACATTTATAAAGTAGGCATAATATTTTAGTTGTTGTTTGGCTTTCCTTATATATTTTTAAATTTTAGTTCCACTTAAGATAATCAAATAAATTTAAATCTCAACAAAAGCTAAGAAAGTGACACAACCAATATTTTCTTCCTCTTGCACACAAATAAAGCCTTTGAAAAGTTAGAATAAAATCTAGAGGTCCCTGAAAACTTTTACATTTCCTTTATTAAATCATCCATCCTTTGAATTCAATGACTGGTTTTTGCAATGATCTGTGTAAAGTGTGAATGTTCAGTCTTTGAACTCCTGAATGTTTGAAGTCTATTGTGATGCATGCTAATGATTCTTTACCAGCCTGAAAAGCCATGCTAATTTTACTGTTGATACAGAGGGTTTACAGCATATCTGATCAGTACTGTATCTAGCTAGATTTTGTTTTTAAACAAATGTGGATATTATTATGCAAAATCATTTTCTTCATTGGACTGGGGACAAGTTGATCCTTTTATGGTAAAAGTTTTAAATCCAGAGTGAGAAAAGCATAAGAGTGGATTTCCACAACCTGTAGCTCCTGATGCTCTTGTCCAGCACAGAGGTGGGCAGCTGGTGCTGAAATAAACAGCCCCGGCAGCAGCAAGCAAAGGCTAGGAGGGGTCTGTGATCGACCTCAGAGCCATGCCACTATCCTACAGCATTTTCTTCTCAAGCAGGCATTCGTTTTTTTCACTCTACAGAAAAAGGCAACAGCCTGGATTTAAGTGTCCCTTGGGCTGGACAGGTTTATAGACTGCTACCAAAGATCATCCTGTGCACATCTGTATGCAGAAGCTGCTGTGACAGGAGAGAGAAGTACCGCTGCTGGGCTGCAGTGGTACTTCAGTCACAGCCACTGCTCTGTGACTATAGATTTGTTCCTGTATAAAATTATTTCTCTATTTAATTGCTTAAAATGGACTAAGGAGTTCTCTGAGACATCAGCAGCCATGTATTACATGTCCTTGGAAGGCAAAAAATTGGATTTAAGCCTTTTTCTACAGGTATTTTCCATTCAATACACACACTGTCTGTGTATGAAGGTCTATGTTCTTTCATATCATGTTTGCAATACGTCAGATTAAAATCTGATTTAATTTAATAATTCTGAAGTTCATTTTAGAAGCATTGTGTTGATGAAATTCGTTGACAAATGGCTGAGAAATACCACTGAAGTTATTCCAGCCACTGCTCTTTCCAGTACTATTTCTAGTCTAAGAATCCTTGTCTAATCCACATACTAAGGAATGGATTTCAGTATCATGTCTGACATGTTAGCATTCAGAGTGCTGTCTCTAGCCACATATTTTAGTTGTCCTAATTAGCAATAGATGGGCAGGAATAGTACATTATTATAGAAATTTATTATTCCTGATGACTGAATATCCATCTCACACTGGAAACTGTTCTTTCTTTTGGTCACACCCTTTTTCAGATGAATGATCTATGATGTTTTGATCAAGTTCCTAACGGTTAAGAAGAGTTTTGCATGAAGAGTTTTGCTGTCTAAAATGAACATCTCACTAATATTTTGAACTGTTTTCTTTTAAAAGTGAATTAGAAATAGTTTTGCTTACTTTGTAGAGCTTCTGACATCTCAGATCAGTAATTTTCTACAGTAATTTTCTAATTACACAACATACTATGTTAGTTGTGTAATTACAGATTGTAGAGGACCAGACCTAAGCATGTTTTGTCTCTAACATTCTGACTGTTACGATAGGAAAGATGTGATTGGAGGAGAGGGTCCCACGAAGATGGAGCAGTGCTGTCCTGAACCAGTGTCCTGCTCTACCTTGAAACCCGTGCTCAGTTCCCCCTCCTCGAACTCACTTCCTGGAGAAGGGCTGGGTGTGCACACATGAATAAAACAGTGCAAAAAATCTAGTTTGCATAAGAGGTGTGCACAATTTTCTCTTAGTACCAAGAAACCTGTTACAAATATAATAAAAAATGCTTTCTAAAAGGCACTTATTTTCTAAGAACACATTATTTTCATTTAGGGTCCCTTAGACTGTGATATTATTTCCTGGTCTGTGCTAATCATTAAATGTCCACTTATTTAGTATTATTCTAAGTATGAAAAACAAGTCCTTAAAGGAATATGCAGAAACAGGAAAAAAAATTATGGTCTGGAGACAGCAAAAGTCAGCTGTTTTCATTGTGGAACCTAGACTGAGTTCAATCGTACAAAATTTTATGCTTATTCTGATATCTCCCCTTTCTTCCCTTAATGGTCAGATAGAAAATAGAGCAGTTATGTATTAATCATGTGTTTGTTTACTCTGTAAAGCAACAAAAAAGATTTCATTTTTTGCTGGGGAGGTGAGTAGAAAGGAAAGCTAGTATTTCTCTAACAGAAATCCAGGTAGCCAAAGGATTATTGCTGATTTTACTGTTTATTTCAGACATATTAGATACAGTACTACAGATTAAATTGATTTGAATGTGAAACATAACAGTGATTTAACTGTTCCTTTCCAATAACATCATCCAAAGTCTTCATCATTACTGATGCTCAGGACATGAAGTATATGGTTTGCCATGCCTGTGCAAACAAATTCTGAGGTTTACTTCCTGCCAAGGGCAGAGAAAGAGTGGATTTTGTCAACTGCAGTGCTAACCCACAGAGAAGTCAGCATAGCTTTAAACCATGACTCATTTTTGTGGTGTGATTTTTGACAGTTAGCTTTGTGCTGGAGAGAGATTCTGTTTTCAAGATAATTTTAGTAAAATCTCTAACAGCATGACGGACATCTCCCTCTGTCTGTTATTATTTCTCCTTCATGTTTTAAGCTTACTTTGAGCAATCCTTTTCACACCTAGTGGTCCTTTTTTGTTATCCTGCACTATTCTGCTCTCAAAATAATTCTAAACTCTTTGGTTATACTTTTTTGAGTACTATGTTGGTAATATCTCCCATTTTCTATGGCCCTGAAATAATTTACTAATTATTTTAAATTTTGTCATATGTATATAGGTGGGGGGTGTGTGTGTGTGTGTATGTGTCTTCTTTTTATCATTAAAATTGGGGTGTATGATAGAGCAGTTTTTCAACTACTCCTTGTTTGCAATATGGTTGTCAAATTATAAAGTCTTTCAGTTCCCTTGTGAGTGGTTGGGTTAAACTATGATGCTTTAGGAAGGCTTAAGTTTGCATGGACTCTGCTCCTATAAAATGGTGTGTCCAGTTTGTCAAAAAGAGCATTAGCTTCCAGAAGATTTTTTTTGGTTTTTTTGGTAGCAGTGAGATTCACTAAATATTATATGATCCTTATTTGTGTTAGGATTGAATTATGGCTTTAAAAATCCTAAAGATATTAGTCTATTTTCTACATCTTTTCCCCCTCCAGTTCTTAATTTAGAATAATTGTGTTTCTTTGATAATTTTTCTTTCTAAGGGATAGTTCTTAACACTCTTGATTCAACTTCAGACTATGAACTTCAGTGAAGTCAGTAAATAATGTCTTTAGAATCAGTTGCTCTTAAATCATATGGTCTTTATTGTCAGGAAACATGTAAGTGAATTAGAAAGGGTGACATCCAATTAACACAGCCTTTTGCAGGTTTAATGAGCAATGATAAATTTAAATCCTTTCTTTTGCACTTTCAAAGTATGTGAAGTTACAAGTAGAACAAGCTAGAGAGAGATTGTTGTTCTATTGATTCATAATAAATTATTTTAAATTTATTTTTACGGGGATAAGAGGCATCTTCTTTGAAAAGATACTCATAGGTTATTTGAATAGATGTCTCATCCTAAAATCCAATAAAAGATTAATTCCTACAGCATGTGGGGTTGATGAGTCATATTGTTTCATTACTTGGTTTTATGGGGTTTAAACAGTCAGTATAGCCTATACCACTGATACATGTGGCTTTTCTTGATTTCCAGTTGACATTACCTCTTAATAGCTCTGAGAAAAGGGATTGGTAGTTTTGTGGCAGCAAAATAGACTCTGCAAAGCAATTAATTATGCAAATATTAATTTGCAAGTAGTGTCTCTGCATAACACATAATTTTTTCTCTTGTTAAAGGTAAGTAAGAAGTTCTGTGGGGTTTTTTATTTTGGATTTTAAGGCTGAAAAGTTTCATAGCTATTCAGAAGTAACTACAGTTACGGCATATAGTGCATTTGATTATTTTGGTCCTAGTTTGTGTAGACAAACTATTTGCAACTGGAATTTGATAAGATGCTATTTGGCTTCCCTGAGCTTTTCCAGTCAACAGCACTGAATCTATTTTTTATTGTTCTGTAAGTCGTATTTCTTCTGTGTGCTTCTCGTGTTTTCCTTAGGTCCTTCTATAAAGCCAGTAATTTCTCACATCAAAATCCACCAAATGTCATTATGACAGATAAGAAAAAAAATTACCTTCAGGACTAATTAAGATTTATTTTGTCAATACTTGAATGAATCAGTCTGTTTTGGCTTAGCAATTGGTTGGAGAGCAACAGACATGTAGAGAATGAAGATAGGGAGAGCAGGGATTTTTTTTCTTCCCTTTACACAAAATCCCCTAAATTTTTTCACCTGTTTTGGTCAGAGCTGAGTGTATTTCACCTAGCAATAGAGTGATCTTCAACTTGATATGCTTAGTTGGGAAAGTGGGACCTAGTGGTACATAGCTTGGAAGTCCAACTACAGATAGTGCAATTTGACTGTATGTGGGAATTTTCCTGTTTCTTAACTCTTCCCTTGTTTCTTAACTTAGAGTGAATAGACTGAGAAAAGGAAGTATTTCCAGGCATGTTTTATACTATGCACTATTTAAAAATTCAGCTGTAACCCTAAGTAAAGCAATTCCTTAAAATAATTGGTGCTGAAAATTTTAGACTCTGCTGCTGCCTTTACATCAACATTGTGACAATTCTGACAGAAATATGACAACATTCAGTTTTACAACCATGATATTTAATAGGACTCAGTCTTCAACTGATGTTGCCAGAGGAATTATAAATTGATCAAAAGCTGCTTTTTTTCTGCCAGTAGTAATTTCATGACCACATTGGATAACTCGTTCTCTTCACTTGTCCACCTTTAAGTCACAGAGGCTGGACAGTCCTCTGTTCCCTGACCAAGCACAATTTTCATCATAGAAAGTAAGGCTTCAGTGCTCTTGAGCATCATGAAAAGTAGTGCTTCAGTCTATAATCCTTTTATCTGATGAGCTTTAGGAGGTTACTAGGTTTTCTGCTTTATGAGGGTCTATTAGATAGATAATAAACCTTGACCTGCAAGTAACCAATACAATTATAGACCAATAATACCCTAAAACTTCCAGTTAGACAAAATTGCAGACACTTATTTACTGAAGACTAAAGTATAACTGTAATCCAAGAGTCCAGATTAGAAGATGGGTTTGTAATAGGTGTTGATAGCTAAGCAACAGCTCTATATGCTACATCTGATAACATTTTTACTTCTTATATTGTTTTTAATCTTCTCTTTCTTCCTTTATATTTTTTGTACCAGGTATAAGCAACCCAAATGCTGCATCATCCTAAGACCTTCCTTTCAGAAGAGTATTCATAGCCAAAAATTAAAAAAAAAGGGCAAAGGCGGATGACTCAAGAAAAATGCAAATCTTTCCTTCTCATTTCCATTTAGACCTCGTTAGCTGATGCATGTCTTTGTAAGAAACCTTTCCCTACGGTATTTTTTTATGCTAGCATTATCAGAGGTAGTAAGTTTGGAACTTGTGTACAAAGCTGTTGCTTTCAAAAATCATGTGTGCTCAAAAGAAAGCTGCATGTAAGCCATTTCTCTGCAAATAGGGAAATATATGTATTGATTTATCAAGGTTTAATTTGAAATATTTATTTAAAAGAGGTCATCACTGAACATAAATGTGACAGCTATTAAAATTTTGGGCCATAAGTAATTGTGGTTTAAAAAAACCCCAAAACACCAAACCTGAAAAACCTCACCGAAACTTTTGTAAAGCTTTGCACAGCTTGAGGCCTTTTTCTGTAAATATTCCTGGGGTTTTTTTTTATTTTTCCTTATGTAATTTTCCAAAGTTATTGTGTATGCTTCAGAAGCAGTAGGATTTGTACATAATGAGGGCATTTTTTTAGAGATGAAATATGAATACTTCCTAGGCTATTTGCTTTTTTAGTTACTGAAAAATTAAGCTATGAAGTACAAAAATATATGTATTTAAGTGAGAATTATATATATAAAAGGCGTGGACACTCTTGGAGTGTATATATTGGAGTGTGTATTTTGTATCCTTGGTATTTCTATTAACCATGACAAAATTACAAAATTGGGCTCTGGTTGTATGATGTAAATTATAAGCACTGGATTGTTTGAATTTAACCTTTCTTGTTGACTTTCATCTTATTTTGAACACTGGGAAATTTAACTAAAGCTAAATACCTGGAGATCATAATATTTTTAGATCCTCGTCATTTTGCCAAGTAAAAGAGTTTTGAATGACCTTCTGAAGAACATATGAGAAAATTGCCTACTGTAGATAACACAGTAACTGTGACCAAGGACAGAAGGGACATATAATTCTTTATAGTGAACTTTTTACTGGCTAGTGGCAATCTATTACTGGCAGTTTGGGGCTGAAATGAATATCAGACAGTTTCAGCAAAAACTCCATCTTTCATATCTGAGGAAACCATGCACCTTTTTGATTAGTACTGCATCAGGCTGTTCACCAGAGATTCAAATGCTTGCAAACAAGTCTCTTTAGATAAGGACAAGTGAACTGGCCCTTTTGACAGTTCAGTTCAGCATGCAGTTCAAGTAATTAGTTTTATTTTGGGGAAGAAACAGTTTCCTGGAGTTTTTCATGAAAGAGAGAATCTTATCTGTACTCTTTTCATTTACTTTTTATATTATTTCATCCCAGCAAACTCAAAGTGAATCAAAAAGCTTATAATTTATCTGTGTGAAGGCACTCTGTGTTTACCGGGCAACTTGTTCTTGTATTTCTACTAACATTTATTAAAAATATAGCATAAAAAAAAAGATAATATTGGAGACATGACCAAGGTAAATCCAAATAAACAACTCTACATCATTATGGCTGATCAATATGGCCAATTCCATGTTTTTCACAAAAGAGTCATACGTTGTACTTTTAACTTCTCTACAGGCTGGTCCTTTAAGAAGCAATTTGGTAAAAGAACTACATTTCAGCTCTGCTGTCACATTTCAACTGATGTTTCTGTCAGTAACTTTTGTGAGACTTGGTGGGAAACAAAGTATTTTGGAAGGAATTTTCAGAAATCCACTAAACAATAGCTCAATTCCCCTTGACAAACCTCGAATCAGAGATAAGCTTTGAGAAGTCATCCAACCTGAAGTATTCTGAAGGAAAGATTGTGAAATATTTCATAGCTATATGCAACAGATAAGACATTGTGCAGCATAATCCAGGATATAGAAATACAGTTATTAAGAAGCATTGTAATCAAGTCATATATTAAAATTATCAATATTTATGTGATAGATAAAATTCAAATAAGAAAAGTTAGACAATCTACCTCAGCAAGGTCTAGGGTGTTATTATAGCTATTCATCTCAGTTCATATGTTAGAAAACAAAGTTATGATTCCTTAAAGATACACTTTTTTTATACGTAAGGTTGGCTTATGAAGTTTCCTGTAATTGATAGAAATTCATAATTTTTTTTCTACTATGCCTACTCCTGGGGGGCAGTCAGGAGAGAAATATAAATCTCTCTCTAATCTTAGTCTTTCTCTCTGGAATTCACTATTGAGTGTGAGCAAATGTAGAATGACATCTTAGCAATGTTAAGTCTACTTTTTATTTTCACTGCATGTTATTTTCACTGGTGCAAACAGGAAAATATGTATTTTAATCTAAAGACTAAATTGACAAGGAAGAAGTCTCTCTCTTCAATATTTTGTCAGCAAACCTCTTAAAAAGGGATGTTTTCACAGCTAACTACCACAGAAAAAGGGTTAAGCAAAAATAAGCTTTTATTTACCAACAGTCTTTCTGTGAAAATATGATTTACCAAAGAATACCTTGTAGTTGCTTAAGGGTTACAGAAACCTACAGATGGAGTGGTGTGCCAGTGATCTTTGGGTCTTATTCTTTTGCCATAGTATTACATATTTTTAACAAAGTGGTTTAAAAAACTTTACTTTTGTAAGGTATGTTCCATCTTAGTAGAAAGATCTCAGGTGCCAGCTGACATCACTCCTTATGCAATTATACTAGAGCACTAAAATAAATAAAGTAACGTAACTTTTTAAAAGCAGATGAATATAAGGGGGAAAAATCACTAGTACAAAATTATCAGTTTGTGGACAACATAAACATGTG
Source organism: Pipra filicauda (assembly GCF_003945595.2). NCBI lineage: Eukaryota > Metazoa > Chordata > Aves > Passeriformes > Pipridae > Pipra > Pipra filicauda. Next base: position 145,300 of record NW_024104477.1, read on the forward strand.
GAATATTTTGCTCTGCTTTGTTCTTGTTATAATATACTTGGTTTAATGTGCATCCCATAGTACATTCATCCTTTCAGTAATGCATAAAGTGCAGCAATGTGTGCATGTATTTCCTTTTACAGTCATGGTGTAAATCATTGCAGTCTGTTCTTTAAGGTCCACTTATATTTGATAAATTATTTTTTAGAGTGTATTTATGTCTTTGGTGATCATTCAGGGAGATCCAGTAGTGCTTTTCAGGCCTTTGGCTTTGGAAAATAGTGCCATCCTATTTTCATTTTTTTGACTAATACTAAAATCAACTGAACGCATTGCTGTTGTCATGGATGGATAAGTAACTCTTATCTCTTCTCTCTGAATATGTTTTTCTATCTGAGATGCAACAGAAGGAGGACTTCACATTTAGAATGACTGACTTTCTTCCTGAACTTCAAAGAGCACCAAATAAACACTACCAGTTTATCAGTCACAGTATTTTGGTTTTTGGATAGAAGCTTTTTTTTTTAATTTGTGTATGAATAAAGTTGGTAGCTGTTTTAAGAAATGAAAACTCAAGTTTTCATTCCTTTGACATAATTCAAATTAATGAAGCTAAGTAGTTTTCTGATATCAGAAAAGATATTAAGATGAGTAACAGCAGGGCAAAATGGCAAAGGATTTAATTTGATTGCTCAGTTTACATATCTAGCAAATTATGACACACTATGAAGATCTCATCCGAAAGGTATGATTCTTGATTTATTCAAATCTAAGCTTCTAGTGGTCTTTGTAGGGATGCAACTCCATTGGTGGAAAATTTTTTATAGTGTGGTTTCTTGGTTTTGTTGGCTATTTTTATATTGCAATGCTCCTCCTTCCTTTTTTTTCTGTTTCCTTTGGCAGATTTAATCTCCCCATCTGATGCGCTTTCTTCCCTTCTTTAGTTGTGTATTTACCCACTCTTTATTTTTCTCCACTACGGATGTGCTATCCAGCTCCCACATTTCCAATAATCTCCTTTCCTGTTCTTTAGCTCTGATGCAAGAGCCGTTGAGCTTCACACACCTTTACACACCTTTGCCAACACTGTCACACCTTGCTACAGCTCTTGTATCCAGCTGGACTGCTGTAGTTCCTCTCTCTGTTGACAGGCAGACAAGTTTCCTCCATTTTTCTTGCCAAGGCACTGCCAGAGCATGGTAGAGAAAGGAATTTACAATTTTAAGTATGCGTGTCTTTCAAATGCTCAAGAAAGAAAGAAGAAACTCTAAGAAACATGTTATGAAACCAGCCTAAAACCTTATGTGCTTGGGAATACAGTGAAATACTACTAATAAAAAAAGGAAGCCTTGAGGGAAGTCTTTTAAAATGTAATAGAAAATAATAACACTTTGAGAAACCTGAGACCCTTGTGATGCTCTGTCTCTCCCACTTCTTCACTGTAGTAAATTGTTGTTTCGTGAAATTCGATGCAGGATTTTTTAGTGAGTGAGAAAGTCTGTGGACCCTTTGGGGCAGTACTTCAATTGTGTGGGCTTGGTGATCCATTCTCTATTTTTCAGTTTCTGAGTCACTCTGTGTACTTTGATAGTGGTTATATTTTGGATCTCTCTAATGAATAGCTTATTGTTTCTTATAGATTTCAAAGGAAGTCTATAAAATCTCCTAGAGCTTATCTCTGCATTTCATGGGAGTTGTCTGTAAGGGAGCCTAGAAGTGTATTGGATGAATCTCATATTGCTAACCTTGTTCTCATCCTATTCACATCTTTATATATGTATCTGTGTGTCCATGTGAAAGAGAGAGAATTAATGGGGGGAATAAAGTACAAACTCCTTTTCAAATAAACTATAAATAATTTATTATAATTTTGTTCAATAAAGAATGAATGCTGGATGATGGAAAGATCATAATGAGAAAAATGACTTCTAGTAAAGTCAGAAAGGTTAATAAACAGTTCTATGAGAGAAATAACAGGAAAAGAAGATATTTTGTTTACTTTTTAGCAAAAAGTGACATTTAGTAGATCAGGTAAAATTCAAATATAAGATTAACGGATCTTTACCATTAATTAATCTTGCTTACAGAAGATCTGGCTTATAGGTGTGACTGGCACTATTAATGTGACTGTCACTGCCTGATGGTGTGGAATTACTATGATTTTCTGCCTATTGTGACATCAGATTCGCTGCCTGGGCTAGAAACCTTGCCTGCAGTTCTGGCCAGGGAGTTTTAGCTGCTTTAAACTAATGCATCAGTGTTGATTTATATTTAAAGCTAGTTAAGAACAAGAAAGATGTGATAATTTCTGAATTGGAAAATGGGCAGAATATAAACATTCATTGCAAATTGGGACATGGAAAAACCTAGGAAATGAATAAGGCATGGAAGACTGAAAAATATGCATCTATATTCTGGTTGATCTAAATTAAAAAAAATATTTTGAAGAAAGTCAGATCAAAGTTTAAGGGCTCAATGGGATTTTATCAACAGAAAAATAGGCTGAAACTTTTACACTTTTGTTTAAAATCTCACTTTTTGCATAGACTCCTGAGAAATCCTTTTGTTTTATTTAATATCTTTAAAATGCCTTGGACATTGAGTGATGCAAGTATTAATCAAATTAAAACATCTAACTGTAACCTTTGTTCATCGTATCTTATCCTATTTATCCTATCTGATCTATTCATATCAATTCTTCAAAACAAGAAAAAAATGTCCATGACATAAAGTATGAAGTGAAAAAGCTGACAATCTAATAGAAATATCAAATACATGTTATTCATTGAAAGGACTGAAAGCCTGAATTCAAGTTCTGAGTCGAGCACAGATTGTGTCTACTGAGAATTGTATTTTGCCCCTCACATCTGTGATTCTTGGTGTCCTTACTGGCTTCACTAATCCTTTGATTCATAAAGACAGAAATTTCCTCTAGGGTTCAAGTGACATGTGATCGACTGCCGTATTCTGCGTTCTACTCAGTAGGGTATGATGCAGAACAAGGTAGTCCAGAGGACTATAATTGCTTGTTTTACAAGAGAAGAAGCTTTTCTCTTTCTTTAAAAGAGCAATAGGAGAAAAAATTTGTTGGAGTTCAAATATTTAGAGTCACATTGAACTCTCACAACTTTCAAAATCATACTTTAATGTTGTCAAGATATCTCTTTATATAGTGTTATCACTGTATAAAAATTAATTTAATAAAAATCAAGAAAGGCATGTGCACACTCTACAGGCCATTTTGTCAAAATTCAACTTCTTTGGATGCTATTTCTGTGATGCCATGTATTCAAACTTTATGCTTTGCTTTTATCTTTCATTGTATTCATGATTAAACATCATCCTCTGCAGTCTACTCTATGTATTTTTCACCCCAGCTACCTTCAGTTTCTCTTGCATCTGGAGTTAATTTTTTTTATTTGTTTCCTTAAGATGATTGAGTTAAATAAAATACATTATTCATCACCTCAGAATATGAGGTTTTATCTCCAGGACCCTGATGTATGTAAGTGAGTTTCCTACTAAAAATGTCACATAGGCCTTTTTTCAGTACCCTCACTTGCAACAAAACTCTGGGTGTACAAATATATAACTCCAGGTACAGGGAGGGAAGTAACTAATCTGCAAATCAGAAGACACTGCTACATAGTTAGAATCAGAGGTATTTTACCGTAACACATTATGAAGATACCAGTTTAATTCCATAGGTGAGATTCTGATCTTGTTTTCATCTACTCTTTTTTTTTTTTATTTTTTTACACATCTTTTGACCTTTCCTTTAAGGTTTCTGTGAAATGTCCTTAAATGCTCCTCTTGCTTTGAAACAGTTATGGCTACAGCATAGTCAGGTCTAGTGACGATGAGCTGTAAATCCAGGTCCATCAGGAAAGGAGCAAGCCAGACAGACCTGGCAGGCTGGGAGCAAGTAGGATTAGAGCAACCGACCAAGACACATTCTGGGAGTATAGTCAGTGAATCGCTCCAAAGTACTGGCAGCGTTGTCTTGTTCTTGGAAAGTGTTCACCCAGTCTAATCATTTATTTAATGAAACTCCCCTACTTCTGAAAGATGTTGCAGCGGATGTGACAGCAACATGAATGGTACTGACCCAAGGACTTTCTTGGCTTTTTTTAGAAATTGTAGACAACCAGTCACGTGAAGGAAAATAAATACCCCATGGCTATGGTTCTTCTCATTTCTAAACCTAAGGAGAATTTAAAATATTGAATAATCATGGAAACATTCAAAATTATTGATCCATAAACTTAAGAATGTATAAATTACTTTTACTACAGAATTTATTTGTATGTATTAAAGTACTGAAATTTACTTGTTTATTGTATTTCAAATATGGTAATTTTTTTTATTTTTTTGTAAGGAATTGTATGAATTCATGGTTAAGCATTAATTTACCAGCTGCATCCTGGGGTTCATGGTCTCATATAAAACTTCAATTTCACTCCATGAAATACAGTACTTCAAATTTTCCAGATTAGCAGTCTTCACCTACAAAGTACTGAAGGACAGGAAACTTTTACAGATTTCTTTTTCAGTGTGTGTGACAGCATCAATGGATTTGTCACTCTCAGGAATAGTTTCTTCCTGAAACATTTTGACAGAATTGGGAAGCATTAAAATAATTTTTACATCAACATTAAAAAAGTCTAGCAACAACTTGGTATTTTTCCACCGTATTCGAAGTATGAGTGAAAATACCTACAGTAAATTTCCAGGTTGCATGTGTATTGTTAGTCTGAAAGACAGCGCTGGGGTTCTGAGAAGATGCTGAAGGCAAACATGTACACAGGCTTGAGCATTGTAGGTCAAACTCTACATTTGGATTGTTGCCATGGAAGTTGTTAGAGATACCTGGGATAATGGTGTTTTACTGCAGACCTTGATAAGGCAAAATGAAGTGGCAATCCAACCTGATCCATTTGTCATTCTTTGGAATAATGTATGTGCATCCTTTTTGAGAAAAACCTGATTGACAGGTGTATATTGTCATTGTTACTGTGAGGGCTATTAATTTAACTTTGGTTATCTATAAATCTTAAAATAAGTCTGTAATATTTGAATTTGCATCCATCTTCCCCATCATGTGTCTCTTTCTTTTAGGTTTTTTCAGGCTTTATGGTATACCAAAAAAAAAAGATTGAAGGGGTCAGTTAGTGCCCACTTTTTTCCCTAGTAGATTGCTTCTGTTTGGGCTGCAGTAATGAGCTATAAAGGAACTGAAATTTCAGAGAAAGAAGTATCCCTCTGTGGAACAGCAAGGAGTTTTCAATGGGAGAGACAAGAATTTTATATATACCTGTCACATGAAAAGGGGAGATTTTCTTGACCCTTAGTGATTTATTTGTCTGTCAGTGCCCCAGGAGAGCCAAGACCCTTTTTCCTGGCCAGTCTGTCAGTGTCTTGTTATGGGAACCCATCACTGAACAGTCCTGCTGGATCAGAGGGTGGTTCAATTGCTCTTTTCAGGGAGCTAAACCAACAGCATAAGGGAGACTCCTCAGTGCGTCTTCCCACTTTATTTGAATGTGTTACCTGCTACTGACGACTGCTAGTGCCTGTGAAGGACTCACACTAACAGTTTACAGAATAACACTCTTTAACCTGCACAATTTTATATTAATAAGTTTCGAAGATTGCCGGTGGTAGTATCTGACTGCAAAAATGTATTCAAAGCAATACACAGACAAGCTCTAATGCCCAATAAAAGTATTCAGTGTGCATGGAGCACAGCTCTTATCCAGTAGGCATCCCTCTCAGGGAGAAGACAGGTTCAGCCCATCGGCTGATCCCAGCAGTTACAATGGAGACTTCCCTCACTTTCCCCCCATTCTTGACTTACTTTTGTACTATTTCTTTATGTTTAGGTGGAGCTTGAGTGACTTTAGCCATAAATACCTTTATTACTGATTGGTGTAACATTATCTCGCTCTGCTTTTAAAGATAAAGTCAAAAGAATACAGGGTGTATGCCCAGTGGGGGGTGGTCGTACCTTGGAGATGGGTAACCTTGGGATGCAATGTGTGCTAATATTACAGTTAGGCTTTAATGAACCAAGTTCATCTGAGAGGAGAGATTTTGCCACAGTTGTTGGCTCAGTAGCAGGACATCTTCTCCTCTCTCCCTTGGCTGACAGGTGCTGTGCAGTTTCTCAGCTGCAAGGTACCATCAAACTCCCCTCCCTGCAAGGATTTACACAGAGCCTGGCCACAGTGTCTCCACTCTGCTCCACCCTCCACCATCCACCTTAACAGGTGCTTACTTTTGTATGGGGAATCATCATGGAGCTGCCAACCCCATTCCACCCAGGGAGTAGCATTTGTATCTTACCCAAAATTTCCATACTGCTATAACTTCTGTTAAGATGTGAATATAACTTCTCAGTTTCCTCTAATTTTTACTGCGTGCCATCTTCCCGCAATACCTTATTGCAAAACCTGGTTATGTGAGAGCAGTGATTTTTAGTATAACAGAGTAACATTTACATACCTGTGGAAGACAAAAACCCTTTCCTTAGTAAGTAAGAGGATGACTGTGGTGTTTTCTATGCAGAAAAGAGAACAGAATGAGTTTAAGATAAAAGATACTGTCTAAACTGTTGTCAGATGCCCTGAGTACAGACAAGGGTGGATTACGCTGATTTAGAGACACTCTTGTAAATCCTGGCATATGAACATGGAAAAGAAGATGCATATTGAGCTGGAATCAGCAGGGCACAGATAAATTACTTCAGAGGCTCTGATCAGTGCTGCTTTGAAGAACTGTGACAATCTAACACCCATGGCCCCTTGAAACTGCTGAACTCCCCATAACCTTATGCAAAGATGATTTAAAGTCTGTTTCATCTAGAAGAGAAAGACATTTAAATAACGTTTCTTGAGCAGTTCTAGTGTAAGCCTAATTTTTTAACAATAAATTGCACCAGTGGCAACAAAGGGAACAATTTATTGTGAGCTAGTATGTTCCTAGTTTTGCACATAATATCTGTTTTCAGAAAGGTTTTACTGTATGTACCCATGAGGTTAAATGCAGAATTGATTTAGGATTACTGCTTTACTTTCAATTCATTCGTCAGATTTAAAAAGGAAGAAGATATTTTTCAACTGAGTAAATTGCAGAATGGATATGCTAGAATTATTTCTGAAAAACAAAGAAGTACAAGTACAAAAACTTTGAAAACTGGGTAAATAAGAATGGAAAATATTAAAGGACTGTTTACTTCTTAAAAGAAAAAGCCAGAGTAGATTTCAGGAATTATTTCTGCAATTGAAAGAAATATCATAAAATCAAACTTCCGCAATCAAATAAAAAATGAAGGTTTGAAATGGTATAATAAAACTAAACTGAAAGGACAGTAATTTGTTTAGGCTTATTGCATGTAATTTTGTAGTAGAGGATTAAAAGGGACAATGAAAAATAAGGTAATATGTGAACACACATTCGTATCAATGTGAGTAAAGTTCAAGATAAAGTACTGCTTTTAAAGTTCTGTGGAGCTAGAAGCCTCAGAAACCAATTAATTGAAATGTATGTTACTCCTTTTTTTTTTTTCACTGTTGTAAACAGCAATCTAAAACTTAAAATACCCCAGTCCCTTATGCTCAATCTGTTATTTGTTTGTTCTTTCTCATTCAAGCCAGGTTATAAAGTTTTATTGCCATATTGTCTTATTTGTTTATTATATCTTGGCTTTCAAAAATATTAAGTGACACAAAGCAAATTTGGAAAGACAGTGAATGTTTGCCATTTTCCACTAAGTCAATATGTATTGCAAATTAGCAACTGTGCTTTACGATAGATATAATTTCTTGTTTGGTGATTGTCTTTTGCTTGGTTTTTTGGGGTTGGTATTTTTGGTTTGGGGTTTTGTTTTTTGCTTTGTTTGTTTGTTTTGTGTGTGTGTTTGTTTGTTTGTTTGTTTTTCCTGAAGGAAATAATCAGTTTTTCTTTAGTTTCCATTGTGACCATTCTTGTAGGTAAAACATTTGAGGAAAAGGAAACAGACTGGGTGCCAGAAGCAGCATAGCTGTCCTAGTACATTAGGCAAGCCTGTGTCATAGTCTCCTGGCTTCCACAGCCATCTTACTTTAGATGAATGGCACATTCTAGCTGAAGGCACTTTGGTTTGTGGCTGCTCCTGTTCCTGACTGGCAGCATCAATTCCTGATTAACTGATGTCATAGAACCCATCCAGAAATTTGAGACAGGGACTGAAAGTACATTTTCAAAAAGCAATGCTTTCCCATTCTTATGCAACAAGCTGAGCAAGTAGACACAAAGAAAGAATTATTCTGACCGTATGCGTTTTCTAAAATATCTGAATGTTCAGGTATGGTGATGGAATTCATTGAATACTCATTCAAATAGTCACTGAAAGATGAAAAGACAGCTTATTTCCCCCCTTTTTTCTTCCCTGTTAGTCTGAATAGTACTCTAGCAAGTGGCCTGACCATCCTGCTCCTTAGGTTTACAGGACTTGTGGGAAAAGACAACTGCTGTTCACCTTCACCTCCCCACAGTCTGAGAAGAGTCCAACTAGTGGACAGCTTGCTATGAAGAGCTTGTGTGATTTCCCAGGCTTTTGCCTCAATGTGTTATGGTTACTGTTCTGGTCCTGAAGGAAGAGACTTTGTGATGGTCATTACCAAACTTCAGTATTATCCTTTAAATTGCTGTCCCCTTCCTAGCTTATATTCATCATTCTGGTGTAATACATAATTTCCAGTAGCTTGGATCAACTGCACTTTATTGTTAAGTGCCCTGCTTAGTTATCTTCATTTCTGATCTCTCACATAGCTGTACTCCTCATTTTTCCTCCTTTATTTTATATTATTTTGTCCTTTTGGATACTCAGCTCTTCCAGGACTGCACTTAGGAATCCATTTCTGACTACTGGTGTTCTGGGTGGTCAGACAGTGTGGATACTTTACCGTTAACTTTCCTGGTTATCAGTGGAACTGTTTTGGATTTCTGAATGGGAGGGCTGTTTCCACTGTGCCTGTGAAACATTATTTTTGGCATTTCTATGTTATCTGTGTGCTACAGCCTGTTTGCCCTGAGTGATGGAAACCTGTAGTTTCTTTAGGATAGCTTCATAATATTCTTTCTTTCTTCTTTGGATTTGATGGCCTTAGTATAAAAGGTAATTCTTGGGTTTAGTGCCTCAAAAGTACCCAAATCATTACAGACCCAATAGTTTTCAAGAGAAAACTTCTTGTGATAAAAATTCTTTGCTCAGTGCTATTTTTGAAATCATATCTTTGTCTGCAGGACTAACACAACTGAAGACTTTTGAGCAGGACCATTCCTTGCCATTACAGGTATGACAAACAGACAGTGTATATTTTTAGAAAGTGTTATGTTTTAGGACCTGTACTCTGAAGGAATAGTTTTGCTTTATAAAAATTATAAACATTTAATGCATTGGTTTTACATAATCCCTTAAGGTTTTGCCTTATGCCCTAAATAGAATAGATTTTCATATTATTAGGAATTCATAATCATTAGAGTAAATGTAGCATATAAAATTACTTTCCCCCAACTGAAGCGGGTGGCAGACACAGAGGAATGAGGCTTGTTACCTCAAAACTTGAAATCCCCCTCAGGGATCTGGGAGGAGAGTAGCAGAACAACATCGAGCAGAACAATAACAAAGTATTGTGCATCTTCCACATAAACACACTTAGAGAAGAAGTAATTGAAATCTGAAGTTTTTGTAGCAAGTTTCAAACATTTTCTATTTTATTTTTTTTATTAATCAACATAACTTTAATGATTGGAACATAAAGCAGGATTCATTGCCTATAGATTTCAGTCGCAGTATTCCCCAGGGTATAATTAGAAGTGTTGGGAGATATTTTTGCTTCATTTCAAATATGCAAAGCCTGATTCTACTTCTACTTAGGTCAATGGCGTGATTTTCATTAACTCTCTCCTATGATAGCCTAGTCAAGCTCAGAATGAGGGAAATGCATTCCAGGGTGCCTTATTGAATGCAATGGTTTAAATGAGATAAAACCCCCTGAGATTAGCTATAAAACAATTTAAGATTAATACACATAAACTAATTTATGTCCCTTCACATTCCAGATGTCCCACAACATTAGTAAGTGGAACATGGAATGATCAGTGTAACAACTGAAAAACATAGATACCCAGCACTGTTAGTAAAGGGCTTTATGATGAGAATTGAAAGAAAATTATGGAACACATTAAAAAAATCGTATAAACAAAAAAAGACTGCAAAGATGTGTATAAGTACTAATATATATATAAAAAGATGTGTTTGAAAACAGAAATTTGCTGTTAGAATAACTGGAATATCTTTTGAGTAACACAGAAGTAAATGGAATATACAGCACACCAGAAGACAAATACCAGAAGAAAATTTTCTGCCAACAGGAATTACTTTGAAGAAAATCCTTAGAATGTTATTGTGATTGATCAGCATAGTACAACACTTAAAGATATTTTTTGTGTAAATATAGTTATTGGAGCAAAAGAAGCATTTCATTTATTAGTAAGCCTTGTCAGCAGAACTTATTTATCTGTAGCTTACTCAGATCTGGACTGGAATTTTACGCTGTTTCTAGATAGAACTGCTAATCTTTCTACTAGAATTTAAGATTCATTCAAAATTTTTCTTCTACCATAAAGGATCTAATCGCTATTTACTAGACTTCATTCAACACTGCTAATCTAGTCTCTTAAAATTATATTTCTTCTCTAGCTTCTGTTCTGAAGTAGTCATAAATATTCTTGTTCTGACCGCTCAGTCTTGGTTATATGCTAAAAGATGCCCAACTTTCATCAGAAACTTTAATGTCAAGGGACTTGAGTACTCTGAAAAATTCTGAAGTATCCTGTAAAATAGTAACTGTGTCAAGGTATTTATAAAGCCAGATAAAGCAGCACTGGCCTATCATGACAGCACAAACAATGAGAAATCATTAGAAATATAAACCATGTGAAGGCTGGCAAACTATTTTCAGAAGTGACTATAGTGTTTTCTTAGCTTGATATAAAGCCAAACAGCTCAAAACATACTAGTACATTAGCAGAAATTTAAAAAACAAAGCCAACAAAAAGACATTCAAAGCTAAAACCAAAACTAGATCTAAATATTCTATCTCTTTATAAATCCAGTCTGTTGGAGCTTGTTATTTGCCTGCAATAGCCACATGAATTTAACATGTGTGAAAGTAACTTGGAAGTGACTGTATGTATTGTACTTGTGAGAGTATATTATTTTAGAGTTAATTGTCTTACTATGTATCACATTAAAAAAATAAAAGTCCAAGGATTTAGTTTGGAAAGGTTTGAACAGCAAACATTTAATGCTTGTGTGTAAATAGCAAGCTTAAAGAGCTAATTAAGAGTAACTCAGAATCCCAGATCATAGAATTGTTTAGGTTGGAAAAGACCTTTAAGACCATTGACTCCAGCCACTAATCTAGAACTGCCAAGTCCATCACTAAACCAAATATGGTGACTCAACCACTTCCAAGAGAATGCAACAGTGTCAAAGGCTTTACTAAAGTCTAGGTAGACAACATCCAGAGCCTTTCCTTCATCCACTAAGTGGGTCGCCACATCACAGAAGGAGATCAGGTTGATCAAGCAGAACCTGCCTTTTATAAACCCTTGCTGTCTGGCCTGATACCCTGGTAGTCCTGCACGTGTTGCGTGATGGCATCAAGATGATCTGCTCCATGACCTTCCCCAGCACCAAGGTCAAGTTGACAGGACTGTAGTTTCCCAGATCCTTCTTCCAACCCTTTCTGTAGACGAGCATCACATCTGCTAACTTTCAGTTGACTGGGACTTCCCTGGTTAGCCAGGACTGATGACAAATGATTAAAAGTGGTTTGGTGAGCCTTTTTGCCAGCTCCCTTAGTATCCTTGGTTAGATCCCATCTAGCCCCATAGATTTGTGTGTCTAAGTGGTGTAGGAGGTCACTGATTATTTCCCCTAAGATAGTAAGGGCTTCGTTCTGCTCCCTATCCCTTTTTTTCCAGCTCAAGTGGCTGTGTTTCCTGAGAACAACTGGTCTTGCTATTAAAGACTGAGGCAAAGAAGACATTAAGTACTTCACCTTTTCTGCATATCTTGTCACTGTGTTTTTCCCCACATCCAACAAAGGACGGAGATTCTCCTTAGGCCTCTTTTTGTAGCTGACATATTTATAAAAACATTTTTTTATTGCCTTTTACTGCAGTAGCCAGTTTAAGTTCCAGGTGGGCTTTCGCCATTCTAATTTTCTCTCTACATAACTTCACAGCATCTCTGTAGTCCTGAGTGTCCTGTCTTTTCTTCCAAAGTTTGTAAGCTCTCCTTTTCCCCCTGAGTTCTAGCCAAAACTCTCTGTTCAACCAGGTTGATCTTCTTCCCTGACAGCTGGTCTTTTAGCTCATGGGGACAGCCTACTCTTGGGCCTTTAAGATGTATATATTCATTCAAACTAATTTTCTTTAACATTACTCACATAATACACTATTAACTGTTTAAATAAGAGTGGCCAGATGTCCGAAGCTGTTGATTTCTCATTGTTATTTTTGATGGGTGAACAATAGCTTTGTTACAAAGTCTACCTGTAGGCACAGTCTTGTTTGAAAAGATTGGCCACGGTGTAAAGTGTGTTTCTTTCCATGTGTATAGCATCATATCCTCAAGTGCAGTAACATTTCTCTTTAAAGTTCACTATGGTGATTTACTTAGGCTGCAAATCTGGTCTTTAAAGGAGTATTTTATTTTCTTTATTTTTTCCTGACTGGAAAATTATCTTTGTAACTGGGAATGCACATTCCCACATTTATGGGCTGCACTAGATATGGAAAGATTTTAATTTGCTGTTGCTACGCTATCACTACATGATCATTCACTGAAGCTGCTTTTGTCAAAATAATTGAAGGGTTTGGGGGCTTTTTGTGTGAAAAGTAGTAAGATTTAATATAATTTTGTTATCAGGAGTTTAAATGCTACAGTTTTTAAATTAACAGTAATGGATCTGTTATAATGAATAGGTGACATATTTTGTGAAGCTGCAACTTAGATGGCTTCACGTTAGTTGTAGCTGACCCACATAAGAGTCCTATTCCTGAATACACTAGATCGGGAGAGAAGGGGGAGGAATTATTTTTAAAACAGGATTTGTTCTTCCCTGCTAGAGGAAAGTGCCCTACATCTGTCTCTGACAGCAAAATTCAAGCTCAGCAGTTTGATATGACACTAATTTACTTGCAGAGAGATTTATAAAACTTCATAAATAGCAGAACAATATGATTAGACAGTACTTCTGTTGATTCAATTGCAACAGAAGTTTAAAGATACTAAGAAAAAATTTAAATGGCCCAAACTGGAATTAAGCTTTCTTAATGGAATGGGAAAAAAAACCAGCAGTGACGAGAGAGAAACAAAGAATTTCTGCTGTGAACAAGCAGGGAAAGCATTTCTTAAGCCATGATGAATGTATTGCATTAAAAGGTGAAAATCTGGACCACACATCATTCTTGTTTAATATGTAGATTTCTTTTTTGACTGTAGTGAAATTTAAAAAATTATTTATTTCAGTTTCCACAGACCATTTGCATCTTTTCGTACAGAATGGGCTATGTACTGGATCACAACCTCAAAAATGTACCCAGAATACTGTGAGGGCTTTTTTGGTACTTTTATTCCCTTTAATGTGCAACATCAGCAGTTCTCTGATCATGTCTGTTTTTAAGCTGAGCAAGGTAGGAGTTACAAACTAACAGCCAGCTCACAAATCTGTTTGTAAGGTCAGCCATATGGTACAGATATGATGTGCCTCTTAGTATTTGTCTGCACTAGACTGCTTCCTGTGAGAGGCAAGGATACTCTATTGAAACCAGTGGGGCAGATGGTTGTAAACTTCATCATGTGGCTTAACACCAATAAACCTTCTGTCAAAAATTTCCAGCAAAGGATTTATTAAAAAAAAAGTTTCAACTCTCACTATATAAAGCTTAGCTCAGCTTTTTTGCTGATACTTGTTTGAAGAAATGTATTTATATGCGCACACAGAAAATTTTTTTCCATATTTTTGTGGCAAAACCATTTTTTGATGTTGTTTCAGGTTTCTTTTCTCAAGAAAATTTGTTCTGAGTGCCTATCAGTGGGTAGGTAAGTTATTTAGAAAATTGAATATGTGTATTTCAGCCCTAGCATTAACAAATATTCAAATAGCACGTAATATTTGGCTCTGTCATTCCAAGAAGTACAAAGTTTTTGCTTAACCTGCTGTCAGATTGCATTTTCCCATTCCTATCCAATAAAAATTAGCTGTTTGACCAGTGATGCTGGATTACAATACAAACCTAAGTATAATATACTCCTGTGCTATACTTTGGAGTCTAAAGTAAAGATAAAGAGATTTAGACATCTGTTGCTTTGAAAAGGTTCATGTTTGATCCCCAGCTTTAAGCTTTTAGCTTCCCAGTGAATATGAAACTAAATGTCTGAATGAAGAATGGTCTAGTGAGCCCCTAACACTTGAGTCCTTTTAAGATTACTTTCTGGGTTTTCGTTCTTTTGTTTGGTGTTTGTTGTATTTCTTTTTGCTTTGTGGCTTGTTTGGTGGGGAGTTTTTGTTTGTTTGGGGGTTTTTTGGGGGGCAGGGGATGTTGGTGGTGGGTTTGATATCGTTTAAGGATTTCTTTTGTGGTTTTGTGGGTTTTGTCATTTTGTGTTTTTCTCTTTTTCTGGAGAGGGAGAACTGAAAGGAGGAAAGAACAAGCTGATGACCTGTTTTTTCATTTCAGTTGTGTACTCTTTATAATTTGAGTAGTTGATAGAAAGGAAGAAGAAAGGTTTAAAATTGAAATTATATGGCAGTGTGTTTAACAGTAGGACTTTAAGATGAAGAAAATTTTTTTGCTATCTGAGGTTATTTCATGCTTAGCAAAGTTTATTTTGTTAGTTTATTGAGTTATTGCATAACTGTATCTCTGTGGTGTAATAATAAATTCATAAAATCAGTATATTTACAAAGATGTAAGAAGCTCTTTGTTCTATATTCTTCATGGCGTCTGTAGGCAAGCAGAGAGAAGCAACTGGGTCTGAAGGCCTTGTTTACAAAAATGTTTTTACAAGGTTTGAAATGGTTGGAAGTTGAGCCAACTACACTATTGCTGGAAATTATGTTTCTGGAGACCATTGTCTACCAGTCCTATTAAGGATTATTCTTAGCAGTGTAAGGCTTGCTCTTAACAGTGCATTCCTGTACTATAATAGTGTCAGACCTTCAGATTGAGATGGTGGAGGGGCAGAAACTCTTCTTTTGATTGCAGATTTGGGATCTTGTGCATCACTGTTTCCACTGAGTGCTTACTGCAAGTGGTAAACAGTCAAATCAGGATGGAGCAGCATGGGCCATTATTCTGATGCCACTAAAGCTATAGCAGCTATTGCTTCCTGGCAAGGGATTACATCGATAGCAACAGATCTGTGCTCTTTTGTGCTGGAAGAGCTCTCCAGAAACTTCCAACACTTGGAGACCTTCAAGCTTGCACAATGAACTATGTATAACCACTATTAGAAAGAAGTATCTGATTACTCTGACAACTGCTCAAAGTGGTAGGAAAATGACCAGAGTATTTTCATTATGGATGTACTCTGAGAAAATATTCACTGCTGATTTCAGAAGTTGCTATTTTCCTTCAGTTTTTCTTTCTGAAATACAGAGATTATCTAAACATGAACTGACTTAGCATTTGCAAATATGGAGGCATTTCTCATGAGAGGGAATTTAGCTGATGTGGTTTATTTCTCCAATTTTCTGACTGCATCCTCGAAGGGATGGTAATGTCGCTGGTTAGGAGCATCTAAACATTGAACCTCCGTCTGGGCTCTGGAGAAAATTAGTGCAGATGGAATTGAATATAGGGAAAAGGGATTGTTTTGGAGTGGGTAGGTAGGCTGGAGGCCCTTCTTCCTGGTTGAATCCTTACTCTAAGCTTGCATGTATTTACATCAATTATGTTTTTTAATAACATTTAACTGTTGACTGCTGCTGTGTCATCAAACTCAGCAATGGAATATCCTATCAGAGCTGAGCAAAACATCAGAACAAAGTTAGAAGTGGTCCTGTCAGGAAATGAATTAATGGGGCCTGAATTTTCCTTAAAAGCCAATGGAGACACCACCAATCCTCACTCTCCATGGGCTGAAACTGTTAGATTGCGCTAGGGTCATAAAAGCCATCGAATGAAGACTCAGTAGACCCAAGTGCTACTCCTTAATAAGAAAATAGAAACCTTGGTCTTTCATCATAGCTGGTCTTACGTAAAATATTTCAATTACTTGCAGGGGAAATTCTGTCTGATCTAGTTGTCTGAAGAAAATATATTTACACACAATTTGTAACTAAGCTTACTGCTTTGTAGGACAACTGTGTTTGGTAAAACTCTTTGCATTACAATGTTTGGCTCCATCTGCTTATTACTTTTTTTCCTCTTGAAAAGGCTATGCACTTTCTATGAAAAATATATCCATAATATGACTGGGAATATAAGCCCAAAATGTTCTCAATGCTCTCTGTATTCAGAAGAGTTATGGTCACTTGTTTTCAAATTAGAAAATGAAAATACAGACATGTAACTCAGTAATGTGAAGAGATTTTTTTAGATGAAATCTATCCTTTGAAGGAAAAGAAGGAAAAAGAATAGAATGTCTGATGGGACTTAGCAGTGACTTTGTCTTATTCTCTGTTGTAACTCCAATTGCTTGCAAATAGATAACAACATCCAGAAGAGATAATACTGAAACAATGCTTATGAATTTCCAGATAAAGATTTCTGCTTCCAGCAAGATCAATATCTTATTAGGTGATGAAAATATCCATAATTTGAATTTTATCTGTAACAATGCAGAGGATAAAAACTCACAAAACCCCACCCCCCTTCCAATTGCATTTTTTGTGCAAATATTGGAGTGTAGAAGAGTGACCAATAAAACATAAAATTATTAGTTCAAAAGAATTATTTAACTATTCCCAGTGTTAGAAGTATGTAGAAAGTGATCAAATAGCTCAGTCTTTCAAACAGAAACATTTTCAGGGCAGGCACCAGAGACTAAGTTTACAGTTTTGCTCTATTCATGTCCTTTAATGTTTAACAGAAAAACGTAAACAAATAATTATTCATTCAGTCATAGATATATCTTCAAACTGATCTTTTGCAGAAAGTTACTGAGTTAAATGTTGCTTGTTTGAATCCACTTTTACCTGTCACAAAACAGGTTAGGAAAAGAATTCCTGAAAAGTCAAAATCTCTCTTTACCTTGACAGACACAAGATAAATCAAGAGCTCCAGCTTATCTTTCAGTAAATATAAATACATAAAAGATTCAGAAAAAGCTTGTTTTAAGTAAGACACTTCTCCACAAAACTTCTTTTGAGTCTTCAGGGTTCAAATATTTAACTGTATGTCAGAAAACTTGTGTGTAACAGTGACTGACCCTACCTCTTTCTTCTTCCCTTTGATATGAGATATCATCTGGTAGACTTTCTATAAAAAAAAAAAATCCTAAGTTTACTTTGATAGGCTGGACCTTTATGTCAGAAAGCTGTGACACTGGGCTTCAGGACTGTTATTTTTAGTCTCTCAATATGTTTGGAAAAGGCAAATCATCATGAAATTATCTGTAGGGTTCGAGCTAAGGAAAGATTCATCCAAAAGCATCCATTTACATATGTCAGCATAGACAACATAGATACAAATATCTGTAAGAACACCACTGACGAAGGAAAAGAACCCAAATTTAAACTAGTTATTCAAGATGAAATTATAGTCTTTTCTCTCATCAGTGGCCTGATTTCCTTATGAGATCCTGCTTGCATGCATCGTATCTTGTATCTCAGGTTGTCCTCAGAGAGAGTGCCTACAGGCAAAGTATATGCTAGCTTTCCTGTCCAACCCACTTGTATTCCATTTTTTTTTCCCCTGCTCCTCCTATTACAGAATATCACATAATATTCTGAGTTGAAAGGGACCCATAAGGATCACTGAATCTAGCTCTTAGGTGAATGGCCCATGTAGGGATCAAACTCATGATCTTGGTGTTATTAAACACCATGCTCTAACCAACTGAGCTAATTTCAGGGTTATCTTCACCCCATTTCTTTTGTCTCTATTTCATTCAGGCAAAAAAGCAGTATCAAAACTGACTAAATCCAGGTCGTATTAATACTTTATTTTTTTTAATAAGTAGATATTCTGCTGTCAGATGGATTTCTTTGGCTTATTGATGATCTTCCATTTTAGTAAGGGTAACCCCTCAGAACTCCATCATCAAAAGTATGAAGTACTCCATTCACACAACTTCCTTACATGAGCTTGCTTACTAAAAAATACTACTGCTAAAAACATCACAAATTGAATGTAGGGTGTTGGGCACTATTAGTAATACTTGCCCTGAGATGTGATCTGTTTGCAGTCAATCTCTATAGAATGCTAATAAGTTTTAGACTGACATTCAAAGCACCATTTTGATGAATACCATAATAGCAGCAAACATGTATTAGCAAACAGTATTGAAGTGTTTGAAGCTTACCTGTATAGAAGCAGCATTGCTACATATCAGGGTACACATGAAAATTTTCATGCAATATATTAAATAGGGACACTAATTGCTTAGCTTTCATTCTAAGTATTTTTGCAGTGAATCTCATGGAAAATTTATGCCTAGATTTTTTGTCTTTATTTACAAATTGTGGAATTTAGCTAACTAATTAAACTAAATGTCTATGCTAAGTGACTTGCCTCTAGTTTACTGAAAAATTTGCAATGCATTTATTGGGTTCCAGGGCATTTCACTTACAGTACATTAGTTTAGCAAGAGCACCTCTGAGTTTCCGTGTAGATTCTGAAAGCCATACTGTAAACGATGTGTTATTGTCTCTTTGTTGCACACCTGCACGCGTTTCATTTATCTGTCGCTTTTCTCTTTACTTTTGCATTCCAAACAAGCTACAGCTGCACAGCTCATATGCTGGTGTTATAAAGAGACAATTAATAAACATCTATGAATCCACAAGGTGATTAAATATTTTAATACAGGTACCTCAGTGTATCTAAAATCTTTAGTACATATGACTGTATAGTGAGATGTTAGTGCAGTTTCTATAGAATTAGTCAAGTTTTCGTATTACCTTTGACAGAAGACAAATATGTATGATTCGCTAAGCTGGAAATCACTGTAACACACCAGATGTCTTACAGCACATCATAGAAGGTGCAGTTCACGAGTCTTAAGGAACTACCACCAAAAATTCTTTTCCTATTCATATTCTATTATGGAAGAGTTTTTTTTTTGGTGTTGTTGGACTTCAAAAGCTTTTTAAACTTTTCTCTGGAAAAACTGTGTCCTGTAACTATTTTTCCTGCATTTCTACATGCCATACTATGACTCACATTCAGGATTTGGTGGCTTTTTTAATTTTATCAGATCTGTGGAGCATTTGAATCGAAAGGGTTTCCTGGGCTAGACTGCAGGAAAGATTATGGATATCAAAAGTGCCATTTGAACAGCACTTAAACAGTTAAATCCAAAATGGTGGTCCTGGAAACCCTGCTGAACTATTGCCTAACCCCAAAGGGCTCCAAACTGTGAATTGTACTCTAATTTCAACTTCAAGGAAAATCTCCTTGCATCTTGGAAGTGATATCTTCCTGTCCAACTCATGTTTAGCTGCTCTTAAGAAAGCTTTGTCTACTAAAGTCTCCTGATGACTCAGGAAAAACATCTCAGATCTATGCAGAGCTCAGTTTCATGTAAAATGCAGTAGTGGTCAACACTCAGTTTTGAAATCTTTTCTCCTTTCCCTTTGCTGTTACAAAATTCACCCTAGAGAAAGCAGACTCTTCTGTTTCACAATTTCTAAAAGTCTGGTTGTTTTTAAAATATATAATTGATCTTTAGAAAAGGGACAAAAATTGATGTTTCACTGTCAGTGTTTTCTTTTCTTATTTATTAATTAACTTCATGGATGCATCTATTCAATGTAAGAAAGAAAAGTCAACAGTGCTGTGAATTTTTGTTTTGTACTGTAATCTCTCCTAATAGTTGTAGTTTAGTTCAGTGTTATCTAAAGCTTTAAAAAACCTTCTGAGTGTGCAGGAAGAATAAAAATTATCAGAGCAAGGCACCTCAAAACTAACACGTCATACTTCACTGTATTAAGTGCAATGTGCCTTTTATAGTTATTTATATCATCACTATCATCAGTCTTTTTTTCTTCCCAAATCTTTGCTTTATTACTCAGGATATCAGTTGAACAGGACTCTTTAAATGAAAAAAGAGAAAGGCAGTCTCTGTTGTAGTTTGCTTTCATCTTGAAATGTGTGATTTGAAGTTTTGACTCATAAATCTTCTATATCTTGCTCAAAATAGATAATATTAATTTCCTCATAAACTTTTGTGGTTTCTCAGCAGTTTGGTTTGAAGCACCTAGTGCTTCAAAAGCAGATCTGATGAATTTATATTGCTAAAGTCCTGACTGAGTTATGTGATTTGCACCATGCATAGGGACACTACAGACCCCACTGTTTTCGACTGCAACTGTGAATTGTCGGTGGTTTAATAGCCCAGACCTTTGGATTTCAAACAGGGTTTCTGCAAAAACAGAACACATAAATTCTGTCTGCCTGTCGAGGGCATACTTTGAAACTATTGCATTGCCAGAGAGAAGTAGCCAGGTAAGAACCCAGTATTTCAGCACTACATCCAATTGTCCTCACATTTAAAAGGGGATACCAAGCCTTTGTTAATCCCTTTATTGTTATAGGGTTGTTACAGGCAAATACATCTCCTTGGAGACCTTAGAGATCATTCATTATATGCTCTAAAAGGAGGGGATTCTCATGTAGTAGAATGATATCATGCAGTTAATGGTTATGCACAGGGGATATACAGTGCTAAGGTACAAAGATAACTGTGAATTCACAAAGATAACTGTGATAACTGTGATTCAACTGTTAAACTCACAACCTTGACATTCATGTCTTGCTGCTACCTGCATATTTTTTCCTAATCCCTTTGTGATTCACAAGTTTGGTTTTTTTGTAGAAAATACTTATTTCTAGTTATTCCATTCCAAATATTTTTATTACATCACCTTTTTTTTTCTATGCTAGCACAACTTTTTTTAATCAAGTAATTTATCTACTAAAAGTAGAGTTCAGGACTGAAATAAAAGTTCCCATAGAACTGGGTTGAATTCAGAATATATTTTTGTCCCATAAATGTAGAAGAAAATATTTTGGAATTTTTTTCTTTTTCTCTTTTTTTTTTTTTCTGTAAAATGAAACTGATTAGGGTGGTTTTTTTACTTCAATATTAATTAATCTTCTTAATACCTAATATTTCTTAACTTGAAGGCTTTAGTCCAAACTGATCTAAAATATCCTGTACTTAGTCAAACACAAACCTTATTTTGGCAAAATGATGTTGTTTCTGTTTTTGGTTGAAAAAAACCCCCAAAAACAAACAAGAAAAAACCCAACCCCAAGTAATTTCCTCAGTTCTTTCTTCTACCTTTTTTTTCTTTTTTCTTTTTCTTTTTTTTCCCCAAGCTGTCATCCTCTATGTGATTCTACACTAGCTTGTCCCAGTCTGATGATCTGCTGTTGTCTTTCCTCCTTCATGCTCTAACTCCTGCCTCTTGCTTTTCTCTCTAGGCATGTTACCATTAGAGATAGTCATCAAGTTATCTTCTAGCAGCTGGAGTCCAGAAGTGACTTGGAGAATCTAGAGGAGAAAAAGCATTTCCCTTCCCCTGGGAGTGCAGTGAATATGGTGAATTATTATGCAATGGTTATGCGTGTTCTGCACAGTACAGGAATACAGTCAGGGAAGGCAAGTCTTTGCAGAATTAACTGCTAAATTCTGACCCATGTTACTTCAACATATGCACACTTCATTTTTATAACTGTATAATATAGGAAGATCTTCAGGGAAAGGCAGATTCTTGTCTCTAGTCAGTCCAGTTTTCAAGCTTCATGTTCTGCTGCAGTCTTTAGGACTTCTGTGTGAAGTGGCTCTAAGAGTTTGCTAGGACATAAAAGTGTATTTCCTTTTGGTTTTGTTCTTAGAAATGATTGAACATTTTTGCCTGAGAGTTGTCTAAAAGGTTTTATCTGAGATGTATGGCTTGCAAGATTTTGATGCTATTGGTTTAAATATTTTCAAAATTAGTTGTAGCTAAATGGAAAATAAAAATATAAAAGTTAGTATTATAAACTCAGAGGTAGAAATACTGGACAGAGAAATTCTTTCCTGATTATTTCAAATGCCAGGCATACTTTCACCCAACACAATAACAGGCTCATTCAAGTACTTCCTCTGGGAGAAAAGTCCTATAGTAGTTTACCTCTCTTGAGATGAAAAAGAAACTGTATGAAGACTTCAGTTACAGAAGGACTTTTTTTCTGGACTAGTCTCTTGTTTCAGCTGTCTTGCAGTCTTGCCGCAGGTATACCAACAATGTAAACTGCATTTCCATGCTTCATGTGGCAGTTTTACTTGGATAGGATAAGATATTCACTATATTGTTTTCTAAGCAGCTGACGAATTCGAGAAGCCCACTGTATTCACAGAAGTAGACGAGGTTTCACTAGTGTGGCTGTAAGCAGAATTTGACCGATAAAATGGTCTCTTTCTTCTCTGCGATATTGCTTGTGTCTGCTGGTGACAGGGTTGCTTGTTTTATCTCAAAGCTTTTGTCTGTTCTACTCTCCAGTAAGACCCTTCTTCCAAATGGTTCCATGCTTCTAGGCATATTTTAATAATTCATCACAAAAAGCTAGAGTAAGCAAGATAAATAACACAGCATGATCTATGGCTGCACCTCAAAGGCAGGAAGCACAAATCGTGTTTAACCACATAAACATCAAGCTCTCATCTCACTTTACAGACAGGAAGAGTACTACACTTGGTAAAAAACCACCTAATTTATAAACACCTGACTTAATATAAAAAAGAGAAGAAATGGGTGGGAAAGTTCATAAAATAGATGGTAATTTTTTTAAGGGAACATTATTAAAAAACATAAAGGTGCATTCATGTGCATAACAGGTTTTTTTTTTTTTTAATTAATATAAAACCAGATAAATATGTCAGTGGTAAATGTCAACTATATTTCTCCTACATTTTAATTTTTTGCTTTCTCTGAAGAAAAATCTCAGTCGTTGTTTAAGGTCTTTATTCAAATTGAGGCCCTTGCATGTTATTCAGGATTATTCGGACTATTTTTGTAGAACTAACTCGTAAAAAATATACCTGATCCTGCAACTACTTGACAGTTGAGTTCTCTTTCTTCATCCTCCCTTCTTCTGTACTTGCTTCCAAGACCCTATTCTTTCATCTTCCAAACTTCTTAGAAAATTCCTCCTTCTATACCTGTCCCCAGAACTCCCGTCTCTTCCTCTAAACTTTTCTTGGTGATATAGATGTCTATCCAATCATCATATTTCTAAATATTTATCAAAATAGTTGATAAACTGTTCACATCTTCACTGTATGCTCCAAGACAGCAAAGGCCTGAGCATCCCCAAACACTAGGCATTTGGGCAGTGAAGCTATAAAATGGCAATGTGTAGAGGAAAAAAAAGGGTAGGTTTTTTGGGATACCTGGTGGGAAAAAGAGTGGCAGCTCCTAATGTTCCTGATAGCATTAGCTTCTGCTCTGTGCCTTCTGTTCCAACTTATAGATAAGAGGGGATTGGGCAACCGTAGAGAGAGCACGGAGATAAGGTTCACTGCGCAGATGTCAGGGAACAAACTGGGTGTGATACAAATGTACCAGGAGATGTGCTAGAAACGTCCAATAGCCTCACAGGTCTTTAAACTCACTGTTTTTTCTAGCAGTATTCTTTTTTGGAGATTTGCAGAAACTTCATTCTTAACAATTCAACACAAATCTACTGCTATGTCTTAAAAAATTCTTTTAACTTAGGTATTTTTATACAGGAAGTTTGCATTCTGAGAATCTTTTGGTCTTCAAATGACACTTTTCCTTTGGCCCATTGTTTGCATCTTCCTCTTCAAATTCTATATTTTCCCCCTAATTCTTTTACTCTCATGAAGTGTTCCATTCATTTCTACTACAGAATACTCACAAATTGAGTCAATGGTTCAAGACAGAGGAATGATCAAATGTCTGCTTTTATGTATTTTTAAATAAGAGTGATAGTGTAGATCAAAAAAGCTCTGTTCTATCACCAGGATTTTGATCTCTTGTGAAGAAAAATCTGTGATACCCATGGACCATAAAATGGTTTGATACAGATTGAGAGCAGCTCTGATGAGAAGGACTTGGGGGTGCTGGTGGGTGAGAGGCTGGACATGACCCAGAAATGTGCACTTGCAGCCCAGAAAGCCAAACCTATCCTGGACTGCATCAAAACCAGCGTGGCCAGCAGGTTGAGGTAGGGGATTCTACCTCTCTGCTTGGTTCTTGTGAAACGCCACCTGTAGAACTTCATCCAGCTCTGGAGTCCCCAGCAGTGGAAGGACATTGAAGCAAGTCCAGAGGAGGATCGCCAAGACGATTAGAGGGATGGAACACCTCTCCTATGAGGAAAGGATAAGAGAATTGGGATTGTTCAGCCTGGAGAAGAGAAGGCTTCAGAGTGACCTAATTGTAACCTTGCAGTATCTAGAGGGAGCCTACAAGAAAGATGGAGAGAGACTATTTGCAAGGTCATGTAGTGACAGGACAAGGGGGAATGGCTACAAGCTGAAAGAAGGTAGGCTTAGATTAGATATTAGAAGGAAGTTCTTTTGTGTGAGGGTGGTGAGGCGCTGGAACAGGTTGCCCAGAGAAGCTGTGGTTGCTCCATCCCTGGAGGTGTTCAAGGCCAGGCTGGACAGGCAGTCTGAGCAATCTGGTCTAGTAGGATGGTGGCATACATAAATGCCCTTTTGGCAGGGGGAGTTGGAACCAGATAATCTTGAAGGTCCCATCTAATCCAAGCCATTCTATGACATCATTTAAACAGAATGAATTTGGACAGCACCCAGAGGGGTTGACTCAGGATGAATGTTTCCCAATACTTCTTTTTACACTTCAGTGATTTTACTTGAGAGAGCCAAGTATTGTTATTGAACAGTAGCCATATAATGTACAGTATTAATCATTTAACTTCCAAATATAATAAATGCGGAAGGAAGTACTTAAAAATAAACTGCATTTGACAGTGATTTATGTGAGTGTATCTCTTGTCTTTGTGATCTTTCTGTGCTCTTTTGGGGATAAAAAGTAGATTGTTACCATACTACAAGTCCCATCCTCCTGTCTCGCAGAAGGACTTCGGACAGAGGAACAGAAAAGCATTACATTCTGGTAAACTGTACTTGGTGTGGGAAGAAATCTTCAGCTTATATTTTATGCACTAGCTAAATTCTTTCCCTGATCTGTTTCAGATTCTTAAGTGCTGCCTATAATGTAAACTACTGGGATTAGACAGCAGGTGTTTGCTTCAAGTAGTCATAAATTCTTTTAAAAGGCTTTGAAATGTCAGTATCAGTTAAAAAGTCTTGGTGGGAAGTTAGCCACTGTGGAGATTTAATGGAAATTTTCAATGGAGTGCTTTTCTTCTAAGAATTATATCAAATTATCATTCAGCGATGACAGAAAATAGTCAACTGAATGCCTCCAAGATGCTTCCTCTTCTGAAGCCCATGTGTACTGAAATGATGCTGTTTTCAGGGCAGTACTGGTTTTGTCAGACTTCTCAATTCCTGCATGCATGACACAGCTGCCATGGATTCTGCTTGAGGCAAAACCATTCTGCATTTTGGTGTTGTTTTTTTTCATCTCTTACTCTGGCAAACCTTTCCTAAATTTCTTACAATTTTCATTGACCCTACTCTTATCATGTTAATTTAGTATTTTCTCCCTTACTTTCCATACTTCTAAGGAAATATTTTAGCTTTTCAGCCACCTGAATAATCACTAAGACAACGAATGGTTATTTTGTGTGTAAACATCCAGATAAAACTAGAGTTAGGAACAGACATTGTTTCAGTGGAAGAGATCTAAAATTTGTGAACTGATTTAGAGATATTGTAATAAAAGTAATCAGATATATAACATAAAATGGATGCCCAAAATATGCTATGTCTTTAATTTTTTTCCAGAATATGATGTACACAGCAGTTTTGATAGTTAGCAGGTTGCTATACACTAGCTCTCTAAGGAATATACATAAATGAGTGTGTGTACATATATATATGAATTTATTCCAACAGCTAGGATATATTTACAGTGATTTACATACAATATTTCACATGAACAATTGTTTCCTTTTTATCTGTGATGTTCTCAGTAAAGGTACATTTCACTCTGGTGTACCTTCCTGCTGACTTAGCTGAAAGAAGATCATGGTAGAATAACTGATCAATACTAATGTACATTTTAGTGACAATGTCATCAGCAGAAAGGAACCAGAGGTAGTCCCTGATGTTATAAAATGTTGACTTGGATACACTTATGTGATACTGCAAGTTTATGATGGAATTTCTAAAGATTTTTATGTTTTAGTAGCATATTGCTTTTTACAACATTGTTTGCTTTTACCTCAAAGGGACATAAGAAAGAAGACACTTTAGACTACTCTTTAAAATAGGCAAAAAATGTGTTGAAACTTTTGGAAATTTTCAGAGAAGTTCTTGTAGAGCATGAGAAAGGATCACTTACTGTGAGAAATCGCTCTAATTGTTGTTGGGAATATCTCATGCAATTCTGTAAAGATTCTCAGTCTCTTTCTTCTTGTTTTCATCACCTCATGAGAGATCCTTTCTGTGAGAGTTAATTGCAGCAGAGAGGTAGTGGAATGCAGTGCTGATCTTTCACAAGGAGACTGCTACTCAGTGCGTAATTCTGTAAGAAAGTGGTAAAAATATTTCACTTATTGTTTTAACATACCAATGGAACAACACTGCCATAAGATTATGAACAAAGAAATATCAGTTTTATTCCAATCTTGACTCTCTATATTTCTACAAATTGAATTCAGAGGAAGAGTAATACGTAAATATGACTGTCAGCTGATTGTATTGAGTTGATACTACATGATATCAATTTTGTTTAACAATTTTATTGACCTGTTTACTACATAAAAAAACTTTATTTGGGTTTTGTATTGCAGTTTTTAATTCATTTTAAAGGACTAGTATTTCTTTAAAACAAACAAAACCCACTGTCATATTAATTTCAGCAATGCACATAACATTCTTTTTGGTGACCTGGTTTTCATTTTACCTTTAAGATTTCCATTTCAAGGCAGCTTGCTGCTACCTTGAACTCTGTATTATTTACTTTAGTTATCACTTGGGGCCAGAGAGGATATGTCTTCATGCTACTTGTATAAATAAACAATCATTTTTGTTGCTTTAATTCCTAAAATCATCAACTGTCCTTCACGTGCATTCCTGTTTATTGACAATTAGGATAGGACTTGATACAAAAGGTTGATTCAACGCTTACAAAGTGGTGAATCATGTTTTCTAGGTGATTGTGTCTTTCATTTTCTACAGAAGAGCCAAGATGACCATGCTGAGCCAGACATTTGACTTTCAATCATCAGACGTCAGGTGAAACATCTCGCAGGCATAACACATAACTTGCATTCTTGTGGCTTTTCAGACCTTAGGTTTCAAAGTTTGTTCATTCTATGCAGTCCTCAAGAATCCGGCTACCAAGAGGAGATTTATTTAAAAGTTTGAGTTCCCCTGCTGGAAAGTGTCCAGTCCGGTAAAAATGGGTATGAGAAAGGAGCATGGGTGAAGCAGGTGAAGGTGCACAGATCACACAGCTGGTCTCCTGACCAGACTCTTTTAGAGTCTGTCTGGCAGAGACATTATTCACAGTAGGTAGTAATGCACACACAACTTAAATGCCATATCTCATTTTGTCTTTTCTGAGCATTTGATTTTGACAGTGATATGGATGAGGTGACTTTTATGAGTTTTAGATATTGTGCTGGCATGATTTTTTCAAAGAGATTGATTTATGAATAGTAGTAGATGAATTTTCTGTTTTTCAAAAATCCTTACCTCAGAAAGAAAATTGATATTTTCAAGCTGGTAGAAATCATGATATTTACCAAAAAAAAAGAGGCCAATTTAAAAAAAAAAAAAATCAACACTACAGCTAAGCATTAACTTCTATGACAATTGTGATAAGCAAAAATATTCATGACCATGGCTTTTTTTCTTTTTATTTCTGGTCAGTTTCTTTCACATTATAGCTTACTGTGATTTTATGTATATAGTGCCAAGCGTAAAGACTATTATTAACATGGTAAAAGTGTTTCTTAATTTAATACCTTCCAAGATGATGCTGAAATTAGTTTTGGAACAATTTTCAAGCACTTTTTAGAATGTCTTATTGTCATCTCTAATTGTGCTTCTTCATTCTCCTTGGGTGAAATATTAAATATTATATACACTTGTTCATGCCATAAATCTTTGATTATTTTACTTGTTTATTTGATGGTCAGAAGACATGAATTCTATTTTACTATAGTTTTATTACTTCGTCACACCAGTTGCAAAGGGATATATCTGTTCTATCATTTTTCGAAAGGTTAATGTGACTCTTAATCTCTCTTGAATGTATGCTACACACAATATCTGCTTTATTGCATATCCATTACAGAACCAAAGCTTTGCACATTTGATCAAAACTGAACAGATCCTTTTTCCTCTCATCCTCTCAAAAGCCCTTGTTTGCCTTAAAACTTAATGTAACAATTTTGTTATAATCCCTTTACTATTTTCAGCAAATTAGCTAGCAGGCACAGTAAGAGTGTCTAGATGCCAGAACAAATAGATATGCACATTTCCTTCTCTACCAACCATAGCCTAGTTTAAATTGTGCTAGTAGTGAAGCTACTTCAGTGGAAGAGACTTTTAATTTGTAGACTTGATTCTTAACATTTCTTTGATGGCAGAAACAGGATTTACAGTTTTCTTCACTAATAATAGTGTCTTGGAGGAAAATAACTTTGCTATGCAGAACTTTGGCAGAAAGTTTTTTTTACCAGAAACCCCCAGACAAGGCTCTTCCATGGTCCATTTCCATTTATGGGCAGCCAGCTGTTTCCAAGGTATGAAAAAGGTTATAAGTCACTTGCAATTATCTATTGCCCATATAAGAAGGCCACAGCAGTAGGCAGTGAGAAGACCTGGAGCCACCTTGTAGTGATATAATGGGTGCTACCTGTAGAATGGCTAATGCAAGAGTGTATTTAGTTTGTGGAAAATTCTCCAGTGGGTGCTTGAGATTTGGTAAGAGACAAGGTCACAAGCAGCAAAAAAAAAAAAAATAAAGAAAATGGTCCTATGGAGCATCAAAGGAACTATAGTGAATTTGGAAGAGAGGACTCTCTCCAAAAAGGTGGGCCAGATATTTGCAGATATTTGCAAGGTATAATGCACAGAGCTGTGTGTTACCTCCCAGATGTGATAGCTTCAGGGCAGAGTGCAGGGCTACTACATGCAATAGCCCCATGTTTATGAACTCTGCTGGGAGGACTCTACAAGCATGTCTGTTTTTCTGTTTGTGTACAGTTGTAATCCTTTGGACCCCAGTTGGCTCATTGTCAAACCAGCACAGATGCTTTCTTATCTTGCTTTCCAGCAGTAGCATTGTGCTTAAATCATCTGCTCTGTAGAAATGCCGTGCAACATTGACAGGAAAAACCTTATCTATTCTTGCTTAGGTAACCACTGAGAATGCCAAGACAGACGTGTACATTGCTTGTTTTGCAATCCTTTTTTTCCCCCTCCTAAGTATTCTGTTTTCACTGAAGTGTAAATAATGTTTTGTTTTATTTTGGCCACAAGCTTTTGGAAAGAAGACTCACAAATACTTAGATCTAGTTAAATATGTTTTCATCTAGTTCAAGCTTGTTAAAGGTGTGAGAGAATTGCAAAAATACTTAACTTGGGAAGGAGAAAATAGTACAATTCGATCTATGACTGACAGTTCCAGCCAAAATAATATTGTTCTGGTTTTTCTATTATAAATCTCAACTGGCAGAGCATACTTAAGGACAAGAAACAAGATCAAGTACAGCATCTTCAGAGTTTTTCAACCATTCGGATTTGGAAGGCACATCAGTACTTGCTCTGGCATGTTGGACTTGCTTGCAGTTTACAAGAAAAAGCCAAGAAACTGCACTATGTTTTACTGTAGTACTTAAAGATAATGAAAAGATTCAGATATTCAAACATCTTCTTAGTAAGAGCCATATGTATGACACTGAGCAAAAGATTCAAAACTTCATGCTCCTTTCCAAATTAAGCTTGTTAGACTATCTTCCTTTATAAGTTAAAACCAGGAGGGATACTCCCCTTGCTTTTCAGTATTTTATTTCCTTTGCAAGCATAGTAAACATGACATGTCTGACTTGATATCCATAAACACAAAAGGGAGGACATGATGTCAGCATTTTCAAATTTATTTATTCCCAAGAATGTCACAGTGATTAGAAAACTAAGTAAATCTATGCTATTATAAGTAAATATTTCAGAACCTGCAGGGAAATATTAATTTTTCTTCATCTGCTTTCTCTTCTTGCTAGTCCTGCACAATGGACTTAGTTATGACTAATTCTTCATCTCTGCTACCTGCTCACTGCCCTCTGTATGTCATTCAAAATCCCAGCGGTGACTTGGAAAGGCTAGATTCAAAGTTGCTCAAGATTCACCCTAGAAAATGTTAAAAAAACCAGAAAAGATAACTACCATCCAGCATGTTTTATGCTCTGAAGGGGTCACTTTCTGATCCATGAGTTGTTTTTCTGTCTCTTTCAAACAGAGGAAATCCTTAGCCCTGAAATATATTTTTAGCTGCCTTGTGCAGTGCAACAGGTCCAGACAACTGAATACCTCTACAAGCTTTCAGCCTGTGTCCCAAGAAAAAGCATTGGGAAACAGAGATCATCTTCAGTCAGGATACTTAGCTTTTCGATAAGTTCTTTTTTTTTTTTTTATATACAGAAAAAAGGAAAGAGAATATTTATGGCAATATGAGATTCCCAATATGAGAAAGTCCTAAGATTTTTCATCACCTTTGCTAATCCTATTGGAATGAAATTAAAAATTAATTTTCAAAAAAGAACATTAAAGGCAATTTCCATCTGGAAGGGACCTAAGACAGGATTTCCTGATAAGTTGATATTCTAGACTCTGAAATATTTCCTTCACAGAAGGAAAATATTTGGATGAATGGGCAAGTACATTGTAGAGTCTTCCAGTTAACTCAAGCCACTTTAAAATGAACAGCAAAAAGACCACTTTTTGCAGATTGCCTATGAAATATTAAACATCAGCAAAAATGACCCAGAAAGTACTCTCATTCTTAGCTGTCTTTATGGTGTTGGTTTTTTTTTTTTTTGCTTTTACTTTACCCTCTCTATATAAAGCTTTGATGAAGAGGAATGAAGGGGCAGACTTGAAGACAAATTTGCCTGATGGTACAGCAATCAAGTTACATCTTTATCAAAGTGACATCCAGCAGAATGCACTGAAGATCAGTTAACAATATGGCAAAAATACTTCAACACTTCACAGGTGTATTATGCTGAACTACAGAGAAACTAGTCAGGAACTGGCTGTTGCAGAAGCACGGTGAATACTTCTGATGAACTTGTCAGCCAAAAAGACCTAATAAGTTTCTTTTTTCACCTGGAAGTGTTAAAGGAAATATATGTTCCTTTGAAAGACTGAGACTAGCTCTGATACTGACTTTTTTATGATTTATCTTTTATTTTTACTCTACTCTGGACATGCTGACCAATTCTAAAATTTCAAACTGATTTCACAATTCAGTAATGGAGAATACTTAATATTTTTTGATTGAACAAAAGAAGCTCTCAGTACAGGAAAAGTATTTCCAGTCCAGCCCTACTCATAGTGCTTTTCGATTGCTCCTGGAGATGTTATTTGGATGAAAGCTCTTGTCAGACTCTATAAAATGACTGACGAGGCCAAATTGGCATGCATTAAGGGAAATGACGGGAGAAAAGCTTAATCATGCCTGTACCAATAGATTCAAGCTATTTTGGTGATCACGCTGCCATCCTGTGTGTGTCAGTAAGGCTTCACTTTCATCTCTGTAGAAAGAGCTATGAGGCAAAAAGGCAATTGGCCTTGATTGCATGCCAAGAGAGGCCAAACAGAAAAGTAAAGCTTCCTTGGCACTGATAGGATAACTGGTCACACTAATAAACTCTACTGTGTCCCACAAAACAAACAAGAAGATACTAGAAAATGGAGGAATTAAATTCTTTTGCACAAGGAAAGCCTGGAAGTACCCCCCTTGGCCTTCTCAGTCCCTAATCCTGACCCTGTTCTGTTAGAAAAAAAGTCAATGGTAAGTGTGGAATGATGTTAACCAACTGAGTAACCATCAGGTTACTCTGATATAATGACTATACTATTACTGCGGCTGATATTGAGTATAAGCTGCTAATTAAGAAAAGGTTAGTCCAACCTTTTTTCATAATTCCAGGTGGGTTTATTGAACATCCACCATGAAGAATTTGGATTTCTCCATAGTCACGGCCTATACTGGAGGCTGGAAAAACTCACTAATGAGAATTTTTGAGCAACACAGCTGATAAACCTTTAGCTTCTTGGGGCAGTATTGGAAATACAAGAGTCTGGCTTGCAGATAAAACTCCTGAGTGTCCCCCTCTGTCATATTGACTTTTTAAATCCTAGTGTGCAGAATAACCAAGTTAGCAGCATTATTTTGAGAAGCTGGAGACTGACAATCATAATACAATACTGCTTTGGAAGCAGATATTATTCCTTTGACTACAACTGGCCACTCTTTTTCTATAGGTGGGTGAACTCAAGGACCAAGTTATCTCCTTGAACATTATTTCTCTGTTTTCCTTATTTTCCTTAAATATTGATTAGCATTGCTATTAGAAAGAAAATAAGCTCTACAGGACCTCTGCTTTCCTCCAACCCTTTGCTAAATTCATAGGAGAGGTGAAAATACTAAAAAGATATTAATTCTCTGTGTTTGAAAGTGAAAAGAATACTGCTGTGTCACACAGGAGTTTATTCCAAGTTCTTAAGCTTAATTTCAGTCCTCCAGATGGGACATGCTCAGACATGGTAGTGACAGACAGAATCATAGATAGGAATTCTTTGCTTTTGGTTTTTATGTCTCATTACTACAGGGTGGGGCAGTGGTAATATTGGTGGTTCCTTCTCTTGCTCCTCTCAGTCCATTCCTGTTTTTCCTACCATTTTTTTTCTGTTTGCAAATTTCTTCCCTTATGGCCCTGATCTAAATGTGATTCCCATTCTTTTACTTCTTCATTCCTTAGTTTTGCCTACTGTAAGAGACACTTCATGCATTCAGAGGCATGATCCTTTCTATATTATGTTGTCAATGCTTTTCACTTACCGTATCTTCAGCTTCTCTTTCCATTTTATCAGCAAATTCCCCTCTTTCTAGATACTGTGGGACTTTGTCACAGTTTGGCTCCTCTGTATTCTGTTTTCATTTTATTTGGACTTGTACTTATGTTTATTTTTTCTGTTATTTTTGATCTCGTGTAAGTCATTAAGCTGACTCCCCTTTATGACATGGGATTGTTTTCATCTCTTGCTGTAAAACTGCAGAATCCTTCTGCTTGATGGTGGCTGTTGCAACCTTTTTCTCTGATACATTTTTTGTTCTTTCTTACCCTGACTAATGCTCCTCATTGTCTTTTGTCAGTTCAGTTACCATGTCTATTTGCTTAATAGTATTAAGATCCTCAGGGGATTTCTTAAGTCTGGTTAGAGCCATGAAAGTGTCTGATGTGTCTGTGGACCACAATGCTATCCTTCAGAGAGTCCAGAGCTGCTATTAAAATATATATTTGCCAGATATTATGAGAAGCAATATGGAATTACAAAAAAATTCCTTATCTAAGATATAGCAAAAAATCCACCCATAATTGTTTTCACATGGCATAAAAATATGTGATGCTCTTTAATAGTGCGAGCTCCGATTTCATTGAGGCAGAATCAGCTAACAAAGGTGACAATCCCTAAAATTTTTCTGTGTTAAACAGTAGCATGCATGACTCATTTATTGCTGACAACCTGAACTGTTGCAGGCTTATATGAACACAAGGCTTTACAATTAATTCTCAGTAGTACTAGGTTATTAAAAGTCTTGATGTCTCCTTTATGATGAGGATTTTCAAGAGAACTTGAGAATTTCTGATCATGTGTCTCACCAATATTCAAGACCAAAGGCATTTTTCTGAGTTAAGTTCTGCCACTTTGACATTTACCAAATTCCCAGTCCCACAGACTCAGTGTAAGTGTTAACAAGTACTTAAATGAAGTTCAGGTTTCACTCGTGGGTCTTTTTCTTTCATTAACTTTAATGGGCTGTGAATCAGAGCTATTGAACAATGGCAATGAGAAATCAATTACTTATTATAATAAGCTATTGCGTATGTGTGAGAGAGAGGCAGATCCTACCCTTTGATGTTATACTTTCCTACATCTCTCAGGTTTATTTTTCATTTATAAACCCACAGATGGAGTAACTTCTGTGAATTCACAAAAGCACAGACCAGACTCAGAGAAGAGTCACTTTAAAGTAGTAGCCAAATCTACCTAACACATATCATGTTCAATGAATTAGCTAATAATATAACTTCGTAGGTGGTAAATGAGCTAATAAAATATGTAATATGTTTCTATGTTGGAGTCCAAAACAAGTGTTAAAATAACATTTACCATTATGTTTATAGTAATTAGTATAAGCTGCCTGGCAGGAGGTGAGTGTGCTGCACTATTACAAAAATTACAACAGGAAAAATCTTATTATTTGTATATGGGATGAAAGGAAATCTGTAAATTTATTCCACAAAATGTGCTTTATGAAAACCAACTAAGCAAAGAGGTCAGCAATGCATATTAAAATTTAAAGCCTGAGAACTAAAAACAACTGCCCACTGACTAAACAAGGACTGAAGTAACTGATTGTATTAGCCAACAAATAAAATAGAAGTGCAACATTTTATGCTTTTGAAAAAGTCATAAAATTACTTACATAATGTTGTTTTGGGTAATTTTTAGCTTCTTCCACAGAGATATAAAACAAATTAAAATTGAAAGTGAATCCTAACTGAAAAATCCAAACCAGGGAGATAAATCCTATGACTACAAATTCTGTGGGAATTGCTTTGAAATATATTAAAAGTCATGTAGTGAAATTATCAGGCTGGGCTTCATTCTGCACATTGACTTTAATGGGATTTTCCTGAGCAGGTCCAATTAGTGGCAGTGCCACTCAGCTCCAGTCACATAGCCGACAGAGCTGAGAATAGAAAAGAGTTCTCAAAACTTTTTTTCAAGTGTAACAACTGGAAATATGCTCAATTCTTTTGAACGAAGGGTCAGTTAAGTTACTATTTAATTGAAACTGCCTTGACTATTATTGCTTGGGGATACCTGCTCAGGAAGATACGTATACCAATGTTTAAATCTAGTCCCATTCAAAATGGCATTTAAGCAGGCACTAACCTTTGGGTTTAGTAACTTCACCTGTGTAAGTGCTCTCTTCTGCTCCTTTTATCCTACAGACTACAGGGTTTTTTTTCGAATGAAGGTTGAAAATGTAGAATAATGTCTCAAAAATGAGTCAGCAATGCTCCTTTGAGGTGGAGGAATGCCAACAGTAGCTGCACTGTATTAGAAAGACAGTAGCTAGAGATCAAGTGCCATGAATATTCCCTTTCACTTGGGTTTCCTTAGGTTGCATCCAGCATATCCTGTTCAGTTGTGGGCTACATGGTTCTAGAAAGGGGTTTGTCTAGTCTGGAAAAAAAAGTCTATAATAACAGCTAATTGCTATCTTCCACTGTTTAGGAGCTTAGGAAGAGCTGGGACCAGGCTTTTCATGGGAGTACAGTGAAATAAATAATCAAAGTCACAAAAGAGGCAACAAGAAAAATTTGTACTTTTACATATGATAAATGTTTTTCATGATGAAGTGGTGAAGTACTGAAGAGAAGGTACTGGAATCTCAGTAAATTTTTCAAATTTTTTGAAAATATTGAGAATTTCACAGCTGTGAGACACTGAAATGATTAATGGCTTAAACGTTGTTAAAATCACTGAAAGACTTTTGTCCAGTGCAGCAAACTGTGCAAAGAAGCAACTGCTCACTGAAGCCCTCCCCTCCCTGAATATGCCTACTAATTTGGACTGTGACAGGAACGTGAGATAAGATAAAGGTGGTACTACCACCCAGTTATTCCAGGAGAAGAATGTAGAGACTGGAATGCTGATGGCTCAGACAATCAAGGTGCAAGCTGGGTGTTGAATAAGATAAGGAAAGAGGCAAATCCTGTGAGATGGGTAGTGTTTCTTCATCCTCACACAAATGACTCAGCTATGATAACTCCCAAACATTCACACAAGGGCTCAAAGCTATTCATCTCTGGTGATGGGCTATAATAGGCTGTAATGAACTCAACTGCTTAACTGGCATCTGTAACATCTTAGAAGATGTCAAAGACTCATGAAATGTCCCCTGACCCAGTATTACATCATCCAGTGCAAAACTCCCTGTTCCAGGGGGTGGTAGCGATGGCATTTCTACCTAGCCTAAGCATCATAAACCCCATATTGGCTCTGTATTTCACAAGTCTACCCTCACTACTGTGGGCTACTCTGGACGGAGCCAGATGCAACCATCACTTCGACAAGACTGGGACTCTCACCACCAAGAAGACCACAGAAGAGGTCTGTGGGATGCCATCAGAATCCGCGGAGCAGTGATATTTTTTCTACTTAATCTATCTCCCTGTCACTCTCTTTCTCACCCCCTTTCTCCCCCCCCTCCTTTTCCCCTATTTCTTTCAATCTCTTTCTATCTCGCATTTACTGTTAAATAAAAACCTGTACTATTAACTTCAGTATATGGTCTCATTTGTATCTTAATTAGGGCAGAGGCATCTCTCTAATAATTTTAATAACTGGATCTCAACAGCAGCACAGAGGTATTTTGAAATATGAAAATAGATGTTTTACATAATTGGCAATATTTATTATGTACTCAGGCAATTGCAACCTTCTCTGAGTCTTTTTAATGTTCAAGAGACATAGACTTGTATACTCCTACTATCTGGAAATTATTCTCAGAAGTACTAGTGTGATAATTGTGTTTCAGCTGTTCGTGTTATCATTTTACTGGCTTAGAACATGCCAGTATGTTTCTGGAGTTCCAGTATGTAGCTAAAGCAATGTCAGAGAAGATATAATTCAAGATCATATGGCACCAGACTTTATATAGACCCCAGAATGTATATTTTCTTAATTTACATGCCCCTTTAATTCTCAATGTATTTTATGTTCTCTTGAAAGATAAATATTGATTATTGAGAGTTTTTTGTAATTGCATGTCATAAATACACAAAAACTCAGAAGTCATCTAATAAAGGTTGTCCTCTCAGAAACTGGACCATTTGGGAGTATTGAATTGGAATACTGGAATTATTTTTAGCTGGAAGACTCAGGTTGAGGTTGATTTTGAAATATTCTTAGTGTAGAACAATATAAAGGTATTCTACTGATGAATGTGTGAACATAATGGTATTGAGATCCTAATTAGAGTTGTAAATGTTGTTACAAAAAGAATTCCTTTCACAAGTGAAGACCTTTGATTAATAGAAATGTATTTTCAATAAAAGAACATAGTAAAAACATTGGTTAGCTTTTATTTGACTCATCTTTCCTCTCAGCATAATAAATTTTGGCTCTTCTTTATGGCTAAGATGAAAAATGTCTTTTAAGACATGTTGTAAATGCTGTGTATCTTGATATAACCTTCATGTAATAATTTCTTAATATTCTTGTAGATGAATAATTAGATGATTTATGCAATATATATTGAGGTCATTTGATAATGTAACTGGTTATTAATTTAAGAATATTGATACTAACTGGAGAAAGTAATTACCTGGCAACTCTTAAGTAAATTCCTTCCAAGAGCAGCAAAGCAGAGCACTCTTTCTAGAGGATGTTACCACTGTTTCAGAAGCTGAGAGGATTTCTATCAGAATCCAATAGTTTATTTCTTGAAATAAGAGAAAAATAAGCATTTGTTAAACCCAAATAAAATGTGACAGCTTACACAGAATACTAAATGATAAAAAGAAAAAAAATACAGCTAATATTTAAAAGGTATCTGGAATTTTGAGAAAAAAAAGTTTTAATCAGTTCAAAAGACTAATTTTAAAAAAAGCTGACGTGGATTACTGAAGTTGTAGTATAGTACAGAAACCAACTCCTGTGAAACATCAAGTTCTTCCATGATCACATGC
The DNA here is from genome assembly GCF_003945595.2 of Pipra filicauda. NCBI lineage: Eukaryota > Metazoa > Chordata > Aves > Passeriformes > Pipridae > Pipra > Pipra filicauda. Next base: position 183,673 of record NW_024104477.1, read on the forward strand.
GCTTAGAGTGGAGGCATAAACTAAGATTGGTGGAAAGAAGAGCATAAAACAATTTAGTTAAGGTTCAGGACTCTTGCTGTTCAATGATTTGCCTGTTTCAAGGCAACTTCTTATGTACCTTTTCTAGTAACTTACTTCTTATCTTTGGTATTTTTAGAAATCATTTTTAGGTTACAACCCCTAGACATGTTATAAGATATTCAGGGTATCTAGTCTGAATATCTAAGGCAGAGCTAACCAACACAAAGGATGTTTACCTATTTATTTCTTGTATTAGCTATCTTTAGTAATCATTTCTATGAGAGGCAAGACAGTCACATCCCACTCCCGCTAAGGCAAGCATTCCTGTTTTTTTTAAGTCTTTTAATCCAAGGTATGAAAGGGCCCTACAATTTTGTTTTTTGTGGTTTTTTTCCAGTTGCCTATTTTGTTTTAAATTTCCACTTTTTAATATATTAATGGTAGCAGTGCTAGTGTTGATCATTATGATCTTACTTCTTTCAATCATGATAGCCATAGAATTGGGCAATAAAAATAGTGGAGCTACCATTTGGTAATTGCTTCCACAGAGACAGTAAACGAGAGTGTAATTCTGCCTTTTCTCAAAACTGCTAGTAGCTGTTCTTAAGATAAAATTGTTCATCATTTAGCAACAGACATATAGTAAGCACAATTGTATAATCAGTGACAAAGAAGCTCATGGAAGAAAAAAACCCTTACTAGGGATTTACTCATTAAGAAAAACCTAGAGCCCTTTGCCTTAAATGAATGGACAGAACAGCTGCTAAGTGAGGAGGAAGTCACTGCCAATAGAACTGAAATGATGGACAGTAATTTCTGACAACAAGGAAAAAGGAATGGTTCTTTCTTATTTTAGTCTATTAAAATCATGCTGAAAAAAGCACTTTGGACTATTGTTTAGTATATAACCTACACTAGCAGAGAACGAATAGCAGAAAATAGGCAAAAGGATAGAAAAGGTCTTATGAGTTTCTAATTAAATGAAATTAAAGTTGAAAGGAGATTTTTTTTTCCCCAGTGACAGTAAAGATTTAGATTTGTGATGAATAAACTAAAATGTAAACTTTAATGACAAGGAAATATAGTGATATAAAAGATTTGCCCTCTACTTATTGACATAGCTAGATCAATGTTTGATTAGTTCACAGATGGTAATTGAATTAAAGCTTGGAAGTGCAATGGATAGAACATTGATTTTTCCTGTTGACTAATCAAGAAGCAACAATTTAGAAGCTGAGAGAAAAAAGTTTGCCAGAAAAATATAATTGATACTAAAACACAGATTGTAAGGCAATGACAAAATCAATAGAAGACTGAAACCATGCAAGTCTGGGTACCTCTAATTACTCAAGATTATACAGTCTAAATTCCGTTTTGGCTTTACACTACCTATAACCTCATTGATTTCAGCATGAAATTTGATTCAGTACCTACAGAACACTTTACTCCTTTTTGTTTTTCCTTTCTCACCATGACTCTTCCCCTGCTGAAATCAATAGCAGAACTCACATTAAATCTAAATAATGCATGGTCATGGAATACTGATACTGAGTATCAATAAGAGACATTCATATGAAAAATGGGAGAAATAATTTCTCCATTGATAATAATGGCAGCTATAATGATGAGGCTGTTTCTTTGCTACATTAGTTGCCTGGTTTCAATCCAGCTTACAAAAAAATCAATTTACATGCAGAGGCCTATGATAAGGATCAGGACTTGAATAAAAAATCCAGGAAAACAAATCTGCCTATTTTTAATTTCAGCAATATGAGTTATGTCAGTAAAAGTCAGTTGGTGATTCATCCAAGTGTAAAGCTAAGGATGTGTATAAAGATTGTTTTCTTGATCAGTTGAAGCATACAGAATATGTAACTACCCAAATATTTTCTGTAAATGTCCTTCTGAAGCTTTATGCTTTTCTCCAAGTGACTTTGAATTTGTAAAGATGTGTACATTTTGGAGTAGCAGCCTACCATTCGTGCTTTTCTGAACTCATAGTTTTTTGAACAAATGCATCATATTTTAATTTTCTTCTTTTTACTGTTCCACAGAGCTCTCCAATTACAATGTGGTGAGAGTCAGCGAGTACTTACAATGTGGTTTTGTTGTCCCCATATGCCTTTTAAAATGTGTCCAATATCAGGATTTTGTATTGCTCCCTATGTTACCATTTGAACTAGTCTGTGCAATTGTCAAACTTTGTAGTTGAGTGACATTTAGAGATGAATACTTTTAATGTTTCCACATAGTGTACTTCACTTCCCTATTGGAACTATAAAGGTACTCCTTTATTATGCTTTAACATATAATCATTACCAAAAAGGACTGCATTTAAACAAAAGTACTATCAAAATCCAAAGCTTCAGATGTAATTTGCTGAGGCCTCAGTGGCTGAATGAAAATATGCCTGCCTGTCTATTATGCCAGATGTCCCATTAGAGATATGATAGCTCTTTTCAATCTCAGTGATTAATATACTGTGACATCTATAGACGGATGGGAATTGAAACTATGTTAGAGGATGCTATCTGGTAATTTAGGATATGCATCTATCTCTCCATATACATATGCACAAAACTTTTATTTATGCAGATGTAAATGGAGTTCCATCAATTTAGCAAACTTTTATTATACATAGAAATATTTAAAATCTGTCTTGTTTTTTAACATAGTAATTTTCCTCTAGACATTATTCGACTTCCTCTCACTAGCCTTTTGAATAGCATCTATGCTACTTACATACCTCCTACATTATACTAAAATGGAACCATTGCCTACTGGAACCCTCCAGTTCATGAATAAGAACTTACAAGTGTGAAGGCAAATATTTTTTCCCATATTAGAATAAACTGACATTTCTATGAAGTCCATGCAAAATGAGAGACATAGACTCTGGCTACTTAAAGAAAATGAGTTCTTTTGCGAGACTGAGCAAAATCTAGTCAATTACATTAATCGTCATGGAAGTTTACTATGATAAGAAGTATTGTTTGGTTGGAAAAGCTTCAGATCTCCAAGCAGATAATTTCACATACCAGGCATCATAGCAGAAAGTAAGGTGGTTAATTGAAAACTGTGTCTTCTCAGAGAATAGATCCAAATGTGTAAGTAAGGTGACTGATGAAAGTAGAATGCAGAGTTCAAAAGTGAGACATAGAAGGTGGCTCATTGAATGCCTCACTCTGTCTTTAAACAGATTCCTGAAGAGGGGAGAAGGTAAGATACATGCTGGACTTGGAAATTTAGGAATGAGTTTCTCTGTGAAAAAATTATGCAGGGAGCAGAGATTGGTTCAGATGGAGAAATCATAGAAATCATAGAATTGTAGAATATTCTGAGCTGGAAGAGACTCATCAGGAATCATTGAATCCAACTCCTGGTCCTGCACAGAACCACCCCAAGAGTCACACCATGTGCCCGAGACTATTGTCCAAACACTTCTTGAACTCTGTCGGGCTTGGTGCTGCAACCACTTTCCTGGGGAGCCTGTTCCACTGCTCAACCACCCTCTGGGTGAAAAGCCTTTCCCTGATGTCTAACCTAAACCTCCTCAACTCAGCTTCCCTCAAGTCGTGTCCCTGATCATGAGAGTGAAGAGATCAGTGTCTGCCCCTTCGCTTCCCCTCACGAGGATGCTGAAGACTGTGATGAGGTCTCCCCTCAGTCTCCTCTTCTCCAGGCTGAACAGACCAAGAGACCTCAACTGCTTTTTATAAGGTTTCTACTTCAGTCCCTTCACCATCCTCCTGGCCCTGCTTTGGCCTTTCCTATTGGTCCTGGGTAAAGTTATATTTGTGAGACTAATCACTACTGTTACCTGTTAGGTGAGGTTCAGGAATTTTCTGGCTGAAAGTCCTTTCCATCTTTCCTGTAAGTGCTCTGACATCCAGGCTACAGAGATAGGTTTGGTTTTGTGAGGTTCTTAAGGAGGAAGGTGCGTTTTACAGTACTTTGGTTTCTCTTTCTTGCTACAAATATTTATGAAAGTTCTGGCAATTGTAATGTAAGAGCTTATTGACTGAAACAAGAGATAAATAACACTCACTTTTTAATTGTTCATTAAAAAATCCTGGTATTTTCCTCACTTGTTATACATTTTGTTAAAAATGGGTAAGATATTAAAACATTAGGATAAAAATATATCAAAGGCCAGTTACATGTCAAAAGCAGTTAGCTTATGCTCACTGACAGTTCTTATGAAAATTGTTTGTCTAGAACATTTGGGGAATATATACATTGTAAAAAGTAACAGCTTTCCTCAAAATTATTACTCTAAACTCACTAATTTTTATAGAATTTAGTATACAGATATGTTTTTATATAGTATAGCATATACTGTATACATACACACATATGTATACAAATACCTATGTAAAACAACTAGCATAGAATGCTTAATGGTCACTTATGTTGAAGACCAATTTGAGGTGATATGCAGCAACCATAAAACAACACTGCATAACAATAATATCTGAGCAGCTTTCCTTGTCCACAGTCACCTCAAGAAATATGCTATGATTTCACACAAAGTGTAATCATGTTGATTACTCCAAATTTGTACTTCAACTTCTTCACCGTGAAGTCTTGATCTCTAACTGGAAAGACTGGGGAATGTAATTTGTTTGTGTGCACTGTCTATAGAGCATGGGATTAGGCATCTGAGCCTACTTGAACGGATGCTGCCAAGTGTTCATCACTCTTCATATTAAGTCTGTTGCCCTTTGATCTAAACACATACAATTAGGTAATTGTTGTCCCCCATCTTTAAACATTATCCTGGTTGGGGATTGATATGAGATCCTGTCTGTTAGTGATAATTAGTGTATATAGTGTTGTGAATGAAGCTTCATTAACTAAAATATTTTATTTATCTTATGCACTTTTAGCTTCATCCCAGTATCTCTTTTATATTTCTCAGTTTAACCACCTAATGGGCTACAGAGTTTAAGGATTTGTCTATAATAGTTCACAAATCTCTTTTTAGGTCAATGTCCTGGTGTTCATTTTCCATTTAGCAGCTATGCACTGTCTCTTTTTTTTAATCCAAACTCATTAGTCTACATTTATCTGCATTTGTTATCTGCAAGCCAGGTGCAATTTTTTTTACATCATTATGTACTGCATTGCTTTTCTTCATTTGATATTCTTTCCATGATAGAGTATTAGGAATTAATTCACAAGCTCTCCAACTCACTATATTTGTTTTTACTGATTTCAAGAAAAGAAACACTGAGTTTGGTTCAGTAGAATTTATGTAATTATCTACTACAACTTGGACAGATGTAAATCACAAAATATTCATTAATTACTCTATGTTCATGAATTATCAACCATAAATCATTGCTTGCCTTGTCCTGTCTGACATTTACTATTCTTTAATTATTTTTTTCATTTCTAAAATGATTGTCATCCTATCACAAGGAAGAAATTGGCATGATGTGCTAAGGCAAGGAAGCATACACCTCAAATATCAATAACCCTATTTCACATACTTTTTATGAACTTCTTCTCTAATGGTGAATGGGTTTCTCTCATTAGCACAACTGTATATACTGTGTTTCTGAGATGCATGTGCAGAAATATGTAAATATTCTCTGAATGGCTACACATGTGGACGTTTATTTCTTGCCTGCTAATACATCACCTCATCATTCACTTTTTTACTCAGTTTACAACTACATAATTCAATTGAATCATATTTTACTGCTTGGCAAGGTATAGATAGAACTCTGATTATAAATCAGATACTCCCCTTCAGATGTCTGCTGGAAGCACAATTTGCTCTCTATAAAGCATTTTTTGTATGGGTTTCTATCACTGCATTCCGCACAGTCTGATCAAAACACCACCATAAAAATCACTGATGATCTTAAAATGTGCTATCCTGCTGTTTAAACTGGTGATTTGCTTATTTATTTCTTTATTTCACCTTCCTCCTTTTCTCACAAGGAGGAGAGTCCTGACTTCCTTTGCCAGGACCTGACCCTTGTTTGACCATATGCCCAACTCCATGGTTTTGAAAAAATGCACAACTTAAAGTGGTGTTTTGGACACTGTATTTAGTCCACTCCTAGTGAAGTCTGGCCTGTAAGATTTATGCAACAATATCTAGAAATTCACAGGCAGACATAGTAACTAAGTAAATCCCTGAGACACGAAAATCTACTTCTCCCTAGACAAAGATGGTCAGAGTTACTTAACAGTAAAAAGAGTGTATGAAAGTTATCTTTTTATTTACATATTTGCAGTTAGTTTTCTAAACCAGTCTTACAAAATTTGCCCACACATTTTGTGCATGAGGAGCTATTAATGAAAAATACAACTGTGTAAATTAAATGACTGAGCTAGGGAGAGGAAGAGTGTTGTTCTGAGCTGTTTCAGGAACATTTTTCCTGTTGAACGAGAAAGAGTGTAAACGCAGTAGTTCCAAAACTTGCGTAAAACAAGAGAAAGACTCTTGGCAGGTAAATCAGGTCTGCACAGACTGAAGATCCAAGATTAAGTGAAACATGATCATTACCAAAAATGGTAACTACCCAAATAAAACCAACTCTCAGTAAGTTGTTCTGACCCTAACTGCGTTAGCCTTGTGTAAGCCCTCCACTACGAGCTGAATAATAGGTTCTCTTTTTCTGCTCACATACTGAAAAACATTGATATTTTCTTTTAAAAACATCCTCTAGCAGCCTTGTATATTATGAACACTTTTGTGTTTCTTTGTTCACATCAAATCCCCACTGATTCTGTAATACACATTTTTACTTGCATATTGCAATTGCAGAAATAATTTCTTAGGGAAAAAACTGAAGTATAATTTTAAGAGCTTATTTAAGCAAGCATTTTAATATTTATAATACATTTAATCTAGAAGGCAGTTAGATCTTTTCTTGATAAACTGATATTGATTTGTTCAACTGCCCTAAGTAAAATGGATAGTATAATTTATCTTGTTGTTGATTAGTAAATGCTCTGGTTGTGCTGGCTTTATTTTTTAAATGGTTGACAGAATGTTTGGGGGAAACAGAAGATGAAGTATCTTTTGAAAATCACAGCATTAAATTATATTTGTTTTATTATATTTTGGTGTTACGTTTAGAACTATGATCATTGCAAAGATTTGTACTTTTGCAGAATATAGTGATGAAATTTCCAAAAAATAGAATTGATAGTTCCCTTCAGAGAATTTGAAAATTATTTTAGAAAGAAGTTACAACTGTGAATTTTATGCAGTGACGTCTATAATATTCATGTGATAAATGCAGAAACAAATGTGAAATTTATGAAAAACCCAAGTCATTCTTTGTTCCTCAAAACTGAATGAAATCAAAATTACTGCTGGACTATTCTCAAGAGGCTTCAAATGTACTTTTCAGTTATATAAGACTCATTCACCATCTGTCTGCCCCCATATCTAGTCATTTAGCTCTATGATAACTTACTGCAGGGTGCTATAAGTATCACCATTACTTTATTTAATTACCCTGTCTATTTGCACCCCTCTTGACAGTTTGTATCCATATCACTCATTCACTGTCAGCCTACCAGCAACACGGCGAGAAAGGCATCTCTGGCTGCTGTCTCACAACAACCTGCTGCCTTTGGTAACAGCCGTCCTGCATCTGTCCCATCTCCACTGAGTCCATTCTCATTGCAGCACCAGTAACCACAAAGCTACTTCAGCCCACGCTGTCACAGTGTTTCTCCCAAAGGAGGAATGGAAACTTGCCCAGGGAATTTGACATCATGTTTGACCCTGAGCAAAGACAATTATCTGATATAAAGGAAGAGTGAAAGGGAGATAATATATTAATTTTTGTGGAGATAGAGCCTATCCATGGAAAACATCAACAAGGTTCTTTTGCAAGGAAAAAATTGCATGGAATTTCCTTATTCCTCTCGTAGTTCAAGTTGTTCCATGTGGGAGAGAATTCGTCTTCTCATGTAGGAGATCATGCATCCAGGTACACTCTGTGAAGTGGGATTGATACCCACTTAGAGATTATCAATTAAAGGCTGCATGCAATGCTGAAATATAAAGAGTAAATTTGTATGACCAACATGGGCAGGGCCTGTAGAGAGGTTAGAAAAAGAAAACCCATGGGAGAATGTGCAAGGGTTGTAAATGCATTTTGAAAAGAAGCTTCTGTTACTATTCCTCATAATTTCAAATTTTATTATCTCACATAACTAAAATTCTCACAGCAAACCAGCATATATTACTACAAAATCATTAGACTGGCATTTAGTATATCTTTCCTTGTAATCTAGTAATGGTATGCCATCCCTTTTTGCGAGTAATCCAAACAGTGGAAAGTTGAGAAAGGGTTTCCTTTGAAGTCAATTCTATTGTCTTTGTGTGCCATATGCAAGTAGCTGGTCTGGATGTATTTAAACAAGGGCTCTTTATTCTGTGAGATAGGAATCTCTTGGAGAAAAAGAAAATTCCCACATGGAATAATTAGTCATGAAACAAGATTTCCTAGCTACAATAGCCTGTATTGGAGGACAAACTTTCAAATTAATTTTCACTTGTGAGGGTAGAACAGAAGGAGTGCAATGTTTCTGTAGGCAAAGTAAGGAAAGGAATACTCATTTGAAATAGACTTCTATTTTGTTGGTTAAGTTTAACAGTGACATAACATATTGTTTCTAGATTTCTCATTAATTGAATGTAGAGTTTTGAAATGTATCAGAAGTGTAGGTCAGCTATATATATTTTAATTTTACTGGTAGAATGAAACAGAACTTAAAATTTAATGAGAAACGCCTCTGAAGTGGGAATAAGAGAAAAGTTTTTCCAGCTTCCAGTGGTATAGGTCTACAGATGGTAAGATTTAACCCTGCTGATGGGAGAGGCTGAGATAATTCGCATTAATAATGAAGAATAATAAGGATAATAGCATGAAATTATAGATCACCTTCTGTTTGCACCCAGAGTATCATAAATTATTACTCTCTGACATTCAGTTAATCAATGTCCACAGACCCCAGGAGAAAGTTTTCCAGGACTTTTCCTCTTCTGCCTTGTTTTCTGCCTCCACAAAAGGAAAAGTCACCTTGGAGTTTGAATGACCTTACTCTTTTGCCTCAGCTCATTTATAGAAGGATCCTTCTGTAAATGATGAAACAGCAAGCAAACAAAAACACCTTTCTTAGTTATTTCAAGTTAAATACTCAAAGGCATAAGTGCCTAAAATATAGGAAGCAATTAGTATTCTAAGAGGAGACACCATGAACACAATGCTTCACCTTATATAAATAAAGCAGGTAATAAATATAAATGAGGAGACAGAGCTACAGCTAAGCTATGCAGAAGAGATGTAAGAGATTAATGTATGCTAATAAATTTTCCTTGAAGTAAGGAACCATAGCCAAGGAAGGAAAACTTGTCCTAATGATATTAGATAAAAAAATATGGATCATAATTGCTGACAAAGATTCTGAATGTGGAAGCTCCCATCTGTTTTTAAGTGATTTTATCTCCAGTATTTGGCCAACTTTAATATCTAACATATATAAGTGACCAAAATGGAAACTACTCCCCCAAACTTTGAATATGAACTTCAATACAAGAGCACACTGTGAAAATCCCGAAATAAGACACAGAAAAAATCCTGACAATTCTCACTGCAAGTTCCAGCCCAAGACTGGTTATCAGGAATCTTTACCCTACTGTAACAGAAGTAGCAATTAAAAGAAAAAAAAAAGTCATCCTAGAAGCCCAGATGTAACCTAGACAACTTGAGAAACACATGAAGAAACAGTCACAGAATACACATCCTGTGTTTGTGTATTCTTGAGATAAAAATATACTCATTTCCTTCAAATAAACAATCAGTTCTGAAACATTTTACATATTATTTTACAAAACTGGCAAGTAATGCAGCATTTTTAATGTCCTCATAATTTAAACAAATATAAATGCAATTGCCTTGAATGAGTTGAGATTTCCTCAGAGTACTCTAAGCCAATACAACCTTTCTTCTAACAAAGATGCAAATGAAATGGCTTCTTGTTCGATAATATATCAGGCAGGCTAGTTAACCAGTCTCTTACTTCTTTGGCTTTGTATTTCTTTTGGATTCTTAGCAGAATTAACAAAATCAGAGCCTACAATATAAAATGTTGTCTAATATTTACTGGATTTACTATTTTTTTATTGTTGGGAGAAGCAATAATTTAAGAAAAATAATTATACAATTGTTTCCTAATTTTGAAAGAAGGAACTCTTGATAACTCTTCAAAATATTTATAACTGTATGAGGTAACCACATTGATGAACTCTAAATATTAATGTCTTTTGTGGTTGCAAAGATAGGTGCAAGCCAAATTACCTATTTTGCAGGCTCTTGCTGCTGTGATCCACTAGTCTAGAACATCAAAAAGAGGTTCTTTAAAGTGTATGTACTAATAACCCTCCCATGAGTAGTTCGTCCAGTCTCTGGTACTTAAGTATTCTATCAGGACTTTGGCAAGACCAAAGGTTCCAGTTAAAGAAAATGAAATTAAGTTAAAATCAAATTCTACTCACTTAAATTGGACACTCCTGTAGAATTGCCAGAATTGGCACTCAGTTGTTCTGAGACCTCCTGCATTTTCATTCAGAGAGTAAGACTACTAATTGACAAAATTTAGTTCTTCAGGCCTTATACTTCAACATGATCAGTGTTTGGTTCAGAAATTTGATTTAGATTTAAGTCACATAATATTGAGAAGCTAGCCCTAAAACATTGTGAGAACTCCATTTTATGATACTTTTTCTTTAAGCAGATGGCTGATTTAGTCAAGAATCTAAGCTTTCTCAGTCAGCAGACCATTTTTCAGTAAGGTAGCAATCCACTGCTTAGTACCAGAGTGGTGTACTTATGTCACTCCTTTCTGCCATTTTACAACTATTCTCTTAATTTATCATAAATAGATGATGAGTTGATTACACAAGGGTAGAGTTACCAGAGATTAGGGGTTATGCGTAAAAGACCTGGTGCAATGTCGCCCAACAGCACGCTTGACACCTGGTGAGATTTCTTGGCATTTATTAAATATCAAATGGTGACATTTAGGAAGGCAAAAGCACTTAACCTGCTACTAATAAGCTCTCAAAATGCTATTGCCTATATGAGCATAACTAAAATAGCAGCAAATATGTGTATGTGTACACAAGCATAAACACACATACACCAGAAGCTGCAAATCACTAAGCCGTATGCTGGCCCATGTATTATTTAGCATATTATTATTCATTCATCATATTCTGTCTTCAAAAGACTATAACATATGTACAACTACTCATCCTCTTTGCCCATTCACACCATTTGGTTCTGGGTTACCTGCTGATACTGATGTGCATACTGGACTTTGATTTTGTGTGTTTAGTTACACATCCTTTAAAAATATGTTCATGGGCAATTGGAAAAAATCTGAAACACTTCAGAATCTGAAAAAAATCCCCTTTTTTGTGTCATTTTATACCTGCACTTACTTTTTCAGAATTTATGTTGTCAGCCTTTTCTAAAACTCATTTATTGGTCTTATTACTCTGTAGATGTGCAGCATCCACGTAAGATCATCAGCAATGGGCGTGCAAGATTTTGACCCTATATGTGTTGATAGTTCACTGAAGAGTTCACTGAGGAGAGATTTGGAGGGAGTGTTTTGTTTCAAACCTTCAAAACAGGAAGAATTTGGTGGCAATGGACCTTGTGCAAACCTGAGGGGTTTTTTTTTCTTTTAATTTTCAGTTTAATATTATTTGGGCTGAAATTGTTTCTAGTTTGAGAGTGTGTTATATCAACCAGCAGGTGTTTTTATATATGAACAAAGCACGATGCCTTGCTAAGAAAATGGATCACAAATAACGTGTTCCAGATATGTTATACATTATTCTTACCTTGGACTAATTTGGAACTGTAATATTGCTTGGGAATATTTGCTTGTAATTCCTGATGATATATATTCTTTGCTTTTATGTATCTACTGCTCAAAATTATTAAGCAGATGCAATACAAAAAAAGATGCAATAGAAAAAAATTAACGGGGAAAAGATGTGAAATAGGAATGGGCAGAGGCAGTTTTTTGATTTTTATTCTCTGGTGAAACAAGCTGTCTTGAGAGTTCTATCAGGACATGACCTGCCAATGCCAGCTTTTGTAAACCTGGAGAGCTTTTGCATATATGTTAAAATGGTAGGCTAAACAAAACCAGGCTTGCGTCCATTGTAGTTTTTTTTTTTCTCAATAGCATACAAATCAGCAAAAAGAATAGGGATTTTAACTAAAAAAATGGTATAATGCAGACTTGAAAAAGACAATTCCTTGTTCTTATATTTGTCAAACTGTTAGTGGGAACTGGTAAACAGATAAATCATGACTGATAAACTATTAATGACTTTTTGTAGTCCATAAAAAAAATAAAATGTAAACAGATAAGAAGACTTTCATGAAATTCTGGGATAGTCTCTGAAGTGTCAGTGACACCTTTGAAGGTGGATGCATAGACCAATTTGGCACATACTGGAGAGAAGAACCAACAGAGTCTAAAAATGGTAAGAAAATGCACAATGTTATATACAAAGTGCAAGTTAAAAAATTTGTATCCGGGTCTTTGGACTTTTAGTAAGCTGTAGACTGAAATTACCAAAGGAGGGGACATGACTGCATGAATGGAGGCCTTGGAAGAGACTAGAAGAATACTCAGGGGTAATACTGTGACCAGTATGATCAGCTCCCTCTGAATTACTGGCTGTAGGCTAGTATTACTTATATGCCTGTGATTCCTAGAGATCATTTGTAAATTAGTGTACTAAAGTTTCAGGAGTCTCTGCTATACCTAAAAGTAGCTTTTGGGATGAATCAGCAGGCAAAAGAAATCAAACATAGTGAATTCACACATTAAAAATGACATTAAAAGCAATATGTATTTATACAAGATTTCTAGCTGTGCTTTGACATTACCTATTTGCTGCCATCACCCCAAATTTAAAAGCTGATCATCAAAAACAAGTGAGATAGAACAGACATAAAATGAAGCTGCAAGATTAATTTTGCCCAACCTTAATTGCAATGATTTATCATTGTCCAGTGGGCATTGCAAAAATATTAACAAATCTCCCAGAAAGATTAATCGGTACCCAGTAATAAACTTAGTCTCCACATCATACATAAAATTAAACATGAAGGTCCCTGATGAGACTTCAATTATTATTTAAATACTTTTATTATTATCCCCTTAGTTTTTCCATTTTGCAGAATTTCCATGTCTGCTTTAGCTTTAAATGAGATCATATTTGTGCAGAATTGTCTTGACAGCCTCAAGAACACGCAGTGCTCAGTGCTGCTCTGCCATGATCTTGACCTGTACCATTCTCATATCTCACATCATAGCAGCAGAAGCCAGGAGCCTCCTGAGGTCCTTAATGGTTACTTCTTTCCACAAAGCTATTCTCTGAGGAGTTCACCATCCCACAGCTTCTGAGCTGGTCCAGTTGCAAAAGGCAACCACTAAATGCTGTTGGAGTGATATGAGCAAACTGGTGCAGAGAGAAACAATACTATGATGGGTAGCACTATTAAGGAATACATCGAGTGCAGGTAGCTGGATATGCAGTGCAAGCTGCTGGTTGAGCTCTGCATGGCAAGAACCCAAGACAAGAGACCATGAACTACTGACCCTTTGTGTAACAAAAGACACAGGGACCTGTGGCCCGGCCAGGGGACCAGAGAGGAGCCAATGATTCCAGACTTTCATCCCCTTAGACTGAGGATATAAAAACCAAAGGTTTCCTTTTGTCAGGGTCCCTCCTCAGAGGTACCGGCTCAAGCTGTTACTTAGTTATTGCACCAATATTAAAGGATCCAGACGTCTGATACTGCTATGGGAAATCTGCGGTCAAGCTGGTAAGGAAACCTGGTATGATTGCATGAGCGTGGAGTGTGTGTAGGGAGTCAAGGTGGGCACCCACTGGTTCCCTGGAGCTGTTTAATGTGAAGACAACTGCAAAATCCAGTTAGGTGTTCTGTGCTATGTGCAAGCAGAGGAAAGCACCTCACAATGATCCCAAACTCCTGAGAGATGAAGGGAAGCATCCAGTATTATTCAATTATTTATATCTTATCCAAAACTTACTCTTGAGCATAAGCAAGTGACTCAGGACTTTGATTAAGGAGCCCTCTGTGTTTAGCATATGCAGAACTGAATCATTTTTGGAAGCAAACCTTGACTAGTTATTTTCTTTCAAAATGTGATAGTAGCAAACCCACATTTTTAAATGTTGCCTTTTGTTTGAAGCAATTGTAATAGGTCATGAATACCAAGTGGGTTAATGCCTTCCTTGTTCAGACAACCAAGCTGTCCTTCAGGCTTGTGGCACAGCATGATAGGCATCTGTAGGAGGTGAGTGCAATATCTTGCCACCAAGAAGGGCTTTTCATCCTGTTTTCCTTGCTGGGGTAATAAGAAAGTCTGAGAGATTTCCTAGGAAGGCTGGAGGTGGGCAAAGAGGAAACTAACCTTTGGGCTTTAGGGATACATAAAACCGGGCTCTCCTAATTTAGAGGGGCTTCTTTTTCAAACAGGTAATCACACATCGTATGTCATCATAGGAGCAGCTTCATAACTACAAGAAATTGAGAAATATCTCTCCTTCTCATAGCTTCAACTGGCAAGTAATGGATGTTTGTATGACATGATGAATTCAATGAGTTTAATCCCTTTGGCAAATCACATTTCACAACTTCTGACAAGAAACATCCATTAACTGCTCTTCCTACCCTCAGGTAAATTCTTTCTGATGCCTTTAATTAGACTTTTAAAAATGAACTAATCTTTTTGCATGACATTTTCTGCAAAATTCCATTGCGAATAGAATTTTATCAAATCCTCAAAGGTAGTTCCTGTTTGAAGCTTCATCAATAAAACAAGTAAGTAGAGATATTAGGGAAATGCAAATAAAGTTAGAGAAAATTGTGCAAACATTTCATAATCAACATGTTTCTTACAAGTAAATTGATAGTTAGGCTGATGTCTCCTAGAGGATCAAGTTTGGTTTGCCTTGCAAAAGTAATCAGATGGCCATACCAGTAATCAATATGGGCTGAGACCTGGGTGACTTAAGATGTTCCTTGTTTATGCTCTTAGCTGCTTCTTTTTAGGAATGTTCTTCTCAAGCATTATCTGTAGTAGAAAATCATCCAGAGTTATAATGTATAGCTTTTAATAATGAAGTAGCTGAGAACTTGCGCATCGACACAGACAACAGAGTTGATGCCTGTCAGCATCCCGATTGTGTGTCTTATTATTACATCCCCCACCTTTTTCTATAGATGTGAATTTTTTGAAATGATAGAATATTTGGTTGAAGAGTTAAAATAAAAATAAAATAATACATAAAATAATCAGCAAAAAGTACAACAATAAGCAAAAAAATACTAAATTACAAATTGACACACTACAATAAAATGATAAACTGAAGTGCTGGCTTTTCATTCAATGTTTTATGGATGTGCTGAGATTTTATAGTGTCTCCTGCTGTTAACAGCTCTTGGGCTAATTAGCAGATGCTTAAAATCTCTAAAGATTTGGCCCAGAATTACTAATTACCTCCTCTCTGTCCCAGACTGAAGAGAAGCTGTAAATACAAGGCATGTGCCATGTACCTGTCAGGCATTCTCTCCTTACTCATAAGAAAAATCACATAAGATTGTCTGAAATACTAGTTTTTGATTGTCTTAGGATGTGGGGTTTTTTTAAAGAGTTTGAGACTGGTCACGTTCTCATCTCTGACCCCTGACATTTCAGCATCTGATGAACTGAATGGTGGTTTGATATCAGCTTTTAACTGAATAAAATCTTCAGGAGAAATGTTGAAAAGTCATGGAATAACACCCATGCTTATAAAGAGCAAAGCTGCTCATTGTGTTTATGAAATTCTTATGTGCTGTTTGACACCAACACATTTAGACCTTACAAAAACCAACCAACTAAAGCTCCTCATTTATATTGGAAGCTTCAGAAAGTGATGTTCTTAGCTAGAAGACTGATACTCTGTTTAGAAATGACTGAGGTTTTACAAAGCTACCTTTCTGCATTTTAAAAAATGCATGACAAAGCACTGACAAAGGACTCATCTTTGAGAAAAAATTTTTCTCAAGAACCTACATTTTAGGGATGTTTCAGTGTAACTACAAACAGGTACTTGTGTGTGAACATATGTACAGTATAGAAGAAACACCGTCGTGGTCTGAAGTTCCTGTTGTTTTTTCACCTATTTAAACTAAAAACCCCTTTGTGTAATGAACAGAAACAGAAACACTTACTTGCAGTAAATCTAGTTTATCTAATACTGTTACTAAATACTCATGGCGTGTGTAAGGCTCTGACATTTTTTTTTAACTACAAAGCTTTTTACAGAGTAGGTTGTCCTTGTTAGCTCAGCTTACCATAACGACAATCAAAATTGGACCCATGTTGCTTAGAGCTCCATTAGTCATGGTGATTAAAACACTTATATCTATCTATTGTTAGCTCAGTCCTACACTAACATCTCAAGGCCTAAAAAAACTCTTAAGAGTATAGAGTGGTTCTGCATGCCAGAGGTAACTGTTTCAAAAGTCTCTTGAAGGAGAGGATCGTATCAGATCAGTTAGATGCAAATTCATTAAATTCTGGTGAAAGCGTTTTGAAGTTAAGCTAATCAGATTTTCACGAAAAGGATGTTGAACCTCTCACAGGATGGCCTCTTCATTAGAGTTGTGCATAGTAGTAGCACCCAAATAGTGGCTCTGACCTCTTTCACCAACCTAGAGTTAAAATTTGTTCCTGGCTGTGCTGGTTTTGACTGAGATAGGTTTACTTTTTTTCATAAGAGCTCATATGGGCCTAAGTTTTGGATTTGTGCTGGACACAGTGCTGATAACACAGCGGTGTTTTTGTCACTGCTGAGCAGCGCAGAGTCAAGGCCTTATCTGCTTCTCACCCTGTCTCACTAGTGAGGAGGCAGGAGATGCACAAGGAATTGGGAGGGGACACAGTTGGGACAGCTGACACCAACTGACCAAAGGGATATTCCATACCTTATGGCACCATTCTTAGCACGGAAAGGTGGGGGAAGAGAAGCATGTGGGGACATTTGGAGTGATGATATTTGCCTTTCCAGGTAACCATTACAACTGATGGGGCCCAGCTTTTCTGGGAATGACTGAGCACCTGCCTGCCCATCACTGGGAAGTGGTGAATGAAGTCCTTGTTTTGCTTTGCTTCTGCATGTAGCTTTTGCTTTACCTATTAAACTGTCTTTATCTCAGCCCACAAGCTTTCTGACTTTCCCCATTCTCTCCCCCACCCCACTCATTCTGAGCAGGGAGTGAACAAGCAACTGTGAGGGGCTTGGTTGCCACCTTGGGTTAACCGTGACACTGACCCAAGGGTTTTATTTTATTTGGAATAATCTTAATGCTTAATTTTAAGATTTGGAGTTAAACACAAGGAGTGTCAGCCTTTGCTGGTCATGTGCGTTTTAGGAAGTATGGGAGTAAATGGTGGGGAAACACATTTTCTTAGCCAGTAAAATTTTCTTCAGATTGTAGAGATATGGACTGCTACCAACCTTTTCACTTTAATTGACATCTTTGTATTTTTAATATCAAATCATCATGATGAATCTTGAAGATGTTACACATAGATATCCTGATTTATTTCTTAATGAATTTTTATGGATATCTTATCAGTAAGCTGGAACCAGTCCTGATTGAGTTAGTCTGATGTACTTAAAAACATACTAAGAATAATGAATAAGCAGTACATAAAATCACAAACCTTAACATAACAAAAATTAGGTGGCATTCTGTAGTGTATTTTATGGTGATTTTTATGGTGGCTCAACTTTTCTACTACACTTCATCCTGATGAAAAAGGGCATTGTTCACACCTAGTGACACTGCTGTCTGGATGGTTTCATTATTGTATTAAAATAAAATAATTTTCACCTGATATTCAGAGGCCATATTTTTCCAGCCAAGGAAGCAGGCCATTCACATGCAAAGGAATAGGTCCAAAAACTACAATAATTAAAGGGATCTTTAACTTAGAAGACAAAGTCTGGGGTTTTACCAGAAAAGAGGAATGGAAGCTCTTACAGCTTTAGATTTATTAGATTTATATTTACTTAGATATAAATACTTACTATATTTTATTAGATTTATATTTACTTCTCAGTTGTGTACTCATGACAAAAAAACAGTTAGACAAGAGAAAGAATAATATCTATCTATTCGTATCTTCCTTATTGACACTCTGCTATGAGGTCTACATATATAAGTGTTTTCTGAGAACTCCAGATTGAGTATGTCCTATGTTGGTTCAATATTGGTTTCTGCAGAAGTAGTAGTAGTAAATATGAGCATGGGTTTTGCACAAGGAAAATGCTAGTTCAAATTCTGAGATATTAAAACCCTTATCATTTAGAAAGAAGAAAGCAAAGAAAGTTTTGACTTACAAGAAGCCGTGACTTATCTCCATAGTTACATCGTTGTTAGGTTTATTAATGTATTTGATATTTGTCCTTGAGTTATGTTTAAATTTTCAATATTTAAAAAATTTAAAAGTTAGTTTGACTTTTTGTAGTAGATGTGTAAGAAATTAAATGGCCAGAAAGATGAAAACAAACATCAAAATAGGTGTTTGAAATGAAAAATATAAATTTGCTATCAGTGTTTAGGATTCTGCTTGCCGGAATTTGCTTATATGGAAAACTTTAAGCAAGTTAAATTATGTCAAAATAAATCTGTCATTCTCTGTCATGCTGTTTTCTTGTTTGTATTGTTACTTGCATGCTGTCAGTCATCAATGTGAAGTGTGTGAAAACGCATGGATCACAAACATTCTGTGAATGCTAGTTATTCAGCTAGCAGACATATTTCTTTCTGGTTTGTAATTTAAATACAAAATTGTGTGTGACCTGTGGCCCAATGCAGTGCATTGATCAATGCATAATGAAGAATACTGGAAATGTGGACTGAGTAACAAGCAACAGCAGAGATTGAAATTGCAACTAGTAAATTAGCAAACATTTGAATGTTTGTTCCTAGCTTACAAAGTTTTGAAGCAGAGATAAAGTTTCTTTGTTACTTACAGATATATAAACAAATTCTTTGAGAAAAGACAAACTTGAAATAGACACAAATGTTAGAAATTAAGGCAATACCATTTTCAGACCCCCCTACATTCCAGGAAACTCTTTACATTAACAGTTTTTATATTTTTTCTGTCCTTTGTCTACTCATGTTTATTTAATGAATTTCTCATTCTAACAAGTAGATGGCATCAAAACTCACATCAGAATTTCTTCAAAAATCTATACAAGACATTACAAAGATCTTTGGATTGGTTTAAAATCGAATGGAAGGGAGGGTGAGGTGAAAAAGTAGTAAGACTAATGTAACAGCAAAGTAAAAAAATAAATTCATGAAAACTTAAAGAGAGTCAAGAGGTACAATTGTTCATGAATATTTTACATTAAGATTTGAGTCGTCTTTTGAAAGTTTGGCACTTAAAGAAGGGATCAGTCTCTAACTCTAATCTAGCTAAACTGGAATAACGAATTGAAACTGAACCACAGAAAACCTAATGTTTTATTGTATTTGCTTTCTCATTGAGCTCACAAAGAGCTTCTCTCTTCTTTTTCTATTAAGGAGAGATGACTAAAAGCTCAACTTACATATGAGTTCCTCTCTCTCCCTGATAGAAGAAGAATAAAAAATGAACAAACAGCTGTTACAGCCATAAGAGTCTGACAATATTAAGCCTAAGCAGTGGTCTAAAGGATGTTTATGAAAGCTGGAGCATATCGGGGTATCAGTAGCAGACCATAACGGGTAGAAAAATCAGACAAAGGCAGGATAATCATGATGCCTATGCTGAATATAGTAGTAAGTCATGTATACTTCCTACTATCATGAGATATCCTAATTTTTATCATGTGATGTATTGTAAGTTAGATGATTTAGAAAAATATCAGGCACCCAAATAAATCCAAAGCCCACTGTATTATTAGTGAATCAGATGAATTCAGTAGTTACAAAATGTTATAATTTCTGTTAACTGCAGATTTTTAGTAATGCCACGTGATGCACAGAGCACAGGTATTACAACCGTCATATCTGCCTTGACCAAGCTCAGCAGCAAAAGAAAACAAAAAACCTCATTCCAGTCCTGAAATTGAAATTTATGGTAAGATAATTAATCATTAAATATTTTTATTGCTATATGAAGTAGACATTTTTAGGGGAAAAGGAACTGATTTTATTATATCTTGCTTTTTAAACAGCAATCACTAACATACTGGAGAGTGTATGTGTCAATGGCTAGGTGGATGAATGGATGGATGGATGGATGGATGGATGGCTAAATGAATGGGCTCCAGCATGAATTCAAGTCTGCTTCAAAGGCAGACTTGTGCCTTAGGGTAGGCCCAGCTTCTTCTGTTATCATAAGGAAACCAGAAACATATCAAAATGATTGTCATGGCAGAAAGCAAGTGGCAGGGGACAGCTGAAAGAAACCCTCTGCTGCCTGAAACCCAGATCACATTGAAAATATTTGAGTTTATATTCAATTTATGTGCAAAGGGGCAAAACAATGACATGCTGCCATTTTTGCTGTATTATTTCTGATTAGGCTGATGAAAAACACTCGAAATGCTCCAACCAAAGAAAGAATACAGTATCCATTTGTCAATGTTATTGGTACACAAAGAAGTAAGGTTCACATGAGAAAAGATTTCACAGTGAGATCTGTAGCTGATGGTATATGCTAGCACACAGAAAGGAAGTTTTGGGGTGGGATAAAAAAAGAAAAAAGGCAAGGGATAACTCTCCTCAGAAGTCAGCATCTGGAGGCAGTCTCTAGTAAAGCTTGTGGAAATGATAAAGGTGACGAGTGATGAAGATGATGATTTTTAAGCCATGTTTTCTCCCTAGTGCAATATGCTTTACACTGGCACTTGCTCAGACTCCTACAGCTTGATTCTTGCATATGAGGCTGTTAGTACTGATTGGAGTATGTTAATCATGTGCCAGTACAGCATCCTGGGCTTTTAATAAGTTCCTGTATGCATGTATTATTGGATAATATTTACAAAGAATTTCAGTGGTTGTTATCTACCTTATTTTTCACTGCTTTTATCTTTCCCTCATATAAGCAAAAACCAGAAAACAGGAGGTAAAGGAAAGCAAAGTTGGAGTCACTGTCCCTGGAGGTGTTTAAGAAGAGACTGCCATGTTCTAGTTGCCAAGATGGTGTTGGGTCAAAGGTTGGACTTGATCATCTGAGAGGTCTTTTCCAACCTAATTGATTCTGTGATTCTGTGAACAAAGGGCAACTTTCCACCAATGGTATTTTCTTACCATGAGAAGAGTGACAACAAGAACACTGGTTTTCCCAGTGCAAGATCACGAGACCTGCTCACAAGAACAGCAGCGTGGGAACCCAAGGGAGGTCCAGGGCCATAGAGGTGCTGAGAAGACACTGCTGCAACAGCTGAGGAGAGAGGCTCCAGATTTGCAAACAGTGGAGCTTTAGCATTACTAAGGCAATAACACTAAGACACCCAAGGTACAATGCAGCAACATCAGCCTCCATATCCTGAGATTTGAATTTGAAGCACCTTAGAAAAGATTTTTTGTTTTCTTCTCCTTTGTCCTGCAAAACTGAAATTCCAGTGAATGGCAAGATGTGGGTAGATTTTTAACGGAGGATAAATCAATTCGCAAATTAAAAAGATAAAATAGACATTCTCTTGGGTTATATCCTGAAGATAAAGCTTTAAAATGTTTTTTCAAAGTAATTTGAAATGTTTTGACAATTCACAATACTTCTTTTTGGATTTTAACATTTTTTATTTTGTGTTAGAATATTTTTAAAACTGTTTTATTAACTTTATCTGAAACGTTAGTGCCAATTACACTGATTTCTTCAACTTGAGAAAAATCTAAACAATGAGTGAAAAAATGTCTTTGATCAGTCTAAAGTACAGTGCTTTACAGTCAGTGCTGATGTACAATTCGGTGGCTACTGTTGTCTGCTTCCATAGAGCAAAGGAAGATCAAGCTCTAAATATAGAAATTTCAGTTTTGCCTGCTAACTACCCATTTTTAAATGCATTTCAGTTTTACTGGCAAATGTTCCTACCTGTAGACGTTATAGCATATTGGAATGAAAAACTTCCAGATAATTCATGGTTTAAGTATAAGCAGATTAGTAATAAATGAAACACAAATAGATGCATTTACTCTGGGAAGCTCCCAGACTAATGGACACACAAAATTGCCTAGAAAGATGCAGAAAATGTCAGTGACATTCAATGTGTATGGTTGAAAGTCAGTGGCAAGTTACAGAGAAAATGTATTACATTCCAGGAGAATAGCTATTTGGAGCAATATTAAAAAAAAAATGTTAGGAGTCTGTTTAATGGGAAGCAGGAACTCATGCTGCTCTAGAAGCTGGGAAGAGGAACAGAATGAAGGCAGGATGTGAGGGATGAAACGGTGCGATGGAAGACAAGAGAACAAGACACAGACAGATCTTTGCTTTACTTGGAGGCTGAGGTGGAAATTTAGAGGTCATTTGTTAGGTGCCAACTGAATGCTGTTTCTTTTTCCCTAACACTTATTTTTTTTTCACAAGGAATCACAGAGTCCAAGGAATTTGTAGGCAATATGCAGCTAGTGGCAAGAAGTTTAAGGGGATATGCTGGGGGATGGAAGAGCTGAAAAGGAGACTAAGTAGGACTTTCATTCACTATGCAATAACTGGAAACATTTTAGTCAGTGTCAAAACAGAAGCAGCCTTCATTCTTTTTGTGCCGTTATCACAGGAAGAAAACAATATTTAGCTGAAGAATGACACATTTTTCCTTCAATATGTTTTCCTGGGGTGCTCTTACATAGAAGCTTCCCAGTCAACTTAAAGTAAGCTTGAGTATCCTTTTTTTGGACAAATATAAGGACCTGTATATACATTTGTTCCAAACTGTCTCTTGGACTCATCGCTGGGACTGGAGAAGTGATTCTCCCCCTGTACTTAGCACTGGTGAGGCCGCACCTTGAGTACTGTGCCCAGTTTTGGACCCCCCAATTCAGGAAGGATATTGAGGTGCTGGGGCAGGTGCAGAGAAGGGCAGCAAAGCTGGTGAAGAGTCTGGAGCACAAGTCCTATGAGGAGTGGCTGAGGCAGCTGGGGGTGTTCAGCCTGGAGAAGAGGAGGCTCGGGGACAACATTATTGGTCTCTACAAGTACCTGAAAGGAGGTTGTTGCCAAATGGGGGTTGGCCTCTTTTCCCTGGCAACTAGTGACAGGACAAGAGGACGTAGTCTTAAGTTCTGCCAGGGGAGGTTTAGGTTGGACATTAGGAAGAAATTCTTCACAGAAAGGGTGATTAGACATTGGAATGGGCTGCCTATGGGATTGATGGAGTCACTGTTCCTGGAGGTGTTTAAGGAAAGATTTGACTTGGCACTTAATGCCAAGATCTAGTTGACGTGGTGGTGTTCAGTTGTTCAGTCATAGGTCAGACTCAATGATCTCAGCGGTCTTTTCCAGCCTAATTGATTCTGTGATTCTGTGATAAATGAGTCTTTTAAGGTCCTCCCCTCCAAGAAAAAATTTATAAAATCCCTCAAGGTCTGAAAGATGGGGAGATTTTTAATATCTTCAAACTTATGTTATATCTGTAGCTCTGAGACATTTCCCAGTAGGTACATTCTGAATCCTTTGCCAACGATGAGTAACTTATTGTTATACAAACTGTACCATTAAATTTACTGTGACATGTCTTTTCTACCACCTTACTTTGGGTCTTAATGAAATTTGAACTTGGATTGTTTCCATCTGAGTCTGGATCATTAATTTTGTTTGTGTGATGGCTTATGCTTCAGCTCATCTTTGTTGTCTCGTGTTATTTCTTCTGCCAGTAAATATGGGTTTGGGGAGGAGCTTGCTCTGTTACAACTTGATGTGAATGCCCTTCCATAGTTGTACTAGCATATTTGGTGCCTTACTTTACTCTTTCTGACATATTCAAATACTATTTTAACATTTTTTTGTTCTTTTCCTTCTTTTCTTAGTCTCACAATGAGAAGGAAAAAAATGAAACTAAACAAAAACCAAAACCTCAACTAAAAGAAAGGAAAAAAAGAAAAAAGAAAAATAATTTCAAGATATTTATAATCCACTGCAGGATGAATAACTTGACTGTTACAAAGACTGTGAAGGATCACTATGAAAACATCTTCTGGGATCTTGTTCTTGCAGACTGGTATATGATACTGGAATTAAGTTTAAAAAAATTAAAAAGTGGAATAGCTTTGTAGCAGTAAAACCAGCTCTACAGTGTAGTGCCCTACATTTTCCATATATTCAAAAAGTTTTAGTAACTTCTAGAATGCTATAGATGTTAAGGATGACAGATGTTAAGAATAGAAAGAATATTTATAATGAAACCAGAGTATAATTTAATAGTAACATGAATTTGGTAGGTTATTTCCTATGTTTCTTCTGTCACCCTGATCTCCAGGAAAAATCTATTTTTAAAGGGTAATAGTTTCATTTTGGTAGTCAAATCAAAGTGATTTGCAAAATGTTTTATGAGCATCTCAATTCTTAACAAAGCCTGTTAAGACTTAGTCATTAGTAGATACTTATATAGAGTGCTGTATCCTTTAAGTAAGTGTGGTTTGTTAACATATCTTTAGCTAAAAATAATAACTATGATGTATTTATATCACTGTCCAAGACAGTAATCCTTTCGTTATGTAAATAATATATTATTTTGCAACTGGTACCTATAAGAGATTTTAAATTTGGCATTGCTTTCCATCAGATGTCATCTGCATGCAGTATACATTCCCTATCTCCTCCCCCCGTATTGGTTCAAAGTCAGAAGTTCAGCTGATTGAAATAAATAATAGTACATTTTATTTTTAGCTCCTGCTATAGGTCTTCTGTATCAAGATGTCAGTGAACTGAAAGGACAGAAGGTAAAATCTCTATGACAAGGGTGAAGTAATATCTTTTTCATGGGAAAAGCAACAGCATAACATAACCCTGCCACACAATACTTACTGGATGGTTTAATTTTCTTTTCAGTCTGTGGTTTCATTCTCTTTTCCATGTTAATAATTCTAAGAGACAATCTGTAACTGTTAACTTTCATCAATGTTTGTAATGGACAATATTCATCAAAAACAAAAAAGGGATAGTGAAATGTGCCTTATTTCCAGCATACACATAAACTTCTTTGTTATTGATTCTGGTCCAACATCTTTAGGTAAAAAGAAAAAAGACAGATCTCCTAGATCTAACAGATTATCTAAAATCACAGAATTCCTTGACACTCTACAGAACTCACTTATGTTGATATTACATTGCAATTTAAAATACAACAACAAAAAAACCTGTGTCTTATGTTGGACTGAAAAGGTCTCTGTACATTAGTGTACAGGGCTGCACCATTTAAACTCTGCCTCATTTAGAGGGAGATGAAAAGCACAGACTACATGGATATATATTTCATCCTTCTCTTCCCAAGGGTTTGTGTACCTAAGTCAATACTATTATGATTCAGAAGTTGGATTTCTTTCTTGGGTGATTTCTTCCCTTTACAGAGGTGGTCTTAGGACATTTCTCTAGAATATGAGGGAGACAAATTTAATGCCTTCTTTTTCAGAAATGGACATAAACCACACCCTCGATCTTCTGGGAGAACATCCTGATTAAAGGACTCACATACAGTGCTGCAACACTGACCTGGAAAAGCAATGCAGAATCCTAGTTGCTGTGTAAGACAGCGAATTTTACCCAAATTCTGTTAATGAGTTACATGGTAACACATACTAAACTTTGCTAGTAAAACGTCATTCATTATCAGGGATGTGATGTACAATATTCTGACCCATTTCAAGTTGATCTTCACTGAGGAGGGGAAGGGCTGTGCAAAGATAGGCAGTTTGGCTTTTTTCATTGTATAAATAGCATTTTATTTTAGCAATTGGAAAAGCTTATTCAATTATGATTTTTCAATTTTCTTTAAAAAATTCTTCATTTTTTCCCCTAAGAAATTGTATCAGTATACATGAAGATAGCTGTACAATATTGGGAAAATTTCTCAGGTATCATAACCTTAATCTCAGGTATCATAACCTTAATCTTAATTTCTGAAATACTATAATCTGTCAATCCCTGCACTTTTATCTAGACTAGTATTGTATACTCTGCTAGCTTCCTTTCCATTCTTATTATCCAAGAAGCATTTCTTTTCAGCTTCTATCTACTTTCAGTTTCCATTAGAGCTGAGATTCATTCTCCTTCCTCTATCTCCTACAGATTGTCCTCAGGCCACCTCATCTTGTCCCATTTACAGATCGTATCAGTAAACACCACCCCTGAACTGACACCTTCTAGATCTACACATCACACTTCACCTTTTGCTGTCAGTCTGCTTTCTGTCGCTGCTGTGCTGCTGCCAACTCAAATTCAAACTGGCAAACTAGTGCTTATGCTCCCAAACCCTGCACATGTCTAGTGAAATGCGATTTGAGTGGCAGATTACCTCTCCTCCATCCCTTTTAAACATACAGCCAGTACTGCAAGAGCAATCGCAATTTTTCTCATTGCTATAGAAGGTCCTGCAAAATACATAGTCAAGGTTCAGCTGCACAACATGGGAAGCTGTGAGTTGAACAGAGTCAAGATAGAAAGATCTTTTGTCTATGGCAAATATTACTGATTTCAGGATCCATTTGTGGAGATCCAAGTCCTGTGTTACTGAGGGAATTATTTCATGCAGGCACAGCTTTTTTGCAGATGATTGATGCTTCTAGATAGCTCATCGTTTTACTTCTTGGTCATTATGTCAGTAGTCCTTGCAAGGGAATGATGGCAAGGCCTGCCATTATCACTCTGTAGATAGCATCGGTTCTAATATCACAGAATAAACTATATTATAAGTAGCAGTGGGGAAGATTGCTGTGTGCTGCATTTTTATTACAGATACTATATCATTGTAATGTATACATGAGAGTATCCCATGCCCTTCAATTGATCAACTATGACATATGGAAATATTGAAATAATTACGAGTTGAGAATACAAGTATAAAGATCCTCCAAAATTGACTGAATTTCTGTAATGCATAATTAAAATGTTCATGTCAGCAAATGCCATTGATTGTACTTGATAGTGTGCTATGCTACTGTTCCGTTGAACTGGCAGAGACACTAGCAAAAAATTGTTAGTTTTTAACAGAAAGGGAATGGAAATCTATTTCATGTTCTCACTTTGTCTCCTTACCTGTAATTTGACTTTATACATATATTCTTTAAGGGTAAGTATTGACATCCAACACACTTCTGAAGAATCTATAAATAAAACAATTGTTGAAAACTTCCTTGGCTTTCTAAATGCTATCAGTCAATAGAAAAGTGAATCATCTCTCTGTATCATGAATGGTAGATAATGTTCCTTGCAATAATTCTTACATCTGGATAGTCACTGTCCAACTCTGGCTACATAATAGATCATAATTGTGTAGCCTTAGAAGATACAATGCTTAAGACCCGATTTCACCTCAGTCAAATTCAAAACAGTATAGTATGTCTTTCTTAAAGACATTTGATTCATGTCATACTGTGATCATAACCAGATTTAAGTTCCTAAATGATACGATTAAAGCAAGTCTTCTAATATATCCCTTCTAGTTTCCTCAACTTGTTTATCTTCCTCGACATGGTTTATTCATCACTTCTATGATTCTCTAAATCTGAAATTTTATGTGTGCCTCACTCTACTGCTCTCCCAGTGAAATCAGCAATGGCCTAGTATTCATACACTCACTGTCTAGAAATCTATTAGTACCTTTCTTCTGGGTTGGTAATGATGCTCTATATTCAGTATGTAGATTTTCCTTCTGGGGAAGTATAATTAATGTCTGAGTGCAGTTCCACATTTCTTTTGTTGAAATGGGTTTATCAGCTACAGAAGATACGGTGGCTTAAAATAACACTTGAAATAACTGAAGGTTATTCACTTTCATCAAATTAGGAAGAGAAAGCAATGCTGAGTTTGATTCAGGCTTTTTCTTTTTTTCTTTTTTCTTTTTTTTTTTTTTTTAATAAATTCTAAATTCTTTTTTCCTATATATGAAGGAATGCAGCAAAAGTCTTTGGCTTTTCAGTGTCCCATAATTTTTTTCAATGCACACTGAAGTGAAAAAGTCTGTCTTCAAGTTTTTTTGAAGTGAGGGAAGGCAATGGGAGAAAAAAGAGCAGGAAAGAGTGTTTCCAATAGTTAGGCTTCTGCTTTTGCTCTTTAGCTCCAGGAAACTTCTTACCCACAAAGTGCAGTATTGCCCTCTGTAAGGTAAACGTACGCAGGTGTTCTTCCCAAGAATACCAAGGCAGTGGAAGGATTAAAAAAGGTTTATTTCAGATGCAATCACCACTTTTTTATGATGTGGCATGCACTGGACCTTCGGGGGCAAAAGGCCAGTTCCTGCCCCTCTCAGGGCCCCTTTTTATCCTCTCTGTTTCTGCCCCACCTTCCCAAGGCCTCTGTGCACGTCCGTTAGGGCTCTCTCTCTCCTTTCACATACCAGAGAGAGGCTGAGAACTTCTCTTGCTATGTGGCAGGGTGAGAGCATTGAAACTGCCTTTGAGAAAGAGTTACCATTTAGGTAAAAAGCCTTCCTAGAGAAAACTGAGTTTCTAACTTTCTGTAACAAATTCTTCCAGAGTTGTGTCTATTCATACACCCTCTCCATTGGGTGCTGGTATACTGGGCAATTAGCTGTTGATTCAGTCTTGAATGTCAGGCTGGGAATGACATGTGACAATTGCAATGCCATTTAACTCAAAGTTCAATGCTATTCAGCTCAACCTATGACTTTTCAAAAGGTAAGACTTGCCTCAAAAAGAATGAAGAAAATATTTTTTCTTAATTAGCTCTACTTGACTCCTGAGATGGGTCCTTTCTCATTGAATCGTTACACTCTGATCTATTCTGTTTGTTTTGGGAACTATGTGTGATTTTCTGTATTGCGCATGAATACTGATGCTACAAATAATAGAGTTTGAAAGTACTCGGCTTAAAAAACCTGTGCACACAAAAAGATGTACAATAGTTTTCAAGAGGATATTTCTACACCAACTTTACGCTGCAGCCTAGGTGCAGTCCAGCTTCTAAAGGTACTTAAGCAAAAAAGTATAGGCAGATGCTTAGTGTAATTTTCCAGCATCAGTTGGATTCAGAACAAGTTTCTGTTACTTTAATGATTCAAATCAACTTTCTTTGTGCATGAGATTTGTATTTGCCAGTTCCTTATGATTCTAAAAGGAAATTGAAATCATTAGTGCAAGGACATGAAACTCCACTCGATGCATTCATGATGCCTGTGACTAGGCAGTGCTTTCAAAGATTCTCTGCAAGAAACAATTACAGTTACTGCAATCTTTAAATGTTTTCTAACAGCATGGAACAAAAATATCTAGAGGAACATTACCTACTAATTTACATACAATGAAAAAGGAAAATGGATGTTCTTAACCCAAGCATTTAACAAAATAATTCAAAATGTATCTTATATAAATGCAGCATGAAGCCATGCGAAAACAATACTTAATGGTATAGAATAGAGTTGGTATGTTTTTGAATTCAGTCTTTTGAGATTTTTTTAAATCACAGTATAATATATTGGAGCACCTCTTCAGAGATAGTGTAAGAATTTGAGTATAATTTAACTGATTACACAGTTGTTCCTCCATTTGTTGTATGAAAGATAGAACTCTATTGTTAGCACAAAATAAAAAGGTAACTGATCCAGTTATGAGAAACGTGACACAGATATTTTACATTCAGGTTGTAGTAGAAGTGGACCATTCGTATTACAGAGAGATCACACTTCACTTCTAGTGTTGCAATATAAGAAAATATATCAGTGTCCATTAGAAATCCTGACATCAACAGCCAACACTGATGTCAAGGTTTTGACATACTGTGGATGTGGGATTAGTTTAGGTCAGGGAAAACAACAAGCAATGTGGAGATATTCCCAAAAGTATCCTCTACAATGAACAAACATGTATTTTAGTGAAAGAAACCACAGCCAGGAAGAAAGGACTCATCATACTGTGTTTAAAAGTGATGGAAATACAGCAAAAATTTCCAGGGAGTTTTCCAAAGCATTCTTGACTTAGTTGATAGAAATTAATAATCTGAAGCATCCCAGAATTACATCTTATATGACTATATAAATGTATAAAAAATAGTGTAAATCTGATAGTGTACATCTGGACATTCCATATACCTCTGAGTATGTTCACTAGTATCCCAGCACTAGTATGTGCTGGGATGAGAACAGGGTTAATAAATGCTTTGTTTTACCCTTCTCCCAACATCTTGCAAATGAATGCAAGATCAATGGTACTATTACTGGACTTTTTTCTGCATCAATATATTTCTGACAATGTGTACTACGAGCATAAGAGGATGACTTGACCTCTTTATTGTAGTGGGATGTGGCAATTAATTTTTTATTGAAATTTCAATTAGCTTTTCTGTTCCTATAATGTTTTACCTAAATCCTCTTTTTAAGTTCTTACTGAGGTTACCAGAAAAGATCATCTAAGCATGACTGTGTTAAAAAGTAGAGGTAAAGAAAACAAATTATTTCTATTGTGTTCAAAATTGAGGTCACTTTAGGTTAACTGAATCAGATTCCTTGAAGAGATGGAGACTTTCCACATCATGAAGAATCATTCAGAGAATTCTAATTGAAAAGAGAAAGACACTAGCCTCTTATAAAGAGAATAAGATACTAAGATTAGTACAACTGAGCAAGAAAACCTGAAACAGATTTTACAGACTGTTGCTTTTATGACCCTTATAAAAGAAGAATTGCCAAATGAAAAACAATGGAGAAAAACCTGCAGATTACAACTTTATAGTAGGCTATCTAGCATCCTGGACCAACTAAAGAACAAAGGAATTAGGTCTTATATTTACAATTCTTCTGCATCTGATAATACTTAAATGATAGCGGAAATGTTAATGACAAACCTACTCCAAAATAAAAAATGTTGTTCACAGAGAAAATTTTAAACTTCTTTTGGCAGTGACTACAATTTCTAAGGTAAAGATGATTTTTTTCTTGAAAAACTGCTACTTTTGTTATGTATGACTTCCTGAAAAACATAGTAGTTAACTGAAATGTTATATTATTAATGAAAATTAAAACACTGCTTTTCCAATCTTTAGCCTACATCATGCAGAAGATACAGTGTAGTGAGCAATGAAGCTACTTTGAGGAAATGTATATATGTTTAATATACAAAATCTGAAGTTTATTAGCCTTTGTATTGTATAAGTGGTAAACCAGCATTTACATGTAAAATCAGCCTTACTCAGTGCCAAAAGCTATATTCAAAAATATAACATTATTGCAGGGTCCTCTGTGAAAATTTGTGCCATTTGTCAAGCTTCTTCTCTGAGATGTGAATGCATTTAAGGAAGAGAAGTTCACAAATTACACAGTAATATCTTCCATAATAAAGCAACTCATTCTTACTGTTCTAGCTGATGCCAATAAGCCAATTTTCAGAATGATAAAGCCAATATAACTCATAGGGCATTTAACTCCATCCAAGAAAGGAAGAATAGATAGATGGGTACCTGTGCATGTGCCTTTGTTGCAGAAAAGTGTTTATCAACTATTTCAGTGGTATTGAGTTCCTTTCATGAAGTGCAGGGGAAAATAAAAAGAGGAGTTATGGCCTATTCCGTACTGAAAGAAGGCTTTGAAAAGACATAACAGGAAGAAATTAATGTAAGCTTAGGGATTCAATATCTACCCTCTGATTTGCAATAGCCCTGGAGATTGGCCTGGAATTCATAGTCGATAAAAATGAATGCGAGTCCTCTTGCCGGCCACACAGGTGGACACTACATAGTTCCTGTGTTTCCAGTCAAGGATAACAATGCTGAGCAATGGATAAAATTGCTCTGTGGGTTTTGAAACAACAATCTGTACCTCCAGAAAAAATGTATTTTTCTGAGTTCTTATATGGCCTATAGGGATACTACAGAGAGAGGAAAATTGTCAACTATCTCCACCTGTAATCAAAGACAGTTGCCATAGTAATGGCACCTCATTTTTGTGTTAATGGAGGTCAGAGCGGAATGTAGTTCCCAGCTATCTCTTTTTCAAAGTCTCCTGGAGCTACTCTCTTAAACTTTGCAGATGCACACTTGGTAATTTTAGTCAATTTGTACTCTGTTTTTAATCTTCTAAAAGAAAATAGCTCAAAACACATCAGTAATACTGCTGCATATCCATACATGAAGAAATCAAGAGAATGAATAATTCCTCTAAAGAAACATTCTACACATGCATTTTCTCACCTAGCTTTACATACCTGAAAGTAATTAAAATCTATGATTATCCAATGACAATAGACTGATACAAACGTAAGGGCAGTTTTCTCTGTTCCTGTTGTTTTCCCATAAACATATCTTAAAAACTTTGCTGTTTAAAACTTACATTTAAAGGTAAAGGAACATAAAGAATGTTTACTTCTGGGACAGTGGTGGAAAGGGTTGATGAAGAAGTGCCTACACGGCTACTTGCTTAGCCTAAAATTATGCTTGTACTCAGCGTACCTAGGATTTTTTTTCTCTAAAACTTTTAACCATTCAATTTCCCAGTTTCTGACTGTTGGTATTCTGACTGTCTTTGGAAAGTAGATATTGAGTTTACTTCTGTTCTCTGTATATGAATTTTTTTTTCCCTCAAGTTTTGTATTTCCTGAATATGCTTGATTTTAGCATTCTGTTCTTTAAAAGTCAGAGTCAAACTATGATTTCTTTTGGTGTCCTTCAGCTGTTTTCTGTAGTAAACATTTATCACAGCTGTTTTCTTAAACAAACATCTGTGGTCGTTTTGCTGGTATAGGCTTAGCCATATTCTTCAGCTACTCCACTGGATCTTGGGTAATATTTTTTGGTTTGCACCTGGAGAAACTCCAGGCCTTTGTAAATTACTGGAATTATTCAGATGTGTGTTGTTTTTCCTTCTTTGAAATTAGGTCATTTTGCTTTTCTATCACATAGCCAGCATATCTGGCAAGTGATGCTGCAGAGTAATTCAATGTAGTTTTAGCAAACAGATTGCCCACTCAAGAATCTCAAGAAGGCTATGAAAAGGAGAGAGTGTTTTCTGAGGTTATTTTTTGCACGGTATATGCTAGAGTCCACATGTGATTTATTTATTTAGAATTTGTGGGTAAACATATACTAAAAGCAGTTACTTGTTCCTTTTCACAAAAAGTAAATCTTCCCAGTTAGCTGGTTGAGATTTTTACTTCATAAAAGAAGGTCTCCAATAGTCAATGAAAATTACTGGTTATGTGAATATTCTATATTTCTCTCACAATTTATCTTATTTTTGGATAATCCCAAATACGGCAGCATTATGTAACCAGTTCTCCAAGTCTTCTTTCCTGCTGCCAGAAAAGTGTGCATGAAGATCTGGAATGAATTCTGGGTCTGTTTTTCTCTTCAGGTTGTCTTTTTATTACTTTAAGATCATATAATGAGACATCTGTGCAAGAACTCTCTCAAAGGCTGGAGTTTTGTCAGAAATGTTCTCCTGGGTTTGAAACCCAATTAGGTTTACGGGTATATATAGTTAGAAGGAGAAAAAGAGAGGGAGAAATGAAGTTTCTGACATGTATTAAGGATTGCTATTCCTTCTCACCTGAATAAAACTCAACCCAGAAAGGCAGGAGAGATGATGGGTTGATGACAATTTATATTAAAGACACTATTGGTTGTTAAAGTCACTAAACTCTTAAAATGTTTATGGATTATACTCAGAAAACAAATATGATCAGACTTCTGTGTACTGTCAACACTGTAAACAAAAACCAGGACTTTCATTGGTCATGCTATGGTTTTTTGCAATAGTTACCATAAGGAGAAAGAGAAATCCGGAGAGAACACCAGACTGCTCACTTTATTAGGTCCTCACAGATCTGATTGTTATGCATTTGACATTACCAAAGGTCAAAGTAAATATTACAGTAACATTATCTCATTCAAGTTTTTCCTGTCCTTGATTATCAGCTACATTTGAAATGTTTCAAACTGCTTTGTGCTGTTACTGTTGGAGAAACTGTACTTATATTAATCTCTATTGTCTAAGAAAGCAGAAAACAGAGGAACAGGTCATTATCACGTGCCTGTTTTTAAGGAGAGACATACTGTCATTTCTAATTAATATATCTATATTAGAAAAAGGATATGAGATTTTTAAGCAATCAAAATAGCTATATACCCCAAAAACATAGAAAAACCCACAACCCCTCAGCTACAAAATTTTTCCTATTTATATCAAACAGAGTGTTACAAAGATTTCAAATTCAACCAGTTGTACATCAGGCTGAACAAAAAGATCAACTTCACTGCAGTTTACATCCCCTTTTCTTAAAATTGCATGCAAGGAATATGCCATTGTTGTGTTTCTATGTACTGCTCTAGAAGCATGAGTTTCTGTGTCTGTACATTATTTTCTAAGTAGACCAACATAAGCCTCCTGTTCTTAAAATATTCTGAGACTTGGCTTGCTTAAAGAAGAGATGACACATGGCATTATCTGTTAAGTGAGTTTTTATCTGTCGCTCTATAATGTATAAGCTGTGTGATTGACATATTTTCAACTATCATGCAGGATTTACAGGTACTTATATTCATGAGTAGGTCATCATGCACAAAAGAAAAAGTGTCTTTTATCACATGCAAGTTTTATTACTGTCAGGGTAAGTCGATCTTGTTGTTTATCCATAGGCCATTTTATTTTGCTGTGAAAATTGCTTTTGCACACAAAGGTGAGGACAACCTTTATTTAAATAAATACCAGAGTCAAAGCATCTCAGTTGCATGCCTCCATTTTATTAAGACAAATGTCCTATTCACTGTAATACCAACATTATCCATTATAGTGTCTTCCTGTTTCCTGTCCTGGAGAGATGAAGTTTATTGTTTATAAAGCTAACAGACAAAATACATCTATGTTTTCAGCCATATTGGAAAAGAGCAACGATTGCTGTATCCTTCAAGACTTGAATTCCCTCTCTCATACTATTTAGTTTGTACAAATGCATCCTTTTCCTGAGAGATGTTTTGAACCAAACCACTTCCCCAGTATGTTCTATGTGAATTTGCTTCCTGATTACCAAAATGTTTGGAAAATTTAGCCATCCAAAAGAAGAATTATTTGGGGAATTCTTCCAGGGAAAAAGACTGTAATGCTGCAGATAGATCCTGCTTTTTCTACCTACAGCGGTGAATGGCACCATAACTGTCAGGTGAGGTTCTCTTCAGGTATGCAGTTTCCATTAACTATGCTTTTTACCCTGTTTAACTATTAGGTTTGACTATTTCATATGCTATCACTTGTCATCTGTCCATGACTACAATAGTTGGCTGCTCCACTATCTTATCACACTTTTACAGGTAGACCTTGACTACATTAATAACCTAATTCTTTAATTAGTCAATAAGCTATATCAGCTTGCTGAGCCTGCACGGGAGACTTGTTAAAGTTACCAATTTTTGTTAGACTGAACCTGCAGATTAAAATTAATTCATACTTTTTACAAAATTTATTGTTTTGGCTCACTCTCCTTTTCTAAACCTTTTTTTTTTTTTCGGATACTTAGATAGACTGATTTCCATATTGTCTTTTCCTCTGCACTTCATGACTCTACCATGCATTTGGGGAGGGGATGGGAATGGGAGAGGTGTGAGTGAGAAAGAATGGGGCTTTTTAAAAGACACTTTAATTCATGAATATCCTCATATGCATTTCTGTTCTCTTGTGCTTGTGATTTGTTGGCTAGGTACATATAGAAAAGGTGTGAATATCATAGTTTATCATATTACATAAAGTCCTTTTCTTGATAATGAGTTTTTAGCAACAGCCCACTGTTTACAGGGGAGTGGAGCACAATCTTGAAATATTCCTAAAAGATTAATACCCTTTCAGAAGACAGGATCCAATTTTCCATAATATTATCCTACTAAGATTCAGTTTGCTCTGAATATTTCCAGACAGTTGTAGTGATAGTCTGATTTTAATATTTCAGAACCCTCTGGATATGATTTTTTTCTGAGTTTATTACTATGCCAAAATGCATCTTTG
This sequence comes from Pipra filicauda, assembly GCF_003945595.2. Taxonomy (NCBI): domain Eukaryota; kingdom Metazoa; phylum Chordata; class Aves; order Passeriformes; family Pipridae; genus Pipra; species Pipra filicauda. The sequence goes on from NW_024104477.1 coordinate 219,935, forward strand.
ATTTAAACATATCAGTAGACTCTAAAATAAGCTTAGTTTTGAATTTTTGCCATACTTACCAAATTGTTTTGTTTATTATATTCAGGTTGCCTTTATTAGCCTAATTTTGTGGTGGAAGTGATTCGCTAATATTAAAAACATGTCATGATCTCTAAGTTTAGTTCATAAAATGATCTCTTTAGAACCTTACAATGGTACTTTCCTGGAACAAAGATTATAATTCAAACCTCAGTGATTCTACAGCACTTCTTAAATCTTGAAGTTTGCTTTCTTCTTCTGACCTAGATGAAAACTCTTGCACTGTGGAGGTTGTATGTATGGTTCTTTCAGCCTTCTTTGTTCTAGAAATATATCATTGCAATTTTATTGATGTAACAGATTTCACTAGTTTCTCTTTCCTTTATTCACTAGCTCTTGTCCTAGCCCTCTAAACATAGCTACTGCAACAGTTCTCTGTTGCTTTGGGGAGGCTAAAAAAAAATAAAAATTTTGAAACCATCTGACTTTAAGCAAATTCCTCCCTATTCAAATACTTATTTGATAAACACTGGCTTATGAAACAAAATAGTTTTAAACCAATGGAATTTCAAAAGTCCAACAATATTATTTTGTTTTCCTTGTCCCTCTGTGATTTATGTTGTTTGTCATTATTATATTGTTTAGTCTCAGTCTTTGGCCTAATTTATGTGGCAGTGATGGGTATGTTACCCTTTACTCACCGCTTGGTGATTCTTGTGATTAACTCTGAAGAAATTGTCAGTAGCTGTTGCAGTTTGTGCTCCCTTTACAGAAGGATGTTGAAGTCATACATGGGAAGGGTAGTTGCAACATTGTTGGTAAAAGAGAGTTGATACGCTTCCCTGCCCAATAAATCTGTAGTAATTACAGAGGCTATACAGTGGATAACACTATATGTAAGGTGTGTATACATAGCAAAGGAAAGAATTCTAAACTTTTGAGGAGAACACAATTTGTTTTAGAAGGAAGAGATGGGATAGAGTCCTCAATTGCTACCTGAATAGTGTCCACTGAAGTAGCATGTTTCCTTGGGATTAATTTTGCCTCCAAGGTGATTGTGATTAGTATTGCTTCCTAGATGGTTGATAGACTAAGACTAGAGGCCTTTTTTCAATCCACCATAAAAATGGAAAGCAAAACTATGAGTGAGACTTGCCCATTAAATGCAGCGAGAAGAAAACTATGTTTAAATTGGAAGAGCATGATTTGGACCTCTTTCCAATTTGTATTTTATTTTAAAGACTAATAGTAATGGGAAGCTCCATTCTGAAATATCATTGAGACACCTGCTGTTCTTAACCATTATAACCCTGTAAACATCAACAGTTTTTAAACAGAATATCCTCTTTTGATTTGCCTCTGTGATATCATTGTCATTTTTCAGTGGAAATCTTATGGCTACAGGTAAAGAATAAGCTTCTAAAGAAAAGAACTAGTTTCCATATAAATATCCAACCTAACAAAAACTAGAACTACAAAAGTGCTTCTCATAGCAAATTTTGTTGAAAATAAATAACTGCCTAGAGAGCCTTAGTAAGGGCTTTCACAAAAGGATTCATATTCTTGATCAACACATAGGAATGGATTTACAGTGAGTGCTACAGAAATGCTTGTGTTTGCACTTGCAACACTGTTTTTACTGTGCATTTTTACATTTTAAAGAACCCTTCAAACTCTTTTTCAAAAACTGTGGAGTATACCAAGATCTGAAAACTTGTTCTATTTAAGTGGAGTATTTTAATTAGTGAATGAATTACTGACACAGCCCAAGTTCTCAGTCTTGAAGTTTGTTATTACCTTCTATTACATGTTTTTCTCTTTCCTCTACTTCCTCCCTACTCTCATCTTTTAGGGGAAATAAAAATGGACAAAATGGTGCCTTATCCTTTTATGAAATCGGACCTGGAAGTAAACAGCATTAATTTACTGCAGAGGATAGAATCATTTTCAGCTTGGAGGAGACAAAGGGGAGACCTCTTCATAGTCTACAACTTCCTCATGAAGGGAAGAGGAGGGGCAGGCACTGATCTCTTCTCTGTGGTCACCAGTGACAGGACCCAAGGGAATGGCCTGAAGTTGCGTCAGGGGAGGTTTAGGTTGGATATTAGAAAATCGTTCTTCATCCAGAGGGTGGTTGGGCACTGGAACAGGCTCCCCAGGGAAGTGGTCACAGCACCAAGAAGTGTTTGGACAACATTCTCAGGCACATGGTGTGACTCTTAGGGATGGTCCTGTGCAGGATTAAGAGTTGATCCTTGAGAGTCCCTTCCAACTCAGCATATTCTTTGAAGTGTACTTCTGGAAGACTTTTACCCACTTACCAGTTATTCAAATTATTTTTTGGATGATCAGCGTGGTTCTGTCTTTTCTGTAAACATCTTGGTCACACAGAAATAATGAAAGGAACCACAAATAACAGCAGTGAAGATAGAAATAAATTGTATGCCAACAATTTTTTAGGAAACACAGTTGTCAAACATCAAATACATTATCTTCAAAGTTTATATTTTGGGAGGTGTGCCTAATTCAGAAAACAGTTTCAGATAACTTTGAAGTTTTTTTCATTTTTGTTTTTGTGTTTGTTTGGTTTGGTTTTTGTCTAAATTTGTTTGCCTGGGGGAAACTGAATTAAAAGCAATAAAATTTAAGGTTTTGGGCAAAAAGTCATAGAATCATTTAGGTTAGAAAAATACTTCTAGGGTCATAGTCCAACATATCATCCATAGCAGCAGAAACAACCTGGAATGTCGGTCAGCCAGAGGAGGTGATAAGGTTTAAGCACTTTAGACTTTTCAAAAATCAGAATAGGAACTTATCTTAAAAGAATGTTGTGTGGTGCTCTCTTTTAGGCCTTGTATTTTAGGCCTTATATTTTAAGCAAAATCCAGATGGCTTTCTGATGCAGGATGATGGCTTTAGATACTTGATCATATTGAAATATATACTTTTAGAGGAGTGGCATATAACAACATAAAAGCAGACAGTGAGGCACAAGAACATTGCACATATTGCTGAGATTGCATTACTTTTTCACAAGAAACTTGGTGTTGAAAGAAACTACTGCCTCTGAGAAAATGAGATATCACTTCCTCCATGTTGGAGTAGTTTTGTGTTCCCTTTCTATAATTTCTCTTTTGCTCTAGACTTAATTCAAATTTTTCCTGAAGGAAAACAGAGTTCCTTCTCTGTGATTTCTGTCTTAAGGCATAGTCTTCTAATAACTGCTCTCTGCATCTGGGCATCAAATCTGCCATATCAGCAGGAGGTTACAAGTGCCTTAAGATATTATTAACATGTGTGTTTCCACTACTGTCCTACAGAAACTGTTGTGACACCATATAATGAATATTTGTTTAAGCTGTCAGTATTCAGTTAATGTTCCAATTTAACACTCCCTATACCTGGGAACTGTGGGATAATTTATTTCCCCATATTTCAATTCACTTTTATTCAGTAAAGGAAAAAAACTCCAGCTATTGGGTTGAAATTGCTACACATTTTATAGATTTTGTTCTTTTTGTATTTACATCAGTGGAAGACAGTTTATTTTAGGAGGAAAAAATAGATTGTGGAAAACACATGGAAAAAAAATCTCTGTGTTAACAGACATGAAACTGAAAGGACCCTGGTGTGCAAGGACAGAAAAATAACTGAAAGCAAACATGTCTGAGATGGGGGGTGGCTGCTTTTCAATGCAGCAATTTAGTTCCCTTCCCTGCCTGTTCATTCAGTTCTGTGTTGCACTCAGAGTCCTTTAGCTTGGGACTGACTTACTGAAGCATATTCTCAGCTGAGGTGAGGAATGAACTGCATTTCTAGCCTTTATTTGTGAATATGTGTGTGTGTAGCTCATTGCTTGGAGGCTGTTCTAGCAGTTCTGTTTGCAGGCTGGTTTCGAATCAGATTCTCCTCCTACCTCTTACCAGTGCAGGAGAACAGAAACCAAGGGTCTTTGATCAGATAAAACACTGCTGTGAACGCTACTTTCAGCTGAAACTCACTAAAAACCCTTAAGACATTCTGTAGTCTTGGGAGAGACAGGGACTTTAAGAATTACTATTTCTGGAACCCAGAAGATGTTCATTCCTTTTAATGATGCCTGAGGCAGAGGTAAAAACAGCTACTGTAATGTGCCCACTCTGTGTCTGCCACTTGGAAGTGCTGCTGAGACTGAAGAATTTTTACAGCATCAGCCACCTAAATGCACAAGCACAAGCACAGGGGAGACATGGATCTCATTTAAGCTAAGTATAAATGGACCAAATATATAGGGCAAACTTGCCTACTCTGTCCTGTGCATTTGTGAGGATAAAATATAATTGTGACCATCATTTTAGCAGTGATCTATTTGTATACTGGATCCATCACAAAGGCCTCAGTCCTACTAACTGGAAGGGCAGGATGGAGCGTAATGCCTGGTTGGACTATTCCTATTCCTGTGGAGCAGTGTGGTTTGGTTCTTACCAAACTTCCCATTGCTATCCCTAGGGATGTATACATGTGCTTGGTTTTAAACAATAAAATAATAAAGGCTACAAAAATGTATAAGGGTCAATTGTCATTAAATACGATTATAAAAGTGCATGTCTCTGTGGCAAACGGATGACTGGTTGCTGTCTGTAATGGGCAACTGTTTACACAATGTGCTTTTTTATCATTATTGAAAAGTAGTAACTGAACCTTTAGAATGAATATGGCTGCTCTTGGTTTTTTCCTAGTTTCACTCTGGATGTCTTAGGGGGAGGCCCTTAGCTGACAGTGCTCAGGTGGGGGAAATTTCCAAAGCGTGGATTTGAACAGCTAGAGCGGGATCAAGAAAACAGGTAGCTGCAGAAGTGGTGCAGGCAAAGAAACAGGCTTCTGGGCAGACCTGGAGCTAAGCTGCTACAGGGCAGAAGAAATGAAACTTTTATAAGGATTCAAGAGGACTCAGAATTCAACTAAGAAGGCCGCTAGAAGTTTCCACACTAGAAAATAAAACTGGAGGAATGGATCCTATGCGATACTGGACAGAGGACATTCTTCCTTTAATGCTTCATCAACGAGTTCTCGTGTTCATTGTTCAGAGAATTCTTGTTTTAGGTTGCTTCTCCTGTGACTTAATATGAGTCATCTTTAGAGACCAAGAATACTTAGGCTGGTTTAAACTCCTTTTAAGTTTCCTTTTAAGGAAAATAAGGTACAATTCTATCTAAAAGTTCTGTTTTCCCTCAACAAGCCACACTTGTTGAGGGAAGACCAAGAATTATTGAAAATAACAAAGTATGAACAGAAATTACCAAGTCAGTAAAAAAATTACTATTTACTGGATAAAATACTTAACCTTCCTGAGCTTCAAAAAACAACACCTAACTTTAAAAAAAGGCTCTTGAACTGGTCAGAATTAAAATCTAAAGGGTGACCTGCATAAATTCAGTGATGTTAGTTGGTTTTATTCTGTTTCTCAGTATTAACATTTGTCTTCATAACATCTCTATTTGACACTTATAAGTGTTTCTAGTTCATCCTACTTCTCCACAAGAAAACATCATTTTAAAACCTCTTATTTTGTAGCTCATAGCCAACCTAATAATATAAAAAATTTAATTCAAATGCCAACTAAACAATAACTTTGTTTTGTCCTTGCATTGTATCATTTCAACACTTTAAGCTTATTTACTATGATGTTTCCAAAAACGACTTCTTATTCTTTTCTGATGGCATTTGAATTATTGAAAGATTGCATCCTGACTGCAAAACTCACAGAATGTCTGAAAGAATCTAAATCTATTCTAGGCAGTATAAATAATTCATTCTCAACTCTTCTCTCAGCTGTGGGAATGCTGCTGCTTATTTACAGCACACTTCAAGGGGAAAGAAATCCCAGCTTGTTTTATTAACACTTCTCTGCTATTAGGTAAAGCTGGTCATACATTCCTATAGTAGCTACTGAACTACATTTACTGTGATAAGCTGTGAATTATCTTTAATTTTCTGTTTATAGTTGCATTGTTCTTCATTTGTGAACTGAAATTAACAACTTTGGGCTTTTTTTTTCTTAAGATTTAAATGATATAGTAATATCAGAGTTTTCCTGTAAGGGATCCCCCCCCATTCCCCTTTCAGAACCAAAGACTGAGAAGGATGTGGGAGGCAAGACTTCAAGCTCCTCCAGGCTTTGACTTCTGTCTGCCTGGTTGAGGATAGTAACTGTATCCATGCTGATGGAGTGCTACAGTCTGGACAACATCACAGCATATTCTGAGTTGGAATGTTAACATTCCAACTTTTGAATGTTTCTGTGAACCAAAATTGCCCAAACACTTTTCAGCTGAAAGTCTTAGACTTTTTTTTCTATGCAGGACTCCCTTCTTCAGAACTGACAAGAAATTCCAGCCTATCCTAGCCAGTGCCCTGCAATAACTTCATGCTTGATTACCTTCCACAACGTGTTCTGATATTACTGGTAAGAAATGTAGCTTGCTGGATTCCCTTCAATAAAATATGTTCAGATAGGCTCTGACTATTGTGGCTAATTCCATCTGAAGAAATAAAGGGGAAACTAAAAAAAAATGTTTAATATGCACTTACCAAGCTTCATTTTCTACGTTATTGGTATAGGAATACTTTAGAGAAAATACTATATGTAAGCTTCCAAGTTTAGGTATTTCTTTCATACTTCAGGTTGAGCATCTCTATGTGCAAATACGAAGGTAAATGTTAATTGTTAAGGTTAACAGAGACCTCACAGACTTTATTTTGCACTAATGTGTGATATATTTGCGAGATAACTTAGAGGACTGATACTGGAAGAAAAGGTGCTGCTGCTACAACTATGTTATATTGACATTTATAAGTCTTTTCTGTTACATAAATTGATAAATCCATAGCTATAGTTCTGTTCTCTGCACTAGACATGCTATTTCCCTCTTGCAGCTGTAAATCCAGATAAATCCTATCAATTAGTGGAATAAACCACACTGAGTATAGGATTATCCATCTTTGCTCAGAATAAATGTAGTAACTGTTTCAGAGAAAAGTATTTCACTTAATACTGGTAATTATATAACTACTTTCTCAAGGACGTGCTTGCTCCTTTGTTGCCTACAGGTAATGTTCCCTTTCAAGGAGTTTTCTCTTATGATTAGTGTTTATTTCTTAACACACAGCTGTAGATGTTTTCATTATACAAAGAATCTCTAACTCTTATCTCAATATGTATCCCATCATACCTGTCTTACAGGTTAACTGAGGTCTGCAGAGAAGTTCCTTGAAAAGTGGATACAGAATGCTCAATGTCACTGAGTGGCTATTACCTGCAGTAGTTATGTCAGAATCATTCACATTTCTGTTCTTGACATTTCCAGTTCGCTCAAGTCAAACACAAAACATTCTAATGTAATGCATCTTCCTTTTTTTTTTTTTTTTAACCACTTCTGTTGTTCTGTTGTGTGGGTACCAGTGACACAGCCAGGAGCAGTCTGAAGAGTAACAAGATTACAGAGCCCTGGGAATTTGCTTCCAGTGGACCCCTACATGCATGGCAATAAGCAGTGCTGGGGAACATGCCACCAGCATGATTAACTTCTTCTGTAGTATCCCCAAAGGGATCTTTTGCACCTGCTTAGGCAATCAGCAGCAAACTGATGCTTTTCATCCTGTTCTTTGTGCTCTGCATTCTAAGCAGCATCATTGTCTTCATCTCCTAAACTTACTGCCTTGCTGCTGAGGGCTGTTTGAAAGCCTTCAGCACATGTACTGCCCACCTGACCACAGTCAACCTGTTCTTCAGGATCATTGTCTTTGTTCCGGTTCCCATTTCTCAATGAAGACAAAGTCACCAGAGTGATCTATACCCTGGAGATCCTAATGCTGAACCCTCTGATCTACAGTCTGATGAAACATGAAGTAAAGGCTGTGCTCAGGAGGCTGCCACACAAAAATAACACCAGGATAGAGCAAAACTTTGACACAAGACAGAGTTTGACTGAAGGCCAGCTCCTCATAGCTGTATGAGCTATTGCTTTACTCTGCCTTTATGTTGTGCTTGCAGAAAATTTAATGGCATCTTTCACTCAAAATAGTATGCCAGCCTCTCTAAAGGAGCAGCATAAAACATAGCACCACCTCTCTTCTTTCTCATAGGGTGTGAGCTCATGACTCTGGCTTTCATAGCCTGAGTGAGGATCATCTCACTTCACATGTCAACTCCTTAACTAGTATTTTCCACTTTAGGATGAGTGACTTCTGGGGACACTTTAGATATCATCATGCAGGTGAAAAAAATCCCTTTTGTTTTGCTCAAGAGCAGAGTTTCCTCTGTTTGCAATACGGCAGGATCATTTTTTCTTCAATAGTTGTTGCACTTCATCTGGGTCATTTTATATGACACTGGGATGTAATTAACTTTCCTTTTGAGGAAAAAAAGGGAAAAAAAAAAAGAAAAGAAAATAGCAGAGTAATTGGTAATGCTTTCTCTGGTTATGAGATATCTCTGGGGACTCATGGAACACCAGGGACAGATTTAAAAAGCAGAAATTGTCTATTATAGATTTCTAAGATGACAGAAACTGCTGGGCAAACTGGAGTGTACCTTGTTTTCCTACAAATTGGATAAATTCCAGTGTTCTTATGCCTGTAGGATGACTCTTGTGTTGGAATAATACCTCAAACTAACTTAAATCATGAAATGAATTTCCAGAGTCTGAGTTTACCCAACTTCACATCCATATACACAACATAATGTGCCTCCTGCAGTCATTCTCCACAACAGTTTCATCGATACCAATCTCCCAAGTCTTCATGTACTTGATGTCCGAACCCACCATATCAGACCATAATTTGAATTGTTCCAACCTGGGCTCATTTTTAATACTTCTTTTTCTGTCTCCAGTCCTGCTTCCTGGCCAGATTGGCTTGAAGTTGGATTGAGTAAATGGTAAATTACTAAGAGTCCTTTCTAAAACAAGCAAGTCTATCCTCAGAAAAAGAAAACAAGAGAGAGCAATTGGCATTGACGTGTCTTTCTGGGCTACAGTGACTCCTGGTATAAATATCTCTCGAATAGTAATAGAAATAGCTAGCATGCTCTCTATATCTCTCATCTATGCCTAGAGTCACACTGTAGCCTACAGTGTGCCTGCTAGTGTCCCAATTTGAGTTTTTTGTGTCAGCAAGAAAGCTCCCACTGAATTTACTGATGTGGAAATAGGTCTGTAGCCCTTTAGGGACTAGAGGAACAAACACTGTCTAACCAATTCCATTTCAGAGGTTGATATGTGCTCCCACTCAGAAAAGAGATGTGCTAGTTGGAGATGTGTGTAACATTCTGGACAATTTATTTTGTACTATTATGTGCTAGGTTTCTGTGAACTGCAAATTTGAATCAATTTCTTTTGATCACCTTTCCAAAAAGTCCTGTGGGAGAAATAAAATTGCTACCCTGTGTGTATATTTTATATATGGTATTTTGAAAACTGTGGACTTGTCCTGCTCTGCTCTGCACTGGTGCGGCCTCACCTTGAATATTGCGTGTAGTTTTGGGGACCACAATATAAGAAAGATATTAAGCTATGAGAGAGCGTCCAAAGGAAGGCAACCAAGATGATAAAGCGCCTTGAGGGAAAGCCGTATGAGGAGAAGCTGAGGTCACTTGGTCTGTTCAGCCTGGAGAAGAGAAGACTGAGGGAAAACCTCATTGCAGTCTACAATTCCCTCATGAGGGGAAGAGGAGGGGCAGGCACTGATCCCTTCTCTGTGGTGACCAGTGACAGAACCCTAGGGAGTGGCATGAAGCTATGTCACAGGAGGTTTAGGTTGGATATTAGAAAGAGGTTCTTCACCCAGAGAGTGATTGGGCACTGGAACAGGCTCCCCAGGGAAGCGGTCACAGCACCAAGTCTGACAGAGTTCAAGAAGTATTTGGACAATACTCTTGGGCACATGATGGGACTCTTGGGGATGGTCTTGTGTGAGGCGAGGAGTTGGAGTCGATGATCCTTGTGGATCCCTTCCAACTCAGCATTGTCTATTGGGACACTGAGTGTTCATTTTGTGCAGGAAAGAAATAAAAAAACATACTTTTTCAGTTAGTCCTTGGGAGACCTAGTTCCTGGAACAGTCACACTTCTCTGTAACAGCATGTAACTCATCTCTAAAGAGTTCTGTGTACCTGATATTTATCTACACATATTCAGTCAAATACTTTGCTTACATTGTCTCATGTTTGAAAGAATTAACCCCTCACTTTCCCTGTGCCCTCCATAATTGTTGTCTTCTCCTCTCTATATAAATCTTGAAATGAATGGGAGTTATCAGAGCAAAGGATATTTTGAATTCAGTATCATATTGCTAATCCTAAACAACATTAGAGTTTGAGATAGAAATGATTGCCTGTATGAATTGCTCTTTAGGAGGATAACTTGCAATAATTTGACTATATCAGAACTGAAGTTTCTTTTCTGTTGAGAGAATTGAAAATCTCTGAAAATATTTATGTTTAATTTTATAGTTGTAGAGTGAATCTGATCTTATGTCATTTCTGGAAACATTCAGATTTGCATTAAGATGTCCTATCAATATATATAGATATATAGTATAAGGATTACCTGCTCTTATGGTCTCATATATTTTCATTCCAAGGTCTTATATGAAATGTGTGTGGAAGTAAAAGTACTTTTGTTTATGGTGTTATTTGTTCCAAACTATCCTTAAAAGGTTCAACTACTGTGGTTTCTGCATTGCTGTGTGGGATTGTACTCGTTTAATAATCAAAATAATTTTGAAATCCTACCTAATATATGAGAATATCAATGAAGCTTGGTCTGTTAAACCTTAATAGTTTTTGTTCACCATCAGTAGCTAATTTTTCAGGTTAGGGTCTCTGATACAAGATGTCACTAAAAAAGAAGGCTGCCTGTTCTACAAACAGATTTCTGATTCTTTCCTCAGTCAGGATATGCTAATGCTCATTAAGTATAGAACCATTTCCTTTTTAATTTCTGCAAGCCCACTTTTCTAAAATTTAAGAGCATTCCCAGTTTTAAAGAAAAGTAAATATTCATTCTAGGAGAGATGAATGCTTTCTTAGTTAAATCTTTTCTGGCATGGATTTCCTTTGGTATGCTGGGCAAATCTCTTAAATTACTGCCCGAGGCAAGGAAAAAAAGCAACTACTGTGTTCCTTTCCTCCTTGTGTTGGGCCATATGATGGAAAGCTTTTGCACACTACAGTGTACAAAGAAAAAGCCTACCTTTCTGCCTGATGTTCAGTCCCCAGTCTCGCTGTTTCCTGTCCCAGATAGAAAAAATAGGTAATACAGCCTCTTCTCTACTAAATATTATAATTCTGATAGTGATAAGCACAAAACACTGCATACTTGATAAGAAAACAAGTAATTCTGGATTCTTAGAAGACCTTGTTACAGTTCTGAAAATGAAGTATATGGTGAGTATCAGATATTTCTTTTAAAAATAAGCAGAAGAAATACTTGCTAAAGTATATTTCTTATGGAGGAAAAAAACTGGTGCTCACACAAGAACAATACAGAAACATATCAAGTGAATATTTTGAAATGTCAGTATGTCTTGGTGTCTAAGAACTTCACTTTTTAAAGTATTTAACTTCATGTCTATAATTTACCCTCCACAATATATTATTTTGACCATGCTTTCCACTTCTATTGCAATGATAAGAAAAGAGATTTATAATAAAAAAGTCAATATCAGGTTGTTCTTGTCAACTGTTGCAGTGCATACAAAATGTTCCGGGGAAGGAAGGAATTGCATCTTATTCATACCAATTTTGAGGGAGAGTGCAGTAAAAATACATAGAGGGAAGTAGACAATCCATTCAGTTTTAGAGATCTCGTGTACTTCTGCCTCAAACTGTTTCCAGTCACTGTCTTCATAAAGTGGAATTTGTTTGATTCCGTTAGAATAGAAATACTGAAAGCCATAGAAAGGAACACAGCAGATATTAGTATTAATCAGTATTCAGAGGAGGAAAATGGACTGAAAAGGAGAAAGAAAACCAACCTGAAGCCATATTGTTGATAGGAGGCCACCTTGTCTCTCTGACAAGTACAAAGGAATCTTTGCGTGATGTGAAATCTCTTCAGAGTATTTCTTCTGAAGTAGTGAATTTGAGAAGAACGAGGGGACGCCAGTGCAAAGATCAAATTGAAAATGAATTATTCATCTCCCTGCTTGTTAAAATCTTATTATCAATCACAGGTACATGATCTTTAGTTCTTGGTTGGTTTGATGAACTGTGAGAAAGCAAATCTTCTAACTCATTTTTTTGACAGTTTTGGTGTTTTTTTGACTGTGCTTGATCCTTGAGAGGAAGAGATGAGAAGGAAACACAAACATATTACAGGATTTCTAAATTTATTTGAGGATGGATAATACGCTTTGCTCTTTGACCCATGTGGCACAAACCAATGCCTTTCTCTGTTGAAGTGGGGGCTGGGGGAATGTTGGGGGAAGGAGAGGCACCTAGAAATATACAAACTGTACCCTCTTAGATTGTGTTATGTTATAAAAGACTTAGAATAAAGTTTAGACTTTATTAGATCTGAAATTGATCTCAGTGTCCTATATGTCTCATTCCCTTGACACTACAGATACTGGTTTTGGAACTTGCAACACTGAAGGAGTTGACTAGGAGATGTGCTTTCTCAAGATAGAAAATTATGTAGTTTGCAAAACTAAATGCACATCAGTGAATTCAGAATCTATCAATGTTTTTTTCACTAATCTTTTTTGAATTTGACAGTCAACATTAGTTTGCTTACCTCCGATGAAAAGTGATAGATGTCTGTACAGATAAATAGACTATATATAGATATCTAATATGGATACATAGATATAAATGCATATTTCAAGTTAAAATCTTACAGATTTTGAAAGTACTTCAGATTAATATTGGGTGAAAGTCAAGTCTTCCTCTACCTGATAGTAGTTTGGGATATCCCTGAATTTTGTTTCATTCTAACAACCCTTGATAAGGCACAGAGTAGTGCTGCTGCAAAGAGTGAATGCACAGGCAGGTATATATCTCACTAGGACATTTTACAATGGTTTTGATATATCAGTTCTGTAGAAATTTGAACTCTGGTAATAAAACTGTAATTCCTTCAAATAAAATATTTATTGACTCTTCCTGTGGTTCCTTCATGTATCCTTTTTTAGTTATCTGATTATTTCTTGTTTAAAGACCAGCTTAGTAATACATACTCCTAAGGAAGAATGAGTAGGATATAAGGTGATATCTTGAAAAAGCTGCTTACCATGTTAGTTTGAAAACATTTATACTTGCCCAAGACACAAATCTTACTTCCTTTTCCATTTGAAGAATGATGCATACCTTAGCTCTTGCAGATCAACTTTACCATAAAAAAAACAAAATAAAAAAAAAAAGAGTACCAAGTGTTTTTATCTATGTCTGTTTTGAGACAGGAATGTTATAATTTTCAGGGTTTTTATGCCTCTTGTAAAGCACTATTGATTCCACTACAGCATCCTTTACAGGTGTAAACGTAAGAAGCAACAGTTTTTCTGTACCCATTACAAGTTTTAAATATTTCTAGACTAAGACTATGATTTTGATTAAACCTTTATTAGTTTAAAATATCATCATTTCTTTCTTCATCTGATTTCTTCTCAATATTTTTAATGTGTTCATGAAACTGTGTTCTTCTTACACTGTGACTGCTGAAGTTAAATGTTACAGTTGATCCTACACCGGTGTTTCCATAAAATACAAAAGGGTTATACAGAACATGCCAGTCTCATTTGAATGACAGTTGGGAACTGGCCAACATATTCACCTTCTCCACTCAAGGACTAGTCTTCTAATCCAGAAACTGGTCCACAAGAGACCAGAAACCTTTGCATATAATTGGTTTTGTTTGCTCATTTATGTATGGCTTACATGAGTTTGTGTTACAAATTAATAGCTGACTTTTACCTCCTAAGTTATTATTCAGTACCTGAATATATTGTTTTGTTTCATGTTATCTCTATTTAGGTGTTTAGGCCTTATATAGCCTTTCAAGAAAGGTTGTCTATAAGTATCAAGGTTCAAATATTAAAAAAAAAAAAAAGTCATCCAAAAACCCACAACTTCATCTAGCAATAAAACTGAGTGGTTGGTTAATCAACAGAATCTCTAAATCAATAGAAGAGGAATATGTAACCTTGACAATCATTAAGTAAACTCAACTGAAACACAAACAAAAACAATTACAAAGCCTTCTCAGCAAGCCAGGAAAGAGAAAGAAACAGGCCTACGGTTTAGAAAAATCTAGTATTTAATTCATTCTGCAATCTTTTTGTTCAGTTGGTATCCAAAATTATGGAGCTTAACCAGGATGGTATTTAACCTTTTTGCTTGTGTATCTCTGCGGTCAGATAAAAAAATAGATGTGGAAATTTTTAATTTTAGCTCTTTCACTGTATTTTTCCTTTTTATTTGGCCTTTTCAGTTTCAGAATTACTGTACTATATTATGTTTATTTCAATCATCAACTGTTTCTCATAATACATCATGTTGGAATATTTGAATTGTGGGATGGGATATACCATTTTCAACGTGAGGTTAGTAGATTGCTAATGCATTTGGAACAAAATTGAAGGATATTTAGCTGAATTAGAAGAATCAAGCTCATGTTTGACTAGTGCCAACTTTTTTATAAGAGTGTATTTATACAACTTTTGTCTAAGTGTTTGAAAGATACAGTGTTAGACCTAAAGTACTTGTGAAATAAAATAAAAACTACAACAAACAAACATACGACAAAACAGTAAAGTTACCTAATGTACAAGAAGAAACAGGATGGAATTGGCAGGTGTGGAAAGACAGTGTAATGTTTTAATCTCACTTGCTATATTCAGCAGACTCTTTTGCTGACTCTGGTTTTCATCAGTGCTCACCCAGGAGTTAGATTAGCTTAGTTGCTGCAGTCACAGTAGCAGGCCAAGTCTTCTACAATACAGAAAATATATTACAGGAACCTCTGCATATGAATAATGTAAAAGGTTTGAGTGGTTCAATGAGGGGAAAAAAAGGCAATGCAAATGGATTCTTCTACTTACAGGTTTTAGGGTTCATTTCTAAAGATTTCACCCTAACAAATTGGTTGCATTTAAAAGCCTAATAAAACTTAAAGCTCTGTTACCACACTGCATCTGCTCTTGGTACAATGGTTTATTTTAAAGCATTTAAACTGTGCCTGTCAAGTAAATTACATACACGAGAAATACAACTGACAAGTACATTGAATTGAATACAATCTGAGCTGCTTTGAATTTTAACCACTGTGATATGTGGTACCTCAGAAATTTTATAACGAAAAATGTCCATTTCCTAGTGAAATGTGCACATTCCTTGGCCCTCTGGTTTCAACGTGTCCTCTCACTCTGAAATCATTGGAGAGAAAATGTTGATTCTTTCTGTCTTCTTTTCTTTGGATCTCTCTGCATTTTGTTCTTGGCACTTGGCATGTTAGTTTTCATATTGATTTATTTTTTTGTTTTGGAACCTGGAGAGAAAAGGGAAGTCTCACAGCCAAATTAATGGAAAATATTTATTCTTTTAAGAGATCATATTGAAAGGCTGTATCTAGAGAGCAGAGCAGAGCAGAGTAGATTTAAACCTCTTGTTTCTTGTTTTATCAGATTATACATAAAGAAACCGATCTGCTTTAGTATAGTACACAGTATGATTCATACATATGGTACTTTACCGTTCAGGTGTTGCCAGAAAGCTCAGATGTTGCTTCACGGTAGCTATCAAATTACTTTACAATTTCTTAAGATTGCTGAAGTATCATAAATAAATATTTCACATTATTTTCACTATCAGTCTTACTGTGATATGGGAAGCTAGCACGTACAATGCAATGAGTTCTTTCAACAGATGATAAAGGAGCAAGAAGAAAACAAACAACAAAAGGGTCATTTTGGCTATACCTGGGACTTCTGCATACCATTTCACACATTGACTTGAATATCTAACTTCATTTTGATCTCTCTGCATGGTTGTTCTTGTAACAGAAGGCCAAAATCACAACCATAAAGGTATCATGGCATTCCAGAATGCTGTCTCTGGGGTTTTACTCTAAACTACTATACTAAAAATCATGAGCCTGAATAAAATAATCAATTTACAGAGGTTAAAGGCTACAAGAGAATAAGAATTCTCTCAGATACTAAAAGGCTACAGAGGTATTGGTACTAGAATGGCTTGAATACATGTGGTGAAGACATGCAACTGAGGCAACAGTAAGAAGCAACAATTTAAGCTTAAGCCAAAATGAGCATAAAGAAATCCTATAGGCTGTAGGTAATATCCTAAGCCTGTTGCTATGAGTTTCCTACTCCATTACAGAAAAGAATACAGTGTCGAAGAACTTGCTTTCTTGTTCTTTTACAATAAGGATAAACAATGATACATTTTAGTATTGGGTTTCTTAAGCCTACTGTTTTTAAGTGGCCAAATGGCAGTTGAGGGGTTGGAGTAATTGACAAGTTTAATCTGTTGTGGCTAGACTGAAGATCAACAGCAGTACTCCATAATATGGTAAAATAAAAAGGCCAGGCTCCAGCTTGTCCCAAAAGGCATCTATGAAGATATATGAAGATACCAAGATGCAAGGCTTTTCTTAATCAGATGTTTTAATTTTTAAACAAAGTATTGAAGAGGAAGGATTTTAGGTACTTTGAGCATTTCTAGGAAACAGAGTTCTTTGTGATTGATTTCTTCTAAACTCATACAAAAGGTATGAGATGTGGGAAAGTTAGGAATTCCATGTTTTAGCCATTTTTCAGATAAGAGCACTGACTTCTCTCTTGTGTCCCAGAACAGCGATAAAATCATCAGATTCCAATAAGGTAAATCAAGGTTCTCTCTCCAGAACTGTCTATCAGAAAGAGTCAGAAGAAGGGAAGAACTTGGAGAAAACCTCCGATTTTTTTACTATCAATACATCACTGGAAATTGCTTGGATCTTAAGGCCAAGAAATCGTGACCACTGCAGCATTTTCAGCATTCCAGAACCAGAATGTTTTTTCCTCTGGAGAGTTCTCAAAGCGACAGTTGCTCTTCATCTTGGTCATCAGCCAGGATGTGGTTGCAGGACCAATCAATCCCAAGACCCAGGTGTCTTTACTCCCTGCCCAGTTCCCATATATACATGTCTTTCTATGTCTATGAGAGCTCCTGGACTGCAGAGTAGGGATTGTTTTGGACTAGATCCCTTCCAAAGTCTCCATAGAGTCAAAATCCTTTGTGTTTATCGTTAAATGCGGATACTTTACTTGCTTTCAGAATGGCCATATGTCTTCTTCTTCTTTGCTTTATCCGTCTGCCTTAATCTCTCACTTTGGGATTAGGTGCAAAACTGTTAAGAGTATCAACACATCATTTTATTTGTCCCATGTTTGTTTGAATTTTTTTTGGCATCTTCTTTTTTCTACTCAGTCTTATCTGAATCTAACAACTGCAAGTCAAGGATCATGTAGCTAATAAAATATATAATTGTCTTCTATCACTTGCCTGTATCATTTGACAAAATGAAGAATTTTTTCTTCAGATTGGACAACCTTTGTATTACTTTCAAGAGGCATGAATTTGATTAAGACAAACATTAATTAAGATTAATAGTCTTTCTTTCCTCATCACTTCAATTGAATGAAAAGATGGTTACTGATTTTCCCTCTTCCCCCTACTTTTCCTTGTTGTTTCATATAAAGAAAAATGTAATATTGCTAATGAAAGGCAAAATAAATGGGAAAGTACTCACACCTGTGTTTGTGATAGTATGAAGAGCTTAATGAAGGTGGAAGCCTCATTATTGATAAAATTCAATTGATTTTTATTTAATAAAAATACCTTTTTTTCTGTAGCATAACTGCAGTTTTAATTTTTTTTTTGAGACATCAGGCTTATTGAAAGTTATCTATACTGCTCTCAAGAAATTGCTAATTAAGAAGAAAGTACGAGCCTTTTATTCAAGGCTAAATTATGCTCAGTTAAAAGGAATTCTTCCCTGATGAGATTCACCTATATTAATCTAAGATCCAAGACTGATTCATTTTGCTAACAACAGGAGGTAGGAATTGCATCTTCTTGGACCATAATCTGACACAGGTAAAGTGATGAAAAATATTTAAGGGACAACTTTTACTTCAGCATTTTAACGCACTTCCTTTTTTTCTTACAAATACCTTTCTCCTCTTGTATTCTGTGCTATATAGTTCAGCTGTCATTGAATGCTGAGAAAACTAGCTATAACAATTTTTTAATGTAGACGAAGCTGTTAGGTTTTTTAATGTTGTCAGAAATCTTGACTATATAAAAAGCAAAATAATCTAGAGAGTACAATACAGGAGCTTTTTAAATGGATTTTTTAAAATTGATTTTTACTTTTAAAAATGAATTTATTGTAGGATCCAACTCTGTTTTGTATATGAAACTTCAAAGGATCACTCCTTCGTATTTTAAGTGGGCAGTCTGAGAACCTGGATCCTGACTTGCTTTAATCTTTTCCTAAAGGCTGTTACCAGCTCTTTAAGACTGGATGTTTTACAAATAGACAATAAAGTCCACAGTAAGTATATGTGGAATACTAGGGAATACATTTAACTCCCTTTATAACTGTCCCCACTGTCCTTTACTATCCTCAGGCATTTGTAAACTGAAAATCCACTGAAAACCTTCATTTGTGGCTTGTCTTCAGGAAGAGTAGTTATGATTTGTTCTTAACTACATAACTGCTCATTAGCCTGTGCTCTTGAACTCCATTAAAATGCCTCCTTAATATTTTATAAAAATCAAAGAAGAAATGAGAGATTAATGAAAAATAACATGAATTTGTAAACATTAATATTTGTTGAGACCAAGGTTTACATTAGATTAAAGGGGAAAGAGAAGATGGAATACAGTCATAGTGCATCAAGGGGTTGACAAAGGAGAAATAATGGGAGCACAGTATTTGATATGTTATAAAAAAAGAGGTTCAGAAAAAAAATTGTATGTATACAGAGTTATACAGTTTTAGAAAAACAATGACAAACGGGAACAACATAGAACTAAGAGAAGAGAGGACCAAGCTTACAGTACTTTCAGCCAAGTACTTAAATGCTGTTGCAAGCAGTTTTGCTTAGACAAATATTTTGGTTTTGCTGTTTCTTCTTTTTTTTTCTTGAGGGGGGTGGTAGTATGGTTGTTTTGGTCTGGGTTTTTTGTTTATTTGGGTTTTTATTCAAGTTATATTTGACCCTAGGCATGAAATGCTTCAAGTGATTAGGATCTTAAACTTTAATGTTACTTTTAGAAACTGTGTTTTTGTATATGTTTGTGTGTTTGCTTTTCAACCATAGTACTGAAACTTTGTGGAATAAGAATGTTTTTAAAATGAAAACAGATCTACATTATCCCTCATCTTTGGACAGCAAGTACATCTGACCTTATATCAAGGTGCTCATATCATTTGAGTGTTATGGTAAGAAAAATGCACACAGAAATGTTGCTTTTTGCAGTGTTATTCCCTGTCTGACTGTCCAGGGAAAAAGCATATTACCCTCCTGAGACTTTAAAAATATAGATGAGAAAGCTAGAGAAATAAATGCTATTGCAGCAGAACACTGCATAAAAGACTAAAGGAAGGTGGAAAAGTGTGACATGGTTTTAAAAATAGATTTAGAAAGCATGATTTCATGCCAGTATCATGATTACTGAGAATTGTACTGCTAACAAATTAATTCACTTTTCCAGGGTGGTTTGAAGGAGGGTTATAGTTTTGATATTTAGTACTTTGAATTTCTCATATAAAAAGATAAGGTAAGGAAAAGGCCAAAAATACAAAAAAAAAGAAAAAGGCAAACATGCATTAATTTTTTGCACTGATTCAGTGTTGTCATGTTCTTGTCATCATGACTATTGACAGCAAGACTTATCTGAACATTTAACAGCTGTATTTGTGAAATATGGCATTTTTTCCTATCGTATTCTGTTCAAGACCGGAGATCAGAGCTATAACCTCTGTCCTGATAATCTTGTTTTTTCTTTGGTTCTCTCCAGTTACATATCTAGTCTATTCTGCAATTGACTGATGACTGTATTTCATTGCTTGAATAGATAATTAGCTAATGGATGCTTAGGTGCTGCACATTTAGGAACTTAGGAATTGCTGAAGAAAGGTTGATTTTGAGTTCACAGCATGGCTTGTTTGCTTAATGACAGGTAAAACTTCCAAGTGACATCATAAAATGGCTTCCTGGTTGTATTTGGCTGGCAGTAAATATTATTTCTTACTTTGTTACAATAATTTCTGTGTTAGGTACTAAAAGCTGTGTGTGCATGTACAAACTAAATGTAGCTTTGATACTCTAATATTAAAAAAAAAATCACAAGATAATTATTACACTTAAAAATTGCAGGCAAGTAAATAAATGCTGAATTAATGACAATGTGACAACTTACTGGAGTTAAGGTATTAGCTCCTCTGAAGAATATCTTTCCCTTGGAACCGGAGGATGGAACTTGAGCATTTCACCTTGGACTCCAATGGCTATTGTGATCTGGTCTGACCTCGAGGTGTTGAAAAATTACCAGAAGAGGAGCTGGTAGTCCTCCTGCCTATGCTTGGTAGTGAAGCTATGACATGGAAGGAATTAAAGCTTAGCTTTAAGTTTTCCAGATCTTTGAGGAAAGCCTAGAAATAAGAGTTCACTCAAGAGCTTGAGCTGTTGATTATTTGACTTGAAAAATTAATTTAGTCTTTTTCTACTGGTATTGGACTTGGCCATAAATCAAGTCCTGGGAGAAAGGTTACATTAACAGGCCTGAAACTTCTAAAGATTTGGTTTTAAAAAACTTTCCTCACATTCTACTACATCTAAAATCCAATCTGAATTATTTTATGTTAATTCTTAAGCTCTTTCCAGTGATGTTGTTTCAGACATCTATACTCTTATTTGACCAATGTGAGAGGACCTAGCTACAAAAATCTATAAATTCAGTTAAAAATAAATATAGAAAGGATGGGATCAGGAACTTGAAATAAATTACTTAAAGATTATTCTGTTGTGATATTGTATTTCCAGATTTTCTGCTTGTAAATTGAAAACTTCAGGGGTTTTCAAAGATGCTTAGCTGTAAAGATGCAACGTTATTTCATGCTCTTCCTCCTGAAGAGCAGGGTTTGTCCTCTTTTTCACTTTACATAACTTCAGTGAATACAGTAAAGCACAATAGAATGTAAGTTTAGGTGATCTCTAGAGTGGGGTTTCCACTCAAAATCCAGTATACAGCATTGAATTCATTAAATAATAATGAGGTGGTGAGGCTGATCTAGTTGACTTAGATTTTTTCCTGCAAAGAATAGCTATATTTGATTTATTTTTTTAAATTAACTTATACTAGGCAAGTGTATGTTCCTCAATACAATCTATTTACAATTGCACTGGTACTCTAGGAGATTTTCAGCTTTCTTTTCTGATTTTCTGTCTAAATCATTCTCTGCAGATGTAATAAACTGTTAAACACTGTCTGAAGAGTAGAATCTGCCCAGGACCTGTGTTCTTGTTCTATCACCAGCTGTTTTATTGGAAACCTTGCCTGGTGCCTGCAGACAGAGAAAGAGCTGAGGAACTTTTACAAAGATGAAAAGAGGGTAAGATAGGAGAAGAAGAGAGAAATTGGAGATAAGAGTGAAAGTTAGTGAGCAAAGAGGGGAGAATAAAAGGAGATTCAGCTTTTTTTTTTTTTTTTTCCCCCAAGAAAACACTCTTGTATATGCCTGGTGTTTTTTATGGTGGATTTAGGATGTTAAATATCTTGTCCAAGAGATGTGTTACGGTCTTCTTAGCAGTTTGGATCTGTTCAGTCTGAAGGTTCTCAGAATTATAGCACATTCCTGGAAACCATAGATGTAGGAATGGAAACGTGCTGTAAATATCTGTTAATACTCCCTAAAGCAATTATCATTCAGAATACAGAGCTCCTAGAAAACAAAACAAAACAAATATTGCCATTATAAAAAATTATGCATTTGACTACAGCAGTCAAAGGATGGCTCTCCATGCCACAACAAAAGCCCCAACTGATGCTGAATGCTGCCTTGGTTAGCAGGTGTAAGGAAATAGCCTTAAAAGAAATAATTTCCCAGCTACCAGATATTCATCTTTGGGGAATTTCAAGAGACATATCCATATTTGTGCATTTGAAACCCTTAGGGCATTTATCATTTCCTGTTTTTCTTACTATTTAGACTGTAGCTTTTCAGAACCAACTGATTTTCTGAGTGAATTATTTTGAATGCACTTCTAATATATGTAAACTGTCAAGTGTAAGATTCTCCTCTTCAGAAGAAAGAATATTACAGAAATTACTTTAACATGTACTTTAATGCTTTTTATGAATTTTAATTTTTAATGCATAACTGAATATTTTTCTGTTTCATTATATTATAAGAAGCCCATTACAATAATTCTACATGATGTTATATAATTAATGAAACCAAATTAGCTGCTTCTAATATTTAAAAATATCCTGAAACCAAGAGATATTGTTAATATTACATAGCCCGTTTTAAGCTCTCAGTCAAGATAGAAGTCTTTATTGCTAGACTATTTGAGAGGAGTGATGGACTATGTGAGTTTTGTCTCCATGTTTAAGATTTCTAGTGCTACGTTGTGTTCACTTTAAAAAGACCCTGTTTGTGTACAGCCATAGCATATGAAATATGAAGGAAGTTCCAGATGGGTCTAGAAAGACAAAAGAGAGCTTTTATAGATATTGATATAGAAAAGTATAACAATACAGACCTTCAGTGTGTCAGATGTAGAAATATATGACTTTCACAACAGCATTTTCTTAAGACTGGCTTTCATCTGATTTTCTCTCTACTAATCAATTCTGTAAAAGCCATCTAAACTCAATTTGTATGTTGCTTTCTACATCCCTCTATTACTTTATTTCTTTTACATTATTAGTCTAACGGTAGACGTTCTGGTTGATAGCTTTTTAATTCTTCCTCAAAAATAAAAGTAAAATTGAAAGTTTTTCTATTTGACTCATTACTTTTATTTTCTTGAGAACTAGCATTTTAATGATGGCTGAAAGATCAGTGGAAAAACTTAGCTCTGTGAAAATTTTATAATTCTATTGGTAGCAGTATTTTACCTGTTCAGGAAATATTTGCCATGTAGGATTTCTTAATTTTTGTCTTTTTCTCTTCTAATAGAATACTCCAAAACTCAAAAGGAACCCACAGGGAAGGGGAGCACTGACTTGGACAGAATTTTTCTCTTTGTAAGTAGTTAGGTTTTATTTTTAGGGTTTTTTCATTTCTGATAAAGTACGTCTGTGTGTGTACCTAAACCATCTTTTTACAATAACTACCTTTAACCATGTTGTAACAAGATGGTATCCATTTATGTGTGTTAGTATGACTACGATTCCTTTTACAATTGCTCTCTAAATGGGAAGAAATGAAGGTTCAGTAAAATACCATCCCAGACTCTGAGGGGAGGTTGAAAGAGAGCTTAAATGACACTGAAATTACCCAAATGGAAAAAGGAATATTCCTAAATCTACCCATGACAGTAGAACTGCTAAGCTAAACTAGATATGATCCATGGTGCTTAAATACAGGAGCAGACATTGTCTTTCTGAGCACCAGTCTGTCTCATAGCACTGGGTCTTACAATTTCAATACTGCACGAAAAGAGAGATGACGAAGGAAGAAACTGTGTCACTGTAAAACAAAACAAACAAATAGACAAAACAAAACCAAACACAAAAATCAACCTATATCCCCCCCAAAAAACCCATCCCCCAAAGAAAAACCACAAAACCCCACCAAAAGACACCAAAATGTACAGTGGTTCAGTCCAGGTTCAGGATAATTTTTTGTCTTATTTAATTCAAATTTTTTCCTGTTTTATTTGTTCTATAATTTTTTTCTCTATTCTCAAAGTTTAGAACCAGCACTGACAATGGAATATCCGAGGACCCTACCTGTGCTTACTTTAAATGCTGCTAGTATTTCGTTGTAAAGTATATACATTTTCACCAAAAAAAGCACTTTATACTGCTATGCTCTTGAACAAATTCTCTTTTTTTTTCCTCACTCTCTGGTAGATAAATGTGCTGTGCTCAAAAAGAGCAGGACAATTTCCATTTGATTTTCTTTAAGTGAATGTGCAGGTGTGGCCCTGAGGGATCTAATCTTTGTGGCTAACTAGTATAGTGGAAAAAAGAGGTAGAAAGTTGTGACCCCACAGCTAAAAGGAAATAATCCTTGGAAATAAAAGCCAGTTGTACCTCTTGCCTACTAGCATATTAGTTCTTTGCCATTGATCTGTAATAAAACTACTTGTGGTAAATTTGTGCAAGAGGAAAGGATGAAAGTCATAAAGAGGTAACTGTTCTAACTGTTGGAACTCACTGAACTGAATGGATTTATGTTGTTGAGGTATGGTTTGATGCAACATGAAATGCAAACACCTAGCTGATCACTCCTAGGAAGAAACTGAGAAATTGTTTTAAGACAATCAAAACAAATGCCAAATTTTGTCCATTTTAATCTCTGATTAAAGAGACCATTAAGTATCTTCCTTTATATTAGATGTGAAGCTGTTCTGTGCAGTGGAAGAAGTGGGAGCAGTAATGCATAGGCAAGTTGGCAGAGGCTTTTTTTTGTTTCACATAGATTATCAGAGGGTAACCACTGTAAAACACTTCTGGCTGTGGACACTTCTCTGTTGCACTGTAGAAGTATTACATTTGTTTTCTCTGTCAAAGATTTGGTCTTTAGTTCATCTAGCTTGTTGCCTCAGCTGCATCAGATCTGCAGTTTGTACATGATTCATAAAAGATTATTAAATTCAACATACTTGACAGAAACCACTAACAAGTGTTCCATTACCTAATCATTAGCATGCTTGCTGTAAACTATCCTTAGACTGAATAAATAAGTTAAAAGAGAAAGCAATAATGCAAGCAGAGAAAAGACACACTTGAGATACGGAGGGAGGGAGAACCTACTGCTGATTAATGGCCATAAAAATAGAAGTTCGATTGCAATTCTCTGTTGGTTTTTGCTCTGACTCAAAAAGCCAAACAAACAAACAAGAACCAACAAAAAAAAACCCCAAGTTCCTAGGAAGTAGACAATATTCTCAAAAAATTCTGATTTAGCCTAGAGAAATAAAAAAAAAAGTGATTGAAAATGACATTTTGCATGGGACAATGCTATACAAAGAAAAGGTTTCTTTACTCTGGTAAAAGTAATACAGGAAATTATCCATATTAAGTTCTACCATATTTCTGTCTACATAGTAAAAAAAAAATAAAATCAGACGTATTGAGTATTTAATTGCTGTTCTTTCCGGAAGGAAAAATAAAAAATAAAGGTAGAAAAAAAAGTTTGGTTTCTGCTGCAAGACCATATCATATACTGACAAAAGAATAGTATCTAAATTTGAGCTTGTCAGTGGATTGGCAGGCAAAACAAAAGTGACTAGATTATATTTTTACTAGGTAGTACAGGTGTTATGGTTTTATTTGTAGTTAGGGTAAAAGCTGAGTAAATGCACGATATATGTGTGGGGAGTTTGCCGTATTTTTAACAGAAAACCTTTGCTACTGTGATGCTTTCTTGCCTCTTGACAATGCTGCAAGCTACCAATAAAGCTACTGTTGTCCTCAAGGCCGCAAAGAGAAGAAAGGAGTAAGTACTGCTGCAGATGTACAAATTTAGAATGTTTTTTTGTTAATACAGTGTAGAATGTAATTGGACAGTCCTTTGACATCAAATGGTCTGTACAGAGCGTATGTGTCCACTCAGGATGAGGTGAAGAAGCAACACATACTAAAGCAGTAAGAGCACTGGAATGCAAAGCCAAGGATTTTAATATAAATGCAGGTTGGCCATAAAATGATCTGTGTATGGATGGTATATAGCTGCAGAATTTAAGGGTTGCTTGGTATATTTCTTAGGGACACTGTTAAAATTAAGTAAGCTTATCTAGGGCATGAATGTGCATGTTAAATCTTTAATTTCCTTTAATTTATTGTACCCTTTCTCTAAGCAGGACTTCTGCAGGTGTTAGCAGAACATAGGCAATTGTGATATGACTTGTCCTGCACAGTACATTTACCCCTTTCCTGCAAGGCCCATTCGAAACTACAATAATTCTACTTTAGAAGAACTTTTGAGCACAGTAATAACCAAAGGAAGTTTCAGAGGCTATCGAGAAGGTTTCTGTGTTCACCAAATGGAAGATAAATTGAAAAGTAACATTGCAATGTCAGATGAGATGGCATGAAATGGATCTGCACCTACATACTCCATTCTTAGGAAGTGAACAATGAAAGGATACATCTACTATTCTCTTAAAACACTTGTAGTATTACTTTGTCCCATAGTAATGCGATGTGTTGTATTTTGCTTTCCTTATCAGGTGAGATCTGGAGAAGAGAGTTTCCTAATCTATTAGAGTTGAAGAAAATTCTGTGTTTTGCTGATTTCTGTTTTTAGCTAACTTAATTTAAAAATAATCTAAAAATTATTTTACATTTCTTAGAAGAATTCTATTGAGATCAGATAAGAAGAAAAATAAACCCACCCATCGTGAGAGCAAAATAGTGTGTTCTATATTAATATTTTTTTCTCAGCTAGAGATGGAGTCTTCATTTTTATAGAGACATGACCTAAATCTTTAACCCGCAGAAGGCATTTGTTTGCACAAAATTGCATTTGAACAGAAAAATATGCCTACATTCAAATAAAACGAAATATTATCATCAAAATCTGCAAATTCCATGAAAATTCTGTGTTATCTACTTTGTAGAGAATTTAAGTTTTATTCTAGGTGAAATTGTGAAAATTAACATTTTCCACTGTCAGTCCCTCAATTCTTTCTGTGAAGGAGCTTTGTAAGATCCAGTGGAGTGAATGCTTGTAGTAACTGTATTAGTTTTGAAACTAAAGAGAAATTCAGCAAAAGTCTGTATTCTATGGCTATTGGATAGAGTCCATCACTGCTGCACAAACCAGCTAAACTCACCTGTGTTAGTCATACTGACATAAGTTAATGCTACTAGTAGTGACCAGTGTTGCTCGTGTGGACTTGGGAACCTAACATCAAACCTACTTCAAATTAAATAAATACATAAAAAAAATGTACAGTCAAATATATGTACATGTCTAGAAATGCAAGACCCTTCTCCCAGGAATACATAAAATAACTTTTTCAACAGCTAGCCTTGAAGATTACTGGGCTTTTTATCCATGGAAAGGTAACTTTGCTGCATGATGAATGTTTCTTTACTGTTTCTAGCTTCTGAATTTCTTTGTAGGAAAACATAAGTGCTTATATATTTAAATCTCTTGCTCTATGTTTTAGAAATTGCTATGGAAGAATGGTCTAATTAGTGAGTTGCATAGGAAGATGCATACGTGCAAGACAGCACTAAAGCCATGGATAACTTGAGACAGGGAAAAAGGAAGTGGTAGTCATTTAGAGCAATAACTTCTTGGGATGAAGGACAGGAGAAAGAAAGAAAGAGGAAGATGGATGACTTCTTTGAGTCTAGATGCTGCTATCAGGAGATTTATCCCATTCTTGGTTATACTATTCATCAGTGTCAAGCTGGTGACTAGTGGTGCTTATTGCTAATAGTTATCGATCAGTGGATCTGACAACAGATTTATAACTGGACATGATTGCATGGCTCCAGACAATGAAAATATCACACCTCTCCTTCTCCCTTGTCTTCTAGTCTGGAAGTCATCTCTGTATTCTGCCATAAGTCTGGTGGAATGGTAAACCTAACCCTGGTTTAACACAAGATAGCCATTTTAAACTTAACAAAATTATTTGAACTAAATTGCTATATGCCTAGTAAATTCACAGTTGTTTTGTTCCTAGTAACAAGACAATTTAACTCATCCCATAAATAATAATTTTTAAAAAATCATTAAAAAAGAAACCATGAATAATTTCAGGGATTCTTTCAAAACCTTCTTTCTGGACAGGGTTACTTACACTGCCCATTAGAAAAATCACATTGCCACAAACTCCAGTGTATAGTAGTGTTGTCTACTTTGGTGTTGTGTTCTCACAAACGCACGCACACACATGCACACGCACATCAAAGTGAGAAGGAAACAAGGAAAAATAGTCCATAGAGATATGACCCAGAATTATTATTCAGGTAGACTTGATCCTTTCCTTCCTGTCAGATGGACAGAAAACAAGTTGCATCTGCAATGGCAAAAACTTTAACGAACAGATAGAAAACTGCAATTTCAACACTGAATCTGGTACTAGCACTTTGTGGTTTGTGATGTGAGAAAGGTGATGTGCATGGACATGGGTAATGAGTCAGTGATTTTGTAGACTGACTTCTGTTGGGATGTTAATTTCAGATGTTGTCGATAACTTCCTGTGTTTTTCTCAAGACCTATCTCAGTCTATTCAGGCTAAGCAGCCACTTTGTAGCGTCCACAGACATTTGAATCTCTCTTGTGAAAAGGCTCTAAATTAGTTATCCACCTATGTGCGTACAAGTAGGTTAAGTTGTTCCTTCCAAAGTACATTCCCTTGTACATGTTTGGAGTAAAGGCTTCATCTGATATTCTTCTGGCAAAATATATAAAACTAACCTCTTACAGACTTTTGAATAACTAGTTTTAAAAGAACAGCACATCTTCTTTTCCCTCCAAAAAAAAAAAAAAAAGCAAGCATATCTGTAGTAGTTTAGCACATTCTGTGCTTCTCAATGCTTTCCCGATTCTCCAACAGGACTTCAACTTTTCACGTCATCCAATATTTCTGCTAATAAGCTGTTTATTGTAATATTGAACAAGTTCCAAACATTACACGTGTGTCTTGCCTTTTTATTTATTTTTTTGTAATGGTCTTACCTGCTGCTGTTCATATCCTCTTCAGTTGGCCTTCAGTAACAGCAGTAGTCTTGTTCCAGCTACTGTTGAACTACTTCACAGATCACAGGAGTTCTAATATGAACTGCAAGAACAAACTATATTTCTAAATCTGACACTTCCCTCTTGAAGTTACAGATAATTATTCTGTACTCAAATGGTGAATATATTTATTTTTATTAATTGATTTATCCAAAAAATCTGTTAGCCACATCTTCATGAGGTGTTTGGAATTAAGACACCTAAAATCAAACACCTGGCATACTTCTATGTGTACTAGGTCTGTCAGTTCCAATTATACCTGTTTAGGTATATGAGATGATGTCATCTCATGCTACTACTTCAGGATGAGCTTTCTATAGACTCTGTGTTTGATCTTCAAGCTACAAACAGATGTCTTGGATACATGTAAGCATTATAAAATTCTTCTAGACCACCATATTTATGCAACTAGTGGTCTTGGTTTTTCCAGAATTGGCTTTTCAGGATCTTAGGAACCTTCCTCAGATATAAGGTCTGGCAAAAACTCCACAAACTCTTGTCATGGCTCTTGCAATGTTGTGCACTCGGTATTCACCATAAGGATCTAGGAAACTGAGTAAGCAGATGTATGATGGAGGTTAAAAAAAAAAAGCTGCAAAATTGTTATGCTTGGCTTCAGAAAAATAAAATTGCCTGATATAGTAGACATGGTTGATATGAAAGGTAAGCTAGCCCTAGCATGAAATAATTCACAATTTCAGGGTCATCAATTTTATACAGAATCAGAGAATGGTTGAGTTGAAAGGACCTCTGGAGCTCATGTTGTCTAACCACCCTGCTAAAGCAGGTTCACCTAGAGCAGGTTGCCCAGTATTGAATACAGGCAGGTTTTGAATATATCCAGGAGAAAGAGATTCCACAACTTCTCTGGGAAACCTGTTCCAGTGCTCAGTCACCCTCACAGTAAAGAATCTTAATCCTCATATTCAGATGGAACTTCCTGTATTTCAGATTGTACTGGTTGCCCCTTATCCTGTCACTGGACACCATTGAAAAGAGTCTTGCCCCATCCTTTTGATATCCACCCTTAACAGGTTTTTATGCATTGATAAGATCCCCTCTCAGTCATCTCTTCTCCAGGCTAAACAGCCCTCTCAGCCTTTCCTCATAAGAAGCTGCTTCCCTAATCAACTTTTTAACCCTTCACTGGACCCTCTCCAGGAGCTCCAGTGTCTCTTGTAATGGGGACCCCAGAACTGGACACAGCACTCAAGATGTGGCTCTCACCAGGGCTGAGTAGAGGAGCAGCATCACTTCTCTCAACTTGCTGGCAATGCTCTTCTTAATGCATCCCAGGATACCATTGGCCTTCTTGGCCACAAGGACACACTACTGGTTCATTGACAGCTTGTTGGCCACAAGGTCCTCCTCCATAGAGCTGCTCTCCAGCAGGTCAGCCCCCAGCCTGAATTCATACCTGGGGTTATTCCTCCCCATGCGCAGGACCCTGCATTTTTCCTTGTTGGCATTTATTAGGTTCCTCTCTGTCCATCTCTCCAGCCTGTCTGGGTCTCTCTGAATGGCAGCACAGCCTTCAGGTGTATCAACCATTCCTCTCAGTTTTGTATCATCATCAAACTTGCTTAAGGGACACATTATCACTTAAAATATCATAATATAAGCACTATCCCTTAATATATCACAATTCAGCTATGTATCATTTTTTTAATTAGAGAATAAGGATGATTTCTTAATTACTGAATAAGAAGAAAAGCATTTTCAGCCACAATGGGCCTGTGTTCTAGTTTCTTCTTCCTTTCTAATTAAGAAATAAATAATTCAGCCAGTGTTTTGTAAAATACTTGAAAGCTTTATTCCCTTGTCATTGGCTTAACAGACAGCAGAAATGCAGTCCAGGTGTTCTATTGCCATCAAACATTGCTGCTTTCTTTTTAATGTCCCAATGAAAATGTTGGGTAATGAGTCACCAAAACCAAATGGAGCAAGTTATCTGTGGAGTCAGAAGGGAAGGGGATGAAGGACTTGAACAAAGAACTGACAGTGTTGTGAGTTAGTGAGGAATAAATATTAATCAAATATGTGTTGTTCCCTGCAGTCTGACATCTTTTCTGAAAAGAAAAAAAAGTTACTTGTAAAAATGAAATAAACTGGATCTAAACTGTGATATGAATTGCCATTCCCCATTAAGGATAATTAACTAGGGAATGAGGACAAAGTCATGACAATGCGTTTTTTAAGAGGGTTTCAGCTTAGGTTTTGGTTCACACTCCTTTCTAGCATGAACATTTTCAGGCAATAAATTACGTTGGTACAAAATAGTTCTTGGGAAAAAAAATTATTTTTTACTTCTGGTGCCTATTTTCACATTTTTCTCACACCTGCTGTCAGATCTTAGTCAAACATAAATCAGCATAAATCCTGGGTGATGAATCTCTTGTTTCTGGATTAGATGGAAGAAATAAAACTCCATATTTTACAGGCTTTCTCTTGTATCTCTCAATGCTTCCAGATTCTTGTGCAGAACTTACAGAAACATGTGGACATCAGTGTGGTTTGCTCTCTCAGCTGGGGAACCAAACAGTCAAGTGGCAATACTAGTAGCTAAGGATCCAAGTAAAAAGAGTTGGTTTACTTGGTTTTAGGTTATTTTTATTCTTTGCCATTCTGAGATCAGGTTTGTGTTTTGCTTAAGGCAACATGAATTCAACGTGTAAGACAGGCAACTAGAATATGGCATAGTACGTTCTAGATAAGCTTGCAATAGCAATACCTCTGGCAGATGTAGAAGTGAAGCTCTGCCAACTCAGATAGAAGCAGAACTGACTGAAATGGAAAAGAACATATGTGATTTGACAGTACTAAAAATCCCAAAGGTTTCTTAGTCACTGTGGCATCAACTCTTGTTTTTTCTCTTCATTGTCATTTTCTTTGTTAAGAAGAAATATTTGGATTTCTTTTTTTTTGTATACTTCTTGTTTCCAAAGAGTTTTTTCATTGCAGGAGCAGGACACCATGACCCAGTCTGGGAGGAAAGGGTCACAATAGCAGTCTTGACTTTTAAGTTTACACAATAATAGTGAAAGTGACTTCTGAGCATATGAAATATTCATTCTATACCAGAGTATCACCAAACTAATGAAAGACTCAGTAGTAAGGGAATAATGTGACAAAATAATAAAATCTGTGCCATGGGCATGTTTCTCCCGTTGCCTTCAGTATGTCTAGGATGTCCATCAGAGTAAACAATCAGGGAGCTCTGACAGCTCCCAGGTCCTGAACTAGTCATGGAATTAAGATATGTTTGACCTTGAATAATCTCATCCTGCGCTAATAACAAAAACAACAAAAAAATTCAAACATCCACAGAAAAATTCTCCAGGGATTTTTTGTTTGTGTTGTTCTTCTTTATAAAGGACTTCCAGATAAATCTTCAAAACCTACCACAGTTTTCTTATGTGCTTTAAGAATACTGACTTTCAAAGAAATATTTGGCACAGCAGAAGGCTTAAGGCTCCAGCAGTCAGAGTCCTTTAGATGTGGTTCAGTTAACAAGAGCAATATTCATGCCTTTGATAGCTGAAGTCTGTATATACCAGCTAAACTGTACTATGTATATACCTGCTAATGTTTTTGAGTGTGAAGACTGTGGACAGGAGTGGTTTCAGATTTCTTTATGGGGAATAACTGTTTCCTCAGTGTTCACAGGGTCCATAGAGGAGCTGTAACTCTGCTTTATCTTACCTTCAGAGACAGATGCAGTTGATGTTCCTGAAGTAACATCACTTCTGGATGCAAAAGCTGTAGGAGTCTTCTAACTCTGAAGTCTCCTTCGACAGAAGACAAGAGATGCTCTAACTTTTTCTCTCTTTCTACATGCTAGTCCCTAGATGGGGGGGCGGGGAGGGTGTGAGGAGAGAGAGTGTGTGGAATATGTACCTCTGAAACAAGTCAAGTTTAGCTTTCTGTACTCGGTTTTATCACAGAGCATTCCAGACCCTGTATTGCAGCACTTTTTCATTCAGACTTAGGTTTTAGGCCCCTACCTTAAGACTTAAAAGGATTTAAGCATGCTCACTTGCACAGACAGCTGCACATTCAGATTCCCAGTAAATAGAGAAAAAATGTGCTTTATGATACGCCAGAGTTTAGTTTAGATTACAGTTCTTATGGCTAAATAAATGCTTACGTTTTCATATAAGTACCTTTTCTGAGGACTGTCAAAACAAAAATTAGAAGGTAACAGTATTGAGTTTGTTTATAAACCTGCTACTACAGTGCTCTTACTTGCATGATAAGTATCTGAATTCTGTGTAGTAATCAGTCTCTAAAGAAAAGTTAGCAAAGGTCTTCCAAATACTCACAGAAAATACATCTGCTTAGCATAACTTCAGAATATTTGAATAACTGTTTGATGTCACCATATGACATGAACTGATTAATGTTTTAGTCAGCACTCCCTGTGACACAGTTTTGTTTTGGTTTTGAATGTCTCCAGACAAATGTAGGAAGGGGAAGCTCCACAGACTTAATATTGTTAGAAATGCCTGTGTGTTTACTGGGAAAGTTTCTGTATGTATGAAAATAGCCTATGGGCTTTAAAGGTGAAAACACTCAGACAATGACTTGCTTCCAAGAGAGTGGAGGGTTCCTACTGTATCCTGATGCTATAAATGAATTAGATGAAGAGCTGAATTGTCAAAGTTAAAAACTGTCTGTACTTGCAGGTATGTACAGGGGTAAGGACTGAAAGGTAACCTAACGTTCGTTGTTACCTATAGAGGCATTGTGTATGGTAACTGCTTGGTTAGAGCACGGTGCTGACAACACCAGGGTCAGGGGTTCCATCCCCGTACAAGCCATCCTCTTAAGAGTTGAACTCAATGATCCTTGTGGGTACCTTCCGACTCTCAATAGTCTTTGACTCTGCTTATTTTTATCATTACTAATCATGTATTTGATTTATCACAGTCTGCTTTGTTCAGTACAATAACATGTTTTGTATTGGGTCAGTATTAAATAATTGGGTTAGTAACTGTATCTTATATAGTGAATATTGAAACATTGCTTATTTCTTCCTTTTGCTGTGGTAAGTTATACTCTGAAGACTATCAGTGTGCAATAGGTAAAAGATGCATGTATCACTTAGCTACCCAGCTTCTTGTTCCTCCTTTAAAATAGACAATTCTCAGCTCAGAGTGTCTCTCTGTGGTCTGTTGTGATACAAAATCCCAGGTGATCAAATAGCTAAAGAACTGAATTAAAAAAAAAAACACACTCGCTTCTAGGAGATAAGAAAAATAAGACTGATTAGCTTACTGCTCTGATGACCTACTTGATAGCATAAAAGGAGGAAAATAAAGCATGTGGTCATTTCCCTAAAACTCACTTTCAGTGAGTTTTTAAGGCAAGAAATCCCTAGAAATCTAGGTCCAAACGTCTAAAGAGAGGGTTAGCTGAGAAATGAGGAGGTTGGAGAGGACTCTGGGCTACAGCCATTAGAGATATGAAAAAATTCCTTTTGTAGGAATTCTTCCCCTTGAAGCAAGTAAAAAGTCACTGGAAAGAAACTTTTTTTCTCAAATCAACTTATGAGGAAAAAAGCATTTATAGTTTTTGAGTACTCAACTATATGAAGATAAATCCATCCTATTCGTGGCTGAAGATGTTAACCTTGTGCTCTGCCTTGGACTCAGCAATAACTTAATTTGCCCAACAGAACTGAAAGCTAGGACTCAATCCCAGTTCAGATCTAAGGTTAATGAAGTATTTTACATTATGGACACTACTTAAAAACATAACATACTTTATTGTCAGAAGATAAAAGACAGTGGCCCAAAAGTCTCAATTAATGAATTTTACTGATTAAGGCAAATAGTGGGGACTAAGATGTGAATATGAGGGGTATTTTCAGTTTAACATATGTAAACATGGAAAAAAAAATTTATAATCATTAGTAATCTGAATAAGCATATTAAACAATGACTCGAAACATCACAAAAAGAGAGCTAGGAGTGTGTAAACACAATAAGGTATTAAGATATTACATTTTCATAGATTACATAATAAAGGATTCAAGAGTCCTGATCTACAGCTAATCACTTTGGTCTGGAATTGCATATAACTTTATATTTGTGTACTGAGAAAAGAGTTGGACTCTACTCTTAAACTAAGTAAAGAAAATGCTAGTCTCTTCTTTTGACATCAAAAAATAATGGCATGTGCCATACACATCCAAATTTCTCTATTGCTAATTTTTCCAGCATGCTCATAGATATTTGTGAATAGGCAAAATTTTACATTTATAGTAGAAACTCATTCCACTGTTAAAAAAGACATATTTAAGGAAAGTGGTTTAAATATTTCTCAGAGGAAAATAGAGACTTAAAGTTTAATGCCAAAAAGAATTATTTAAATACTCCAGTAGAAAGCATGCTCCTTAAGGAGGCAGAACTTGAACAAAAATATGAGTTTAAAGCACTGGGGTTTTTTGAATAAAGGGTGTGGCATATCTGTCCAGCATCAAGGCCTATTTTTACTGGACACAAACTATAAAGTATGTAAAGTGTTTTTAACACCCAAAAGCCTGTAAGACAGTCTCTCCCTAGACTTTTCCAAGAGATTGTGACAGCAATGGATGTATGAGTCATAATGCAAACATTCTAGGGTTCATATATACATACATACATATATATATATACACATACATACATACATATATATATATATATATATATATATATATATATATGTATATGCATCCCATGCTAAGTAACCAAAACAGATTCTTACAAGGTCATGAGGAATTGTCTGCCCTTCCATGTCTTTGAAGGCAATGAACTTTCTACGTGGAAAAAGAAGTCTAAAATTTAACCAAGATATTTAATTTTGCATAGAGAGACAGTTACCCGGAAAAAAAAGATAGAATATCTTATGATAAAAAGTCATAACTGATGTATTTAATCCATTTTTGCATTTCAACTTCTTGTTAATGGGGGGGAAACAAATCACAAAGAAGCATTCTTCATGTTTTTCTGCTGTCTTCTTTTTTTGACTTGAAGCAAATATTTCTTCAATGTGAAACTTGAATATGAGTTTCTTTAATGATGAGCTGGCTTTGAAATTCAGTCTTCGGTCAGGCTCACATTTAAATAATGATAAGTAATGCATAAATTTGAGAATTAGTAGTATACCTGGTTTCAATCTAAATTAAAAGTTATTAACTAAAAAAAAAATTTAGTTTATCATGTTTTCTCTTTGTCAGCTGTTCCCCTTCCCAAATCTGTGTTGCTTAAATCATATTTCTAATTTTTGTTGTTGTGTTTTGGTTTGTTTTTTTTTTTTAAGGCAAGAAATCCCTATATTCCCCCTATAGGGAAATTTTCCTGGTTTAATTTGTTGAATTACCCCTGAGGTACTCTGGATGATAGTTCTAGGTAGGTAAGGCAAGTTGCCATTTTAGTCAACAGTGCTACGGTGCCAAGAAACAGTGGCAGGGACTTTGCAATTATCTGAGTTGCTTTACTGTACAAGAACCTCAAAAGTATTGTTTTATGGCTCTGGAGAGGTATAGATCTACTAGCAAAGTTTCTTGCTGATTACAACAGTGATAAATTATCTCCAGAAACAGACGGTACACCTAAATGGCACAGGAACTATAGCTATTTTTCTCTCGCGCTCGAATTTCATTGTGTTTTTCCTCTTAGCTTCCCTATTAGGTTAGTTAGCTCAGTAATCTCACTCTGTCAGCTGTCAGTCGGGAAAAAAAACATATCAGGATCCTACTAAAACTGAGCTTCTCTTAATACCAATCACTTTCTTCAAGGCTTGATTATTATTCTGTCTGAAAAGTTCTTGTTTTATTATTTGGAGCAAATTACTAAATCTTATCTAAACCTGTTACACAGAACTCACAGGTAAATTAATAACTTGGTGCATCTCTTCTAGCATGGAATATCTGTTCCTGGAAGTTTACTGAAAAGCTGCTATTCTGAGGGGTGGCTGCATAAGGAAAACTAAACATTGTTAACCTTTTCAACTTCATGAATCTGACATTAAGCTAGACTGCTTAGGCTCTCTCTAGACTTACAGATGGTAAGGTTCTCAAAGGGTGATTTGCTGAAGGATCACAACTTACATTTTCGGAACTATCTTTTGCAGAAAACCACCACCCATATGAAGGTTAGGTGCTCTAGTGATAGTCTTTAATCTATGAGGTGACAATATCTGTGAGACACTCATGTAGGATAGGAACTTGAATTTAAATGCAGACTGAGAAAGGCAGGGAGGCAAAGAGAAAGAAACGGAGAGGAAGGTAATATAGAGTGTGATTGACAGATTGTAGCTTTCAGAAAGAAACTGCTTTTTTGGTGGGGTAGGGTGGGTATTTGTTGAGTGTTTTTTATTTAATTGTGATAGTATTTGTGAAATTAATATTTCAGAATGGAAAATGCTCTTCAATAACATAGATATTCTTACTTTTTTCCCCAGAAAAATCTTTTACTTTCTATTAGAAAAATAAAAATAAATTGTACTGATTTCTTCTAGCTTTTTTAAAAAAAATTACTCATTAGAAAGACAAATTTGTAAGGTCCAGGAAAATATGCTTTCAAAACTTATTTGAACTGTCAATCTCTGTAACAGAGACTGTGGAGAGTAAGATCTGCTGTGATATTTGTTGATCTTCCTGAATATTGTAGCCCTCTTAAGAGCAGAAAATTGTTTCCTCAGCAACTTTCCACATAACACCTACAAAAGGACCAGGCCATTGGGTGGTGCAGATAACAAACATAACTTTCTCCACGTGGCAATGGGTTAATATGGAGAAAGTAATGTTTGATGTTGAAAAAATTAAAATCAAACCAATTTCTAACTGTTCAAAAATGAATTATATATTTGAACATCATCGCTTCTTTAAATCCACAAGTTAAAAAGAAATATCCTAATTAGGATTTTCCCCCTTGTAAGAAAACCATCTAAGTTGTGCTTATATACCTCTCTCCAAATCAGAATTTTAAAAAAATCTATTTTTTTTTAAATCTCAGAAATTACTGTTGTTCACAGATTCAGTTTTTTGTTTTTTAACTTCCAATTCAAACTGAAGGCCCCTGCGTTGATTACAGCTGCCCTGAATGTCTGTAATTTTTCAGCTTTTGTTGTTTAATGAGTAATAGGAACATGTGTAGTCAGGAAAAATAAAGGTCCCCCAAATTTTTTGCATCAATCCCTTGAAATAGTTTTGCTTGATCTGTTTTCTGTGCAACTAACTTACACTGTAGGATTGTTTTATAATTAGTTTTAATATTCACAGTTTCTCATCATATTCCTTCAAATCTTTCTCTGTACTTGATGTTTTGAATATTTTCAAAACCTGTGGGTCAAGATGGCCACACAAATCCTTTCATATCTATTTTCAGTCAGGCTACATCTGTAGTGCTTTTCCTTACTGTGAGGGTTGGTTTTCTTTTTCCTATTTTCCCTCCTTTGGCTATATTGGCTTTTTAAACTCCTCTTTTTATTGCTTTATGTTATGCATTCCATATCCTTTGGGCACACTTTAATCTCATTATACACGTTTCAGTTTCTCTCTGCTGTTTCCTCTCTGCTATTTTATTACACTCGATTGCACTCAACCTGCTGAAATTTTTCCCCTAAACTCTGTTATTCTGAAACCCGATATCTTCATTTTCCCCCTTTGGCTTTACTCTAGATGTAATTTTACACTTAACTAGATTAGAATTACAGTGCAAAGCACTTTACTTGTTCTATAAACTTTGTCTGAAATGCTGTCCAGAACTAAAACATTCAGCACAGTAAGAAAAACACAGAAAACAAAACCACAAAAGTAATTACATGACAAATGCATTAACCATCCAAACAGATCTAGAAATGACGGATGGTAAATAAAGAACTCCTTGCAACAGCAAAAAAATATGTTCAAGAGACTGGAAAATAAAACCCAAGATGAGTGTATTCATGTCAAAATAATACAAAAAATACCAATCATAACATAGATAAATAATATTAATCAAGTGAACAGGAACAGATAATTAAACCAGCTGGGACTGAATGATTACTATAAGAATAGAAGGATGTCTTTTGGCCTTGCTCACTGTCTCTATCAATAGTTACTTTCTTCTCCCTCATTGCCCAGATTGTCGCATTTTGTATAGTTATCTCAGTGAGAGATGGCCAAACAGGAACTGAAAATTCTTGGGAGGAGTTAAAGGTATTTGAACTTTAAGTAAACTTTTTCTTCTATATATTAGTTGGAGGTGGAGAAAGTAGTTTTTCATATGCCACATAGACACGACATTAGTCAAGTGTGACATACCCTTATGGACCATTGTTCTTTTGTATAATGGGCATCTTACAAAGGAGTTTATCTAATATGTTAATTTCCTTTCACACTAAGTAATATTTTTACTAATTAGATTTATATCAGCTGTGATGTGTCCTTACATGTACTTTTCTCGTTTTCTTGAAAAAAACCCCAACATTCTTTGACTAGAGAACAATAAGATTTATTAGTGTAGAGTTTGACCATGACCAAACTCAACAGAAATTGAGTATTTGGGATCATTAGAATTTCCAGGGGAAGAAATTATTGTTATTTTCTTCAAACAGCAGAAAAATTATGAAAGGAATTGCAATTTAATTGTCTTGAGTATTCTATGTTTCTCTACTAGCAAAATAAATTAATAACAATAAAAGGTTTATTACTCTGCAAAAATATTATTCTGTTTTGATTCTGTTTAGAATATGACTTCAAACTAAAATTGTTTGTCATGGATATACTTCTGTGTACCTTATCTTTGCCATTTTGATTAATGCTTTTTTCTTTCATTTTTAAACATTCCTTCTAAGCAAACCCATGTTAGATGTTATATAAGATTTCTCTAATATACTGTTATCCCTTCATATTAAATTAACAAATATGCTGACCTGCTTTTTCAATGGATGATTATATCCCTCAGATTTTTGAGAACCAAAGTCACAAGCACGATCAAGTTTTTAATTCTCTCATAACTGTATGAGGAATGGTGGGGTGCTTGCTCTGATATTGTTTGATTTTTTTTCTGTCAGGAATGTGCCAACACATTATTTGAAGTCTTTGCTTCTCCTGGTCCCTTGTGGCTAAAACTCAATCTGTTTATGTCTAGGAGGGAATATTAAATAAGTTTATAGAAAATTGATGGCTATATCAAGGTTGGAAAATGGAAAACCATATTGACCCACTTTTTGTATACATTACAAAGATGAACCTGGTGAGCCTACTTTCCTTATTTATCACGTTACCAATTTTACTATAGCATGCAGCTACTTTTTTGATATCTATTGAAACAATTTCCTTGAGTAATTACACTTTAAGTGCAATCTGAAAGAATTTTCCTGTTGATTGGCTTCAATCATCTTCCCAAAACAAGCAGTATCATCTTTTGGTGGTCTGTTAATATCTGAAGCTATGCAATAGAATTAACATTATTCTGTATACAGACTTGTGTTTCATATAATTAAAGACTTCCATAAAATTCTTAACTAGCTGTACAATATTCCTACCTATGCTTAGAGGAATTTCTGAGGACTGGGCTGAGAAAAGTGTGCTCCTAGAGCACACAGAGGGTTTTTTTGTTGGTTACTTAACAATCAGCACTTTCAGGGAAATTAATTTTATATATATATATATATATATATATATATATATATATATATATAAAGCTATCTTGGCAAGAATCAGAATTCTTCTTCTATGTCCTTTTTCTATTTGTCCATTTTTGGAAAAAAACTTCTGCCTAAGTGGCTGCAAAACTATAAGATCCTCAGAAGTGGGAGTTGTGTTTTACTATGTTTGGACAGTTTTCAGTGTGATACAGAATATCTGTAGGGATGAGCGACTCTTGAACGAAACTGGCTAAGAAGAATAGGAAGGATTTAATTCCCAAAAGGAAAAACAATTATTTTAAACACTCACATATATGCTTAGAAAATAATTGAGGCAAGAATAAGATTGAGTGTGGTTTTGGTTACTTTGGGGACACTTAACACCATGGTGCTCTTTCCTCTAAATATATGCAACAGGCCAGATTATTTTCAGGATAATTTTATTGAGTGATTAAAGAGACACAGTGGTTGCTCAGACAGAGTATTTTAGAATGCTTTTATTTGGACAGGATGTCCTGCTGAGAAAGTCCATTTAAGTCGGAGGGAAATGTTGGTGACAAATTTTAGTGAATTTAAAAGTACGAAATCAAGTGTGATGTCCTTAATGAAAATGGATCTTGTTCAGCTGCAATGGGACCATCATAGGAAATGTAAAAAACTAACTTTGAAATTGTGACCTCTCTAAAAACAGCCTAACACAGAACAATATTTTTAGACCTACTCTTAACTTTCAGATACTACCATCTGAAGGAATATCTAATTTCCAAAAATGTGCTTGGTTCTGTGAATCTTCTTATTTTTTATTAATCCTACTGCTGAATGTCTTTTTCCAGCTACTGATTTTAAAAGACTTCATGAATTTAAGGACATTTAGGAACTTAGGCATGAAATTAATATCAAGAAAGAAAAGAAATAGAAGCATAGAAATGAAATTAGTATGCTGTTAAAATGAAGGACTAAACCAGAATAATATGCTCAGATATCAAACTAAACCATAATATTGACTTGTTCTGATTTTTCTATTCCCTCTTTTCAGGAATCAAAATGTTCTTAAAAGCATAACATGATAGAAATAGATACTTTTAGAGTATCTTTTAGATACTCTAAAAGTACTTACTAATTATTGATGGATCATTCCTCCTGTCAAGCTCATGGTAATGCAAAATTAAAAATTCTGAAATGGGCCTTTTTTTCCATATTACTACATTTCTTCAATTAGAAAATTCCTGTAAACTTGCTAGTCATTAAAGAAAACAAAGGTATTTGAAATATCTTCTTAGAACAATAATAGTACTTCATATTTAGTACTATTAAAATGTTAGATTGTATTTTCATACATGTACTAAATTTAAAAAGGGACTAAAGGACTTCTTTAGCAGGGAAAATATTCATGGTTATATGCAATAAAGCAGAAACTAATGCAGTATTTCCTTGATTTTTGTTTTTTTTTATTGCTACATTTGCTACAAATAATTATTGGATTTCTGTGTGTATGTGTGTTCAAACTGTTTCTGCCTTCTTCCTCTCAAAATCTTTACCATTTCTTTTTTTTGCTATGACATTGTATGGAATTTTTAGGATTACTATCCTGTATATAAAAAGGGTTTTTTACACTTTGCCATTTGACACAAGTTGACCTAACAGCAGGCATGTAAAGATATGACAGCTGAAAAGCTCACTAATAAAGTATTGTTCTGTGTATCAAATGCTATCTAAAGGACAGCATAAGTGCTCTGAATTATTTGTGTATCACTGTAATAATTTGTAATTCCCTTAATTATACAAAATCATAATTTATCCCATGGCTCTCCCTGCTTTCAGATATTTTTTCAGTTTTATTAACACTATAAAATGGTAGGAGATTAAAAACATCATATGAGAAAATCAGATGATAAACTCAGTTTGGGGGATCATTAATGTGTAGATCAGTACAGCTACTAACATATGAAAGGCCTGTGATCTTTTTTTAATATAAATTGGACTGGCCTAAAATAGAAAAGCAAGTCTCATTTGTGTAGTTTACCTCATAACTTCGTAACTTCTCCCTCTGATTTAAAGATGGGGCCCACTGATGTGATTTGTACAGTGGGCAAGAATGTTCTTTCTAAACTCCACTCTTTACTCAAACATCCTTCAAAGCAATGAGGTATGAGCCATTGC
Organism: Pipra filicauda; assembly: GCF_003945595.2. NCBI lineage: Eukaryota > Metazoa > Chordata > Aves > Passeriformes > Pipridae > Pipra > Pipra filicauda. The sequence continues at coordinate 262,714 of NW_024104477.1, forward strand.
TAATCCAAAGGTTCTGTATCTGGAGGTGTCAAACTATGCTGAGAGACACCCCCTGATGGGAAACTGTGTTGGCCTTGAGTGCAGGCAATGCACATATATGCCCTGAAGATTGCTTCTGCAGGGATGAAAGAGAATTTGGGAGTCACTGGGAAGCACAGTGATGTTTCAGGTTCAACTTTCCTGTGAAGCATACCCCTCTACAGTAGATAGGCTGCAATCAAATACTGTCTAGCTTTGAAGGTACAGCCCAGGAGTACAGGAGACAGTGGCTAACAGAAGACTTTTCCCTGTCATACAAGGAGCTAGGTTCTGCCCGGTCAGAGCCCCAGCAGATGTTGGGAAGAGGAAAAGCAGGTCTCTAAACTGACATTATGTCCTAGTTAGAGCAGCCAGGACCAGTTCATCACTGCGTGGGTGTAACCCAGACTGTGTATTCTACACCCTATGTCATTTCCCAGGAACTGTTAACAATAGACCATTTTGTTAACATAGACAGCTACCCAGAGCACACATTGATCCCTCAGGCTATCAACTGAGTGTTAAAAAGCCTGTGAGATAGGAGGATGTTCCTATCCTCACACCAATGACTCAGGTGTGATGACTCTCCTCTGAAGGAGTCATCAGCACCTCCACACCCAGTCTGAGGGATCATGTCTGCTAATGGGCCATCAAGGATTCCAAAAATATCTCACGACTCACAATCACCCACTGTGGAACTCCCCGCCCTGGGAGAGGTACTGGGCATTCCCACTTGAACCTGAGGGTATATAATCTTGGAGTCTTTGGACTTCTGGGCCCTCCCTTGTCAGATCCAGAGGAGGATCAGAACCTTGACCGCGCTGCGACCACCACTCTCAACCGCACTGCGATCATCACCCTCAACCAGACTGCGACCAGCACTCTCATCAACAGGTCTTCCTTTCCTTTTAGTTTGGACTCGGGGGACTACGTGGGGCTCAGCACGGGGGCCAACAAGCACCATTCTGTTCGTGCCCCTGGATACTGGGTTATACATCTGGGGTTGTGGGTTAAAACCAATTATTTGTCCATATAATTGTATTTATTGTATTATTGCTATTAAATTGTAATTCTGACTTATAATCTCTTTTGAGTTAGGTTCATTTCTCCTGCCGGTTTACCTTTAAACCAGCACACATTACTAGAGATTACTGGAGCTACTTTTAAAAATCATTTTACGGAAGCGTTTCTAGCACAATCATCCTTTCTATTACATGATGTTCTTGGAGTTGCATATTAAGAAAAAGTGTCTGAAGTTAGTAATTTCTTATGAAGCTCAAGCAGCAGTGGACTGCAGATACTGGCATCAAAAATTGAAATGGGTCTGGGGGAAATGTGTTGAAAGGAGGAGGAGTGAGAATGGGATTTCCTCTTTAGGAAAAGGGTTGCAGTAAATGGTTGCCATGTTGGCTGGGGAAAAGGAAAGACCAGAATTCTTTGCCATGACTAGCACATAATTTCTTGAGCACAAAACAGCTCCCTTGGCTCTTACCTGGTTTTGGTGAACTGTAGCAGGATAAGAATTACGTTGTGACTGAACAGATGTGTTAAAATCTAACTACACCTGGTGGTGGCCTAACTTGTATATATTGTGCTGTGTTCAATTAATGAAGTGGTTTCTGAAAAAAAAAATCAGGCATTGTAGTTGGAGCTATCTAATTTAGCTCCAATTGGATGAGTTTTGAAAATAAAGTCAAATGGATTAATAATTTCCATATGATTTTTGTCATAATTGGAGTATGTTGGTTGGAATGGCTCCCACCTCTGTATGCAGCAGTGGCTGTTAAGTAGCTTTTAGTAACTATATAAAGGAACATACTTCAAATTAGTTTAGTTTATAAATATTTTGGACAGTATAGCATTCACAGTTGGAAACACTGAAGGAAAACTATTTTTTGACATCAAAAAAGTTATGACCATTACTCCCTTTTTTTTTTCTGTTCAGAGTCTTTCACTTTTCAATTTTAGTGCTGGAAAATTAGAGGAAAAAACTCCTTGGCAACTGAATTTTTCTTAATGAAGAATTTTTTTCTGGTGATGTCTGTGCGCTTACATACGCATCTAGGACTAGGAAAGGAAGGGGGAGCTTTTGATCTTCTTACTCAATTTCACAAAACCACAAGTTTTTTAAAGGTTAAAAGACAGTTTGTGATCTTCAGGTGGATTGTATGAGTGTAGGTTAACACTAATTCAAATAACATAATGTTTATGAGATAAAGAAAGGACAACAAAAAATATCCTAATATCAGTTTAAGAAAGACATACATAATAATATATCTGCTGTTGCATTTTTTTGTTCCTAATCTATAATCATGTACAGTCTCCTTGATTTTTCTTTTGGTACATATCCAGCTAAAAGATAAAAAGCAATAGAGAAGTTATTCTCTCCAAGGAATTAGTAGACTATTGGATAAGAATGACCTTAATAACAGACCCACGGAATAGTTCTCTTACCAGTAATGAAAATGAAAGCTCTACTTAGTAATTCTGGCAGCTGTCAGCTTGCTATTCACTTTAATGCACATAAGTATGTAGAGAATTGATGGGGTTAAAACAACAGAGAAAAAAAAAGTTGAAGCTTCATAAGTATATCAAAATGTATTAAAATCATTGTCAAGCAAAAGCAGGAAATAAAAAAAGTACAGCTCAAAGTGTAAGTAACACACAGGCTATGAAACCTATGTAGGAGTATTTAAAGGTATTATGTCCAAAATCTTTAGTCAGCTAATGAGATGCAATCAAAGAATCAAAGCTGCATGCCAAACTGCAACAAATTATGTTTCAGTCTCTAGACCATAATTTGCTTCTGATTTGCCCTATTTTATCAAGACCTATGAGCTGGACAAACTGGAAACTACTGTATCTGTACAGTATAGTTACCAGATTTCTGGAGAAAGGAATGGCAGACTTCATTATGTGTTGAGATTTGTTCTCATTAGTACTGAGTCAGTGATTGCAACCCTTTCTGGAAAGTATGGAATCATAATTTAGGTCAGAAGAAATCTCTAGAGATCATCTAGTCCAACCACCTGCTCAAAACAAGTTTAATTAGATGAATTTGCTCAGGGGCATGTTGAGTCAAGTCTGGAACACCTCCAAGGACAGGATACCTGTTCCAGTAGTTGACTAACTCTCAAGGTAAAAATATTTCAACTTGCATCTGTTGATGCAAGTTCCCCCCAAGCCACCTCCTTTCCAAGCTGAACAGACCCAGTTTTCTCTGTCTCTTCTTGAATGTCATATTTCCCTGACTGTGGTCCTCAGCTAGACTCACTCCAATATGTCAATACTGCTTTAGAACTGGAAAGCACCAAACAGGACACACCACTCCAGATGCTGTCTTACAAGTGACAACAGAGTGGAAGGATTGCTTCCCCAGGACTCTGACTTTACTACATTCCTCTGAACAGCAACCCTACCACCCTCCAGCATACTGGCTGCTCTCCTGATTTCGTGTTGTCTGTAAAGCTGACATCCCACTGCCCTGGTTGATGAAGACAGTAAACAGCATTGCTCCCCATAGTGATCCCCGAGAAACCCAATTAGTTACTGGATACAATCTGAGCTTTGAACCAGACTTTTGTGTCTGGCAGTCCAGTTCATTTTCCACCTACCTTATATATTTATCCAGCTCATATCTCTCTGAATTAGTGATAAACGGACTGTGGGAGGCTGTATCAAAGGATTTGATGAAGATCAAGGTGCATGGCATTCACTGCTGTCTTCTTGGACACAGTGCCATTCACCTCATCTTAGAAAACAATGAAGTTAGACAAACATGATTTGCCCTTATTACATAGTTCGCATTGCTCTTAGTCACCTTCCTTCTTGTCTCTGGTTTTAAGAGATAGCTTCTAGGGGGATTTGCTCCATAACCTTCCCAGGGCATAAGGCAAGAGTGACCAATGTAGGTCCCTGAATCCTCCTTCTTGCCCTTTTCAAAGATGGATAAGACATTTGTCTCTTTCCAGCCATCGGGAACTTCTGATGATTGCTTTGATAGAGAACAATTTCACAGTGACACAACCAGCTCTATAAACTTTAATTCCATAGACTTGCATATGTCCAAGTGGGTTAAGCAATTCATAACTCTTTCTTCCTATACTGTGGATAATACTTCACTCCAACAGATTCTGTTGGGAGGACCCAGGATGCCCAAAACCAGCTTTACCTTTGAAAACTGAGCCAAAGAAGGCAGTGAATATCCCAGCCTTATCATTCGTCATTAGAATTCCTGCCCCAATAACCAGTGGGTTCATATTCATCTTTCCTTTTGCTACTGAGCAGCTTAGAAAAACCTTCCTTATTACCCAACTACCTCAGTTGGTAGTTTCAAATCCATTTGAGCTTTGGCTTTTTTCTAGATGTAATTAGTGTTTTCTTATTCCTCCCAAATAGCCTATCCCTGTCTCTACCTCCTGTATGCTTCCTTTTTGTGTTTAAGGTCAAGAGCTCCACATTGATAAATGCTAGCTCAACTTTCTGCAATGCTGGCTCAACTTTCTGCAAACCTAAATGTGCTCTTTTCAATTCCAAATTTGTAATCCTGTTCTCAATCTCACTCACTGTTGTTAAGATCTTAAATTGCACAACCTTGTGGTCATTGAAGCCAAGGCTGCCCTTGACCTTTACATCATACAGCAACTCTTGTTTGTGAGCGGCAGGTGCAATAGGATATCTCTTCTAGTCTGTTCATCAATCACCTACCTCACTCACCTTTTCCTTGTTGTGTGGATATAAGGTTTGGGTTAAGCTTGTCCTGATGTATCCTAACAAGTCTTATTCTTACCAATGACCAGGCCACTCAACACACCTGGACCTGTAGCTCTGCAGGTGGAGTAGGAAGCCAGGTGCTTTTAGTTTGCCCTGCATTAACAGGTCCCATAGCCTAGGATGGGCAGCAGAGGATAGGTGGACTGCAGTTTGTAGTGGCAGCATTGCCTGTCACTTGTCCATGCTCTAACTAGACTCATGGATATTCTTTGGAACTATTCTGTTTCTGCTCTTATCATTTAGAGACCAGGTAATCAAGCTGAACAGAATTTTCAGAGATTTTCCATTTAATTAATTTATATAATGGCATTTTAATGTGTTTAGTGTTGTTCTCATCTCTTACACAACCTAATATCTTCTTTGCTTTCTGACTTTTGTGTGCTGAAATATAGGCTTTCACAAGATATCCACAGTTACACTTGCATCTAAGTTGTTTCAGCTCACTTTGAAAGTTGTGAATATGTATAAAGCTGATGTTTCTTAAAATCTTTCCTGGGCGAGACTGGATTCAGCAATTGTGCTGCAGATTTTATCATGTTCTTTTGTCTCACTTTTCTCAGGTTATTCTAAATATACTACATAAAATACATGTTAAAAATACAAGTATGTATAAAGGTGTGTGCTATATACAGAAAATGGAACTTCAGCCTCATGGTATATTTGTGATTATGTTTATTTAATATGCTGAATGTTTAGAAGTGGAAAAGAAGAGAGAAGTGTGACAGGCAGAAGGTAATCTGGCTAACAAAAATTAATACATTGCTTCATGGCTGAGTGTCCTGCTCCTGATACATTTCTTCTATTGTGTATGAGTAACACTTTTTTATTAATAGAAAAGCATTTTAAAAAAGCACTGCAAACTGTTAAAATAAGGCAACTGAAAAACATAAAAGAAGTAAATAACATAAGGAGCTATGTGAAAAATATAAAACATATATTCTGCCCTCTATTGGTCTGCTCCTCTCCCTCTTTCCCTTCAGCACACTCAACACTTGCAGAACCTGGCAATTTCACATCAGTGTGCTCTAATTTTTGTGTGTTACTTTATCCATTCTACTATTTTTATTCCTTTGCTTCACCCTAGTCAGTTTTCTCTCACGTAGACTACCTCTTTGTTAGTGCTTTTTATTTAAGTAATACTTCCATGTTTTCAAATGCTGCAATGATATACTTTCGTTGAGTAAATTCATGTGCTCAGTGAAGAACTGTGTGATTATCGCACTAGGTTGATATATATATTTGTTTCTATTTATTGAATAATGGTAAAAATTGTAAAAGCTTTATGAAAAATGGGTAAAAGTTTTAAAGTGAAGAGAAATCTTTGAAACTTAGAAAAGAAACTGAGAAGTGTTATGGGACGTCAGGGCCAAGTGGTTTAGAATGCTTAGTTTATGTAGAATGGTGTTTCCTTTCATAGTGAGATAATCAGCTGTGATGTAGCTGTGACTAGTCTTAGACTAAATTCTAAAATCCTAGTTCTAAACTGGGATTTGCCTGGACTGTAATTTCAGTAAGCAGCACTGAACGATGAAGAGTATGTTGATAAATAAATATCACTGATCATCTTCAGAGTCTGCAATAAAAATGGTCTGATGTGTGTAAAAGTAATTCCATGCAAAACTATCAAGGTTGGACACTATCTGAGAAGACTGAGCGACTAAGTAGATGATGAATGTGGTAGGTGTTGTTTTGTTGCATTGTGTGCAGGCAGACATCTGGTATGAAATTCATTGGAGATGTTATTCAGTTAGTAATCGATTACTGCTTGGGAATATGAATTAATGTTCCTTTGGAAAAAAATTGTGTAAAGTCTTTGAATAAGTATGAGTGTAGAGCTGGTTGGGGTCAACAGTGGCTACTCTAGGCAAATATTTAACTTCTGAGTTTTATAGACCTGGGAGGTAATTTATAGCAGGTTTTGTTCCATCAACAGCCTAATCTCTGATTGATTTTTTTAGGAACTAACTTTTTTGCATCTCTCTTTTCTGCAAACATACATTTATACTGAAAAATAATATATGTTAGATTTCAAATAAGGTATGTTAGGGTAAAAGTTACATTCGTGAAAGGGAAATGCAAAGCATCTTACATTTTGACTAGGTTACAGTGAAGTCTCCCAAATATTTTGCCTATGTGAAAATTGAACAGCCATTAAAACCCTTTCAGTGACTTCTACCTTCCTTAGTTTTTAATTTCAGATCAGTAACTGTACCTTCTTCTTTCTTGGTAGTCAGGCTAAAATGAACAGCTACTCCAAGTATAGCTTGAATTAATCTCTGATATAATTTTGCTGACTTCGAAGTATCTTCTTTGCCAGCTATGTGGGTTGAAGTAATGTAGGTCTGGTGTAGCATGTATATATTGACATACAGGCACATACATTTTATCAAACAGGAACTGACATAGTTATATAATATTGAGACAGGTGCTCTGTCTTCCCATAGTTTGTTAAAGTATGGCAACTCATTTGAAAATCACCTTGAAAATTATAGGGTAAATGATTGTAGACTTAGCATAATACCTCTACAATACTTACTTTTTTTGTTAAAAAAAAAAGGCAAATTTTAAAAAAAGTTTAATCAAGAGTGCAGGATGAAATTTAACCAGTCTAAGTTAAAAATGTTAGAAAGAGCATCAGCATCAAGGGAGCCATTTTATAAAATATATATTCTGTTTTCTTTATAGTTTTAATATTCTTCATTCATATTCTAAGAAACAGGAATTCTGAAAAAAGGACTGATGATTTTCTTTAGAAAAATAAGTAGAAAAAAATAAGGAGCTTTTTAAGGAGAACAGTAGTGGTGAAAAATATAATTTTTGTTGAAAAAATAAGAGGAGCCTGGCACTCTAAACATTCCACCAAAGCATAAATGCAAATCAGTATAGATTGCTATTCAAATATGAGGTGGGGGAAGATTTATATCTTCAGAAACACATTTGTAGAACACTCACATTTTTAATACATGAACAATAGGCTTTTCAAGTTGAAATCAATGTCACATATTTATTACTGGGGAAAATTCTGATTGTATTATATACAAGCCCAAATAAGGAAAACTGTAAGAAGTCAGAACTTGATCTAATTCTTTTAGAAAAATTAGTTTTAAAACATAATAGTGTACATTAGTCTTTAAGTTTGTGTTGTGCATATTAGTATTGTGGGTGAAGTAAGGTGATTCTATCCATAGGAATAGACTGTAAGTACTATATTAATGCTAAATTGAAAACCGACTGGCAAATTTTCATTTACTTGCCACTATCATTAGGGTGGAAAAGAGTGGGGAGAACATGTACAAAAGATAAATTATTATCCTTCTTAACAGCTAGTATTCCTCTTTTAGGCCTTTTTTCTTCCACCAAATAGGAGTTGTCTTAGTGTCTCATATCATGACATTTTAGAATCATATAATTAATGTAAGGTAACATTGTTGGACCTATTGGAGGTGGTTAGATTTCTGTAGTCTTCTCTACTTACTCTGATTCAGATAAGCCTCAGGGTTTCCACAGACTTGAATAACTTCAGTAGAAAGGACTGAAAGTCCACTGTATGTTAATGGGTAGTGTAGTTAGGGAAGCTTCCAGGAGTAGGGAGCTGTGGCAGTCAGCAAGGAGAAAGAGGAAATTAAACCACTTTCTCTGTATTTTAACCCCTGAGCTACAGAGAAAGAATGAGGACTGGAACCTTCTTCCCGATGTTTTGAAAGAAATGAACATTTCTGAGAAATGGATTAACTTAAACCAGATAAACTTAAATCACTGAAACTCTGGTTTCAGTGATTTATGGAATAGACTGTTCCCTTGATGGTATAAGTTAAAGGTTACTGTTTTTGCATATGCTCAGAGCTACTGTAAAATTGAACATTTCGTTGATCTAATTTGTGTGGTATTTATTTATATTTCTGTTAAGTTACCTGATTTCATTTGTGTGTTCTTCCTTTGCGTAACTGATAGCAATCATATAAAATTGACACATTAACTTTGTAGCTGAGAATGTGGGTTGAAAGAATTCATTTCCTTTAAAACAGTATCATAAAATACTCTCTATCTTTCCTGGTATTTTGAACTATTTCAAAACCAAGATGGAGCAGAACACAAGTGATGAATTTTCTGCTGATTGTGCTGAGATACAGAAAGTAATAAAACCAGAGAAGGGCGATTTCATCTAAAGCCTGAGAAGGAAAATTTTAAAAATTTTTCAGTACCTGAGCCACGAGTATATAAAAATTACATTACTATGAGTCAAACGCTTTTTAAAAATACAGACCTTTACAGTTGGCAGAATCGCTGTATATTGCTGTCTCCGTGCTGACATTTTTTGTTGATTAATTGTATGTGGGTCAGAACATCTCTACAGATGTTTCTGATCTGAATTAGAGGACATAGAGAAGACTATTATACCATTATACCATCACTATCTTATTCCAGAATCTAATCATCCTTATAAAAGTTACCTGCTTAATTTCATAGAATCGTGAATATCTTGAATTGGAAGGGACCCTAAGGATTATCAAGTCCAACTCCCTGCTCCTCACAGGACTATCTAAATAGTTGTATGCCTAAAAGCATTGTCCAGACACTCCCTGAAGTCTGACAGGCTTGGTGTCACGACCACTTCCCTGGAGAGCCTATTCCAATGACCAGCCATCCTCTCAGGGAAGAACCTTTTCCTTACATCCAGTCTGAACTTTCCCTGACACAGCTTTGTACCATTTCCATCTAATTTTTTCCAATTTTAACATCCAGACATTGGTTCCTGTTTCCTATACTTCTTTTAAAGAACTTGTACTCCTCCATTGTTGTTCTGTTTGGTTTTCTTTTTTTTTCCTGTGAAACTTCATAGATTCTGTAACTGAAAGTAAAGTTATCTCTTAATAAATCTACCAGACAGGTAGGGAAAACTTAGCTAAAAAAACCTGTTTTCTGTAGTAATTTAAATATCTTCTGCATAATCATTTTTTATCTCCTCTTAAACAAATGTTGACTGCAGTTTTGTATTGTCTTTTAGTTATCCCACCAATATAGCAGACAACTACAATTACATATCCATAATCCAGCTCCTCAGTTAGCCACCTTACTGGGTGGCTATTAAGTCATGAAGGTTGAATCCTCTCCTAGTGGGGCTCCACTGATTCTCCATTCTGAAAAAAAGTGTGTGAGATTTTTATTTCTCTAGGCAGAATTTAGAAGAACATTGTGATTCCTTTGTAAACTCCATGTTTAGCATTTTCATTCCTGTAAATGTTATCATTTCTGTGCATCAATGATTTTATTCTTGGGGACCTAGACATGCAACAGACAACATCATTCTGACAGTGTATTGGAGGCTAGATGGAAGTAATCAACACAGTGCATTCTGCCCTTCCATCTGGATGTTCTTTAAGTTAATGAGTACTCTGGAGACAGCACCACTCCAGAGCTGCTGTAGCCTCCTTTTCCCAGAGCACACTTAGGAATGGAAAGAGAGACAACACTAAACCAAAACTGGTAAAATATTTACAGTCTCCACTTCTGTTGAAATCCACCTGTGCAATCTGTCTATGACAAGAAACTTTCAGCTCCCTAGACTTGTAGCATTTATATTCTAGAACATAAGCATATTGCACAATACAGTAATCAGCGGAACAGCTAAGCAGATGTATACAGGGGTTGAGATTAAAATAAAAAATTCTTTACGTATAATATGGTGGTAGTTTGGTTATTTAAAAAATAATCACCTATGTAGTGCTACTCTACTGCCTTTCACAGAGAAGGAATGCTTTTGAGAAACATTTATTGTTCACAGCTTAAGGAGAAAGCACAGCTAAATTTGACTACGTTCTCAGAAAATGCTTACATTTTCTACAAAGAACACCGATAAAAACATAATCAGGCATTCACAACATAACTGTGGTTAATATCTGTCTTGCACTAAAAGTTTGGAAATCTGAGAGAATAATATTCCATGCCACAGAACTGGTTTTGCCTCTTGTACCTGATTGCAGGTACTATAGAGATAATGCTAAAATGGGGTCTTTGGCATTTGCTGTTGTGTAGAATGATAACTTTGAAGTTTTTTGAGGTAATTTACAGGAAAACAATATATTTCAGAGTTTCCATGTCTTGCTCCCATACAATAAAGCTGAAACTCTTCCCAGTTAGTAATAATGTTGCATTATTAGATCTATGGTTATCCTTTTGCAAGCTGAGCTAGGGTTAGGTTGCCAAACACTGTATTTTTGGAAGGCAGATAGAACCATAGAATCATTTAGGCTGGAAAAGACCTCCAAATTTGAGCTCAGTCATTAACCCAGTACCACCACATTCACCACTACATCATGTCCCTAGCCTCACATCTATGTCTTTTAAGGAGTGGTGACTCAACCACTTCCATAAGCATACTGTTCCAGTGCTTGGCAGTCTTCTCCGTAGTAACCTTTGGCATAAGAAAGCAGAGTTCTCGGTTGGATGTTCATGATTAGAGACAACAAACAAACAAAACAATTAAAAAAACCACAAAACTAAACCAAAAAACCCAACCCCTGCCAAACAACCAAATAAAAAAAAAAAAGGTACTTTTCCACAGAGAAACTATATTTTTTAACTAACTGAAACTATGTCTTTAGTTTTCTTACCTTTTGGGACCTCTTATGCTCTAGCTTAAATCACATGTAACTTCATTGAGTTACATTTCCATTATGTCAATTTAATATCAAAGATTTGATCTCTAGAGCAATGAGTGTACATCATAGCTGGTGCATATGTTTTCTTCCTTGATCCACGAATTTTACTTATTACATTAGCTTTTCCCTAGAGGATTTCAGATGGATTTTGATGTCAAATGTTTTTCCAAAAGTATCTGTCAAGAGAAATAAATATTTTCTGAGTGACTGACTTGAGGGAGAAAATGTACAGATAATAAGCAAGTCAGAAACACACAGTTTTATTTTCAGATAAATGGCCTGAAATTGGTGACTTGTCCTCCCTGGGAGATCAAAAGGGATCATAAGATTTAGTGAGTGGGAAATATAGAGTTCATTTTGCTTCAAGTGGTGTTGGAACTTCTGGGGTCTTGGGGAAATGCTGGAAGCTGGTACAATGGTCTTAATATTTTTCCTCAGCAGGAACGTTTGATAACACATGACACTTGAAACACTTTATTGGAAAATTGTTATCCAAAATCTTGTCTCAGCGTTTCTGAAAGTTAAGATATTTTAAGTGCTGATAAAGGCTGATGAGGTTAATGTAAGATGAGGAGAGATCTAGGTTACCATGAGATTAAAGATTCCAGACAGCTTGTGACAAATTAAAATTTACAGAGAAAAACTGCTCTTTCATTTCACCTCAGTGAAGCAGTAAGAGTAAAGCACTGTTCCAACAAAAGTTTTCTTAGTGAACTTCTGCATAAGCAACCCATACCTATACATTATAGCATTTAAAATGTACTGCTTGGTAACAACTTTGGAAGCACTTTTTCATCTATATTATTGAATTTCACTTATAAGGATTATAAAGCACTATATCAATAGTCATACATATCTCCAGTATTTGTGAATTAGCCATGAGACACTAGGATCTGGTGGTTCCTGTCCGTGTAGTTGAAAGTAACTGTGTTTCTGTTGGTTGCATGCTAATGTGAGGCAAATATTAGTAAATCTTCAGCAGTCTTTTTTTCTGTTTCTGTCTTCGAATCTGTATCTCAAGGAGAATGGGTTCTGCTTTTTTTCTTTTCACGAGGGCCTGGGGTATCTCCATTTAGTTACTCTGATTGTAATAGTGAAGATAAGCAACTAGGTGTTTGTCATTTCTTTGGACACTGGTAAAGTATTTCTGCAGTGGAGCAACAAAGATAGTAGCCCCTAAGTGGCATCATTGCATGCATTTGACTGTTGAATACTTGATGATATATATAATATATTTGTTTGCAAATTGTTCTCATGTAAATTAGCTTGAGATAAAAATGGTACTTATCACTAAAAGACAAGGGCCAGATTCTGTAATTTTTACTAAATTGTCTTACATAGTTTTTGTAATGATGAATAATTGAATCAGTAGCAGTACAGGCTTTGGGGAATTTGATCTTTAACAAAGTAAAAGAAAACAAATGCATTTGATGAATATTTTATGGAAAAATCCGAATGCCCTCATGGTCCTCAAAATAGCACCTAAGGGAAAAAGAAAAAAACCCTGATTCAGATATCTCCTTTATAGATTTTCTGCTTTTCAAATTGTGGTCAATTTTTGCCATGAAATAGTAAAGCACAATAAAATTTGGAAGTTCTCAACTCCATTAAGATGTACAACATTGCTTTATATTCTCAAATGTTGCCTTTCAGTGTTCAGTGCTTTACCATAAGAATTTGCACTTAAAAACTCTGGAATTTGAAGAATAATGGTAAATGAAAATGAAACAAATTCTGGTATATTGATTGCTCTGACTCAACTTGATTTTGAAGTTTGTTACAAGCAAGGTAGACTAAAATTCTTCTTGAAGTGTTTCAGATGCTTGGATTTCTTGTTCTCTAGACCCTTCACCAGCTTCACTGCTCTTCTTTGCATGTGCTTTGGGGGCTCTTCTCTGAACACACTCCAGCACCTCAGTGTCTGACTAGTAGTGAGGTGCCCAAAAACAGAGTATTTGAGGTATGGACTCACCAGTGGTAAGGACAAAAGGAGTTATAGTAACCGCGTCCCCCCCCCCATCTAAAAGAAGCCCTTAAGGAGCACCATCAACCAGGAGCACCACAAACATGACAGGCAAACAAGAGATGGTACGGCAGTTTGCACCGCAGGGTGTGCATGCAGCTCTGCCAGCTCAATCAGGGGAATGGTAGTCTTAACCCAGCAGAAAGTCATGGCTTCTTTAAGCTCTGCATCCACCATGGCTGACACAGGTTCCCAGACAAAACTTTGGTGGGGCCAAGCTGACACACACGTGCCATGCCCTTGCTTTTATGCCAGTATGAAGGGCAGCAGTAAGTAAAGCTGTGGGAGGTGCACCCAGGTAGAGGAACTCTTCTGCTTAGTGACAGAGTTCAGGGAAGAGGTGACTAACTGAGGAGTATCAGGAAAAGAGAGAGAAAGAGAGAGATTACTAGAATCATGCCCTCCCTGTTTTCCAGGGACAGGCCCACAGGCAGACCTATCCTCTCTCCACCTGGCTGAACGCAATGACTTAAGGGATGGGGGGCAAGGGTGACAATACCTGCCCTGCACAACAGGTAACTACCTCTCCAATAGATCTCCTCTATAATTACCCACCCTTCCCTGGTGTCCTGACATAATAGGTACAAGGCTCTGCAAGTGGAACTGAACAATAATGTGGGTGATGGTTCATCTAGCTTGGAGGAGTCACCGAGGTTGTCAGACTTAACCCTGTGCCAAGACTGCTTCCATAAAGAGAAAAAGATGGTCATTCACATAGGAGACTCCCTTCTGAAGGGACAACAGAAGGCCTGATACACAGATTGGCCCCACTTCTTAGGGAAGCCTGCTGCCTTCCTGGGGCCTGGGTTAAAGATGTGGAGAGAAAGCTTCCAGTCCCTGTCTGATCCTTTGACAATTATCTATTGATTTTTCAGGTAGGCAGTGATGAAGTTCCAACAAGAAGGTAGAGGAAAATCAAGGGAGACTTCAGGGCCTTGGGATGACTGGTTGAGGGATCAGGAGTGCAAGCAGTATTCTGTTCTATCCTTTCAGGGGCAGGGAATGATGGGAGGTGAAACAGGAACAACCTGTTCAATACCTGGCTCTGAGACTGATGTGACTGGCAGAATTTGGGGTTTTTTGATCATTGGTCCATTTACACAACACTAGAACTGCTGGTGAGAGATGGGTTACACCTGTTTCCAAGGTGGTAAAAAAATATTTGCACAGGAGTTAGCACAGAGCTCATAAACTAGATCTCTAAACTAGATTTGAGGTAGGAAAGGGATAAACCCAGGCTTGGTAGAGGGGTACCTGGGGGCAGCATGACAAAGTTTGATGGATGGTGTGCTAGCAAGGTACTTCAGTCTGCCATCTCAGTGGTGGTAGGGGATGAAGATACATGAGGCAGCAAAGGCACAATGATTATTGATGTGTTAGAAACCACGGAAGTGCCTGAGAATGGTCATGTTGGAATAAAGGCTTCTCACCCCAAAGAGGGACACCCTTCAGTAGCCCAACTGAAGGGTGTCTACACCAATGCACACAGCATGGGCAACCAACAGGAGGAGCTGGAAGGCACTGTGCAGCAAGAAAACTGTGATATAGTTTCCATCATGGACAGATGTTGGCATGACTTGCACAACTGGAATGCTGCAGTAGATGGCTATAACCCCTTCAGAAGGGACAGCCAAGGAGAGGTAGTGAGATAGCCCCGTGTGTTAGGGAGTGTTTTGATGGTCTAGAGTTTGATGATGGTGATGATAGGGTTGAATGTTTATGGGTAAAAATCAGGGCCAGGCCAACAGGGCGGGTATGCCAGGTGAGTCTGCTACAGACCATCCAACCAGGATGAAGAGGCAGAAGAAACATTCTCTAAATGAAAGGGATTAGCCTCAAAATCACTGGGTCTTCAGTCACTTGGGAGGCAGTCCTGAAGAGCAAAGGTGTCCAGGAAGGCTGAACATTCTTCAAGAAGGATATCCTAAAGATGTAGGGGTAGGCCATCCTCATGTGCCAAAAGATGTGCTGGCAGAGAAGACTGACCTGGCTGAACAAACAGCTTTAGCTGGATCTCAGGAAAACAAGTGTTTATGACCTTTGGAAGAAGGGGAAGGCATCTCAGGAAGACTGAAGGGATGCTGTGAGATTATGCAAGGAACAAATTAGAAGGGCCAAAGCCCAACTAGAACTTAATCTGGCTACAACCATAAAAGACAATAAAAATTATTTTTATAAATACATGAGCTACAAAAGGAGGACTAAGAAGAATCTCCATCCTTTATTGGATGTGGAGGGAAACATAGTGACAATGATTGAGGAAAATGCTCAGGTATCTAAAGCCTTAATTTCCTCAGTCTTTAACAATCAGAATAGTTGTTCTTGAGGCACCCAATGTCCTGATCTGGAAGACAGTGACAGGGAGCAGATTGAAGCCCCCATAATCCAAGGGAAATGGTCAGCAACCTGTTAGAAACACACTTGCTGAGCATTGGAACATATTACCTGGGGAAGTGTTTGAGTCACCATCTTTGGAGGTGTTTAAAAGATATGTAGAGGTGGTACTTAGAGGTTTAGTGATGGACTTGGTAGTGCTAGGTTAGCAGTTGATGATCTTAAAGGTCTTTTCCAACCTATGGTCACTTCCCTAGTCCTGCTGGCCACAGTGCCAGGATCTTGCCTCTCATCTGACTGTGCTGGCTATGGTGAGTGAGTGATGACTATATCAGATATTCAGCTTAGGCTGATGCTTTGCCCATGCTTTGTTGGCTAGCAGTGTCATGGCTTTACAGTGTGTTAGGGACAACTACTTGCAACACAATGAGTATGCTTGCAGTAGTATGTTACCAAACATGGTTACAGCTGCCAATGTGCTCTGGCATTGCAAAGCAGTATCTTCTCTAAGTACCTCCCTTTCTATCTTCTTCTGTAATTTCATGTTCTCTATTTTCTTGTTATGCACCTTATGGCAATATTCACCTTAATGTCCATTAATCTCCTGAAAATAAATTAAGCAAGAGAAACATAGCAATAAAGGAAGAGGATGGTTTCAGCAATGGTAGGTCACTAATGTCTGCTTCCTTGGTAAATTTGAGACTAACAAGCACATCTCCCTTGATTACCACTGGTTTCCTGCTTTGTTCTTCACAAATGGAGAAATGTTCAGTGCTGCTGTTTCCTCTCTGTTGCAGATTCTCACATGTGCATGCTTGGAAGTTGCACAGTTCCTGAATAAATGCCTTCTTTGTCCTTGTGGCATAAGGATTTATGTGTGATAACCTTCATCAGCTTGAAGGATGTAACATTTGCTTGTAACTCACAATGATTAATATACGGGTTTTTTAAAATTTATTGGTTGTAATTTGTCTGTGAGCAGTTTTTCATATGTATCCATTAGATAAAATCTGATAAATGGATCCTGTTGTGTATCTTTTTTTTCCCCCATTGGATCAGAATAATATTTTAAAAATAGAAATGGCATTACATACACAAACATAAATTAGAAATTCTCTTTTTACATCACCATTTGATAAATATCATGAATTTGCAGAGTTTCTATTAAAGGTCAGCCCACCTTTTAACCTGAGAGAATGTATGGCTTGTTCCACTACAGCCTTGCCTGTTCTTGTCCACAGCTCGAAGCTGAAGGAAAAGTCGAACAATCTCTCAGTGAGAATATTCTTGGAAAGGTATTTTATCTTTTATGGTTTTCTGTAGCTTTACTGGGGTGAATTGTTTTTGCAGGAATAGGTTTTCCCTTCAATTTTCTTTTAACAGTCTGTGTATATTAATAATGGCCAGTCTTCGCGAGCGAAGATTTTTGGGAAAGGTCATTAACCCTTCCAGCCTGCGCAGTGGATTTTTAGGTGAGACACAGTGTGCGCTGAACTGAGCCCACCCTTTAGTCCTGAGGTTCATCTGCCGGGGCCGAGCAAAGCTTGGACAGTGGCAGTGAGGTCCCCAGGATGTAGGTTTGTTTAGAGTGACCTTCTCTTAGGTGGATTGCCTTCCACTGGGCAGGTATATTAATACCATATTTTAAAAAGCTGGTGATGGTATTCTACTAAAAATAATTATAAAATTCTTATAACTTGAAACAGGAATACTTTCCCTTGAGAAATTAGAGCTTTTTACTTAAGTGAATGCCATATATATTGAACTGGAAATGATCCAGACAGGAGACTGACTGCTCAAAATAATTACAGTCCAGTAGGATAGACTTAATTAAATTTTTCAACAAAATTTTGGGCTGGCTGGGAGCATTTGAGCTTGATCTCTATTTTACCATTTCCAAGATAACAGTCAGATTTTTCCATGATGAAATTACTGTATCTGTAAGACTTGGTGCTGATACTGTACCTTGACCACATAGCAGAGGATTCTGAAAGCATATTAAGCAATTTGTCTCCTCTTAGTCTGACCACCCTTATCGATCATTTTTACACCAATGAATATATTACTTCTGAAAAGTGCTTGATTCTTCTCATTCACTTGAAAACCACTGTAATATCACTGTTCTCACTGAATATTTCTATGTTTTAAGAATTCTTGTCAGCCAAAAGCACTATCATAGGGAGATTATGGAACGCTAATATTTCTTGGTACATTTAAGATACAATAGGCCCTGCTACCCGAATTGAAATTTAAAAAAAAAAAAAAAAAGAGTTGGTGGCTTTGGTTTTTTCCCTACAGTTATCATTTAGTGTTTCAGTAGATGTAAATTACTATTGTTTTGCTGGCTTGAATGGTGTTCTACTAATTCACAACAGCTGTGAAACTTCTTCAAGATTTTAAGAACAGTAGTGGATATCTTTTATTGTATCTTAGAAATTGCAGTTGATCATGACATATTACAACTTGCGTAATTAATAAATCCATTAAATATATTGGTCTGAATAAAAATGATAAAGTATTATTTAAGGTGTCTTCATAAAAACTTGCAGTAATTAATACACTATGGGCTTGAAATGAGATGGAAAAGGGATAGCACACAAAAATGCAGCTATCTGCTAGCTCCTCATCACAAGATAGGATCCTGATTTAATGGGCAGAGCAGTGTAGACTGATCCATAAAATACTGAATAAAAGAACGGACCTCTTTGTGAAAAAGAAGAGTAAATAAGGATATATTCTTGTTTGAGGAAGACTGTAAGTGTTATGCACTCACACAAAATGAAATGTCTAATAGTTATTCTGTGTAGGATTTTTATTATTTTCCTGTCTATAACTGAAATTTTTGATCCTCCTATAATTTAGCTTCTTGCCATTGGTGCAGACACCTTTTTGTCTAAACAAATTATTGCTCTTCAGCTGGAAGTTTTAAAGGACACATAAGTAAGACTGGATAAAGTGAAATTAAGGCAAGGAAAGTGGCCATTATAATGTGGTAAACCCCCTCTGCCTATCAATCATTACTAAACGCCTTGTTGTGGAGGTGTTTGGAATTTCCTGTTTTGCCTGTGCTACTCTATGTGTATACTCTCTGCAGGATTTTCGTTTTCTTCACAAGTAAACATTTTCATCGGTTCTCATTATGCTGATTCATCATTTTAGGTTTGAGGCAAAGCTATCTGTGGGAATATGAGAATTAAGTTTCACTTCTGTTTATTGTAAGGGTTTTAGACCTTGATAAATATGAGTGGAAAAAAAGTTCCTCAATAAACAGCAATACTAAGACTATTTAGATGTCTAAGCAAAATTGCAGGTGCCTACAGCATTACAGAATAACTTAGTTCGGCAGGAATTTGGCAGCTAATTTAGCAAATACTCTCCTGAAGTCTTGTTTGAAAAATAGTCAGGCAAAATTGAAAGGCAGTAAAACAATAGTAAGATTATGGCCTTAGTTCTTTGGTGAAATTAATACTGTATATCTATCTACAGGCAATAAAATATGTTTCAAAATCTTCCTCTCTTGCCCCTCCCCATCCCAACCTAAGAGAATGAACTCTTCCGAGTTAATTATCAGTAGATATACTAACGGATTTGAACACTAGAAAGATCAAGCATGGTCTCTAAAAGCCATACAGATGTCTTTTCTACTGGACTTGGTGTTCCATCACACTATTGAACTGATTTCTCAAAAGCTTACTTTTCACTTAAGTGTTGCATTCAAAATTTGAAGATCAATTCTCCCAGTAGTGAAAATGCAGCAGACAGCTTTTTGCCAGCTAATTCTCTGAAAGTGGGCATCTTTATGCCTGAGTTTTCCTTCTGAGTATTCCCTCTTCTTAGCTAGGTCCCTTCGTTCAGGGAGTTGTTTATGAAGAACCAGACTCAGACTCAATAGATTTGTGTTCATTTACTGGTGCTGTCCTGCGTAACTTAAGATTTCCACCTTTCATTTCTGCATTTGTAATATTCTACTTCATTCATCTTGTCTGTTTAGATTAAAATTGGAGATGATTATTGTTTGGTCTAAAAGATTTTACCAACATTTTCCTTTGACTGGATTTGGTCTTGAGTCACTTTGATCTTTACTATCATCTGATTTAATTATTTTTTTTTCTGCATTTGTTTTTTTCCAGTACAATGGGTCTATGATAAACTATGTCATTTGGTTGAAAAATATCTGCCATTCATATATTCCTTCAGATGATATATATGAGATCTAACTAGTTTCAATACTACAGTAAGTAGAGATTAAGAGTGTTGACTGTTCTTAAACCTGTCATGTTGGTTACCAAAATTGCAAATAATTGTCTGGTACAGAATATTTAGTTGCAAATGGTTTAACGATTGTGTTACTCTGCTTGAAGAAAGAAGCCATTTTCTATACTATTTCTTCATGGGGAAGTGAAAATCAATGCAGAATAGGTAATTAATTTATGAACTGTGTCTGCAGCACAGAACATTTGTCTTGCATTAAATTTTACCTTAATGTTGCCTGAGTGTTTAAGATATAGATCAGTCATGCTGTGATTGCACTGAGTTCTCCAGAGCAGTGGACTCTATTTCATCAGCCAGAGTATTCCTTGCCCTTTTTCATAGGCTACATATGTTCAGGGTAAAGAATATTTATTAGGACCTGAAAGAACAGAAGCTGTGAATTACAGCAAAGGCAGCAAGTTTACCTACAAAAACTCCAGTGAGGCAGCTACAGTTTAAATCGGTCACCTGAAGTCTATGTGTTTTCATTGTAGCCAGGTAATAGTGCTTTGCAGACTGTTTATCTTTTATATTTGACATTTTTCTGCAAGGTCAGAGACAACCATGGTAATATTTAGAACATTTGACCTGGACATTTTTTTCAGTTGTTGTGAGTGAACTGTGTGGTCTCTTGCACACAAAACAAAACAAAAAAAAATACACAGTAGAATTCCCAAACTTTCAGTAAAGGGCAAAAATTATATCCAGATTTTGCTGTTGATAAAGTGTTTAATTTTTCCATATTCCCTTTGGAAACTTCTACTTTGAAGATTATTGAGTTTCCCTGCCTATCTTCCACAGCATATACATTCAACTTTACAACAGTGGCCCTTTATTTTGTCAGTCATAGTGTGGCTTTTAACAAAGAAAATATTTGGATCGTTTTGATATTTGTTCAAGAGGGCATTTTATTCACCTTTGGAAAGCATGTAAATTATTAAAGCCACCCCTGAAACTCTACAATTGAATGAAACTTCTAATCCTTGTTTGAAAATATAAATTATTCATTGTAGGATTTAATTTAAAAGTTGGCTGTGTGGTTCCTATGGTTGTTTACATTGCATTCTGGTGAAATTGAAAGCACAAATGAATTCCACTAGGTTTTGTTAGAGACCTTCTGACTCAGTATGTCTGAAGGTTGTCTTTCTATTTCTTTAAATATATAATCCCTTTGTTTTTGCTTCCTGTATCAAAATAAAATATAGATAAAAGGAGAAAGTTACTAAGTGCCTTCAGTAGTAGCATTTCACTGAATGCTCTCATCCATTCAGAATGGCCACAGTTGGCTCTTCGATGAAAAATCCAAGGAAAATTGATATCTGAAGTGGTAGCACTATTATTTCTGTGTATTTTATTTCATTGTGAGCAAGAAATGAACTGATGTGTTTAGACCCTTATAATTTAGAGATACTGAATAGTCTATACCATTTTTTGAAAGGGGAGTAATAGCATCTGAGAGCTACATGAATTTTGTGTGGATAATTTTATTCAGTGTAAATGTCCTGCTCCCCAATCTCTATTCCATTCTAGTGTCTTAGGAACATTATTGTTATAGATTTACGCTAAATTTACTGAAAAAAAAGTTAGCAGTGTATCTTCTCTTTAATGTTAGTGTTGAATGCTCGTTGGTTTAACAGATAGAACTGTATAGATCAGTAAATAATGCTGCCTCCCCAACATGTAAAGATGAACAAGAGCTGTGTCACGCATAAAACAATTTTGTGGTGGCTCTTAGAGCATAACAGAGAGGGTTTAGGAAATTTTCTGATCAAACTCTGTTTCCTTGTGACTTCTCAGAAGAAATTATTAGGGAAAAACAGACCAAAAAGTCAAGGACGGCATAAAAATAAATAATATGAAAGTATAACATCCAAAACAGAAAAAATACATTTATTTTTATTGCTACAGAGGTATTTTAGGTGTTCAGGGCTGTATGATGCCACTAGAAGAATTTTTTTTTTTAATAATAATAATACTTATCCCCCTTATTCCTATGAAAATCCCAAATTTCAGAAATAACTGGTCTGGAGAATAGAACAGGCTGTATGACTTGAATATTGTGCTGGTTTTGGCCGGGATAGAGTTAATTTTCTTCTTAGTAGCTGGTACAGTGCTTTTTTTTCTTTTTTGCATTCAGTTTGAGAATAACATTGATAACACCCATTGATTGTTGCTAAGTAGTGCTTACCCTGAGTCAAGGACTTTTCAATGCCTCATGCTCTGCCAAGGAGCAGGTGCACAAGAAGCTGGGAGGGAGCACGGCCCAGACAACTGACCTGAACTAGCCAAGGGGATATTCCATACCATAGAATGTCATGTTCAGTACATGAACTGGGGGGAGTTGGCCAGAAGGGAATGATCACTGCTTGAGGATAGGCTGGGTATCAGTCAGTAGGTGATGAGCAGTATTATTGTTTATCACTTGTTCTTCTGAGTCTATTTATCTTTTTTTTCTTCTTCATTATTATTTTCAGCATTAACATTATATTTTACTTTCATTGTAGTTATATGAAATTGTTCTTATCTCTTCCCAGGAGGTTTTTTATTCTGGTTCTCCTACCCATCCCACTGGGGTGGGATAGGTAGGGGAGTGAGTGAGAGGCTGCGTGGTACTTAGTTCCTGTCTGGCGTTAAACCATGACAAATGTGTAGGATTGTGACGCAGAAAGGGGCTTCATACATGTTGCACTACACGAGTGTGACACAAGGATCAACTGTGTAAGTCCAATGCAGAGTGACTGAGACATGACAATTTTGTTGGAATCTAGAGGAAAATTAGTTAACACAGCCATTATTCTGTATTTAACTTGGTTTAGCTGAGATCAGAATACAGCACACTGCTGTCTGAGTCTGTTGCCTCTCAGTTCACTCCTGTTGTGTTTTGCTTTAAACTCATTCCTATTGTGTTTCTGACACAAGTTCCAATGCATGCCACTTCTGTAGCATAATGTTACAGTATGTTTTGGTGTAAATGCTTAGTTTCTAACTGCTGCTTCCTTTTGATCATCTGTACTCAAGTACATTTGTGTTTGTTTAAAAAGTGCAACATAGCAGCTCACTGTTACTCCACCAAACAGATTTACTCGCTGCAATCCTGTATGGTGTCCCTGCTACAGGTTCAGAGCAACCATATGCAGTTAGTTTTTATATAACTCCGACATTTCCCATCTGCAAACGTCAACATCTGCATTTCCTCTTTGTTAAAAAGAGGCACTTTAGTAGAAAGTTTATTCAAAATGTCAGCTGAAACAATCAAAAATCTGTGACCGAGGGAACATTGTGCAGGGAATATTGTGCAGTTCTCAGCAGTTCTGAGAACTAACTGACACTGGGAGAGGATTTAATGTTTTAGTAAAACAGGGCAGAAGTAAACACTTATCGAAAACTTTCCGCCATTTTGAGCATTTCTTCAAGAGACATAATTGTATTAATAAATATGACATTCAGTTTTATTTTTCTGAAAGATACTTCAACTGTGTGCAGCATTTCCCTCCACAGTCTCACTAATGATATTTACCTTTTGCAATGTTCAGGACTGACAGAAAGTGTCATTTTCTTCCCTACAGGATTTTTGTTGAGTTCAGTGAAATGTGCTTAAGTAGCTTAAGTAGCTTTGCATGGTGAGAAAAGATGGAAAAAAAGATTTCTGTCCTCAAAAAATATATTCTGAAAGGATATAATGGAAAATTGTGAAACACGTCCTCAGTATTAGAAGGGCAAGTGAACACGTTTGAGGTTTTTGTTTGTTTTTCTTGAACATACTTGAGGAGAAGTCTTGGTTCTGTCAAATATCATGGATGACTTTTGCATATGTAGGAAAATTGGTCTTTTTCTCTATTTGTTGTTAAATATTTTTTCACAGAAGCATAGAATCACTTAAGTTGAAAAGACCTTTGATCCAATCATTTTCATGACAGCCTTTACCACGATACTAGCATTCAATAATCTCCTGAAGATTTTCTGCATTGACTGTAAAACACTTACTATGACGTTTTATTGTATCTTCATGTAGTCAGATTTGTAGTCTTGTATATTTGGTTTGGCGGTTGGCCTTTTCTTTCCCTGCCTCCTGCCCTGTCCCATATATCTCTGATTCCAGTATATGGAACACACTATGGCCATGTTTTTCTGTCACATCTGAAGGAACCTCAGTGATTCCTTCTGCATATTCTAGTTTTTCCTAAGAGTTGACTATATCATTCTCTGTATCATTATCTGGCTAGAGCATGTCAAATATGCAGCTTTGCTACCCTAAGGTACTGGCATTTGAATTCTTAGGCTCCCCATCTCTAAATCATTTATGTAAAACAGAAGAAGGAATGCTTTTCTTTCCTATAGTTATAACCAACATCAGATTCTCTATGCAAAAGCTAAAGTGACACCAAAAAGCAACTCTTACACTGAAAAATTTTCCCATATCCTTAACATTGCCATGTCTATGGCCTGGGCATCAGATAGTACTTCCAATCTTATCTGAAAACACTCTCTAAAGTTTTCTGTTAATACTTACGGAATCAAAAGAAGAGTTGAACAGTGAAAATGCGCAGTGAATGCTTTAAATTCTGAAAGCAAGGCAAGTTATGTGGTTTTCTGCTTCCAGACTGTATTTTCTGGAACAGTTTCTATTCAAAGGATATCATGTATAGTCTCTAAGGACTTGGCTTATGACTGAGCTTTCAGGAAGGAAATCTCAGAAAATAAGAGCCATAAGAGCAACAGTTCCAAGTCAGACAAATCATTATCTAGCCTGTATCCTTTGGCTAATAGCAGATGTCTAGGGAATGTGCGGGATCAAAACAAGCACATAATGATACTGCATTAAATTACTCTCCCAGCACCTAGTGATTTGTAGCTCAACTATTATTGAACCAAAGGTAGTTTCTTTCTCTTTTAGGAACTGTCTGTCCAGCTGTTTTTTGAATCACTCTGGTCTTCCAGCCTAGTAATATCCTTTGGTTGAGGCTGCAAATATAAACATTGAGTGTTAGGCTAGCCTAAGCTTAGGCTCAAGCATATGTACAATCATATGACAAACTGCAAATTTCTTGAAACTCATACCATCTTGTGTGGTAGCATATCCATCTGTCAGTGAGATATGTTAGTTTTTTCTGTTTTACTCTAATGTACTCAATGACTACACTCTGCCTTGGAATAGTATCTTAGGTCTTGCAGAATCACAGAGTATGCTCAGTTGGAGAGGACCCACAGGGATCATCAAGTCCAACCCTTAGCCCTGCACAGGACCATCCCCAAGAGTCACACCATGTGCCTGAGAGTATTGTGCCTGCACCTCCTCTTCTTCCCCTCGTGAGGAAGTTGTAGACTGAGGTCTCCCCTCAGTCTCCTCCTCTCCAGGCTGAATAGACCAAGTGACCTCAGCTGCTCCTCATATGGCTTCCCCTCAAGGCCCTTCACCATCTTTGTTGCCCTCCTTTGGACGCTCTCTAGTGGCTTAATATCTCCTATATTGCAGTGCCCCAAACTGCACACAATATTCAAGGTGAGGCCGCACCAGTACAGAGCAGAGCAGGACAATCCCCTCCCTGGATTGGCTGGTGATGCTGTGCCTGATGCTCCCCAGGACACAGTTGGCCCTCCTGGCTGCCAGGGCACTGCTGACTCATATTCAACTTGCCATAGACCAGGACCTCCGGGTCCCTTTCCGTGGCACTGCTTTCTAGTATCTCATTCCTCAGTCTGTACATACATTTGGGGTTGCTGCATCCCAGTCCAGAATCCAGCCCTTTCCCTTGTTGAACTTCATATGGTTGGTGATTGCCCAGCCCTCTAATTTGTTGAGGTCTCTCTGCAGGGCCTCCCTGCCTTCCAGGGAGTTGACAGCTCCGCCCAGTTTTGAATTGTTTCATACTTAACTGGCATGAACATTTTGGAACACAGCTACACAAACATTTTTGGTAACAAGTTTTTAGAGGGGGTAAAAAGTATTTTTTCTGAGCTGATGTATTAGCATATCAGCCTTGAAACAGGTTCTTCTCAAACAGCTTGTGAGGCCCTTGATTAATGGTGAAGAGAGAAGGTGGGGCTGAATTACTGAAAACAGTTCTGGTGATTTTTTAAATTATTTTTTTATTTTTGAAGGTGAACAAATCAATATAGTCCCACTCTGCTGTGAAAGAAAAGCAGATGCTGAGTATCTAATAGATGCTGTAAGTCTGATTGTTTTTATTTAACCACATGGTTGCAATATTTTTGGCTGAATGTTTGTCTTACTACACTATATGCTTCAAACAAGGCATATTTGAAATGCTTATTTCGTTGTCAGTCATGCCCCTCTCTGTCCTTTGCAGCACAAGTACAGATGAGAAAGACCTGACAATTCCTTAGTCTTCCCTTTTGATTCTAAAGTAGATTATACAAATAAGACTAAAAGAGTACATGAAGAATTTTCATCCTTCTTTGGTTAATATACACAAACTACTATATAGGAACTACTCATTTTCCT
This sequence comes from Pipra filicauda, assembly GCF_003945595.2. Classification (NCBI taxonomy): domain Eukaryota; kingdom Metazoa; phylum Chordata; class Aves; order Passeriformes; family Pipridae; genus Pipra; species Pipra filicauda. The sequence goes on from NW_024104477.1 coordinate 289,235, forward strand.
GATACGGTTTAATACATCTTAGAGGATTTCTTGGTGTGTTCTAGGGTTCTTTCAGTAATTATACATTTGCAGGGAAAGTGGAATCTTCTATCTCTAGGAAAGGAGCTATCCAATAATAAACAAACAGTAGTTCTTGCCTTTGTGGAATAGCATCGCTGAAGTGCAAAAGGGTAGGAAAAGATTAATTAGGTCCTGAAAACCAGGGGAAAAGGTCGATATCAGGTTACATTGGGTAGATAGAGAGTGATTATGATCAATTTATTATTACAGAAAAGGACCATATTTTTATTAGGAACAGCAAAAGAAACATAAATATTGAGCAAGGAGAATGCTTTGATTCACAATGTCAACAAGAAGCTACAGTTATGAGTCAAAAGTAAATCAAGAAGTCTACATGCTAAACCCCAAAAAGATATAAACAAACATTAAATCTAGGCTTCTGGAATGCTTGTGAAAGTGATTGATTTGTAAATTAGAGAAAAAAGAGAAAGTGTCATTCATTTGTGTTATGTCTGATTCTAAGGCACTCTTGAAATTATGGTTCAAAAGAATGGAGAAAATTTTTGTGAAACATCTGTGTTTCATTTTGCAAAGTAACGTGCATTAGGTAATATAAGGCTAATTGAAACTACTTGAAGAATTAGTACTATTTTGCTTTGGGCATAAGGCAGATACCGTGGTCCATCATACTGTTACACACAACACAAATGGTGCAGGTAGCTCGGTGCGCAGCTGCAGTGAGAGCTGCAGGTGAGGTCTGGGTGGTAAGAGCTGAACTGTCGACCCTTTGCATAACAAAGGGTACCTGGACCTGTGGCCCAGCCAGGGGACTGGACACTGAGACACATCAGGAGGTGACGTCTCCCAGACTTTCCCATGATTAGACTGTGAGGGTATAAAAGTCCAGGGTTTGCTTTGGTTGGGGTTCTTCCTCAGATGCTCCAGCTCGAGCCGTTATGTTATTGTTAAGTTATTGCATCAAGATTAAACTGCTTGAAAGATCTGATTATCTGAGATTCTGCTACGGGAAACCTGTATTCAAGCTGGTTAGGAAACCTTGTCTGACTGTGTGAACATGGGGCGTGTGTAGCTGTGAAGGGACTCCAGTCCCAGCTTGGGTGGTACAAGAGTGGCTGTCAGAGTGGGTCCTGGATGACCGGACAAGAAAGTTACTTAATACAGCACAACAGGGAAATATCAGTCAGGGCTCTGAAGGTCATATTAGTGCATTTTTAAACTTACATTTATAAAGCATTTCAAGAGCTTAGTTTCAGGAGCAGGTGTTTATGACTTCTATTGATATAAACATAATCATTGGCTTTAAACTCTTGTTAAGGTGTTTAAGATATTCACGGATGATAAAAAACTCTCCATGTGGACTGCCTTACTATCTTTTAGCTGATGTAATGACATAACTCTTGCTGCAGAACTGTGGCTTCTGTAAATCTCATGTTATGTTACAGAAGATGCTTTGATATGACATTTCAAAATCAGTGGCAACATTGTCAGATTGTGCTTGATAGGTACAGTATACTCAGGGTTCCAGTATTTCTACTTCTTGATGTAAGAAGGAAATGTGAGCTGGTTTCAAAGGGGCTTCCCGGCAAGAAAGATCACTGAATCAATAATATTTTCTGAAGGGTTTGCATCAACTTACACTTCTATAGACCTTGTTCTACTTTGCTGGTATGTAAAAACTGCTGTAAAATTTTGTAACAGAAATCACACCTAGAATGTCTAACTTAGTAAATAGGAGTTCAAAGTTAATTCTATTCAATTTTTTATATCAACTTTAGAATTGTCTTCTATTCTGTGCTGACTTGCAGTAACATTTATTAATTTTGTGTGTTGAGAGATTCTATTTCAGTAGTATGTGAGGAAAATTGAATGATCTTGTTACAATTTTTTTCTTAGATTTCAGATCTGCAGGTTGCTTTCTCACTTATCAAATTCAGCAAGGCTAATGCTGCCTTACAGTTGCATCTATCAACATTGCTAGTCGTAACAGATTCCACAATCAGAACTTGGTTGATGATTCTATTTATGAGATGATAGGTAGAATAGAATCTCTGCATTGCCCTGTATTTATAGCTAGTTTATTCTCAATAAGGAAGGCAGATACATCTCAAAATCTCATGAAATACAGGTGTTGTATATAAAATGTTTATAGAATGACATCTTATTTGAAAATTGCTCAAAACTTTCTCAAACAATTCTGATTAAATGTTTAACTATAAAGGTATAAACTTTGGTATAGTGGAAATGTTGTGCGGGTATAGAACTTCAATGGTTTTCTACAGGAATGTTTTCTGAAATCCATTGTGGACTCTGGTCACATTAATAGAAAGAAACAAAATTGATGACTCCAATCATGTTGGATATTTTGGTTGATTTTGTGGAGTTTTTTGCAGGTCAGAAGTTTGGTTCTATAATGTATTCTTCATAGCTATGTTGAAATTCAAACATTTTAAAATAATTTATTTTCTCTTTATTCTATATCTATGTAAATGTTATTATAATACATCAGCTATATTATATTCTTGTATACTTCTCTTGCCTTCAGGTTTGATTTTATTTTTTTCCTATTTATTAGATAGCAAAAAGTAGACACTAAATGCAGTGTAAGCAAAGGTCTCCAAGAAGCAGTTTATATGTTATGTTAAGCTGTGACCATGATTTTATCACCCAAGACATTGCATTTGCAGATATGAAAGCATAGGATCATCTGCAGGTTTTCAAACGTAACTTTAATTTTGGGATTCAGAGTGGGGTGTTTGGTAATGCAAACTGTTTCATGTTTTGGCCTTAGGTGGTATATTCTTCTACACCAAAGTAGAAGTGCTCAGATCCAGTATGTATTCCTTATGCCTGGCCTGGTGGTTAATATGATTTATAGCAGAGAACTGTATGACATAACATGGCTTGCTCTAAAAAAATATAATGTTGCATGGTTCAGACTTGTGTTTTGGAAAAAAGTGTTCACAAATACCAATTTAAACATGTAAGTAGTTGGTACAAGTCAAGCAAATATCTGATCTGGTTTATGCCTTGCACTGAACATAACAGAAAGGGGAATTTATATTATTATTTCTAAAGTTTAAGAGATACAAAAAGATGCAGATATAAAACAGCCGAGAAAATCTTATCTGAAATCAGTAACAAGATTTGTTAAGCCAAAAAGATTGATCTAGACTTTGTAAAAATCATGAAAAAGCAGATTATCCCACTTTGCACACTCAATGGATCTGATTGATTTCAGTTAAGAATTGTTTCACACCTCGAGTGAGAATGAATAGATTCTGCACTTTAAGAAGTGAATATCAATTTCCTAGGGAAAAAAGTGTTTGGGCAATGACTTTGTATGGAGGTTAGCCAATACCAGAAACAACAAAGATATAAAAGGTTACATATTTGGAAAGTGTGATGAGACTAACTACTGTTAGAGGTGTCCTTCTGGAATATACTGTTTCCTAATTAGAATATGTTCCTGTATAATTATCTAGAAAAATTGAGTAATATTGTTTATGTGATATCACTTTATCATTAGAGTGTTACTATTTATGAGAGATATAAGTTGTATATTTGTAAGCACTGTGCACTTTTGTTGCATTATTTATTCTTCTGCAGTTCTGCACTCATGGATGTGATCACCTATTTACTCTTTTTGCATTATTTATTAGATTATGTAAAAAGATAAACAATTTTTTTCCAAATCTTTATATTTTACTACTCTGTTGATATATGTCATCTGATATGTTAATATTGGCAACTTAGAATCAGAAAATTTTTGATAAATCAGGTTTTTTTACTCAAAAATATAAAAATACTGAAATTAAATTTTTAGTCTAGATCTTGGCCATTTTCCTCTTTGAAAACAAACCTTTTTATTTTTTCAGCATAAAATCATTTTGTGTTAATAATAATTATTATCAATAATTTAAAAAATAATTTCAGCTTCCTGAAACCCTCAGAGCAATATTTTTACATGGAATAGTGAATCATTAGTATTTTTACTTTGTTTTGTTTTCCTAATCACAGTGGATGAAATACATAAACTATCAGTCTTCCTTTTTTTTTCTATTGAATGGGAAATCAGTTTCTTAATAACCGAAAGGTCTAGTTGAAGTCCTGTACAGTTTTGAACCCTTGCTACTTCTGAGGTTCCATCTTTCTAAAGCTAGTATGCCAACCAACTATAGGAAAATTAGATTTAATAATTATACTATTTGTTTCCTGAATGTTCTCCACTGAATAATAAAAGTTAAACTGGCACTTGTCAGTACAGTACAGTCTTGAAATTATTTGGTAACTTCAGTACAACAGAGTATTCAACTGTGGTTATTTATCAACAAGCTTCTATACTGAAGGTAGTGTCTTTCAGACTCTTTTATGTGTATCTATTTTAAAAATCTGCATTTGCAAAGACCACTACTTTTGCTATAACAATGCTGTATATTTTTTCTATATAAGTGCTTTGTTGTTTCATATAATTATTGTGTAAAATACTTATGTATTTGCCACCTTTTCCACTGGCAGTATAGATTTTCTGCAGGGTAGTTTTTCATTGTGAAATGGTACAGAGAAGCATGGAAGACTGCTCTTGCCTCCCATGCCACGACAGCTATTTGTCCTGTGATGCCATATGAAGACTGTTAAACAGCACAATATCATCAGTAGGATGAGACCTACAGTGGAGAACCCTAGTTAAAGAAATTAGTCTTCAGGAAATTATAGAGCTTAAGTCTAAGTCAATACAAGAAAATGAAAGGACAACATGAAAGATTTCTCCATCGTTTATTGATTTTTACTTAAATGGATCTGTGATGTTTCTGCCATTATCAAGTTTGTTTATTTAAAGTACTTCTCAAGGTATTTGTTTAACTGTTGAACATAACAGCTTGGGAATAAAACTTGTCCCTGTAGAAGAATGTGGACTTGAGCCAGACTGTCTAAAATTTAGGCCACATAAACAAGAGGAAATTAAACATTGAAATGTTTCAGGCAGTGGAACTTGATTGTCATGTTGATAAATTGTTGGAACAGTCTTGCCTCTGTTTTGATCCACAGGCTTGCAGATGGTTCTCAGGTGCCATTTGAGAGTGTGCATTGAGAGGGTCTGATTCCAAAAAGCAGTTTGGAAACAGTCACCTCCTCTTGAAGCATCAGAGAGTTTGCAGAGAAAGCCATTCAGTTCCAAGACAGCTTCAGTGCCTGAGGATGCTCCTGCACACATTATTAGTGTAGAATTAGCTTTGCAAGCTGTTGCACGTGTATAGGGGGAAAGAAAGGAGGGCAATGTATTTAAAGTTGTTTTTTTTTTCAAAGAGTATGTTGCAGGGAATTTTCTTTACATAAATCATGTGAATTACAGTTAGTGCAGGAGATCTTCAGATTCATTTTGTTTTTATCAGAAAATGCATTTTTTTCTGTCATACATGTCTAGTGGAAATCAGCTCTACTGGGCATACGTCCTTTAGGGACAAGTTGTAATGACTGCACTTTGTTCTGAATTACAATCTGATTACATTGTGACACAAATGGGAGGAAATATGATAAAATGGGAGATGTGTCACTCTAGGCTTAGACAGAAGATGGGAGCTTCACAGCAAACTCCCTCTCTTGATAAGTATATGAAAAGCTTACTTCTAGTTCTGTGTGACTGGGTGCAGGTATAGAATGTCAAGCCTGAGGAAAGTCAGTGGTGGAGGATAACGAATCTGTATGTGGTACTTTTTCAGAACCAGCTAAATTTATGGTAGATTTTAGAGGAAACGAATATTTCTCCTGTTTTCTCTCAAAGACATAAATCCTTCTATATTGAGGTGAGCTGGAAAAAATTTCAAAGGAAAGCTGTTGTAGATATTGTATGGTGCCATCAGCCTGTGAAGTATCGTGGTTAAACTAGATTTTCGATACTTTGTCTCTATGTCTACTGTGTCAAACATCTCTCACAAACCTCTCTTTGTCCCATAGCATTACTTTTCTAGATCCTCTCAGCTTCTTTAAATGTTTTTATCGTACCCTCAATTATTTCTCTTGTTCCTTAAGTACTGTCATGGTAATTGTCAGTGTATGCTGCAGCTAGCTTCAAATTATGCAGTCTAATTAGCTGTGCATTTTATGACTGGCTAACTAAAAGGTCAACAGAATAGAAAAATATTGAACTTGAATCACATGCCTTGGGGAAAACACAAACCCAAGCCTCTTCTACTCCAATATGAAATATGTTGCAACAGCCTGTGTCCTCCTGCTGCCTCCTCTCAAAATTGATTGAAATGAACCAAATATCAGAATTTATGGGATGAGGGGGTAGGAAATGGATGAGCAGACAGAAATAATTCCATGAACAGTCTAAGGTAGATTGAGCCTGAAAGCTAAAGATGCTTTTTTTTCCAGTAGGAAATAAATTGGTAAATACACAGTTGTCACTTTTATGTTGCCAGAACAGTACACTGAGTAAAGTCAATATCCCTGAAGTGGGTCTTTTCACTGGCCTCAAGTTATAAATGTTTTTTAAACTTATGGGTCCTTTCCTCTTGTCTCTTCTTACTTTCCTCCTTTTTCCTTCCTATAAAATCAACTTTAACTTTTAGGGGGATTAACTTAGCAATTTGCAACAGCTATCTACCTTTTAACTTAAAATATATACTTTCCTAAAAAAACCAACCAAACAAAACCACAAACAAACAAAAAACATCAAACAAACCAAAATAAGCTTTCACTAAGATTTCAAAATCGTAAATAGGGCATGTTGGGCTGTATTTTATTTTTCATTCTATTTACAATAGACTCAGCAGGGACATAAGTTTGCTAAGAGAATGATTAGGGTTGTGATCTCCTGTTTCCCCTGGCCATGGGCCTATTTTAAACCATGTCGGTTCGCTTTTGCTACATGTGATCTAGATTTACATGGCACTTCTGCTCTTTTTCCACTTCCAGAAGTGGAAAGTTTCCTGCAGCTCCATCTTCTGCCAGTTTGGACCTTCTATTGGCAAAACAGTAACATTAGAGTGGACCTAATACGTGTAGAATGGATCAATATCTGCAACAAATGGAGTTTTTTACTACCTAGCTGTTGGTTCTTTGATTTCATAGTCTAGTGATAAGTCTGATCATAATAGAGTTTCTTCCTGGTCTACACAATTTTATCTTGAAAAAACTAGATATTCTATTCTATGTTCTGATATCCTCATTAAGACATTTATTGTAAATCACTGAGGCAACTCCTATTTTATTCATCTTGTAACAAGGCAATGCTCCAAACAATTCTTAGGGCATACCTATGTACCTAAATCATACAAGAAAACATTTATAAATAACTAATAAGAATCAGACTAAATTAAATAGAATTTTACAAGATTTTAAGTTTTTTTTTTAAATGGTCACATACTTTATTTTAAGATTTCGTATTTTAACCTTTTCAAACTGCTTTGAAGCAGGCAGGTTTCCCTGCTCTCTACTGCCAAAAGATAATATTCTAAATAATGATTCAGGTTTTGAACAACTTTGACCACAATTCGATTGGCAGATTAGCAGCTGTAAAGTTAATCCACACTGTCTTTTCTTGAGCTGATAAAGTTTGGCCTTCAGACTGGATCTCCTCTTGGCACCTCCACTGGGATGTACCTGCTGTTGTTTGGCAAGGCCTGATCCAAGTAGTAGAGGGAAAAAAAATGAGCCCATCCTTTTTCTTCCTGAAGGAAACACAGCATTTAATGAAATTAATAGACAGAAACACAGAATATAGTTATTCACTACACATTAGTTTTCAATAGTCAAAGGTTTGTTACTCCATGCACAAAACACAGACTTTTCAAATTTATCTCATCTAATATATATTTTATTATTTATTTTTTTTAGTTCTTGGGTATACAATCACCTGTATATATCTTCCACCTAAGAAGTTATTTTGGATATATTTTAATAACTAGGATTAAATAGTTCACTATTTATTCACTATAACTAGGATTGAATAATTGAAAGAAAAGATACTAAATATTCCTGAAATGTCTAAAGAAAAAAAACCCTTAAAAATATTTTCCTGCCCTTTCATAACATTGAATAATCCCTCAAAAAGGTTGGCTGTAATTACATTTTTATCATCTGCTTACATTTTATTGCTTTTTTTAATACATCATGATTCATAATAACATCTATTCATCACTTCAATTAAATATTTCCAAGGTCTATTAGAATAATACATTAATTCATGCTCATTTTCTGCTGTATTTTCAAAGTAAAGCATTTTTGTGTAGAACTTTAAAACTTGATTTCAGGTTTTGCCCAGTTACATGTCAGCTCTGTTTTCAGATGCCTTCTCTTTGCTCTTCACCATCATAAGCTCCTAGTTCTGTTTAATCAGATTTATTGTTGTTATTCTGTGTCTTGAGCACTAATATTAATTATGGAAAAGACTCATGCATGAGGAAGATCCTAAGAAACTCCGCCACAGTGCCCAAATCTCTGGTAAAAATTTGACACAATGTATCAAGAGTTTGGTTACAGCTGCCTGGACGCTATTTGTGTTTCCTGGTATTTGAGGTAGACCTGAAACTGCTCAAGTCTCCTCAAGGCATCATGGTACTGCAGTCATAACTTCAACAGGTTTTGAAATACTTTCTACATGAAGTTTAGAAAACCAGTATAGATCTACTTTGGCAAGATAGTGCACAAATTTCATCAATATTCATGATCAAAAATTATTTTGTTCCAGGTACTAAAATGATGCTGCAAAAAAATCCTTGCATTCAATTATATATTAAAAGAACTCTCAGCCTTAAAGTCTTGCATGTAAAAGTTTAAAACTAGGATGTAATATTGGACTAAAGGCAGTGAGGACGTTCATTGGAGTTCATGGACAGGCTAATCTGTAACACAAATAGAGCTTTCAAAACTCAGAAGTGACATGATCTGAGTTCAAATTTGCTTTTTGTGTTTACTTCTCTGATTTTGTAGAATGAGGTCATGATTTTTAGTCCTTGGGACTGACAATTTCAAACCAGCTGCACATTAACAAGTGTTTCACCTTTATATGGAAAAGTATCTGTGAAGCCAAATCACAGCTTCTCTACAGCAGTTGTACACTGCTTGAACTGAAGCTTGGGCAAAGGCCTGAACACACTTATTTAAAATTTTTGTCACTGATTGGTATGTTACCTTTTCTATAAAATAAAAAAAAAATTGATTCCAGCACTTAGAGAGGATGTCTAATTAAAGCCTTTCTGTGGTAAGCATTGTGAGCAACTCCAATGCTGCTTTTGATACAAATAAAATGGGGACAAGTATTAAAGGAATTGTTGAAGGCTGGTGAACGAAAGGCAGAGCTTAGAGACAAGGTTAGAATTGACTACTCTGTGTGACTCACTTTAACTGCTGGAAAAATTGTGAAAAAATACCAAGGTGGAGTTAAAAATTCTTTACCCATTAAAATGTATTTGAGAACAAAATTAAAACCTAAGCCACTATTTTGTTCAAAGGAGAACTGCTATCCAAACCTGATTGTTCTCTGTTTTAATGAGAGATGATAAAGTTAGTAGACATCACATATTTTGATTATTAAATTTAAATTTTAAGACATTTCAGAAATCCAGTTTTAAGAAAAACTGGATTTTCTGTCCTGGCTTCTGAGCAGTTTTGAATTTTTTGAGTTTTGGAGCTTACATGTTTGTGTATTTGCATATGCATAGGTGCACTTACAAAAATGTAAGTGTATGGAAGTGCATTAAAAATATCAGAACAACTTTGTTCTACAGTCAGGAAAGAGATTGATTGCAAAAACCATTTGCTAAGAATTGCTGGCTCCAGGATTCTTCCACCAGTCATTAATCCAGCAAATCAGTTTTACTCCCAGCCAGCAAGACTGACAGGGTGATATTTTTCCACTTGCCAGTCTCTACCCTACAAAGCGAAGCTTAGGTCCTGTTGCTTTAAAATTGCTTTACATTAGCAGAACACCACAGCACCCAGAAACTGGAGAGAAATTCTGCTCACTAGTCCAGATCATCACCTCTGACCCAGGCTACTGAGGATGAAGGACCAACCAATAGTTTAATGGGTGCAAATTTCCCTGCAGGGTAAAGTGAATCTGAAGGAGGTATGGACTTGTTGACTATGCCTGATAGACTCTTATTTTTGGATATAACAATTTGTATTGCTATTGGCTCTTACTGCATAGTAATCCCTATGTTAAACATGAAAAAATGCTTAGCTTCTAGCCCTTTAAATTCTTCGAGTCCCTTCCAAGGAAACAGAGTGCATGTTAACGTTCAGTGACGCTGATAAGGTAGTAAGAGTCATACTGAATAACACAGAGGATGATCTCCTCTGTGGGGAAAGTTGCTGAAGCTATTGTAGCACTGCTTAGTCTGTAATATCTACAACACTAAAAAAGCTGAGATATTCACTGTGGCCTCAGAAGAATTAGAAGTCATGTAACCTGTAAACTCTTTTATTTATGTATCCCAATAGCAATAGCAACACTTACTTGCTGTAAAAACTAAACTTGCATCACAGAACTGAACACCAAGCCTGCCTTTCCCTTGACAAATCCAGATTCTGTCAGCTTCCTGAAACCTCAATATGATTGAATTACATCCACAGTAATTTTCTTGCTCTAATGTGATGAGATAAACTGATTGGTTTAAATTATTTTTTTTTAAGTTTAAAGAGGATACTTAATTTTAAATTACTGCTGCTACTACTGTATTCAGTTTTATTCTGAATTAATATTTTCATATTACACAATAACCTTTAGGAATTTTTGAGGGAAACCGGGTGACACGTCTTTTAATAAGTCATTCAACTAAACATGTCAAAACCCCATGATTTATTCAATATATAATGAAGGGCAGAAAAATATCTATGTAGTCTCATCTTTGACACAGCTAATTCAGAAGGTTTTGTCCCAATATAGTATTAATTTGCTGACATGACTTTCATGTTGCATGTTATATTTCTGTGAATTTGAGGTTTGCCTTCTAAATCAGTAATAAAATTATTCCTCTTTTCATGCCTTTTGTTTAACTAATTTTGTAGTATTTAGTAGCAATGAGAATCCTTGTAGATATTTAAAATATACAGACCCACAGAAAAAAAGCTACGGTCACAGATCAGTACAAGATAGACATTTATCCTGATATATGCAGTTCTCTGAGTCTTTCTCTTTTCTTTCTGAAATAAGAGCCCAGGAAATAGTAATCCCTGTATTAATTTTTCTAGTGCTAAAAATGAGTATTGATCTCTCTCTTCTCATCCTTAAAAGGCAGTGACTTCTCTTTTTTCTTCTATTTTCTTTCTAAAGCTTTAAAACAGCGGCTGATTCAATGAGAGGCGCAAGTTTCACTACTGTGTCTGTGAAGTCTAAAAGAAAGAAAAAGCATAAAGAAGAAAAAAAAAGCAGTAGCAGAATATGATTGTTTCAGAAATTAATACTGAGCTGGTTTTATATCTGCAGCAGTAGGTCTGTGCTGGAAGTGTAACCAGAAATAACAATGACAACTGCAACTTCTTGTAATTGCTTGTAATTGCTGAAGTGATCCGTACTGTGTATCTGTTAGCTGCTTCTGGAAATCAGGGACCAAACCCGATAAGAACTTTAAATGTAAATCCAGATGTTTGCATTGTTAAACGAGGAACAGTTTTGGAAAGAAAATAGGTTAGCTTAGGTCTGATTTATCTGATTATTCTTTACTTGCTATTCTAGCCCCAGGCCAGTAATATAGTGCAAATCACAGAGAAATTGGAGAGCCATAGAGTCTAGTAACGACAGGAGGTCACAGGTCAGTGTTCACAATGGGCTTACACTTATTCCAACAGGTGTAGTTGCATAGATTGATTTTAATCCATCTTTGTGTTTCTTTCAGTTTTAGGTCTCATTTTTTTTCGGCATTTTTAGTAACGTTTTAGTAGGCTTTAGCAAGGTTTTTAGAAATTTCGCTTAGGCCCAGAGCTTCCTTTCTGGTAGGAGGTTCCTTTTCTGGTTGAACTCTAATTATCTTGTCCTGGGTAATTGTGTACACACCAGCAATATGTTTGCCTGCTTTTTTATTCTTTTTTTATTTTATTTTTTTAATTCCAGACTGTAACCGCAATATGAGCTCCTGTTAGTCTTTCATCTTAATCTTCCCCAAATGCAAGACTGTTCCTTCTCCAAATGTAGGACTGGTGCTTTCCTCTTATTTGTTTATTTATGGAAAGTAATGTCCACTTTTCTTACCAGTTTCTTTTCATTTCTACATCTTCACCTTTGCAGAGAGTGATGCTGATTATGTTTTTCTAATAGTTTTATGATTGATTTCCAGTTTTTAATTAACAAAAAGTTTAAAACCCACTGAGACCACCCAAAGGTTCTACTGGAGATGCAGGTACTTTTTGATTGTCATCTTTCTATTGACATTCACTGCCTGCAGATACAAAGTTTTCAACTGATTATCCTATTTTCTTTTTCTTTTAGAGCTTTATCTTTTGTGGAAGTTTACTTCCTCTAGTATCTTCAGCTTATTTTGTTTTGAACTCTTGAGAATCAGGCTGTTTGATGAGCCCTTCATTGGTGAATTATTGCTGTTCCTAGAAAAAACGTTTCTCTGACATCCCCTCTTCATTGTTTCCTAAGTTTGGAAAAAGACACTTAAAGGAACATTTCTCAAGAATGTACCTTAGATACATGCTATAGACTCATGCAGCCAAGGACACTTCTCTACAGGCTGAGCTACCCAGTTCATTGAAAAGGGTGTTTTTACAGATGTACCACAGTTTAAATAGATTTCCAGAATGAAGGCAAAAAATTAATTCAAAAGTTAGAATAGAAAATAATAATTTTTCTTTTCCTACTATTACCTTCATAGGCAGCTGATGTTCTGAAACTTTTCTTGAACAAATGACCCTAGTTTTCATCCTTCTGAAAAAGGATCTACTGATCATCTAAAAACTTTTTTCTCAGTAAAAGATTCATAAGTTCTGAAGTTAAAAACAGGTCATAAAGAGATTCAAAGTGGAGCAGATAAAAGAGAGCTTTCTAAAAAGAAGTGAAATGTGGTCTCCTCCAGTATGACCTTGCTTCTTACTTTTCTGAATGTATGGTGGGTTTTTCTTTACATAAATGTAGAAGTAATGTTTAAAAGTAATTTTTAAATTCCAGTTTTACCAAAATCTTTAGTTTGGATCAAATTCTGATCTTTTTTATTTAATAATTCAACAACAATTCCATTTAAATTAGTAATCCATGTTTGGGAAAGCCATTTGCTTTGTCAGAAAATATACAGTATGTATATTACTGAGAAAAAAATGACTTTACAAGGTATCATAGTTGTTCTTTGAATGATTTAAGCAGTGGATAAGATACAAGCTATGTTTGCTTTCATTAATTGTTGCTTTGCTTTGTATCCTTTCTTTATGTTTTCAGCAGGACCAAGTTGTAGTTATACATTCATCTAGATAGATGTTTCCTCTGGGAACCATGCAACTAGGCTAAGAATCTTAGTCTTAAGTAGCATTATATCTCACAGGCAGTACCTTGATTAAGATGAACTTTAATTAAGATAAATGGTGGCTGCTTATTCATCTGTTCACCATGGTGAGACTTGTATCTTCAGATTAATGTTAGAAATAATGAAAATTTTTCATTTTCTTAGTGAAAGCACAAATTAGATTTTTGCAGGATTGTTGCTCACCTGTCTTGATAAATGTACACCTGTTAGAAAGCAATAGTAAGTAATTCCATTATACAGATTTTTCTCTATAACAAAGTTGTATTATCTTCCAGTTATCCTAGGAGGATGCATGTCAGCAGTATCTATTCTGGGAATAATACTATTTAATCAAGGTTAGGCTTAATTCCTGCTGATGCAAATAGTCTTAATTTCATAGAACAGTTGAGGAGTGATATTTTTTGATTTATTTGGGAAGATGGTCCATTCAGAAATCAAGATAAATTGTTCAGTTGAGAAAACCTCAGAATGTATACATTATTTAGGTTTGGCATTTCATCTTTGTTAACAGTATTGAGCACATCAGCTTGAATTAGCAATCCATAAAGGTATTCTTTTGTGTATACATCCACAGGTAGGTTTGGATCTTGTGCAATGAGAAACACTGAAAAATAGCCAGTTCCTTAATATCAGCTTTAGACTGAGTAGCCTGTTCTCCGTCTGGGACTTATTTAACATAGCTCGGTGTTATCAGTTTTTGAACCCAAGCATTCTCAAGATTCCACTCAAAGAAATAAAGAAAAAGAGGATCTATGTGACCCACATCTGCCATGGCAAAATTACACACGTATTAAATTTTTATCCAAAATGTGAGTTTTTTGAGCTTCCACAGTCATTGAGGAAATCCTGTCTTTTTCCTGGTCTCTGGGTTGTTTACCTGGGTTCCATCTTTTCAATTGCTCAGTGCCTCAGACTTTTTCAAGCAAGTGTACAGACTTTTTCAAGCAAGTGTACATGAAAGATTTGACACCAAGTGAGTTATGGGAAACACAGTACAGCTTCCTAGCAGAGAAATTAATATAAAGGTGCCAGTTAGCTAACTTCTTTACACTTCCATGGGAATGTTGTTTGGGTTACTTGTGTATTTTGGCTGATGCCATGAATTTGTTCTTATCAATATAGTGATGAGAATTTATATTGAAATACAGCCATATCAATTAACACCTTTTCTCCTACTACTGTCATCTTTACAAAGGAGGTTCGTTTCTAATCCTGTGACCAACTATCTTACATTTCAAATGTATGATTAGACAAACTACCTAATGTGTGTAATAAAAATTGTATACAGGCACTTCAGAATATCACAGTCTTCAAGGTTACTTTTTAATAAAACAGTGAAAATGTAAGTAGTCTGTAAAACAGAGATCCAATCTAATCTTGTGCTTGATTTAATACAAAAATATCTTTGTTCAAAAGTAGACTATGACATCTCTTAACATGTGTGTATATGCTTCCCTAGTCAGAAAAACAAAGCAGACTATCAAACGTGAAAAATAAAGCTCTTCAGAAAGGCATATTTTCTATTACTGTTAAGTATCCAATTGGCTTTTTCACTGTGTCAACATCGTTTGAATTGTTCACTGAAACACAGGCATTTTTTGCAAATCTAAAGGCTTGTTACTATAGTCATAGTATTAAAATTTAATGTTACTCTTTTCTTGGCATGAGTAGTCATACAAACAACTTATTGGGAGTAAACAAACAATACGGTTGTACACTTTGCTTCGGATTTTATTTAGAAATAGCACAGTTCTCTCATATTTTGTTAATGAAAAGACAACGAGCTTTGGGTTTGCACTTCGTCATAAAATATCCTTTCAAAGGATATTTTTTTACCATAATCTTGAAGCAATTGACCAATTGTCAATGATGATACCTAACTCTTGTAAAATACTTTCAATACAGTTTCTGAAGTGGTCTAGAAAATAAACAGTCAAACAGTATTTTGTTATAGAGTAATGAAATATTTTCAGTTCTCTTGACTATGAAAGCATGCTATACACTTGTGGTTTAAACAAAAAGCTGAACAGAGGCTAGAATTTTATGAAAATATATATTTTGTGTAATTCTACGACTGGATATTTTCTTATTTGCCTTTCACTATATATCATTTACTACTAATTACTAGTTTGCTAAAAGCACTTTTTGTATCCAAAGACAACAATAAGGGAATGAAATCATATAACTTGAAGAATAAGAAACATTATCTTGAAGTATTAGTAGAGAAGTAGAAACCATTTGTGAAAGTTTTAGATAGCAGAAGAAAAAAGTCCTGCTGTTTATATTTGACCACTTTTTCTTGTGAAATACAAGCAACACTTTCCCAGACTACATTTTTTATTTGGAATATTTGTTACATATTTACACTACATGATTCAGCTGCAAAATGAGATTGCACTGCAGGAGGCTCAGAAAACCAAATAACTTTCAAGTCTGTATAAATACTTATTGGCCTAAGATTGCAGTAGATGACAAAGAAGACCATAGCCTTAGAATTTTGTAGGTCTTGACATATGGTGTAAGGCAGGTATGGGTAATATGCAGTGTCCAGTTAGTTTTTATATGGTTACTATTTATACAAAATTCATCAGAAATGCAATATAATAAAGGCAGAACCTTTCGGGCAGCTGTAGGGCTGCATCAGACAGATTCAAATTAATCTTAGAGGCAAGATATCCTGTACTTTAAAAAAATATTTGAAAACCTCTTTTTGCTTCTTGACCTCTGGTAAATATCTGCGTCATCTTCATCTTTCTTGCAGGGCCTTCCTAATCTTTGGTGCAGAGTAGCATTTGATATTTGATTGTAGCCTTAAGCACCAGTTTCACTATTTCAGTGAGGGAAAGCTTAATCTCTTCATCTTAAAGAATCTGTTTCTAGAAGAGATTTGGTTTAGGAAGAAAGTTCAGAACAGCTGCATTTTCTAGTTCTATCAGGGACTCAAAAAACCTCACAGAAATAAAATGGCTTCCCACCTCATTTCTCTGATCCCTGGTATCAAGGCTGCGTTATTCAATTCACAGTCATAGAATATTCTGAGTTGAAAGGGACCCACAAGAATCGAGTCCAACTCTAAAGTGAACGGCCTATATGAGGACTGAAGCTGTGACCTTGACGTTGTTAACACCATGCTCTAACCAACTGAGCTAACATCGGAGTTTTCTTAAATATTCTCTGGGTTTTTTTCTTACCCAGAAAAGTTGTCCCAAGGTACCTGAAAAATTTACATTTATCTGGGATTTCTGCATATCTGCTAGCCTTAGTAAACTTTATGGTACAAACCAGGATATGGCTTATATGGAAATGCTATATATTATAGCCATGTCTAGCAAAGCCATGTCTCATAAGATAGGTAACTTTGAGAAAGCGTCTTTCAACTTGGGAACATATAATGAAAAATCACTTTAAAAACTTCAAATATGCTCATGAGATAATGAAAATGTATTGTTCTTACTAAGCAGAACAAAGGATTATGCACGTAGTACTGAGAAGAAAACCCCACCTGATTTATTGGCTCTGTTTTACAAAAACAAAAGAAGTACAATATAATACCATTAAAAGTTTTAAGGTTGGAAGCAACATCTGCACAATCCTTTTTTTGCAGAACCAGAGCTGGGGTTTAGTTATATTTGTTTTATTGTTTTAAACTCACATTTTATTAGTGCTTACCTCACATTCTTGGTAGTGGGAGTACACTATGTGCATAGGAATGGCTGAAACATTATCAGTTGAAAAAAAAATATTAGAAAAAGTGTCATATTAAAGATCATGACACACTCTTTTATAAGAAGGCTGAGCAAGGTTTTCTAATTCTACTTGCTTGTCCATGTAGTAAAGTACAAAATTTAAAAACCAAGAGATCACAAAGAGATGTAAGCAAGAAGTATCAGGAGGGTTCTCCTGAAAGAAAGCAGTTTTGATAAAAGGGTGAAATTTTAAAAATAGTTTTGACTACTTTGGGACTGTTGACTAAAAAGACCAAAAAACAATTAAAATCAAGGAGATTTTTTTTCTCAAATTCTACCACATTTGAAGGCTTTGGGGAAAAAAATTGAGAGAGACTGGCAAAATATAGTAAATGTCATCAAAGGCAAAGTATTTTAGGAAAAATTTCCAATACTTTTAGACATCCTGATTGGGTTTTTTTCACCACCAAATTTTTTTGTATCTTTTACTCCTCTGGCATAAGTCTCATCTGCTGCTGTTTCATGATGTCTAGCAATCCCGTTGTTCTGAGTTCCAAGTGATGATTACTTAATGTGTCTGTTCACCTAGATATTTGCAAGCTGCTTGTGCATAAGCTTTTTGTCCCCTTCTCCACTGCATACCAGTTTACAGATCATCATTTCAGTGACACACAGTATCTGAACATTCAGAGTTTGCTGAAGATTTTAAATGAAGTACCCCGCAATTTGGGTAACAGATGTACAGAGGTCTAGACAAAGCCATGGCCCCAGGGAGCCTTCTTTGGGATTCAGATCAATTAATTGCCTTTCATGATTATAGTCTTTTGCCAGGAATGCCTCCTCCTGTTTTCCCTCTGAAAAGGGAAACTCAGCAGCAGACTTTTCTGGTTCACAGTCATGTAAAAAATTTCCAGTACTCCATGTCCTTGGCATTTTAAACTCCTCTGTATGTTTGCATTGTCCACTCTTCCTTTTATGTTGGATTGCCCTTGCCTGCTTCTTTTCCCCTCCTGTATAAAATTATCTTTGTTTGTTTGGGCCACTCCTTTAATCCCACCTGTATCAGGCTAGAGCAGATAAGAATTTACAGAATTTATCTTTGTTTCCAAAGTGGTTGGTACATCTGAGGGACCGCACTATCCTGTATTTAAGTTCCGGCATATAAATTTATGAAGTACTTTAAGATATGATAATATCTGACAGATTTTAAAGCAATTTAACATAATACATATACCTCTTTTGTTGTTGTTGTTGTTCTGGGTTTTTTTGTTTGGTTGGTTTTGTTTTAGTTTTTCTTTTCTGTGTAAAGTGCTGTGTGAATGTTAGCATTTTATTCTACTCTTCTTCTACTTGTTTTTTGGTGCTCATGTTGGTCAGAATGGTATGTTACCATGATAACTTTTTACAAGGTGATTATGATACTTGCAATATTCCAACATCAGTTGGTAAAGCATTACTTACACAATAAAAAAATTAAAAAAAATACAAAAAGCTTTACGTTATACAAAAAAATTAACATGGACTCTCAAATTCTTTTTGGTTAAGGTATAGAGTAAAACATCAGAAAAAAAACCCTATTGCTGTTGCTTTTCACTTCCACTATGCAAATGACTTATGAGAGCAAATTCCATGACAAGTCATTTGTATCTTTATCAGTGTCTCTGCACATTCAAGCGCTGGAAGTTATGTCTGGCTAATATTGTTGTCAGGTCTTATGAGCTCTGAGCAGTAATCATTAAACCAAGGGCTACCTTCATTGACTTTCACAGTGTAGCAATAATAATGAGGTTCAGATTTCGGTATAAACAGCCATTTGATTTACAAAGGCTGAGACCATGACAGACAAAATGAGAACTATCTGTCTGTCTTTCTGATTGGTGATGTGATTGTGTTGTTATTGTGGTAGAACCTCGTGCATTCACATTGCAAATAATAGTTTTGTACTATTTCTAGCCTTGTTCTAAATGTATTCTTGGAATAATTTTCACTGTTCCAAATTTATCTGATTGTCTCAGTAATTCTGATAGAACAACAGCTGACATCTGTGGGTGCTTTGCCTTTTGCAAACAGTCAGCTAAAAGCAACTCAAAAAAAGCATCTGTCACTGTTACAGCACAGATTAGTAAAAGAGTTGTGGATCACAGTTTTGCTTAAATGAGTGAGAAAAGGATGGGAAGAAATAAGTAAAGAAAGTATACTTTTGAGGATGGGGAGCAGAATAATGTGCTATTTAAACCTGATAACACCATTACTGTCTTATGTGTTTATTTGAGGGGTTTTTGTTTGTTTAGAAGTGGCGGCTTGTTGTTCCAAGCAACCCACAATGTTTTGGATTTTTTTATTTGGTGGGTAGTTTATGGGGGAAGGAGGTGACTAAATCAACTGCTTTCAGAATGAGAACAACGTTTCTGGGGTACTAACTGGACCCTTAGCCAGAAGAAAATATGAAAGGAATGCCAATGAATGTATTAGACAAACAACAAAAAAAAGAACTACCTCCCCACCCAAACAAAACAAAACATACCTTACAATAGAGGGGGCTAATACAACTGTTCAGACTGGTGTCAGCTGTTTTCCCTAGCATGCTAAATAAGGCATCTCTGTTGGATCTTCTTAAAACGGGATGTTGCTTTCTAAATCTATTAATTGGTGACAAATACGGTTTTGATCTTGAATAGTCACAGTTCTGCTAGTTTTTCTGGATCAGGTTGAAGGAACTTAAGATGGTAAATAAAGAAATATATCCATAAACAAGAGATGTCAGTATCTATTTTGTTAGATTAGCAAGACAGTGACTTCAGGTTTGTTTGTGTCTTTGGATTTCTTATAAAGCTTTCATACAGGTTTAAATAAAATAAGGACAGTATAATAGTCCTTTAAGCTCTTCCCTAGTACTATACTGAATTGTCACAATCACAGCCTTTACCCGGGATAAGAGAGTAACAGATGTCTTCTTTGCAAATGCCCAGTATGTGGAA
Organism: Pipra filicauda; assembly: GCF_003945595.2. NCBI lineage: Eukaryota > Metazoa > Chordata > Aves > Passeriformes > Pipridae > Pipra > Pipra filicauda. Next base: position 309,383 of record NW_024104477.1, read on the forward strand.
TTTGGAGCCAGCAAAGATCAGATCTGTATGAAGTGAAAACGCTAGTTCTTGTTATTGCTAAAAGTCAAATTCTCATTCTTCAAGCAGTTCTTTGTAAAATTTCACAGAAAGCAACAAGAATATTCATTTGTTTTGGTAACTGCTGGCTACATTCTCACTTCATCATGGAGAACAGTGTTGACTTTTCCAGCAAATAAGATTTTGTTTTTCTTGGGCATCCTAACATAATTTTGTGAGGATTTGAGTTATGAGAGGTGGGACAATAGGGAGCTGCTTAATGGGATGTTTTTTATTACGGGAATTTTATTTCTACAGCCAAATTATTAGTCCCTGTTGTCTTCATAAAGGCCTATATGATAGAAGAAAGGCAGACATACAACTGTTACTTGAAAACAGTAGGAGAGAATCTAAAATTTTACATGTTGAATCTACTAACTTCTGGATAGGACTGCTATTGGCCCTGTTCAATAGGCGCTTACTTCAAGGAGCCTTTTCAGAGAAGATAAACAGAGATAACCCTGTGAATTCCATCATAGCACTGTGGCCACAGTAAGCCAAATCAGCAGCTGTTGTAAGTTTAGAAGAAACACATTCTATACCAGCTAAATCTCCTGAAAATACCCCTCTTTTGACTGATATTCTTCCCTCTTTTTCTTTAATCTATGTTATTTTTCTTGGCTGAGTGATTAGTAAAATATCTATTCCTTTATAATTCCTGATGATCATATAGTTATTCTTTTGTTTGGCTGTGCTATGTACTGGCTGTTTGACCCAAAAGGAAAATCTCAGGAAGTTTAATGAAACACGAGCCTTCAGAGAAAATTTCAGGTCACTTTCAATGTAGTGCTTCTATACAGCAAGTTTTCCATAAACATGGTCTCTTAACTTCCCACAAAAATTTCTTCCAGCAGATAAAAGGATCCTTTTTTTTCTTTTTTTTTTTTTTTTCCCCTTGACGCTTGGTTGGAACATTTCAGTAGTAACTTCTCCATAAAAAAAATTTGACAAGATATTTAGAATTTCTTCTGAAGTACCTGTAGGGAGAGATGGACCATGTGGGGTTTTCTTTCCTTAATATTTTTGTGGCAACAAGATCAGTCCTGACACTTTCCTGTGTGCATCCAAACCCAGACCTTAAAAAATCCTTCAGTTGAAATGCTCTTAGTTAATAGAATATCACTGTAGAATATTTTACCCACTTACTTCCTTCAGCAACATGTCTCACCAAGAATATTAACTGAATTAGAGGAGGCTGAGAGACCTTATTGCTCTCCACAATTACCTGAAAGGAGATTGTAGCAAGGTGGAGATCAGTCTATTCTCCCAAGTAGCAAGCAATAGGTCAAGAGGAAACGGCCTCAAGTTGCACAAGGGGAGGTTTAGACTGGATATTAGGAAAAAATTTCTTCATCAAAATGATTGTCAAATACTAGAGAAGGCTGTCTGGGGAAGCGGTTGAGTCACCATCTCAGGAGGTATCTAAAATTTGTGTAGATGTGGCACTTAGTAACATGGTTTAGTGGTGAACATAGTAGTGCTAGATTAACAGCTGGTCTTGATGATTGGGGGGTCTTTCCTCGACTAAGGAATTCTATGATTCTATAAATTAATGCCTGAAACTAAAAAGAGTTTTCATATAGTTTGTTTGCTTTATGAAGGCTTGGGCTTAACCAAGGTAACTAGGTCTTGATCCTGGGAGTTGTGCTTACCTAAACATCCCTTTTGTGGCAGTTGAATTATTCAAATGAGAAAGGACTAATGATGAAGTATTACTTCTTCTGTATTATGTGCCTAATTTGTAAATCCTCACATTAGTAGAAAAAAACATGCACAGAGACAAAGTTACCTTTAAGAAAAATGTTTAAAATGAAGCTAAATGGATGAAAGGTGTAAGGGACTCAAAACAGATCTATATGTGTGGGAGGGGACAGATCAAGTTCTGCCGTGGTGAAATTGTGCTCTGCCTCCCCCACAACTCCACCTCCTTGAGGACCTTTATTGCAGCTGTCAGTCACTGGTACACTGGGAGCACTGCCCTATATCATACCCCCTGGAGTCCCTAACCCAGGCCCAGAATGGCTGGCAGATCCAAAGCCTCACCTGGCAGGAGTGGCCACAGGAGTCCAGAGAAGCCTCCACATGGTCATGGCTCTACCTATCTTGGACTTGTGGTAGCTGGATCTACACTGGATCTAAGGTGGTGGCTATAAATCCCTCTTTCTCTCTCTCTTTACTTTTTCCTCTTCTCCTAATTTCCTCTTCTTGATATTTGAGTAACTTAAACCTGGATGGGTTGGAATTTGATAAGTCAATGCTTTGTGAAACGCTTTATGTTGATTGAATTCTTGTTTCAAACTTTTGCCAAGTTCCTTTCTTTTCCAAAGTTTGCCAGTAAAAGTGTGTTATTTTGACCCCTTGAAAAGCATCGTAGCATTTTTCCCATGCACGACCTTGAGGTATAAAAGAACTGAATGTCCTTTCAAAAAATCTGTTGGGAGGATTTTTACGGTCTTGTATCTTTTTGATGTAAAACTCCTTCAATGAGCTCATAAGCAGAGCCTGGGGTCTTGCAAAAGGTATTAAGGAAAATGGAGGGCTAACTCGTAGGTATTACATAGACCAGGCTTAAAAACTACCCTAGAGCCTAAAGGAAGGGTAGTAGGTGTAGTTGAGTCCGGTGTCAAAGGTAAATACAGAGGAACAAATTCCTGATTCCTTCAACAGACTAAAAAGTATCTTGATTTTTAATAATGCTTATTGCAGGGATTTCAGTAAATAAATCTCAGAAAACATCAATACAATTTAAAACTTCAATGTCTATAATACAAAGCAACTTATATACTACTCTTCATTTGGAATATTTAATTTTACAGTATTGGTATTCCAGGCACATCAGCACATTTTTTCCCCCTTTAGAAATGCACAAGTGAAAATTCTCAATTTTTATCACCATACATTGGTCTTCTCAGTGATCAAGGGCCTATGAAGAGTTTAGTGAAGTTGTTGATTTTAAGTTGTACATGCAGCTGATGAACACAATCTATGCTATTACATTCTGACTTGTTAATTATGTCTTGAATTGATGACGCTTTCAAATTAATATATACAGTGTGTCATACTAAAACTGTTTGACTTCTGAACTGTCCTGTGAGAAGGATGGTTGAACCACTGGAAGTTTTGGTTATAAATTTTGAGGAACACAATGGAATGCCTTCCTGGTTGTTGTGGATTATAAAACAGTATAAATACAATATTCTTGAGTAACAACATAGATGATGCAATAGTGTCATAACTGCTAGTAAATATTAGTTTTCAATTAACTCTTGCAAATTAATACGTGGCAATGAATGTAAGCAGTATTTGAAAATAGAATGTTAGAAAAATTATGGTGTGACATTACCTTTCACTTTTATCAAAACAATATTTAAGTTTTGGAGAAAAAAATAGCAAAAGAATTCACGCATGTTGTTTTCAAGATAAAAAATCATATAAGTAAAGAATGAGATTTGTAGTATAGAAAGTTTTTAACCCTTTCACTTTGGCAGTACCTATCTCCATTTTTATTGCAGTGGCTATAAATGTATTTATTTTTTTACTAAATTTAGACTGGCAGCAAATATTTATGTGAATTACTGAGTCTGACATCTAATTAACACAGTCTTTACAGGTTTAATGAGCAGTGATAAATTTCTATCCTTTCTTTGGCACATTTTAATTAGTTGTAATTATGAGTGAAGTGACCTGAAAAGCTTGTTGTCCCATAGATTCATCATAAATTTGTGTAATTTGTATATGTATAGATAGAATGAGTTTTTATGGGAAAACTAAAGTATTTAAACCATTACATCAGTCGTATAATGTCGTATAATCCTTCTGTAAAACTCAGGTAAGCAAAACACTGGACATAAATATTTAACTATGCTGCAGGTGATGCCTCATAAAATAAATTTATTGTCTTTTTTGACTGAAGAAAAAGTAAGCATGGAAATACACTTCCTTCAGTTGCTTCAGTTACTCACAACTGAAGCATTGACTGCTGACATTCCTCTTCAGTGACAGTATAAATTTCAAGTAGAAAGTGTATGTGTTTAAAGTATTTATTTATAAAGATTTTTGCACTGAATAGTCACTGAAGTGAAATACAAACAAATGAAAATATAATCTTAAAGATGACAACACAAGCCAAAGTGTTTTCCTTAAAGTAAATATGAGAAACTTTCTAAGCCAAGACTAGTCTTCCTTCACAGGGAATTTTGTAGTCCCTACAGAGACATGAAAGAACTGTCAATGAAACTAATATAATTTACATCACCCAACACAGCATATGAAAGTAACCAAAAGATTCATCCATTAAAATAAACATGTATTTCATAAAAACCATATAAATGAAACAGGTTAATATTTTATGAAAATCTCGGTCAAGAACTGTACTTTGATATAAAAAATATAATTTCATGGAACACTACATAGCATTTCTCTCCTGTAAACCTGATATTTCACTTCTTGTATGAGTAACAGACAAAAACTTTTGAGACTCAAACTTGTAAAATGGAGCCTTTGGGAGCTGACGGGAACCCGAGGCATATGACATCCTTCAGGAACCAGTGCTCTCTATGCTTTGAATCACAATGTCCTAGTTTTTTGGTATCTTTCATCCTAACTCCCCAGGTCCTGACAGCTACTGCACAACCATGTAGAATATGTGAAGATATGAGAGGAGAAACCAGACGGGGGTTTTTGCTCGAATTGTAAAAAAGGGAGCAAGAGAAATCTCGCTTGTTAATACAATTAGAAAAACATGAATGGTCTGTGTTAAAGGTGGCTAAAAGATTCATATTCAGAAGTCAGAACAATATGGGGGCATGTCTCTTTCCATGATTTGGGCTCAAATACTCTTTCCTGCAATTGCCAAAGCACTGAACTAGTTCCTAGCTTCTATATTAGCAGCAAAGTGGTGTCATATTATTTTCATTTCCGACAACACAACTTTGGACAGCCTCTGCTGAAGAACAAATGGTAAAATTACTGAATAAGATCTTCTGTTGAACCTACATTCCATATATTGGCAGCTTGTGAATGGTAGGGTTGAAGAGGAAACAGTAGAAAATACCTTGACCTTTTCTTCCTGATCTGTATCCCTTTGATTATGGTTACTTGAAACTGTTTCATGATCTCAGCTGTAGTCTCAGTCAATCCAGAGACCATAAGGACAAACCTGAGGTGAAATGTATAGTAATGGAGCTCAAAAATGAAGAATAGCCACGTTAAAAAGAACAATTTTAATGAACTTCCTTCTTTATTCGGTTCTTTCACAATGTTTACTGGCTTTGTTATCTGCCTTCATTTTCACCCAATTTTTTTCTATTTCTTTTACAACAGATAAGTAAATTGCTCTTAATTATTTTGCATGATGATTGATGACAGTGTCATGTTTAATCATTTTTTGATGGTTTTGTCTATGGGTTATGAAAGTTGGGTTATGAAAGGATGTCTAGCATTTGTTAATATAGACAGTAATTGCGAGTAAAAACAACTCACTTTTTTACTGATGAGAAAATTGCACCAGGTTACATGTGCAGCTATGAATTTGTTTCCTAGAGAACATTTACTGTTGCTTTTTTAGGCTGGTTTTAAACAGCAAAAAATATAGAGTTTCTGTCAGTTTCTTTAGTAACCTAGACCAGACCTCATCAGGAGGACATTTTCTTTCTCACAGTCATCCTAAATTTTCTTCTTTGGACATGGTATGTGCATTCTTAGAAAATTAACTGAGAATTAACATTTCATTCCAAAGAGAATTAACATCACACTCCAAAAGGCACAGCTAAAATTTCAGAATATCTTATTTTAAAAGTAACCTATTAATAGCACTTATTTGCCAAGGACCATTACATGATCCTTAGAAGGCAGGAAAAGTGTGACCTCATTCTAATGATTTGTTCTTTTGTGGTCTCACAAGATTTTTCTTTTCAGGATCTGGTCCATGTTAGCTGTCAATATAATCTCATTTCAAGAAGGACTGTTTGCTCCCCTAGTAAATTTGATCTGTAGATTTTGAGAGTTTGATCTGTAGCCCGTCTTTCCAAGCCATTAGTTCTGTTTAGTTAATTGAAGTAACTTCAGCTTTCATTTAATTTAAATTCATTTTTTCTTTTTCAGAAGCACTATTCTACAAAATGAGTAAATCAAGAGTAAGTATTTTTGGTGTGGCATTTTGAAACAGAGCTATGAAGATGCAAATGAGAGCCTCAACAGATAAACATCAGACATGTGAGTACTGTTTTTAAGATTGAATGCTAACTTGTCCCAGTAACACTTCAGAATATAAAGGAACCAGACTTTAGTGTGTCAGTTTGTTGAGATGACTTTATTTTATCTCCTCCTAAACAATGTAAATTGTAAAACAATGAAATAAAATACTGTGAGAATTAAAATTATCCAGCCTGTGAATCTGAGACAGATCCTGGAATAATTATCTTTGTCTAGTACTGCTACACGTATCTTTTCCATTTTCTTGCTATTTATACTCTCATCAAGGAAAAACATAGTTAAAACCTGAATCTTCTCCACTGTATATGAACACAGATAATGAAAATTCCTTGAACTCCATTTGAGGACATAATCTGACCTTTCTTGTAAATTCTGTCAAAACTGCTGTGTAAATGGAGAAGGAATAATGACAGAGGATACACGTCATCGTCCTTACTAAATCTGTGGAGACTTAGGAAAGATAATGATGACACACATTAACTCAGACAGGTACCACTTTCAAACAGTGGAATTTCCTTTTGGGGAAGTTTCTAGTACATTTCTAGCTCAATGTGTTGTGTTAAAGACCTGACCATGCTGTTTTGAACTGGGTGTGCTCATATATTTACACTGTAAATAACTACTTTTCCATTTGCAAAGGGAAGATGTGGTCTAAATGATGCATGGTCTGACATAAACTGGTATGTGTAAAAATTACGTCAAATATGTTAGTTTGCAGCATTGTAAAGAAATTAATAGAAATACCATTTGTTGTATGAACTATTTTTTCTGGCTTTGTTTATAAATCAAACCTATATTGATAAAAGGATAAATAAATGAAATAAAGCTAGCTTTCTACCTAAAAAAGGCCAGACCCAGGCAGACCAGTCAAGTCAGTCAAATAGTGCAGAAGATAACAATATATGTAATATTATAAAAGATACATCATATATGTACTCTACTGCATATTTATTGCTCATTACAAAGTTGCATAGGTCCTTATTCTTATAGATATTTATTCAGATCTTCAGACTTTGACTGACTTAATCTAAATTTCATTGGGAATGAGTGAGACTGAAAGTTAAAGCGAGTAAAGGATTTAGGTGCTTTAAAGTCTGATTTAGGCTTTTAAGTCCAAAATTGCTATTCATAAATACTAAACTTATTGATACTGTAGCTCAGGGATAGTCTAAAACGTTTAGATGCTTTCTTGATTAGTTTAAATATTTCTCTTTGTCTGTACAGAGAGCAGCTCCAGCACTGCTTTAGCCCTAGTGGAATCCAGTAATTAGATGACACTACTCTTCCATTTTTTGCAGGCCCAATTATTACACCTCTAAGACATAGACAAGACCTAGCTCCTCAGAAAATACAACTATGACAATTTTGTTTCAGGGGAGGGTCTGTGATGACGTTTCATGAAGAAAACTATTGTGTACACTATTCGCCTGGAAAATAAGAGAGTCAGTGATTGTTTGGAAGAGAAATAGACCTGAATGCCTCAGCTGCTAGGAGACTCCCCTCTTTCTCTTACGCTTGTTGCATGTTTCATCTCATTATTGTTACATTCTCTCTGCTAAGAAGTAATTTACAGGTTATTTCGAAAAAGAGTTATAGTATACTGTACATAAGGATATTACCTGGCTCAAGGAGAATTTCTGCCTTCTCAGCTTGCATCCCTTTAATCTGTTATAACCATGAAAAAGAAATGGAAGTTCTCCTAATGTTGTGTCAACTTATGTAGAGGTTGGTTTAATTGTATTAATGTTTAGAGTTATAAGGAAGGTTCTTTGTCGGCAAATGGAAATTCTGGTTGGCCTGACTTTTTAGAGAAGTGTTTTGAGAAGTGTTTTAGTTCTTAATTTTTTCACAAAGGTTTTTTTCAAATGAAACAAGCACAATATTACTTATGCACCATGTCAAATGAGCACTGTCCCATGATGCAGAAAAAACTGTCTCACAAAAATTCTAATTTGCATCTGAACTTTATTGATTAAAAAAAAAAAACAAACACAAATCCAACAACAAAACCTTATACTGGCCTGTGTAGAGCACTAAAACACATATATTGATTATTTTCTACCTGAAGGGTTATTTTTATTCTAATAAATCAGTGCTTGCCTTCATGGATCTCCTTGACTCCAACAGAAAGTATACTTGTGTAAATAACAGAAAATATATAGAGAGTTTTCTCTGTTACAGTAAATGAGATGAAAGAAAATTTTTAAATTTTAATATCTTGGACTATTTTATGTACTTTTGTTGGCCCTTTTTTATAACAACAAATTTGAAGACCTTCCTGCTCTGTTCTCTCTGCATTCAAGGAAAGTAAACTGAGAGAACTAGCTATTGGTCTGGTGAATGCACATAAAGTATTTATCTGATTATTTTATTAGTATTATTATTTATTAGTATTGTTGTGTTTTCTTTTCCAATCGTATGTGCCAAAAAAGTAAATAAGTATACTTCAAAAAACTTCTAAGAACCAAAGTACAATCACTAAATGTAAATACACCTGAGCTTTGTAATTCTTTCATATACTTGGCAGTCATAGTTACAGCAATCCTAGACCAGACCAGCTTCTACTTTAAGTTCTTCCTGGTGCTACTGCCCCTGTAAGGAGCAGGATTAGTTCTGTGATTGACAGAACTTATAGAAACTGTAGTATGTGTATAAGAAGTTGGGTTTTTTCACTTGTTTCCACTTCCAAGTGACTTCAATGGGTAGCTTTTGTTAGCTTGCATTATGCCTGCTGCCAAAAAGAAAAACATATGGCTGGTTTGCGGTCAGGACTGCATTTAAAAGAAGTGGTGGCTTCTGTCCCTTTAAATGAAAAAGAAAGAAGCAGAGTTCTCATGTTCACAACCACCTGAATGTACTGGGCAGATGAGTAGCTAACAGTAGTGTAATATATTTTTACTTAGTGTTTAACATCAAGTAAATAAAGTTCCACTCCAAAGTCTATATGAATGTGAAATTCCAATTAAAAAGGGACCTGCTGAGCAGTTCTACTCCCGCAGTAATTGGAGAACATTTTTTCTTTACACTACCTTCAAGCATGTTTTTGTGGGAAATGTTTAATTCTGTTGGATCTCCATCTGCATTTACTCTTTTTTATCTCATTCTCCCTCTTTATTGGCATCGTGGACCTCCCAGTGTCGAGGTGTAGATATATGATTAGCTCAGTTGTAAAGATGGCTGTGTTAGCTTTCCTACCTCTTTGTACTGTGTCCTCTCCAGTGATTGTGAACACTCTCTTATGGGCTTATCTAATACTGCTCTCTCCTTGCAGTTTTGCAAAGAAAAGAAGTACACCTGTGTGCTGGTTTTGGCTGGAATAGAGTAGCTGATATGCGGCTGGTTTCGATTTATGCTGGAAGTGTTAATAGTACAGGGATGTCTTCCTTACAGCTGAGAAGTGCTTACACAGAGTCAAGGCCTTTTCTGCTTCTCAACCCTCTCCAACAGCGAGGAAGTTGAGGGTGCAGAAGGAGTTGGGACAGTGTCTTGGTTCTAGGCAATTTGGAGGGGTGAAGGCCTCAGACATAAGTCTCCTCCCTCAGATTCAATACCCCTAGTTTATCCAATATAGAGGGAGAGACCAAACACGCTCAGATATAAGTGAAAAAACAACTCTTTACCAAAAGAAATACTAATAACAATACTGATAAAACTGGGTTAAACCAACTGATGAGGACAAACTTCCCAAGCCCCACCCACCAAACCAAACTGAGATGGTGGCCGGCCTCTTCCACTCAGAAAAACACACATTGCCACAGGACAGAGACAAGGTGGCCGCCCTTCCAGGTGGTTTATCTCCCCCACGATTGGAAAACCTGGCAGGAATGGTTAGAGAGTCAGCACTGGTAGGAAGCGGCAGGTAGCTGGGTTTTGATACCAGCAGACCCTTGCATGGTGCTGGAATGAGGTTGCTGTGCTGGTACAGGTAGTCAGAGTAGGGCTGTGGACCCCCAGGCAACTGGAAGGACCCGCAAGGCACCTACTGGATCCAAGGATGAGACTTAGTTGCTGTAATTTCGATGTTTGGTGGTCAAACTGGTGATTGCAGTCCGAATCCATCGAAGTGGTGGTGGAAGCCCTGGGTAGTAAGGAAAGTTCTGTGTGGTGAGGGAATAAAAACCTGTGTTGAGTGAAGTCCCACTGTGGTCTTTTATTGGTCTTAGGCTGGGTGTGAATTCCCCTGGTACCTCCCATGGGGCAGGAAGTTCTACACTGGATCACAGGACATTTCAGGAGTCTTTGACAACTTTCTAAGATGTTACAGTTGCTTGTTATGTTAGCCCAGGTGGATCCATTATGGCCCATCAGCAGAGATGAATATCTTCAGGCCATGTGTGCAAATTGTCCCCATGCTTTCCTGGGGGGGAGTTATCACAGCTGAGTCACCTGTGTAAGGACAAAGAAACACTAGCCTCCTAGGATTTCCCTTTCTCCTTATATTGTCCAACACTCAGCTCGTAGCCTAAGGTGTCAGATGTGCACACCCTCAGTACCTGGATGGTTACTTTGCACATCATCAGCTTGCACCTTGATTGTCTGAGTCATCAGCATTCCAGTCTTTCACACTTGTGGATACATTCTTCTCCTAGGATAGGAGTACCACACTTATCTCAAGTTTACATCACAGTCCAAATTAGTAGGCATATCTGGGGAAAAGAGAAATGAAAAGGTGGATACCAGAATTTTTGTGTAACCCAGAACAGACAGCTAACCCTCCCTAACTAAAGAGACATTCTATACCATATGGCAGCATGCTTAGCATGAAAATCAGGGGGAAGAAGTAGGAAGCAGGGATGTTTGGAGTGATGGCATTTTTCTTCCTAAGTAACCACTATACATGATGGAGCCCAGTGTTCCTGGGGATGACTGACCACCTGCCTTCCCATAGGAAGCGGTGAATGAATTCCTTGTTTTGCTTTGCTTGTGCCACAGCTTTTACTTTACTCATTAAAATGTATTAATCTCAACCCACAAGTTTTATTCTTCCGGTTGTCCCTCCCATCCCACCAGGGAGGTGTGAGCAAACGGTTATGTGGTGCTTAGCTGCTAGCTGGAGTTAAAACACAACAACCTGTGTTTAGACATATGAAGTAATTTGGTGAGACATTTTAGTGTCATGGCTGGTGTAAGGCTGAATTCAATGTGCTAGCATTCTTTTTCTGTAGTGGATGAAAAATAATATGTCACTCAAAACAAATGAAGAGCAATTCATTGTGATCTGCATTAAGATGGTTGAGAAACTAGCTGGCTCCAAAATAGCAAAAATTAAACCAAGTCAGGACTAGAGGGATGGCTAAAAGAAGGCTATATTAGGGAACAGCTGGGTTTGCAACAGTTGGAGTGAATATTTTTCTTGATATAAGATTTTTTGTTCCCCAAGAAATCCCAAGTTTTTCTTGTATGTACATATATCCAGTCTTTAGTGGTGCTTAAATTAGATTTTATTTATGCTTAAATCAGTATGTTGGAGAATGGTCTGAAATCCACTCAGAAGTGCACTTCAATGGAATTGATTTTTCTAAGTTTTTTATAATAATATGCCAAGGGCACCAGAATTCATGAGAATTACAGTGCAGACTTTTTTTTTTTTTTAATTCTCTCCCTTTACTTGTTGGGTCTGGCGCTTACCCTACTGCATTTTTGCAGATGATGAAAATAGGAGGAGTTAGTTTAATGTGTTTAGTAACAAAATGCATCAATATTCTAGGGGCTTGTCATCAAGGAGGTAAAGATTAGAGGTGGATGAGTTTTCCATGCATCTCACAGAGCTGTATGTGTTTTCCAAGGTGCAGGAAAGTAAAAGAAGACTTTTCTAGAGAGAAGAAATGAACAAATATTCTGCACCGATAGTAGGTGAAGAGAAAATGCATATGCCTTACGTGTCAGTAACATTAAAAAGAAGTTTACTTGCACTTGAGTCCTTCTTAAAGATGGGCAGTAATCCTAAAGTACAAAGATTGAACTGATTTCTATACACCACCTGAATGTAGTTAATACTCTGTCCTTTAGCCATCTGAGCAGCTTTCTGCTGGTCAAGCACGACTAAAAAGGTGGACAACGAAAGGAAGAGAAATGACGTAGCTCTCTTGATGCTTAAACACAATCTAAAGAATGGAAACAGTCATTGGGTTTACAGTGTTAATTAATTGATGGGCTTATGCACTTCATATGTGTGTAAAAGACTTGCTTGTTTGAAGTGAAGACTGGGAAGGGGAGGAACTGGTACAAATCTCCTAAAAGCAGTTTTTCCAGACTTTTTATGCTACAGCTTTCACAGGCAGCTGTGGTATACAGCAGATACTGCAGCAAGTGAGAGGTTGAATTAATGGTATTCAACAGAGGCAGGAGGGAGGGGTAGAAGACAAAGTGTCATAAAATCTGTGGAGACCTCTGTATGTGATGGGACTGGCAGTGCCAGGAAAAGGATTTAGAAGGGGTTGAGATGTCATGTCAGAACCTAATGAACAGTAGTTCATTTACCTTCCGGTATCCTGTGGAGAAAATGATAACAGACAAAAGTAATAAGGTTTTTACTACAAATTGTACATATGCAGAGGGCACCCTGGATTCTACCTTCTCCTAGTTTTTGGTGTTTGAAATTGCTGTCATAAAATAAAGCTTTTTAAACAAATTAATTGCTAATATTGAATTTTAATAAAGTAAGATTAGTGATAATGTAGAAAAAAAATCTGTTTTCCTATAACTATACAATAGATACTTGAGGACATAAGCTATATTTTAATAAGTTCTTTTAAAATCCTACCTACAGTAATATAGTCATCTTTTAAATATCAGGGTCATGCTGTATACCATATAGGTATAATAAAACATGAATGCAAAATGACACACTATAATAAATAAAGTTGAACTCTTAAAACAGATAATTTATAGGACACTTTAGTAAGCTTTCCAAGTTATGAAGAGTAAGTAACTTTCAGTGATTATTTTATCAGACACGGCAATTTTTAGGCATCTCAGAATTGTGTCTGCCAAAGAAAAATAAAATCAAATTATTAATGACAGCATGTACCTTTCTTGTCCAAATGAAAAAAAATATTCTGATCAGAAACACTCCCCTGTGTATATGGAGGAAAGAAATCTTCATTTTGTATGAGTGCAAAATGAAAAATGTCTTAAAAAATAATCCCCACATGCTGAAATATGACATGCTATAGATTGATGTTCAATGACTAAATACCATCCTCTGAACTCTTGCCAGGGTTTTTTCACAAAAATCAGCATTTTTCTCAAATAATAATAAGATGTAACTGTCAGGTAAGACAAGCTGAATGTGTTATCAGAGAAAATGGCAATTGGTGATATGTACATTACGTGGCATTTGCTTGGAGTTTTCACTTATCAGCAAGGAGAGTGGAGCACTACAAGCACAGCAAAACTGAGTTTCTTACCAGCTTTGGAAAGATTTTCCACCACTTGTATTATCATATAATTGGAGACTTTTCTCTTGGCAGAAATTGGTTATGCCATATAGGGTATGACCAAGTACTGGATGAGCCACCAGACAAGTTGACACAAGGGTGATCCTCCCGCACTTGTTTTTCTGAGCTATTGAATTTAATTTGAATTCCTATTCAGGTTGCTTAAATACCAAAGCTGATAACCTCTTCCCACTGTTAACCATTTCACTTAGATTTTGGATATATGAACCTAAAATCTATATACATGATTCAAAGTTATTTTCCCAAGTACTTTATAAATAGCTGCATACTTTCAAATTCAGGCAAGCCAAAAGAGCTGGACTGTATTCAGTTTTCACTCATAGGAGCAAAATCTTCTTTCTAGTCTCTCGGAATATAGTTTGAGGTAAATTTCTTTTTTCATGGTGTAATCCACTAAATGAGTGTAACTAAGAATAGATCCAGAAACCCAGATTCTTACCTATATCTAAACTTAGTCTGCAGCATTCTATCAGAAGCCTTCTAAGAGATGGTTCTGGAAGTTTATTCAATGTTCCTAAAACAACACATCTCTGCCTCTCTGGTCTCCTTCGCCTTCTCATGTAATTCAAACGTTCTGGATTGTATTAGATCTGGAAAGTGATAATACTGTGAATATCTTAGAATTCAAACTCAGTCATTTCATCAGAGGAAATAAGTCCAATCCTTCAGTGTTTCCACTAGATTTAAACCTGAGCTTTGAGGCAACTATACTATGAAAACATTGCATCTCTGTCAGAAATATGAAGGTGCCTGATCCAAGTCCCTACTTTACCTGCTATATGGCAGTTTTGAAACTGGAGTTTCCATTGCCCTACCTTTTTTTTCTACTTTTCCCTCAGAAGTGACCTGGAAACTCAGGACTCTGTGGGAGGTAACTGCTGCACAGTTGGTAAGCTAGCTCCTGATATCCAGTGCAGAAACTATTAATCTTCAGTGTGAAATTGTAGATGTGAAAGTGCAGATTTATCTGACCTAGATGAGCTGAAGTATGAGTACCTGAAGAAGACTAAGTGGTATTTCTATAACATATTCAGTCAGTGGCATGTACATAGAACAATTTAAACCACTTTCTCAAGTCTATAGGTTCATCTTTGTTAATATTTTACTTGAGATCAGTAATGAACTTTCAAAGCTAATATTCTGATCAACCTGATTTGCCAGCCTGGTATTGAATGGTGATCCTACAGTACACAAGGTGGATTTTTATTTACATGACAGTAAAAGATAAAAAATGGTATAGGAGTGTGCACAATGTGATCTAGATGTTAAGGGATATTGAATCTGTTGAGATCACGAACAAAGTTATGTCAAAATAAAACATGTTGAAATGTTTGCAGTAAAAATGTAAAGGTCGTTGGCCTGAGGTGCTTTTTTTTCTTCAGATCCATTCCCTGGCATCTTCTAATGTCCATATTACCTCTGTGTTACCATGCTGTCTCCTAATATAGTCAAGCCTGTTTTCTCATAGATTGGCTTGTACAGAAGTAAATTTTGCCTATTGATGTTGCGGAAACCTTTCTGAAATCTCATCAACATGAAAAGAACATTTCTCTATGCTTCATGCTGTTAGCAAAGAGGTTAAAATCAATGATATGTAAAGGCCATCTACCCTTTTAATAAAAGTGTTATTAGCAATTATTATCAAGGTTTCAGGTTGGGTTTAGGTTTTTTTTATTCTTGGTAATGATTTTATTCAGTTACTATATGATCTGTAAAAAACTTATTTTCCTATTTTTTCCCCCTCCTTCTTCTGATGTTTTACCCCAAACTTGTTTTCCAGTCTTGCTATGAATAAGCCAGGGTGCAATCAGCCTCTCAGAACAGCTTAAGTGAAGTACATTGTGGGGTGGGAATAGGAATGGTACAACTAATAAATTATCCATAAGTATTTCTGCTTTTCCCAAGGTGTATTCTCACATGAAAATAAATATTGATTAATTTTTTTAAATTATTGATTTTTCAAATTATCTTGTTTTGATCTCTGTAAGGGAAGTTAGATGTTTCAAATTAAACCAGTATGAATAATATGCTTTGAATTTATCAGATGAGATTAACATGGCTTTTATAGTTCAGCTTTTGTTAATAGTTTTTTCCAGTCATGGTTTCTATAATTTCAGTAATAACTGGCTTTTTAGTCATAAATCTCATAACGTTTTTATACATATATTAACATAGAGGAAGGTCAAACAGGTTTTTCCTAAAAGAACTGGCAAGTGAAGAATTCGAGGTGAAACCTCAAATTCTGCAAATAGGGAAGCAAGCAAAGTAAAAACAGAAGAAAAGAAAAAAACACCCCCAAATCGGGGTTGCAATATGCTAAAAGGTCTGGAGCAATAAAAAGTAAAAACTTTCTGAAACAGAATGAGCAGAACAGTGCATCCTAAACTCCACTCAGAACAAGATATCCATGTGCTACATGCAGTTCCAATATAGAAGTTAATAAAGACTCCCATTCAAAGAATGAATTACAATTTATTTTTGCCATTCCCTCTTGTGCAGAAAGGGAGGAAAAAAGCTAATTGTAGATCTACAGTTCTGATGAAAGTTGCCCATAAGTATGACTGTGTAATACAGTTGCTTTGAATGGTTTCAGTTTCTGGAGGTTTTAGGTTTGTATTCCAGGAAGTTCTCTGTGTAGTCACGAACAGTGTGATCTCACAAAGGGTATTTTTACAGGATAAGGCTATGGATTAGTGGATTATCCCACTGTATTAGGGTGGGGCTTTTTGTTATCTAGCTGCGCTAAGATCTTCCTGCTATCATGTGCTGCTATTGTGAATTTTGTGAGCAGCATATGATTTGTCAGGGGTATCTTAAGCAATAGTGTTTAGGATAACTCTAACTGTGTCCATTTTAGTGTTCAGTATTAGATAAGGAGTCTTTTCACAACTGTGCTTCAGTTCACCTCCAAATATTTTCAGGATTCTCTAACAATTCTTTCCTGATAACCCCGAACTGGTAAAAGGTGCTGTCATGTTAGTGTGCAATTAATGAGCTCTAATCCCTAATGGTAATAGCTCACAGGATCAAACTGGAGTTATTCAGCTATAACCCTTTCAAATATGTATATATATATGTAAAACATGGACTGCTGGTCCTCTGCAGTGAATGATTCACTCTACATATTTCACTCCCATTGTGCCATGTTACTTGCTAAATTAGACATAGTCTATGTTCATCCTTCTATTGTATTTTCTCCTGCTTTAGCAATAGTGAGAATGTATCTTCCCTACCTCACATGACTCAAAGAGGATCTGTAATGGGACACAGAGCTTTTGAAGACAAACAAGCATTTTTAGATCTAGTGATCTCAGCTGGATTGAGCTTCAGAAGTATCAAGGACAACATAAGACAGATAAAAATAGAATGGATATTTAAGATTTGATGCAGGTATTTTAATTCCAATATCTGATAAGAATGCTGTGTTTGAGCTAATTTCTTTGCTTCTTAGTAAATGCACATTTCACTGATTTCAGCAGAGATTACATGGCAAGGTCAGAGATCAGCCTTCATCCAAAAACCACTTTTGCTGAGAATGTGGGACGTTCAGTTCAAGCTTTCTACCTCAGTAAATAAGCACGTTTTAGAATTTTTTTCAACCTGCCAGTTTTACAGATTGGAATTTTAAACTAGCACATAGTTGTCAAGCATGTCAAGGTGTGAGAAATTCACTAGGGAAGAACAAAAGTATAATTTATTGACTGTAGTATTTTCCGAATTATTTAAATGTTATTCCTTTTCTGCCTCTTTTCTCTGAACTTACTATGCTATACTGTCCCAAGGACTAAAAATACAAGGTTGTGTTGAACACCTCCATACAAATGAGTAAATTTGTTTTACTATTCAGAAGAATGAAGGGCAATAGAAGGACTTCCTATTCCCTGAAATAAACCTGCATGTGGTTTGATGTGTTTTCCCCTGTCCCTGACTATGACAAAGAAACATGAATCTCATTATGTTTGAAACAGATTCCAGTTTAAGTCCTGTGCAAGAATTGTCAATCCATTCACTGGCAAAATGGCAACACATAATTGATAGGTCTTCCCAAGCTGGCAACCTCTGGCTGGTATCTTTCTTACAGAGATCCATCTTTCTCTTCTTCCCACTCCCTCCCCCTCCCCCCCTCCCGTGGAAGCTGACTTTCTATGGTGCTTCTAACAAATGCTAGAAGTAATAGTTTATAATTTTCAGTTCCTTGACTCTAAGCCCAGTGGTCTTCCAGTGCTTTTCAAGCTTTGTTTAACCCCACTTGCTGTCCTCAGTAACCCAGACCTGGCATCTGTCATTTCAGTTAATTTCTTCATTTTCAACTCTACTTGGGAGGCTTTTGTTTCATAGCTGAGAACATTTTTCTACATTCCTCATCTCCTTGGTCTGCTGCCCAAATGCCCTATATTTCCTATAGGTGTTTCAGGCTTGTTCACTAGTTTTGGGCTGACTATTGCAACAATTTCATATGCAAATGTTATGTTTGCTATACTCTTAGTTAAAACTATCAGAAGATCAAATACTTGTCTGATTAAGGACCTCACTAGGATCACCACATATTCAGAGAAAGATAGAAGCAGAGAAAGGTGGAGAATTCGCACAGGATGTTGCAAGAACTATTTACTCATTCAATATCTTATGCTGAATTTTGTATTAGTATATTCTTGTGAAAATATTCATTGAAAAATATTCCTCAAAACCCTCTGGGTTTTTGTCAGAAAATTCTGCAGATAGTGACAGAAAACAATTGTCATTGCTTTTTTTTTGTATTTTATTTCTGAGAAAAAAGTATAATAAAACACACATTTGTGTAAGGTTTCAGAGATAAAGCAAACAATATGCTCATCCTTGGTGAAGCAAACTTTGAAGGAAACTGGATGACCATTCTGTTTACTATACACTCTGCCAACTGTGTTGCAAATTAATATACTGAAGACTGCTGGGCAAAATGATTTGCAGATTTTCAGTATGAGTGTGAACTGTCGCCATAAATATAGGTTTATAGATCAAACACTTGGCAGTGCTGAGAACATTGAGAATGACGGCAGCTTTCCACAGAAGGAAATGGTGTTTTGTGTGACCTTGCAGGCATCTTCCATGTGGATTAGCGCAGACAAAGTCTGGATTGATGATACCAGGCACAAGCTCAGTAAGAAAAGTATGTGTGTTTATTACTGGAGGGTAAAGGGCATCTTCGCATCTTCACAGCAAGTTGTTCCCTCCCTCTAAAATAATGTTGATTCCTGTGTTCCAGCTCTCATTCTCAAAATTGTTCTGGGAAAACCAGACTTGACTAGTGCAGTAGCTATTAGAGCCTGTGTAAACAGGCTCAGAAGCTGCAATGTTGATTATGAAACAAAGTTTGAATTTTGGTCTAATTCTTCAGATCACTGAGTACTCTCAGTTTCACTAATAAGATGTGAAGACATTCAGCATTTTTTACAAGGAATTCAACACCTTGCAGAATTAGTCTCTGGATGAATTCCAGTGAGGTGCCCAGGACAGAAAATTGCAATGAATATTAAAGAAATATTTGACACTTTAAGCCACAATAAAAGAGATTCTGTTGTGGCAGATCACTAGCAACCAGAAACTGTGAGTTGAACAAAGTTTTAATTGCTTATAGAGTAGGTACATAATGCATTTATAAATTTATAAAATTACCTTCCGTTTCTTTTTAAATACTAGAGATTGAACTTTTTTTTTTTTTAATTTAAGAAGTCTTAACAGAGAACTGGAAATGGTCACCCCTGACACCATACTTCAAATTGAGGTCTATCCAATCAGTGCAAATAAAAAAGCAGAAAAATGTGGCCTATGTTAAAATAAATAAATAAATAAATAAAAAATGTGGAAGTTCTGTTTGTCCTGCTTTAGAGCTAAGGTTTAATAATAAATTATAACAAATTGAAGTTATTATTAACCCTTTATATGTATTTATATATTATTGTGCTTTTTATTAAAATTTATTTGCATATATTTCATATTAATTTTACTTATATAACTAAAATAAATATCTAATAATAAACATTGTATATATTTAAACAGCATTTTTTTCCCCAGAGCATTCTACGCAAAATAGCTTCCAATCCCTGCCCCACTCTCTGGCTGGTCTTAAATACATAGGCTTTAGTGAAATTAAAAAAGTGCCAATATTGATTTGTTTCAGTGCTGATTAATATGTCAGACAATGTTTTCTCTTCTTAAGTCAATACTCAACTTTTTAAAACTGTGACAAGGGAAAACTAAGTAATTTTAGTTTAATTCTCACAGCTCTAAGTAGTACTGCTAAACATAGTATATTTTTTACTGTATAACTTGCTATAAGATGGGAGATGAAAGCCATGTAAGGTACTTTCTTCTTGCTTTAGAAGTTTCTGTAGTAAGCAGTTACAGCACTAAGAGCAAATGTTGTGTAAATGCATTCTATATGTAATTTTCTTCATATTGAATGCAGATAGAGAGCACTGAAGACACTAGAACTACCAGGTGGCCCTGGAATTTTCTGAAGACCAGAGTGCTTTGATTCTATTTCATATTTATTAATAAACCTGAGAACTGCAATAGCTTGTCATGAATTTTAGGAGTATGAATGCTGGAACACAATCATGAGAGAAAGGGCAAAATATATGAAAAATTGATTGAACTTGAGTCAACTCAGTTCACCTTGGACATGACTGAGGTGATGGTACTTATTAGGACAAATTCTCAAATGCTTGCTTTTCGTTACGTTCATTAAAAAAAACTTAGAATTGCAGAAATATTACTAGAGATTGAGAATGAGTAATTGATGTAATTGATGTTAGGTGGAAACACTAATTGAAAGCTTTGTACTTTGGGACAGATTGAAATAAGGCAAAAAAGGAAGGTGTATGCCCAGTGGAAGCAGGGTCAATTGACATGTGAAGAATACAGAGATGCTACTTGCCATTTTAGGGAGAAAATTCATGCAGCCAAAGCTCAGCTCAAGTTAAAGTTGGCCAGAAATGTGAGGGACAAAAAGAGTTTTTTCAAATATATTAAGGGCAATAGATAGTATAGAAATATTGTTTGCCCATTACAGAATGAGAATGGTCACCTCACAAACAGGGACAGAGATGGGACAGAGGTGTTTAACACTTCCTTTGCATCTGTCTTTAACATGGATGATGGACCAAGGGGGTCTCAGTGCCCTGAGCTGGAGGACTGTGACTGCGAGAATGATCAACTCCCAGTCAACATTGAAACTGTGCAGGATCTGCTGCTCTAGTTAAATCCCTATAAATTTATGGGACCTGATGGGATTCAACCCAGAATTGTCAAAGAGCTGGCTGATGTCATTGCAAAACCTCTCTCAATGATTTTTGAGTGGTCTTGTGAATCTGGAGAGTTCCTAGCTGACTGGAAGCTGGTGAACGTTGTCCCAATTCTTAAGAAGAGTAAGAAACAGGACCTCGAAAACTACAGGCTCATCAATCTCGCTTCAGTGTCTGGTAAAGTTATGGAGAAGATTATTCTGGGAGGTGCTGAAAAACACCTGAAAGACAACGCAGTCGTTTGTCACAGCCAGCACAGCTTCACGAGAGGAAAGTCCTGCTTATCCAACCTGATTTCATTTTATGACAAGGTAACCCACATTGTTATTGATCACCTCAAACAGTACTCTGCACATTTCTCGGGTTCTCTGGGTGTGTTTCTGTAGCAATTTAAGCTCTAGTCAGGACCTCAGGTTTAAATCTTTGTCTGGCTATGTCACCATGATAAAATCTCCCTGGTGTTGGGGCAGGAAATGGACTAGCATCATCGTGCAAGGGGAGGCATGGCCCCATAGGCCTTACGCAGTGCTGAAGCAGGATGGCTCCAGCTGGTTTTAATTAAATATTTTCACCTCCAGGCCTTTTCAGGTTGCTCTTACTCTTGTTTTTCTCACTTTCTTCATAGAGGAATGTGTTTAAAAGTTCTTAGCTTCACTAACGGCAACCGCCATAATGATAACTGCTCACAGGGTTGTTAGTAGGTGGAGGAAGTTCCTAGACTGAATTCCTAAGAGTTAAGTGATGTTTATATAGGAAAGCTTCCAGAATCAGTAATTGATTTAAGTTTTGTACTGAACTCTTTATGGATATGAGTAAAGAAATATGAGAGGAAACGTCTTTTCTGTTTTGGACTGAATATTCTGCATTTGTACTTGCATGTGCATGAGAAGGAGAGAAAAGGAAACTGGAAAGTAACTTGATTTTAAAAGTAACTTGATTTTATAATTATTTTGAGCAATGGAATAGTTCTGTGACCTGTTGTAATGTCTTTATTAACACTGACCCTTAGAATATGATACTGCCATTGTGAACAACATTCTGAGACACAGTCTTGGTCAGTCACTAATGACAAAATGTTTAAACTAGGATCAAAAGAGATTCAAAATATTCACAGATATGTATAAACAGTAATTACTGGGAAGAGGACCTAAAAAAAGAAGGTCATAAGAAGGACAAGCAGAATAGTAGGATGTCAATCCCCAAAATATTTTAATTGTTTCTGCACTAATTTGAGAAGGGAAATAAACAGGAAGAGCTGAAATCTTAATTAATGATCACAACAGTGTCTTAGTTGGCATATGAGACACTCAGTGGGATAATTCACATGATTAGAATATTAGTGGATATAATTTGCTCTAGAAACATCTGCAAGGGGGAAAATAAGAGAATGTATTGCTTTGCATGGCAAGTAGATCCATACAGAGATGATACACATGTTCTAGACAAGGATAAAATGGTCAAATCAGCAGTGAACCACCAGACAAGGTTTGATTCTTGGGAGGGGAAAAAACTTGGTTTTGAAAGAAAAAAAAAAGGCAAAGCTTTCCATTGTACCGATGATGGTAATAAAAATACGTTTTAGAAAATAAATGCAACAAGGCACAGAATTTCCAGCATATTTTTATACATTAAACATGGGAGAGAAAAAGGAAAGCTAATTAGAATTAGATATGTAATTCTAAATATTGTGGAAGAAGGGTAGAAAATATTAAAGTACCAAAAAAACGGGTGAAAATGACTGTGAAAAAGACAGTTTACAATACTTAGAAAAGCAGCAAATCTAAAAGCAATAAATCTTAAATCTTAAGGAAATAGGCTTAATGTCTACCTCTGTGACTAAAAAGTTAAGAGTTGTTAAGCATACCAATACTAATTTAAAAAGTATCAGGACTTTTTTTCCCTGGTGGGTGCAAGATTTGGAAAATAAAATATTTAAGGCCTCCTTCAAAAAAACAATCAGAATTCAAAATAAACCTTGTTCTCTTTCCTGAGCATCAATCTTTTTATTTAATCAAGTACAGTTTCCAGTTTTCTTGCCTTGACTACCTCTTTCTTGGAGAGGACGTGTAAATCTGGGAAGCATGTTGTAGTGGGGTGACCCTGGCTGGATGCCAGGTACCCACTAAAGCCACTCTCTCTCCCTCTGCAACTGGACAGAGGAAAGAAAAAAACAGCTAAGGATTCATGAGTAGAGATAAGAGCTGGGAGAGGTCAGTGACTGATTACCTTCACAGGCAAAACAGACTCAAAGCGGGGATAGTACTTAAATTTATTACTAATGGGATGAGAGCCAAAGAGTGAGAAATAAAACAGTCTTAAAAACACCTTCCCCCCACCCCTCCTTCCTTCCATGTTCTCCCTCCTCCCCCCCAGCAATGCAGGGGGACAAGGAATGGAGGTTGCAGTCAGTTGTTGTTTCTGCCACTGCTCAGAGAGAGGAGTTCTTCCCCTACTCCTGTGGGGTCCCTCCCACAGGAGACAGTCCTTGATGGACCTCTCCAATGTGAATCCATCCCTCGGGCAGCAGTTCTTCCCAAACTGCTGTCCTGTAGGTCACTCTTCCATGGGGTGCAGTCCTTCACGAATGAGCTGTACTGGTGTGGGTCCCCCACAGGGGCCACAAGTCCTACCCGGGAAAAACCTGCTCCAGCATGGGCTTCCCTCTCCACGGGCTGCAGGTCTCCAGCAGGACCCTGCTCCATCCTGGGCCTCCCACAGCGTCACAACCTCCTTTGGATATCCACCTGCTCCAGCACAGGCTCCTCCATGGGCTGCAGGTGGGTCTCTGCACCCCGATGGTCCTCCATGGGCTGCAGGGGCACAGCTGCTCCACCATGATCTGCACCAGGGGCTGCAGGGGCCTCAGCTCCGGTGCCTGGCGCACCTCCTCCCTTCCTTCTACACTGACCTTGATGTCTACATTGTTGTTCCCATGTTCCCACTCTGCTTTTCCCTGGCTGGAATTCTTTCTGCGCCACAACCTTCTGTTCTTAAATATGTTATCACAAAGGTGTAACTATTACTCCTGATTGGATTGGCCTTGGCCAGCAGCAGGAAGCCCGCCCTGGAGTCTGCTGGCATTGGCTCCACGGGACAGGGGAAGCTTCTAGCAGCTTCTAACAGAAGCCACCCCTGTAGCCCCTCCTCCTGCTACCAAAACACAGCCACAGAAATCCACTACACATGTATAGGGCTTCCCCAAACGATGTGGGGAAGCCCCCTTCATACAGGGGCTTATAGAGATCCTTGCATTTGCTAAGCCTGTGTTTGCTGAAGGTGCTAAAAGCTCACATGGGCGCAAGAGAAGACTGGGTAAGATTTTGGAGGAGATAAACACTAATGGTGGTTACATGCTTCAAAAGATACATCTGGCTCAGGGAGTCCCTGAACTGATTGGAGCTTGAGAGGTAATTAAAAAGTGGTACCCAATAAATATGTCCTTTCTTCTGACTTTTATCACTACAGCCACTACTGAAAATATTACCCTGCCTTGAGGGGTCATTGGTATCTAACCATACATGTGAGACTAGAGCCCGGAGTCCCAGCCAGGGGATACTCTTCCTGTTGCAGGGCAAGTGGAACCAGTGTCTCTGCTGTTTCCTAGCAGATGCAATGCATCAGGATGGTCACAGAGCTGGAAAGCTCTATATAGCTTCCATGGACAGGCAAAAGAAATGGCGTGATGCTAAATGAAAGAGAGTTCTGTCTGCAAAGGGAAATGTAAGTTCTTTTCTCTATTTGCTTGTTTGAAACATGACACCTTTTAAAAAAAAAAGTATAAAAATGTGTCTCTTACATACATTACTTGAAGGAGGTAATAATTTAGTCTTAATTCCGTCAAAGGTGAACTTTTATTCTCACTCAATATTTTTAATTCATAGGGTCAGGTTTTAAATAAATACATAAATAGAGAATGGCAATTTTAGGTTAGGCAAGCGTATTTGCAGTTGAATTGGTAGATGTTTAAGATTGGTAAGATTTAGATGTAGCTTTTTATTTCTTCCTCAGAGTACTGAGATTATAGTTTGTACAGGAGGCTGTTACTAGTTGAACTGGGAATATTTGGAAAAAAAGATATTGTACAGCAGATATCAACTTAAAATCATTATCTTATGTCCATAAATTTGGATATAATGAGTTCTCACACTTGAGATTTTACTTTATCTTACAGTGTTACTCTACTTAGATTATTCTTTGTTATATTATTTAATCTTGTTGTTACAAACCACCCCTGAAGACAAGAGTAACTCAGGTTCTTGTTAATAGATCCCTTGGGGTAGATTAGAGTAAAAAACACTGAATGGCCAATGCTTGTAAATATGTAGGATTTGTTTTAAAACAATTTGATTGCAATGGAAAGCAGGTATGTAGCTGTTTTGGTTATTATTATCTATAGTAATATGGCAATATGAAAGCATAAAAATATCACTTAAGAAAATGCAAAAGGGAAAAAGAAAGGAAAAGAGAAAGAAAGCATAAGAGTAGAAAGATTCATAATCACGTTCATAATAAACACCCGTGGATCTACGAGACTTGATTGTTGCACCTTTGGTCAAAGTGATGAGTGAAGTCTTGATCCATCTTGGTCCATCAGGGGTAGAGGGAAAAAGCCCATGAAACACAAAGTCCAATGGTTAATGTTCACTCAGGAAGACACTGGTACCTCCCCTGTGTGGAGGGGTGGGGATGGTTTTACACTGTCTCTTGCAACAGGCTTTGGATCTGTTGCAACACTTTTGGATCACTTGCAATCCTCTGCTGGGAGGCCTCAGGAGTGGGTGAGGGGGCACTTTCAGGGTTTATGATGGTTTATGACCCCTTCTAAGATGTGATAGATGCCTCTTATATCAGTAGGCCTACGTATGAATGTGACCTTCCCAGGGGGAAGGAGGGAGTGTGTATGTAAGAGAGGGCAATGTGGCATGATAGTAAGCATCATACTATCTCCACAGAATCTGCCTCTTACCTGGCTCAAAGCCTGGCTTATAGGCTACCCCTCTGTCTTATGCAGATGAGAGTCTTACCATTACACAACTAAAACCTCACCCCCTACCCCCTCGAAGGGATGCAAACTCGGCCCCAGCAAAGCACCTTGGTGCTTCGTCAATTGTTTTAAGTCATTAACCATTATCATCCAATCTCTCACACTTGTGCATAACTTCCAAATATATAACACTCTAAAAACATTAACTCCAAATCCATGTTAAAATTGAAGAGTGGAGCTTGTATATTCATCAGAATATTGCCACCACTTTTCCTGTCATATTCTAACCTGCTGCTACTCCAAAAATGCAGAGCTCCAGTTGCCTGAATAAACATTGTCTTTCATATAATTTACAGTTAATCACTGATACAGAAGGAAAGGGAATAAAGGGCACCATTTTTACTGCAAGAAATTTAAAAAAACATAGTTTCTAATACCATCTTTAAAATCTCAGTTCTATTTTGTTGTTGTGTGATCCAGTGCATAATTTAATATTATGTGCTGTTCCTGTGACTCTAGTGTCAACATAAAAAGGAATGGTAAGGTACATCCTTTTAAGCCTTTTGTCAGATATTCCAGATGTGGGAAATATCCCAATTTCATAGAACATTTCAGTTTTACCTCTTTTTCCCCTTTATGGATTAATTTGGGTTTTGGTTAGTTGCTGAGATAACTGCACAGACTCTGTCTCTCTCTTGCTCAGTCTTATGGTCTCTCAAGTGTCACTTTCAGTCTCTCCTTGCCAGGGTGTATTCTCTCCAGTGGTCTAGAAGGACATCCTCACAATGTTCTGAGGTGCTGTGGTGGAAGAGTGTCACTGCCTAACTGTCAGGAAAGAAGCAAGGGGGAGTTGGCCATTGTCAATTCCTTGTAACAGCTTCTGTTTAAAGGAAACAGGTAGGCAAAGATAGTACAAGGAACAGGACATTAGATGAAAAAGGACGCAAACAACCTTGCAGCTTAGATATAGAGGTATGGTGCTAGAGATAACACTCAGAAATGTGCAATAACTGTTTTTGATCTGTATCGAGTTTATGCATTGTGTTTTTTGGTTTCTTCCTTCATTGAAAGTCCGGTGATGGTGACTAAGATCAGACACAGCACAGTGATCTCTCATCATGGCTGTAGGTCCAGCTCTGGATGACGAAGGTATGTGGGCAGCTAAAGGCAAGGCACAGAAGGAAGGATCAATGGGACGGCCTGAAGTGGCTCCTCAATGAAGTAGGGACAGGTCCCTCCCCGCAAGACTTTAAAGACTCTTTCTTGAATAGTTCTTCCTTCATAGTGTGAATTCAGATTAGTGCCACATCAGAGAGCTGTCCCTGAGCATAGATAGCTGGACTCCTGGGAGGCAAGAGTATAAACTTCGGGCCCTGAGAGTAAACAAAAATAGTGTTGGTATGCCAAACATTATGGAAAGAAAGAATGATATATATATTATATATATATATTGACAGACAAAATCAATTACTTCAAGATCTATAATTGCAGGGGGAAAAATTTGCCTTGTAACAATTGCAATTCAAAATAACTCCTTTTTCTGGTACTGTTAATCCGTGCAAGTCAACGTATTGTAATCTATTTAGTTTGTTCTTCTGTGTGGAATTAACTGATAGAAACAAAAGAGCAATCAAGGTATTAACTGTCCTTTTAAAAGTGCTTAAACAGTCAGATCTTTTTCAACCAGAAACAAGTATACTTCCCGTTGAATGTGGAAATTTAAATTACACCCTTTGGTGTATCACTGTACCGCTTTGCTTAAAGCAGTTGTTAAAATACTGCAAAGCTGGTGGGTCTCAGCACAGGTGGTTTGGTTTGATTTTCTGGGACGTGTCACCACAGCTCTTGTTTTGTCTTAATTCTCTTGCAAAGGGTGCAGTGACATGCAATCTACCATTTTCAGTTTGAAATATTTGTCACAAAAAGAAGATTTGTAATAGATTAATGACCCTTTTTGATGACTAGAACCCTTTTGATTTTTTTCTGTTCCTTGGTTCATTCTTGGTATTTATCCTATGAGAGATGATGAAAGAAAATCCCTGTCTATTTAGCCTTCATAAAAATAATCCTCTAACTCCTCAGGGTTCATGCCACTACTTTTATGCACACTGTATAAAACAGTATGGACAAGTCATTTCTGTGAAATGCCATCACCTCTTGCTGTGGATGTTAGGTTCACTTAATGACAATGCTAAGAGTAGGTGTAGTTTGAGATTTCAGATATGTGCAGTGATGGTTACTGTCTTAATTATCTATAGAGAGAATTTATAACTGTACTTACAGTACAGGTACTAATCTAGTACATTTATAGACATGTACAAAGATGTTCTGAGGACACATTATGTGCACATTTTCAAGGCAATTGCCAACATGTTTTGAAATGCAATTTTCATTTATTATGAACAAACAGCGTGAGAGGAATTATACGTTTGCTTTTTGATATCTGTTTTAGTCCTCTGTGTCTCCCCATCACTCAACAGTCCTTCAGAGTATATACTGCTTATGGGAATTTTCTTTCATCCTCCCTTTCCATCCCTTTGCCATTTCACTTTCTCCAACCTATCAGTTTTGTAACATTAATTCTCAACTTCAAAGTAATTCATTTATTTATCTCCTAATAAATAATCTCTTTGATTTTTCTATGTTCTGTTTCTTATTGTATACCTTTATACTTCCAAACTCTCTGTTTTGCAATTCTGTTTTCTTACTGTTCCTGCATCAACTCTTCACCTTTTTCCACAAGGATATGGTGGGAGGCAAGGGGAAGAGATTGCATTCTTGAAATTCTCTCTTCCTTTTGTTAAATCACATCTTGAGATTTCTTGTATGATGGTTATAAATAATTTGTGACATACTTACTTAATTGTCTGACATATCATATATGTTACTTTTAGTTATACAAAAAAATCAACACTTTTAAAATATTATTGCTCACATCATTTATGAATCAGGTTAAAACTGAGTAGAGATGATACTTTGTGGGTGGGCTGTATTTTTACTGTGTCCAATTCTTTATTCAGTACACTACTTCCATCTTATGCTTTGAATAATATCAGTCAGAAAATATAACTTAATACAATTATAAAATAATAATTTCATAGTAATTTATTCATTAATTTTTATAACTGGTTTAAGGATAATTTTGTATATACAGCTCATGATAATAAGGACCCTTATATGGCCAGTAGCTTCTCACTACGACAGGTAAAATCATAGTTAAAAATATACCCTCTGTGTGATCTTCTGATGGTTACTGATGACTGGCAGCCAAGATGACCAAAATTCATGGATAATTATTTCCGAAACATTTAGAGTAAGTTAGGAATGATTGCAAGGATTAAAAGCCACCTCTATGTTACTGGAAGGGTGGGCTCTGGGATTCACCATTAACATTAATTTCCTGTAATAACACTGTGGGGTTTTTGTCTCTTGTAACTTTGCCAAATGCTAAACATGTGGGTTGATGGTTTCCATGTCATACACCTACCCTAATGTTTCACTATTTTATAGAACTTTATCTATACCTTTTTTATAGGTATGATAGGAAGGTTGAAAATACCTTGTCTTGAAAATACCTTGTGTTGCAATAGTAAGGAAGAAAAATCTGAAGCTCTCTTAAGTATTTCATATGTTATATGTAGAATATATTTTAGTACCGCTAGATTATTTCCTGTTGTTCTATGCAGTATTCTAGTATCTGTTGGTTTGTAGAGAGAATTTCAAACTTGGCAGGGAAAAGGTTTCTGTGAATAAGAGCTTTTTGACTTGTGTGGAATCTACTCAGATGTAGATTTCTACTACTCAAAAACTTTTGAAAAATTCTATGTGCTTTTCCTAGAAGCTACAAGCTTTGAGGTATTCTCTTATTGGCAGGGAGTGACTGCTCTTAATTCTCTTGCAGGTCTCACTGCAGACACGACAATAATCTGTTAGCACAGAGAAGCCAGACAGGAGTGCATCTGGAGGGAGGACAGAAGTCTGTTTCTCCTCTGTTAGTAACTGAGGTAGCAGAAAACCATATGCCTAGAATGAGTTTCAGTTAGAGAAAAAGGAGTAGGCTGTGGCTTTGGAAGCCTGGGGAAACAAAAGCTGGGTCAGAAGGGGATAAAAATTGGAGAAGGAAAAAGGGAATGGAGAAAGTGAAAATGGAGGAAAAAAATGAGCTAGCTGGACAGACGAGAGGAAACTAGAGAGTTTGATGGAGGGACAGCAGATCTCAATTTGTGATTTGGGTGCTCTAACATCTTTTATGTAAATTTGTATATGAGGGGGTGTCATTTTCAGTGTTCTGGTCTCTCCCAGGCAGCCAGGCAAATGTATATATGGATCTGAGTTTGAGATTTTTTACGAAAATTGGATTTTACTTTTCCAAGAACATAATAAAACTTGCATAAGATCTCACTGACACTGTAATATCTATTAATTCCAGGAGCTCAGGGAGAAACTGCTCCAGACACATGCTCTGTGAGGTCAACATTTAAATACAGAATGCATAAACAATACAGAATGTGAAAATATAGACTTTTACTTTCAGATGACTACTTTAAATGTGTTTAAATAATATATTTTTACTCAATGTGCTTTAAGTTGGAACCTTGTGTTGCTATATGATTTAAAGATGTATAGAATATCCAAATCCTTATTATTCTCTCACTATATATTGATTTTTTGCTGCCACATGTTTAGAACAACACTGAGAAATACCCTGTGTTGGAAATGTAAGCTGACAGAAACAGTTCTGCTTGCAAAGTGCAAGGTTACGTTTCATTCATGTGCATCTCACGTGTAAACTTATAGGCAGTGGTGAGTGGGTGCATAGTTAACGGTGAGATTATGGTTAAAATATACTTAATAGTCCTGCTGAGATGGGCACTTTGGGAAGGAAGTGAAAATTCATGAGTCACCTGCTGTTTTCCTGAGTGGCTTAGGGTGCATCACGCTGACCAAACTGGCATGTCTGAGCTGTCTGCACAGTAGTCAGCCTATTTTTATTCTTCAGGTACAAGTCCATTCTGTCAGGCAGCAAAATCCCTTACTCTGTTATTTTCTTCTCTCTCTCTAGTCTGATCCTAGTAAAATTTGAACCTTTGTGTTTTGTTTCAGGTATCTTTTCTTAGAGACAATTGCCTACTAAAAAGTTCAGATATAGTAAGGAATTTCGCCTTTTGCTTTCAGTGTGTTTATACCTGAGTATAGTTAGGCTGGAGTTTGTGAGGCAGAATAAAAATAAATGCATGATCTTACTTGAAACAAAATGTTCTGCCTTCCATTCAGCCTCCTATATGACTCTCAGAGGTCCTGATGTTTATCCCAAATGTTTAATATGAACATCCATTTCTATTTTCTTAATCAGCCATAGGCATTGCCGGTGTTAATCCAGGAAAGAAGTTAACTGGAACCTGGGAACTAGCAAAGCAGAACTCTGTGTCTGTTTTAAATCAAAAGGGAACTGAACAGAATGTTTCATGTGGAGGAATGCTGGTCAGCATCTGAAATAATTTGGAGGCAGTCTTAAAATTCACTACATGTGTTCTTGCCTGATTCCTTAGTAGGTGTGAAGAAAGGTAAAGAGGACTACAAAATCATTGCTGTTGAGACCTCAGTCATCATTGTAAATATTATTTGATATAGTCATTTCACCTACAGAAGGATTGTCACTGATCTTTATCAGGAAAGCACATAAAACTGCACATGGAAAATATCCCCCTCTTCACAGAAAAAAAGGTTTTCACATACTCAACAGGTATCCTGCTGAGACCAAGGCAAGATGATCAGATGACAGAATACCTCATTTTCATGTCAGCTGCCACTCAGACAGCAACTTCAATTAAGCTGAGACCTCCTGAGAACAGTCTTAGTAGATCCTTTAATTGATTAGCCTTGAGTTTTTCCAGAGCTCCCATTTTCAAATCTTCTATTGCTTTCCTTCACTTGACAACAGATGCTTATTATACAAAGACAAATAACAAAAATAAAACAACCAAAGCCTTCAGTAACACTCCAGTAGCAATTTTTTTTTTTTTTTAGAAATCTGCAAATGAATCATAAATGCATAAGGTTGACTAAACTAGATGGCAAAACATAGCTATTGCTCAGGCTTAAAACAAGAAGCTAATCACTTATAGTAGACACCCAGAATTTTGTTCATCTCATCAGTTCCTTAGACTTCAAAAGATAAATCCTGTTTCTGATGGGTGCATAAGGTTAATAAGTATATCAAACAGGCTGTTTATATTTTCAAATGCCAAACTTCTTCAAGTTCTCCATCTCTATTGCATCTTTGTGTTTGTGATGTATTTGCACCACTTCTTGAACTTCTAGCATAGCTAGAATACAGAGGGCACAGGGAAAATCTCTTGTCTGGTAGGTTATCTTAGATTTTGCAATATTTCAGTCTTTTTTTTCTGTAATAGAGGAGGAGACTCCTGAAATAGAAGGACAATCCTTTTTTTTTTTTTCTTCTCAACATCAATTTTTGTCTGCAATTCCACTAGGTTTTCATTCGCCATGTGAAGGACAGTGCCTTTGTGTTAAGATCTCTAGTGCTAGATGGAAAACTAAAGTGCTGTTTCTTTTTAGGGGGAGATGAGTGTAACTCAGATCAAAATTCAGAGGAATTAAATCTGCAAAGAAAAATGTAGCAGAAATATAAACTTCCTTGGGGAGCCCTACAATGTGTAAAATTGTTCAAGAATCTGTGAATCTTTCAGATAATTTCAGGTTTCCCAATGTCTTGCTAGACCTGTTTGAAATTCGGAGATGCATTCTGAGATGTGGTAGATGTCCTTTTCTTGCTCTTTAACATTTATTATTCCTGCTATATGCTTCTAAAGTTTTTAAAGCTTTATTGCTACCATGTTGGCTATGTAATTACAGGGTTAAGGGGAGAAGCAGTGGCAGTTATTACTTCATGGAAACATTCTTTAATTGCTATATCAAAATTTCATCTTACTGTCTCTGCTTACTGAAAATCATCTGCCGTGTTTTCTTCCAAACTGGTCTTTTGAAGCTTGAATGAAAGCATTAAGTACTTTCTGAAATCATCAGGAATTATTTTAAATTCTGTTTATATATTCCTGATTTCATGTTACTAAGAATAAATAACTAAATAAATGTAAATAGGTCTACTCTCTTGGTCTACTACTGCTAGATTTATCTATTTTTTTATAATTAGAATTAATGTAGCTCTGCTCTACTACTTTTACTTGTACTTAACTCAGTTGCATCTGAAGGAGTATGTTTAGACAGCAAACTATGGTTTAGTCATCCTTTATAGTAACAGTCAGTCTAGAAAAGAAGAAAAATGGCAGTAGGTTTTTTTTTTTAATGAAAACTCAGGGTGAAATAGTGAACTTCTGGTATTCAGAATACTATGTAAAATCAGTCAGTAGGCCATGTCACTGTAAGAACCGAATCCAGACAGGAATTCGGTTAGGAATGATCCTAAACTATTTAGGAATGATAACATTGTGCTTAAATATGTGACATGGCCGAACTATGTTCAAACCTGTGTTCAGAATACTTGGCTTATATATGGTTTATGTGCATGAGGCTTCCTGTGGCTGCAAAACCATGTCGAGATATTGATAATAAATACTGAGCTCTAGGCTGCTATGGCAACAATGGTAGCAATACAGGAGTCAGATAATTTTAGACTAGCTTGGGTATATGTCTACAAAGATTGTTATGCTATTGCCTACAGTAAAAACTATAATCTTAGTTCACTTGAGCATCTTAAAATATGAAGTAAATCCTAAACACCCAAAAGTTATATTTATATGTATGTGATGTGTTACTGGACATTGGAGCAACTTCAGACTTTTTTTTTTTCGTTTTTGCTGTGTGTTCTAAGATATATCATAGTAATCAAACATAAGGTATAAAAAAAAATTGACCTCCATGACCAGAACGCATACCTGAGGCAAAAGCAATCTGCTTGAGATTTTTGTATTTAGTAGATTGAAAATCTAATAATCTCTTTGACAAGAATGTTGATGTCCATACTTTTTCCCTGGGAATCAATGAAATTTTTCAAGTAGGTATAATATTCATTGGCAATAGTTATGACATGAAGATGGGAACTGAGCATCTAATTTTTACATGAATGGGGAATAACACAATGCAGGGAACAAGGTCACCTTGAATTACAACCGATACATGTCACAGACTTTTCTGGTCTGGGCAGAATGACAAAACGCCTTGCACAGGTAGGCCCACAGATAATTTATGGCCTTCAGCAGTCTGCTTTCACTTTTTCTGTATTGCTGATGGCATGTCAAAATTAGAATTTGGCTATAGACTAATATCAGTAAACTGTTATACCAAAAATGGATTTTATCAGGATAATTGAGGAAATTAATTAGAGAATTGAGCTGAATACTATCAGCTGCTGTAGGTTTTAGAAAACAATACCAGATACTCTGACACAGGTAAGAAAAATATTGTATTGATTTTATTCTTCTTTAATTATAGACTGATTTAAGAAAATGTGCTTGCAAATCTGAGTTGTCTTGAAGGTTTTTATGAGCTATATATGCTTCCCATTTTGGAAGGTGCTTAAGAAACTTTTAGATTGACGGACCTAAAATAAGTTTACTTTCAAGACATTGCTTCCAATATCAAAGCGTGGTTTATTTTAATTTAAATAGAAGGTTGCCTTGATCTCACAGCTAAGAATAGGAATGATTCCCTTGCCAACAAATTAGCTAAATAGTCTCAGTTTGCACACCTTATTACCATTTCATCTTTGGTTAGCTAAGTAACATTGTTATTGCATTAACTACCTTGTTCACCAAGAGTTACCTTTTTAGAGAGAGTTTAATTTTTAATAAAACATAAAATCAAAATCAGCACTATTTAACTTTCACAAAGGCAAGAAAAAAACCCAGCTTGATTTATAAAAGGCTTGAATTAAAGCATTGACAATGTACACACATGCATCTCCGCACGTGAGTTCTGAATCTGGAGAAGATGGTCCACTGTGATGTGTCCTAAATGGCTCAAATGACAATTGTTGATAAACAGAACACTGTTAGAGCAGAGAATGCAGTAATGACCCCACTTACAGTGCAAATACTTGAACATTTTGCTGAATATTGAAACATGTGAGTTACTGTTCCTTACAGTAACAGCAGTGAAATTGTTGTCAGTTATTGTTATGTTGTTCTTATTCTTTTTTTCTTTTTTTATCGTTTTCATAAGAGGGTTGTTTCAGTGTGTTGGAATGTTTTATAGCCTCTGAGATAGACCTTGACTAAACACGTTTAGGACTAAAACATTTGTTTAGTTCTGGAGCACTGCATCCAGTGGTGCTCACTTTCAGGATTGTTTGTTCCTGATTTACCTGCTGTGAGAAGGTGGTAGCAGAAGTGGGGAAGTGATTTTGTGTGCAAGAAAGGAGGAGAGGAAAGTCTCAGAGAGAGACTTTCTGAGATAAGCATCATTTGGATGCTGAGAAAGAGCATCAAGCATCATTTTCTTCTCTTTTTTTTTTTTTCAACAATGTGTTTGTTCTCTTCACCTCACTTCACCAAGCAGCCTTTTTACAGATTTGAGGATGGTCCTGATGTCTTTTTAATGATTATTTTCCTGATTCCACCTGAAAAAATGTTGCTTAATCATAGACATATAGCAGGAAACAAAGTTTTTGAAAAACGATCACTTGGCTCTAGAGCTGGTAGAGGAAAAGGTTTTCACAAACTGGGTAACAGAATGGTCACAAATCCAACTTTAGGACTAGTGTAACTAAGATATATCTCAAAATTTGATGACACTTCTGTAGAAATAGTATTTTCTCTGTTTTGCTATTAGCACATTATTTAATCTGTTTTTCAGAAACAGGCATATGTGGAAACATGGAGACAGAAAGCATGGGGGATGATAGTCACTACACTAATGTATTTTTGAAGAGCATGGTGATGACTGAAACAGTAACTGCCCAACAGACCATTATACTGGAGGAAGAAATATATTCTTGTCTCAAAATTAGCTAAAAGCTACTGATGTGCCTATGAACTTTTCACTGCTGAATTAAAAAATCTAGACTGATCTTGTGTCACAAAGATAACACGCTAGGTATATTGGATCAATTCCTGAACTCAATTGTTCAGAAAGCAACATGCAACAACAGGTTGCCTGAGCAAACTCCAACACAGGAAAATGGCTTCATCAGTTAGCAGAAAGTACAATCTGATATTTTTCTTAGCGTGCAAGCTCAGAGGATTTGAAATGATTAGGAAAATACATAATTACTTCTTTAGAGGGATGAGATGGAAATATAGGCTGAACAACTTCTACTGAGTTTGGAGTAGTAAGGTCTGTGTCTACTGACCCAAAAATTGAAAGAGTTTTAAAAATAGGTTAGCATAAGCAGCTAGTGAGTTTGGAAAACATAAGCAAGAAATGAAAAGATGAAGTATGGCTGTGAGACTGTGAAAGAAACCCTGAGATGTAAAATTGGCTTCTGTTCAGATTTTTTTCTGTACAAACTTGTGCAAGGTCACTTCTCATACATGCCATACCTCTCATTTGTAAATTAAGAATAATACCTGCCTGTCTTGGATTATTTATACTGAAGATTAATTAAAATTCATAAAAGGACCTTTAGAATTTAGTGTTGCAAAAATGCCAGAAGATGATTTGCAATTTTGATAGAGGAGACTTGTGATGCATAGTAAGAGGAAACACCACATACTACATAGCTAATGTAGTTAGAAGAATTGCCAAAGTTTCAGTCAGTTTTTGTGATGGACTGTTTTCCTGAATTTTCTGCCTTTTTTCTGAAAGGATGAAAGTTTTAAGAATTATTATTCCTTCTTTTTTTTCTTCAAAGAAGGTTGTTAGCTGTACAACAAAACATGCACACTATGGAGATTTTAATGAGAAGCTGGCTTTTTTTCATGCTGTAGAAGTCTTATTCTGACTTTAAATCATGGGTTGGCTCAAAGAATCTGAACAAATTATAATATGGGAAACTGACTATCAATTACAGTGGAAAAGCAGACCCCATTTTTCTTAAGTAGTCTGACTTGAAAGGAGTACGTTCACAGGGGAATTTTCTTTGCAGACATTGTGACTGTTTTCTAATCAGGGAAGAGGAAGAGGAAACTAACTCCTTAAATGCTTTTCCATATTCTGTTTTCTGGCACAGATGCCAATCACAGCCTGCTGTTTGGAATGGGTCTTCTTGTGACCAGTCATAGAAGAGTGTCAAAGGATTTTGGTGGAAATGTGAATGAGTGTGGTGGGTTGACCTTGGCTGGATGCCAGGCATCCACCAAGCTGCTCTAGCATTCGCCCTTCTCAGCTGAACTGAGGAGAGAAAAGATGGGAAGCAACGCACAGGTTGAAATAAAGCAGTTTATGAAAGCAAAAGTGAAAGGTTGCATATGCACAAGCAAAGAGGTGGGAAAAAAAAAAAGGGGTTTATTCTCTACTTCCCATCAGCAAGTGATGTCTGGCCGCTTCCCACGAAACAGGGCTTCAGCACACACAGCGGTTGCTTGGGAAGACAAACACAGTAAGTAATGAATGTCCCCCCTTCCTTCTCATTTCCTTCCAGCTCATTTCCTGAGCTGACATCGTATGGTATGGAATATCCCTTTGGTTAATTTGGGTCAACTGGCCTAGTTCTGTCCCCTCCCAGGATAGCGCCCACCCCCAGCCCACTGGTGGGGAGAATGTTGGAGAGACAGTCCTGATGCTGTGCCAGTGCTGCTCAGCAGTAGTCAAAACACTGGTGTGTTATCAACACCTTTCTAGTTAGCAATGCAAAGCACAGCACTGTGAGGGCTGCTATGGGGAAATGAACTCCATCTCAGCCAGACCCAATACAATGGGATTCATTGAATATGCTTAGGAATATTCAAATAATAGCGCAGCCTGCCAGATTCTTGTGGTCACCTAGATACTGAATATTGCAGACATAAAGCTCAATGAAGAAGGTAATGACTGTTCATAAATGCAGTATATACAAAAAACCACCTGTGACAGTTCTCAATGCACATATTAGACTCTATTTTAAAGCTGGATATCAGATCACAATTTTGTCAGATTTTTTTAGAACATGATTTTAATTTCTTGGAAACATTTTGATTATTATTTTGATGTTATTATACAGCATCTATGCATATACAACTTCTAGAAAATACCTTTTTTTTTATTTAGGAGTGAAAAATCTATTCGGAGTTTATACATGATCTATTCTGTAGTATTTTTATTTGTAATAAAACTCTTCTTGGTTTTGAAATAAATCAGTTCTTGGTTTTGAACAGAATCAGTGCTATATAATAACATTCAGCTTGCTTTCTTACTGCATTTTTTCTTATATTTCCATGTAATGGTAGTGTAATGTGTATGTAATAATATATTGAAATAAAATGGAAATGGTAAAACATTTATAGTGAAGTCAGAAATATTTTTCAGCAGCAAAAATATTTTCTGGTAATAAATTTCAAATACCAAGTGATAACACTTCTCTTTGATTTGTAAAGTGTATTGAAGGAATATTGGAGTTTATCATATCCAAAAGTCCTAACCATACTCTACTATCG
The DNA here is from genome assembly GCF_003945595.2 of Pipra filicauda. Lineage (NCBI taxonomy): Eukaryota > Metazoa > Chordata > Aves > Passeriformes > Pipridae > Pipra > Pipra filicauda. The sequence continues at coordinate 347,931 of NW_024104477.1, forward strand.
TTTAAAGTCATTTACCTAGCCATAGATTTTCAAATTAAACTTAATACTGGTAATCTTTTAAATAAATACACTAAAGGTTTGCTGCTTGCTTTTTATCACAATAATACATAATAAAAATAAAAACCTGCAAACATGGGTCACTGAAAAATGAAAAAACCCCAATGTAATTATTAGAGCTTTGAATTAATAGTCAATAGTTACCATTAGCCACACGTTTAATTTCCTTCTTGATATAATCTTACATCCTTTTCTTCCACTGGAGAATTTCCATATATGTGCATGCTTCTGTTGTACTACTAATTCAGCAGGACTGAAAACAGTCATTGTCAAAGGTTCCTTTCTTCTACCATGAGTTATTTCATTATTTCTTTGCTTTAAATTCCTCTTGGACTAAAATTCTTTACAATCTTTTTCTTAGTGCTCAAAAGAGGTTCTACACTCTTTAATAAATTACCACTTCCTTGATTAACTTTTAGAATAATCCAAACATGGAACTGATAATTATTACACTCCCCATATCTAACATATGAACCAATCCATTATTTCTGGGCATGTACCAACCCAAATATAGCCGAAGCGAACGTTTACAAAGGATGAGTTTTGAGCAAGGTTCCTGCACTCTCCATAACATTCATGCTTTGTAAAGCACTTGCACATGGAAACTGCTGATAGATATTTGTGCCACAGAAGGTAGGGGAAAATTGTGATTCTGTTAGATGAAAGAGGAGACAAATTCCAATAAACATATCTAGATATTACTAGGGAAATTATCTTTGCTGATTTTAAATAGACCAGTTGCTAGCCAGTCAAGGGATGTAATTGTCCCACTCTACTCTGCAAGTATGTGGCCTCAAGTCCTGTGTTCAGTTTTAGGTGTCACAATATAAGAGGGACATAAAGCTATTAGGGAGCATCCCAAAGGAGGGCAACAAAGATGGTGAAGGGCCTATAGGGGAAGCCATATGAGGAGAAGCTGAGGTCACTTGGTTTATTCAGGTGGAGAAGAGGAGACTGAGGGGAGACCTCATTGTGGTCTACAGCCTCCTCACAGGAGGAAGTGGAGGGGCGGATGCTGGTCTCTTCTCTCTGATGTCCAACAACAGGACCTGACGGAATGGCCCGAAGTTGTGTCAGGAGAGGTTTAGGTTGGATATTAGAAAAAGGTTCTTCACCCAGAGCGTGGTTGGGCACTGGAACAGGCTCCCCAGGGAAGTGGTCACAGCACCAACACTGACAGAGTTCAAGAAGCATTTGGACAATACTCTCAGGCACATGATGTGACTCTTGGGGATGGTCCTGTGCAGGGCCAGGAGCTGGACTTGATCCTTGGGAGTCCCTTCCAACTCAAGATATTCTATGATTTTAGGAGCTATGAATACACATTATATATGTGTCTGAATTCCAAGATAATCTTCAAGTGTTAGAGCTAGAATTCAAAATTGTTGGTTTTCTAGGCTGAAGTAAATTAAGCTGAAGTTACATAGTTAGCTTGGCCCTGGAAACTAAGATGGAAAAGAGAGCATCCCTGTAGATCTCAAAGTTTGTGAATGCAGAATGCTATCATTTCTTGTTCCGTAAATTATAGTTAATTAATTGCAGTTATTGAATGTATATTTGCCTGTAGCACATGTCTCAACTGTTGGGCGGAACTGACCTCTGTATAGATGTAGAAGCTTCCATTTTCTTTTACACTCTTAGCAGCAACTCGTTTTCCCTGTTTCATGTGAAAAGATGTCTTCCCCTATTTTTCCAGCAAACAGTTTTTCATTAAAGCTTGATTTTTCTGTGAAGTTTCATGCAAATCTGTAATTAGTTTCTGAGTTCCAGTCAATTAAATACTGGCCTAAAATAGCTCCTCTTTGGGTCTCATGGTGTTTTGGGCCTCTGTGGTGTGAGGGTTAGACTGTGCAGAAAGTAAAAACTACAGAGGAAGTGTTAGTTAGTCTCTTTGGATTATGTAATTATTTAGTTACCTACCAAAAAGGGAAAAATGCTCACTAAAAGAGAAAGATTTGCAACAGCTGTGTAGTATAGTATGTGTCCTCCTACTTCAAGCACTCTAGTAGAAATATAAACTGGTATGTAATTTTCTTAATGTTGAATTGGCTTTACATTGTAAAATATATTTGTTAATACTGCATTGGTTTTATTTTTGCAAATACAGTCTAAATTATTTTTTAAACTTATTGTGTTTGTGCTTTTTCCTTATTACAAGACATGGAATACATTTTACTCAGTTCATGTCAAGAGCAATCAGGGGAATTTTAAACACCAACAAGGCTTGGGCAGGGCCTTGATTGGCGAGGCAGCCCAAGCAGCAGCCTTGTGAGGAGCAGGAAGCCCTTGGCAACCAAGCAGGAGAGGAGAGGGTGCTCTCAAAAGCAATCAGGGAGAACTTTCAAATGGCTCCAGGGAGCACGAGTGACCCAGAATGCGGCAAACGGGGGTGCGTCACGGCAGTTTGCACGGCAGTTCATGCAGGCAGGACAAGTGGGAAGGGCTCCTCTCTGACCGTTTGACAGCATCCAAAAGAGGCAGTAAACAGAGTCAGTAGCTGGTAAGGAAGAGTAAAGAGACCCTTTTAGCCCCAGTCTTATTAGCATATTAGTTTAGGCTTCCGTAGTCATGGTGTTGACACACCATAAGGGTCATTCCTTTGTAGCTGCAGAAGTCACTGAAACAGCTGTGTCAGAGCCTCCAGACAGACAGACCTGATGATGGCAGATGTAGCTCTCCAGGTCCCAGGTTGCTGGGAGTGCCTGATGCTTCTTCATGAGGCTGGGCCAAAAAACACCTATCTTGCAGAAAGTGTGTCGTGGTTGAAGAGCTGTGTCACCAGGTGAGGGAGCCGTGGGAAGTGAAGAGGCTGCATAGTATCAAGTGAACGGGCAAGAGAGAGGCACATTATATTCAGAGACTCTACAGTCTCAAGACTCTCAGAAGTCTCAAACCTCCATTGTAGTGGAGAAGCAGGTGGACTTGGAATCCTGCAGGGTAATTAGTCAAAGGGCTGTTGATCAAGGGTCTGTGAAAGATGAAGGCTGGAAGCTAGTCTCTGCATGTACCAGGAGGAAGGTTCCTCCTCCTTCCCAGAATTTGACAGGTAGGACTGGCACCTTCTACAGCAGGTATGAGACTGACACTAGAAGGCCAGAGAACTGATGAGATTCTTTTGGGGTAGTGGGGCTTCCCAAAACAACACTGCCTGTATCTGGCATCAAGACCTTCTCTATCAAGAGGAAAAGAAGGGTATTTGTAATAGGAGACTCCCTTCTAAGGGGAACAGAGGGCCTGATATGGAGACCAGGCCCAGCTCACAGGGAGGTCTGCTGTCTCCCAGGGGCTGGGATAAAGGGCATTAATGAGAAACTCTCCAGTCTAATAAGGTCCTCTGATTACTATCCCTTATTGGTTGTTGAAACTGGTAGTGACAAAATAAAGAGAATTCTGAGAATTCACTGCATCAAACCTGACAGAGTTCAAGAAGCATTCAACACGTGGTGTGACCATCTCTTGAGGATGGTCCTGTGCAGGGCTAAGGACTGGCCTCAATGATCCTTGTAGGTCCCTTCCAACTCAGCATATTCTGTGATACTCTGTGATAATTGCATTGATTACAGTGGATTAATTGATGCATTTGTAGATGAGAGGAAGTATAGTTGAGATTGTCTCAATAACAAATAGTGTGGACCTTACTCTGCTGTAGTATTCTCAAGGAAAGAAAAATAGACCAGAAATAGACAAAAAAAGCTCTATATTGTACTTTGTACTGGGAAACAGCAATTTTATTACCTTAAAATCAGAACAGAATCATTGGTAGTTCTTCCATTGCACAAACTCTGCCAATTGCAATGGAAAGCCACTGATTTGTTTTGTTCTCCTTCTTTTGTATGTCTGTGTTTCAGAGATGTTAGTATTATCATCCACTATCTCTATGTTCTACTACAATTACTATTTTTACTGTTATTATGTTTTCTTTTTATTAAAAAAGTGACCATGTTGTACAGTATATTTTACAAATACTGATCCTAATCTCTCTTATTTTAATAGAAACCAGGAACAGCTAAACTCAAGAGAGTATAGTCAATTTTTTGAATGTTAAGAGACAGGAAATTCAGCCTAGTTTTTATTGAAAATCAAACTTCTGCATCCATGTAAGAAATTAATTGTTCTCTGTCCTACCTAGAGCTAAGGGTTTTTTAAATTATGGCAAAGAAGCTGTTTAGAATTTTTTTTTTTTGCCTTTTACCTACTCTTTTTTTTGACAGTTTAGGCAAACTGTATTTACTGATTGTGAATGCAGGCAAACTGAGCTGTAGCAGATTTAAAATAACTGATGGATACCTTTTAAATTAAATGGATGCTTCACTTCTCTATACTTCTGCATAGTGTCTGCATTTATTTTGCTTTTCTTTTTTTAAAAAAATCTTCCTTCTGCCTAGCTTATTGGCAAGATCAGGACAGACAAGATCATTGACAAGCTGAGAAACTTCAGTGTTTGACAAGCTGCTCCCTGAGCACAAAACCTAATGAGTTCTGGTTGCCTGCACTTCTGTGTCCTTTCTCCCTCCACCCCTGCTGCAATACCTCTGACTGCCCCTCACCCTGCACAGTATCGCTCTCTTCTATTTCTCCCAGCTCCTGCTGGTCTACACCAGCACAGACTGTAACTCATTCCAAGGCAAATGCTGAAGGCCATCTGTTAGGCTTAACAGAGCAGGTAAGTCTTGCACTGTTTAATTGAGTGTGAGTGGAACTTAATTCCAACATTGAGAAATTAATTTGTAAAACTCAATTCTTTAATAAAAGAGAACCTAGTTAAAAATAGTGAGTTTGCTATAGGATATAGAAATGTCTAACTTGGAAAGGTAGTTTTAGATTCAGACCCTGAAAATTAACCATCAAATTGTTGATGAAGTTGTGAATTATCCAGATTGAAGAGTTTGGTTCTGCAAACTAAGTTAACATATTTCATTAATTCATTTGTTAGAATTCGTATGTGTTTACTGTAGTTACTATTTAAATCTCAGCAGTGTTGGATCACTTTTTTTTTCCTTGTTAGTCAATCAATGTACACAAGTAATTGTTCTTCAGTTTTTGTATCTCAGCTCATGCAAAACACATAAAGCTCTTCAGCTGCCATTCTCGTTTTTTGAACTTCTTACGAAGTATGCAAATCCAATCAGAATTGTTTTAAGATTCTTGTATGTACTTTTTTACTTGCAAAACAGGGGTCCTTTATTTTTGACATGTCTTTCATGGACGAATTAAAATTTCTAGAAGAAATTAATGCCTTACTATGGAGATTTAAAAATCAAATATTATAATTAGGTAAATGATCTTTTATATGTTTCTTTAGTGATTGTCTCCCAGCTTGTATTTTAAATACTTTCTTCTTGTTACTATTTAAAATTGTTTGCTTTCTTTCATTTCACTTATTGTGGTACAGTGATTAAATATTCCCATCATTGTACTAACAATTATCGGGCCCCCTGGTGGTCTAGTGGTTAGGATGCGGCACTCTCACCGCCGTGGCCCGGACTTCCCCGGGCAGATGGAGCTCGTCAGCCCTGTAAGGCCATCCATCTAAGAGAAGGTCACTCTAAACAAACCTACGTCCTGAGGACCTCGCTGCCACTGTCCAAACTCGTTTGGCCCCGGCAGATGAACCTTAGGATTAAAGGGTGGGCTCAGTTCAGCGCACGCTGTGTCTCACCTAAAAAATCCACTGCGCAGGCTCGAAGGGTGAAGACCTTTCCCAAATCTTCATTCGCGAAGACTGGCCATGATGATGATGACTAACAATTATCTTGGAAAACATCTAATATAAATAAAAACTAAGTTACTCATTTTCATTATTAATTTTATTACTCATTGTTTAAAATGTCATGTACTTCTGATAAAAACATGGTAATAAGAGTGCTGGCCATATGGGCTAGATTCCAGAAATTCTTGAATTTAACTTTAGAGTTGGACGTAAGGAAACTCTACTGAAAGTACCTCTTTACAGTCTCACTTCATTATCTTTAAGTTGTCTTCTGAGAATAACTATTATATATATCATAGGAAAGCCTAGCTGGAAGGGCTTAATTATTATCTTGAACTTCATGGTCTTTGCAGTATGTCAGTGGAACAAGACTGGAATAGGTTTCTTTAGATTTAAGTAGGCTACAACTTTCTGAAGAGTTGATAAGCACACATGCTTCATGTAAACAGGTTTATTTATCAAATGAACACTGATTTAAGCATGGGGTTTCACATGCAAGGTTTACTTTGTGATTTTTGTATTATTCCTTTTGTTGTCTGTTGGTTTGTCATTTAAGGAAATGAAGAAAACTTATACATTGCAATCCCACTAACAGTTTTAACTAAAAACTTGGGAGGTACTTTCAACTAATGAGGAGCTAAAAGAGAACTGAATTCCAGGGATCTGGGGTTGGATATGCTTACAGAAGCTGAGTGATCTTGAGAGACTGGCCCAGCAGTTTTTTACATTATTTGAATACGAGTAATTTATGTTGTTTCATCACCTGAAAGGTACGGGTGTATAGTTTGGTTGAGAGACTGATTAACCACCTGAAGAATATAGTTAACAAGAAAATAATGTTAGTAGATTCTGAAAGTCTTCATAACACACTTGAATATGCTAGAAAAAATGTTTTCCATCCTTGAAAATGGAATCTTACATTTAAACCTTTTCTTGCATTGTGCCCATTACTATTGCATGTGCAATACTTGCTATTTTATTTCTGTGGCAGGCTTATTTAACATTCAAATATTGAGTTCATATACAATCTAAAGTGGTCAGCTTAAGAGAACTAAACTTTCAGTTTAACGCTATGCTTCTACTTGGAATCATCTCTTGAAATTGTCACTCATGTTGTAATACCTCTACCATTTGTTATCCCTTTAGATACTAAAACTGGGAGCATTTTATTTCACCAATTCTTTTAAATGTATTGAAGAGGGATTGCTTACGTATTTCAAAAAAGAGCACACTCTGGAAAGAAATTGAGAGGCTACCATTTCTATTTAGATGGCTAGAATGAAATAGTTAGTATTTAATTTAATATTAGGTATTTTTCTCCGATGATTTAATTTTATTAATGACTAGGTACATGATTTAGTTCTCAGTGCTTATTCAGACTGATCCCCCGTGTCACTACTGAGTTATGTGATGATACTATTTCCTGGTAAGTTGAATCTCTTTTAGAGCTTATGGAGGACCTTAATGATTTTTTTGGGAGTCTAGATAAAGTTTTGTAGAAGGAAAAGCACAGCTTTTTACACTTTTACTCTAATTACGATCCTTAGAAAAATATTACTATAACTAGGCTAATACAGTCCATATTTAGTTAATTTCACATATTGAATTTAATAACTTCAATAACTTTAGTTAGTGAGACTAATTTCGATAATATGCATAATTTTCTGTATATGCATGAAGGTATATTTCCAGCATTGCAAGCAGTCATGTTTTTTCTAAAAATGTAAAGAAATTACTGCCATTCAGGAGGTGTATGGTAACTCTTTAATTATAGCTCATTGCAATGACAAATAAACGTGGATTAGGGTCTGCAACCCATTCAATAAAACCTAGCTAATGAGCATCTGACAGATGAAGACCTTGCCTACAGTGGAAGACACTAATTTTGGAAAGATAGGGAGCTCTCAGAAATGTGAATGTTCCAGGAGCTAGTGTGAAACAGGTGCAGCAGAAACTTTCCTTCTACTTTTGCAGTTCACATGGGTGTTACTAATTCAAAGCAATATGCTACACTTGAATCCTTTCTTGCTAACAGTTTTGTCAAGACTCAGGTAATTCTGTGGGAAGTATCTGTTATTTTTCTCTGAGAAACTTGATATTGATCTTACTATGAACAGCAAATCTTCTGTTGTATAAATTGAAATTGTTTTAGTTTTATCTGGCAGCACAAAATAGTTAACATAACAGCAATAATGAAGAGAAAACTGTTAACAGGTGTATTAACGGAATTCAGCAGCAGATATTATCTTATACCATTTAAAAATAATTTCTATTTTAAACGTCTTTGTATGGAATATTTCTATATAGGTAACTCATGTGACAAGATTCTTTTCACTGATCCATCAAAATGGCAACATAAGAATTTCTGTTGATGGTGTCAAGCCTATTGATTAGTGAAGCAAAAGAGGCTTTTACAAAAAAAAAAGCTAAAATAGTAATAAAATACCATCAAAAGAAAAATTAAAATTGGACTAAAAAGGCAGACAGGTAAAATCCTTCTACTTATATGTAAGGGAATCTATGTTTGATTCATGCTGTCAGGGTGTCATCAAGTGTACAGTGTCTTGAAGAAGACAGAAATTTAACCTTCTCAGAATTTTGAATAAAAATTGCACTGTTTTACAGTTATGTATTTTCAGATATGAAATAAGAGCAATTGGTCACTTAGTACTGATTTTCACTAGTCATGGCATAATTCATAAAACTTCTGGATCAGTTTTGTGAAAAGCACAGCTGGATAAAAAACGTCATGTGATGGGTGAGCAGTTGGCTCACGGATCAAACACAGAGGGTAATAGTGAATGGGATGACATCAGACTGGAAACTGTCACTAGTGGGGTTCCACAGGGCTCCATCTTAGGCCCTGTGCTCTTCAACATCTTCATAAATCACTTGGATGCAGGACTGGAAGGGATACTTAGCAAGTTTGCAGATGACACAAAACTGGGAGGAGCTGTTGACTCCCTCAAAGGAAGGAAGGAAGGCCCTGCAGAAAGACCTCAACAAATTATAGGACTGGGCAATCGCCAACCATAGGAAGTTTCAACAAGGGGAAGTGTTGGATTCTGCACCTGGGATGGGACAACCCTGGATGTACAGACAGACTGAGGAATGACAGGCAGGGGAGCAGCACCACAAACAGGGACCTGGGGGTTCTAGTTGACAAGTTGAATATGAGTCAGCAGAGCCCTGGCAGCCAGGAGGGCCAATGCTGTCCTGGGGAGCATCAGGCACAGCATTGCCAGCTGATCAAGGGATAGCTTCTTCACCCAGAATGTGATTGAGCACTGGAATAGACTCCCCAGGGAAGTGATCCATGGCCCCAAGCCTGCCAGAGTTCAAGAATTGTCTGGAAAAGGTTTTTGGGCACATGATGGGATTCTTGGGACTGTCCAGTGCAGGGCCAGGAGCTGGACTCAGACGATCTTTGTGAGTCCCTTCCAACTCAGGATATTCTGTGATTCTATAGTAATGTTATTGGATTGTTGTGATTCAAGAAATGAAATGCTGAGAGAACAAAAAGAGTAAAATTCTTTGCTATTGTCCCAATTCTTCACAACATGGGATAAAATTCAAGAAAAGGAAGACACAAAAAAAAAAGTAAAAGTGAGTATCTTTTATCATGTTATTTTTTAGTCTGTGATTTGAAGACAGTGTTGCATACCATATTAGTTCTTTATTTTAATAAGGATCTTAGACTGTTATTCGGTCATCTCATTTTCTATAGTGTTTTAAGGCTGTCCAAGTTTTCTTTTAACAGTAATCCTTAAAATTCCCAAGAAGAAATGTAAAAAGTAACCAACTTTGTGTCACTGACACTTACTGATTTCTTGTGAACACCAAGGACTTTGGAATTCAGGTCCAAGTTTTAGTTTTATGAGTATTCTTTTTTTTCTTTGGGGAAGGGGGGAGTTGAATAGGCAATACTGAAGCTCTGAAAGATATGACATTTTTTATTGTTTGTTTTCAATAACTAAATAGTCTTACTTTTTTATCCATATCCTGTAAAATTTTACTCTGATTATTTAAAATTTGTACCTCAGTTACTGAACAAAACAAAAAAGGCTGCCAACAGCATGTTGTACAGGATATGGATATCAATTTATTTAAAATGCTTTCTAAAACAAATTGAAATGCACTGTACTATAATTTAAGTATTCTCCTGTGCGGTTACTCAGGAAGCTGTTAATAAAAAGAAAAAAAAAAAAGAAAGGAAAAAAGTAATTTTACTGATACCTGTGGGAAAATCTAGAATAGTGGTCACTCAAATTTATATCAACTTTATGAGGTTTTTGTCATCTTGACACATTTATGGAGCTGTTAAATTTTTGCTGCCTAGGGGATATAATGTACTTGATGTGACCTCACTTATTAAACGGGACAATGCAAGTAGCATTGATGACTTGTCATTCGGGAATAAAAGAGAGCTAAGTATTCCCTGGTTCTAGAGGAAGCATATATATGTCAGCAAAACAGATACAGAAATAGGTACTGTGATCTATATCAAGCAGACCCTTGAAAAGAGAAAGAAGGAGAAACATACAGGCATTTAATCAGGTTCTCACAAAATTTCTGCAGTTGTTCATGGGTAGTAAAATAGGTAGTCTTGATATGATAGCCTGTAAGACCTTCTAATGCCATAACAAAAAACCCAAGTGGGCAATCATATATACATATGTATAACAGGATCTGTTATACATTTCAAATTTCTGTATTAATGTACTTTATAGAAATATATTTTCTATATGATTATGCAGGCAAGTGTACGTTGCATTAAGGCTTTTATCATCACTGTGTTGTCATCACTGCCTTGGAATTCTCATCATCATTAAGTCGAATCAAATTCAATTTAAATAAAAATATTTTTAATGCCTAATTTATTTATGATGCAACCAGATTCAATAACCAAAAAACTGTCAGTATCCACTGTAGTTCAGAGAGATCAAATTTAAAGTTACTCTATCTGGAATAATTTTAAATTAGGATTCCAGTTAATTTATCAGGAAGATTTCAAGCTCATCAGTGAACAAGTAATGAAAAAAGTCATTGTGATGCTAAATATATGATTTCTGTACTTTATTTTTCATATCACTCAAAAAATAAAGTAATTTAAAAAAATTAATATGTTCATATTCAGACCTCCATATTGTCTAGACAACGTGGTATTTTTGGCTAAAACTTTTGGATCAGAAGGGAACAGTTCTACTTCTCTAAATATTTGTTTAAGAACCTGTATAGCTAAGGTATTTTGGTTAGATTCAAATTAATAGTATTTAAATGATTTTGTCATTGACAATTTTTATTGTATAATATCTACCTTTATATTAGTGGGTTTATATATTTGAAATTTTAGAGTGAATTAATGGGTTTATTTTCACTAGTTAATTTCTTTTTTCTGTGGTAGGGCACATTCTTCTGGTAAAAAAAAAAAAGTCTTCTCTGTTTCACAGCCAAAATCTTTCTATTTTCACTAGGCGCTGTCTTGCATGGTCATGCACATATTACTGAAACAGTAGGAATCATTGACTATATAGCTTTTAGCTTCACATAGGGAAATCTCATGGCAAATATTCCCATGTCTAAACATAGTGTTATATGATATTTACCAAACTGAATCATAGCCATGCAGATTTATAACTTGTGTTTTGAAGTGCCCAAAATCCCTCCTTTTACATTTTGTTTTGTCTAAATCTACCAGTGCCCTGGTGATTCTCTGATATTAACATTGTGAAGCTATTTACTTTGCCGAACTCTTAAAGAAGTTTTACAAGAATGTGTGTTCTGGCAAGCATTCATTGCAAAATGTTTCTGTCCAAATGATATGTACAGTGAGCAGAGTCCATTCCTTAATATTTCATTATTGTTATTTAGTTTTCTAAGTGAAGAAATTCACTTATACATGAAAACATATATGGGAGTTAATCAAAGTTTTTTCTGTGTTGGAGCTAGAGAATCCACATTATTTTATTCTTTCCACTTTTCTTATGGTCATTACTATTCTCAACGCACAGAAGTACTCACAAATGATGAAAGTTATAAAAAACCTAACAGTACTAGTAAATATTTCAGAGTTAAATATGTCTTTTCTACATTTAATAAAATTCCATATGTAGCACAAAGTACATTTAGTGTCTTTCCTGCGTAGAAGACAACCTGCTATGACTAATTGTAAAGTAGCCACAAAGTTTTCTCATGAGATTGTTTTTTAATGTCAAACAGGTGAGAGACAGGCAACTTGCACAAATCTAGTTTAATCTATAGATTTTCTCGACAGATTATAAATTAGCATCCGGAATTTTTCATCAGGGAGATGATTGAATTAATCTGAAAACAAAGGTATTAATATTATTACATCAGAGATATATATCCAGTCGTGTACTGTATACTATATATAGCACTGAAATTTAAGTTTCTTTCATTTATGTAGCTTTATTAAAAATTTAGAAAATTACTTAAGAAGAGCAGTGGGTATAATTCTTTGTATTAAAGCCATTTTTACTCGGTCTTCAGTTATTTATTAATATAATAAAGTAATACAAGCAATTTAATGTAGGTACTTTTTATATCCTCTTTTGGATTTTTTTTGATTGTTCTTCCAAAAGGTTGCAAGTTAATTTGTAACAGTTTCCCTATATAACTTTGGCCTTAGTTTATGAGGACAATATAAGAACATTTAATGAAAATTGAACAATCTCTGTATTTTTATAACTAAAAATAGAATATGTATCAAAACTAAAGTTTTATACATATGCATCCTTATTTTTCGGAAAAGAAGGCCTTGATTACAGAGACTTGTCTATTATTTTTTCAGGTTAACTCATAGAATTTCCAGAATTATTCTGCTCTAGGCCATATCCTTTTCATGTGCATCAGTAATGAAGCTAGGGGTAGCACAGACCAATTCAAAATTATTTTGTTCAGATCGTAACACCTTAAGATACTATATAGTATTGTAGACAGAGAAGTTACTTTGTACTTATGACTTACTACGTAAAAAAAAAAAAATACTGTATTCAATATTCCATTTCTGATAAAGCATACAGATGTTAATAGCAAATATTTTAGAAAAGAAGGTAAATAATTTGAATTTTACTTACTGAGTCCTATCTGTTTGAACAAAAAACCTTTCATGTTTCTGGCTATTATGGGGACAGGCCAGTCAGTCTTGGAGAACTGAACTCTTTCATCTGTAATACGCATTCCCAGTTGCTGTCCTCTGACATCTTGGCATACTCTCAGTTCTCTCCACATACAGATCCAGTACAGAGTGGACCTCAATATTGGAAGGTGAACTTCAGTGAAAAAAGAAAGAAGTGAATACCCAAGAAACATGATGGCTGTTTCCTGTTTTATCTTCTTCATTGTATGATTTCTTGCATTCATTGAAATGTATGTATATTTTTGTAATAGTTAAATAGCACATAAAATACGCGTAGTAGAAATAATGCATTTATTGCAAAAAATGCAAACCACTGGAGAAAACTAAACCACAGATGTTTTAAGGTGTGCACATAGGAATGCTATCTCTAAAACATATTACTATCTTACCAAGGATTAGTATGTCAGAAATGCACAAAAGTACTTTATTGACCACAATAGTTGTACCTGAAAGATATTTTTTAATCTTACATGGCAAGAGATGTCCTTTATAGTCCAATATCAGGAAAAAATAAATTTTAAGTTTATATTCATCTAGAGGAACAGTTTCTCTTCAGATGTTGACTGTACCTGAGTTAGAAAATCTCACTGGAATTTGGGTGTATGGGATGACTAGGTTAACATGCCAAAAAATTCCTACAAGATATTGAAAAATTACTATTCTGACCAAAAGAAAACTGGAAACATTTTTTATGACCTAATCTGTTGACTACTGCATCAATAAGAGCTTCCAGTTACAAGATTCATACATTTCAGCTGTAAGTAAGTTTAACTATTAGTTATTTCACTTTTTTCCAGTCTGTGCTCCTGATATTTATCAAAAACCAGTCAGACAAGATGAGCCTTCTCACTAAGGTAGACAAAGTATTTAATTACCCTTCCCATTATCACAGAAATAAAGAAAAATCTTTCTGAACTAAAAACTCTGTCAAAATATTTAAACTAAATATAAATTGTGGGAGTTAAGCTCATTCATCCTGTTTGGGTCTATTTTTAAAGCCAATGCTTTGAAATCTGCTTGTGATTTTTAAGTGAGCTGTTCCATTGGGATTCTCTTCATTTGCAGGATCTTTTATTTTAGCTGCTCACCTGTCTTCTCATTCACTTTGTTACTGAGCAGAAAGAGGTACTGAGCTATTAGAGGGGGGAAATCACCTCTTCAGGAAAAAGAAGGAAAGCTTCAAATGCATCAGCTTTTACAGCACTATCTCCGTATCAGTGACAAATACCACAATAAATGAGTTATTGTAGTGGACTTTCAACTAACTGCTAACCAAAGGAGTGTCATGACCTTTTTAGGTGAAATAATGCAAGATAATGCAGGAAACATTTATCACTTGAATATAACAGAATCAACAAATAACCATTAAAGACCAACAGAAAAGAAAAAGTGCATATTATGGTTAACTGCATAAATGTCACTGAGAATACAGGTTAGTTTAAGAAATAAGAACAATGAAAACAATCTAATTGATTGTCTGCATTTTCTGTGCTTTGAACAAGTCTTGGTGAGAAAACAATTGTTTTAATGGTAATCTGAAATGGTAATTTGTGTGGCATTGAGCCTGTTACAGTCCTGTAGTAGCTAACTTCTAGTGGAGTACAAGAGTCAACAGCTCATAAATCTATGTGAAATTCAAGAGAGAGGGTCCTATTTTAAGCATTTGAAAGTACATATATGACAGCCATGCAAAATATGTACCTATATTTCAAAACTCCTTTCAGCAGCATAGCAAAACTGTTTCTATCTGCAAAAGTAAAACACTTGTCCACAAAACTAAATATGCTGAAAGAGTAGTGCCAAATGAGAGCCAGTATTTGACATTTTAAGGAAAAGAGCTGCACTGAGTGTGAAATAGAAAAAATGTGGAAGTACATGCATGATTTTCCTCTCATTTTGCTTAGTTTTAAGGAAAAATCCCACACATTTTGGAATAGCATTGTGCTCATGGTAAACGAAGGAGACACTGTAAGTACAATCACAGTATTATCTCAAAATCCCTATAGTCCATTACAGTGGTTCTGGTGAATGAACCACAAAACTACAGTTACATAACTGGTATTTTTTTACTTCTGCAGAATTAATGCCAAGGAATGTAGTTTTACTGAGTGCCTGTTGGAAACAGTAGCTGGTGACGAGTCCAAGCACTGTTAGTTTTGGATGTTCAGCACCCTGCTGAGTGTCTTTGCAAATTCATTTTTTATCAAATTCTGGAATTCTGTCATATTTAGGCACATAATCTTGTTCTTAAACTGGAGGGCTATCAGGTTTAAATCTTGATGTGGTTCCCAAGCAGGTAAAAGTAGAAGTCCCTTGGAACTCAACCAAGACCAGGCATAGCATCTCAGTAGAGAATGAAGTTCAGCCCCAGAAGTGTTATATCTAGCCAGAATACTTCCATACTTTCAGCTGAAGAAACAAGTTAATCCACGCAGATAGAAAAAAATCTTTTAAGGTCTCATTTTGAAAAGAATATATATGTAGTGAAGTGAACTGTAAGGTTTTCTCATATAGTATCTGAAATGCAAAGAAAAATCACCTTTACCATGCTACTCAAAGATTTACATATAAAGACAAGTTTAAATTATAGCAGAAATATTAAATTATAAACACAGAAAAGCAAAAAAAATTGCTAAATATCACAAAGATGCAGAAATAGGAAACTGGGAAAAAGAATTTTTTTATCCTGCTTATTAATTCATGTTCTTGTTTTGCCGTGCAAAAATATTTATTTTGAAAGAACACTGAAAGAAAAAAAACACAACACTTTTTTCATGTCCCCACATAAAATACTAACTGCAATCCAAAGAAATTAAGGTTATTAACATGTATAACTGGAAATTCTCTTTTCCAGGACATTTTCTAGGTTTTACTTTCCTTCAGTGTGTTTGAAATTATAAGTCTGCCAGATAAAATTCAAACATTAAAACAAAGGTTTCTAGCTGTTAAAAACCTTGTTTGACATGTTTTAATTAATGGTTAACTAATATGCTGTTCCTGACAGTGAAAAATTACTGTTTCATTTTCCTGAAAGAAGAAAGGAGTTGTCTGTTCCCTTCATGCGTGTTGGAACAAGGACAAATTATAGACTAAATAAATGTGAAGTTGGGACTTCGTTCTGTCTTGCCTACTGAATTATTCCTTTGGTTACAATTTGTAAGGTACAACTTAAAATTTTGGCTTTGTAGGCAAGAATTCACTTTCCAGGTAATATGGTGCCTAAAGGTACTTTCTCCCACACTGCAGTACAGGAAGCACAAACTGTAGTATTTCTCTAGTTTTGCATTTGCTTGACACTGTACCTTAGGAAAAAGTGCAGATTGCTGGCCACTGGCCTATATTCTTCCTGAGCCTGAGCTTGGCACAAGTAGTTCTAACACTGTGGAGGGGCATATTGCTATTAAAAAAAAAAATTCAAGACATATATGAAGTAACAGCACTTAAAAGTTTCATAGGAGTCTAGAGAGACATCCAGTAATGCATGAGAAAATACAGTAGATCCGTTTGGAAATGCCAGCCACTGACACTGACAGTAGTGTGTTATAAACACAAAGATACCCTCCTCAAGTTTGCAGACAACACCACACTGAGCGATACAATTGAAACCTCTGAAGGATGGGATGCCATTCAGAGGGACCTGTACTACCTTGAGAAGTGGGCCCATGGGAATATCATGAGGTTTAACAAGGTCAAGTGCAACGTCCTGCACCTGGGCTGCATCAAAAGAAGCATGACCAGCAGACTGAGGGAAGTGATTCTGCTCCTCTGCTCTCATGGGACCCCCACATGGAGTACTGTGTCCAGCTCTGGGGTCTCCAGCACAGGAAGGACATAGACTTGATGCAGTAAGGCCAGTGGGGGGCCTCCAAGATGACTGGAAGGATGGAGTGTATCTACTGCGAGGAAAGGCTGAGAGAACTGGAATTGTTCAGCCAGGAGAAGAGAACATTTGGGGTGATATTATTGCAACCTTTCAGTACCAGAAGGGAGCCTACAAGAAATCTGGAGAGGAGCTGTCTCCAACAAGGGGTGATGCCTTCAAGCTGAAAGAACATCAGTTTAGATTAGATATTAGGAACAAATTCTTTACTGTGAGGGTGATGAGGTATTGGAACAACTTGCCTGGAGAAGTTGTGGATACCCCACCCCAGAAGTGTTCAAGGCCAGGTTGGATGGGGCTTTGAGTAACCTGGCTTAGTGGAAGATGTCCCTGTCCACAGTGGGGGGATTGGAACTAGGTGATCTTTTAGATCCCTTCAAACCCAAACTGTTCTATGATTCTATAAAAGCCATGGCTCTTTGTATGAGATTTCACAGTGGGTTTGGCCACTGAGTCTTGTAGTCTGTGAAACTGTACACCCAGTCCTCCTACAGAGTGTTCTCTGCTTCTTTCCCTCTTTCATCTAAATTGCTCAGTGTGGTTGGTATGATTATTTGAATCCCAGGAGCAACAATAAAGAATTGAAAAGAAAACAAATGAGTAAACAAATAACAGACAATGGTGTGCTAAGGCAAGAGAACTCTGGGTGTGGAGGTAAGGTTGTATGGCCAGATCACGGGCTTTCTGCTCTCTCAGAAATATACAGAACACTTCCAGTCCTGTTGTGGCAGAAGAGGAGTAGTACTTGCTGGAGAGATTGTAGACAGATTGTAAGAAAGAGTGGCTACATGAGTTCAGCCCAGGAGAGACTCTAGCCACCTCTGACAGAGAGATGAAAAGAGAATGCTGTGGCAAGGCAGGATGTTAGCCTGAACTCTCAATGTGCTTCTTCCAGCCCACAGTTTGTGCCTCAGATACTCTTTAGGCCATGTTATTTTCTCATCTTTTTTAAAAGTCCTTGCATTGTTCAGTTCTAGGAAGGTTTAACCCAGATGAGATTTTGTGTCCACAAGATCTTACAGCAAGAAATTCCACTGATTATTTAAACATATAACCATGCAGTCACAAAAAAAGCCAAACCAACCAACCAACTAAAAAACAAAACAAAACAAAACAAAAACAAAAAACCAAAACCAAACAACAACAAAAAAAAAAAAAAAAAAAAAAAAAGGAAAAAACCCACCACAACCCCCAATAACAACACCAACAAAACTAACAAAAAACCACCGCAAACCAAAAAATATCCACCACAGTTTTAAAGAAAATTTATTTTAACAGCCGAGAACACTGCCATACATATATATATATTATGAATACAGGTGGCTGAGAAGGTGAAAGGGAAACCCCATTTTGATGCTTTTATAACAACACCTTTTGTATGGGCAATAAAACCCCAGGTTGTTTTCTCCCCCTGTGGGAGCCTCCAAGCATGCCTGTGAGAATTTTATCACTTATAGCAGGGGAGTTACCTCCCAGCAGACAGACAAAGAAAATATACACAGCATCCTTCATGAGAACAAATTCCTTCCCACATTAAAGCTTTTTCCTGGCAGCAAAAGTTTCTTTGACTGGGTGTTAACCTCTCCCTCCTGGTCATTTCTTCCAAAGGTCCCTGCACCTACAATCTGTATTCTTGTTTAATTTTATCTTCCATACTGGAAAAGACTGTTAATTGCTGTTTTCCTCTTGCCTCTCTTCACTTTTTTTCATAGTATATAGATGTCCATCTTTCTTCCTATAAACTGTTTTGTTTCCAGACTGAAGAATTCTAGTTTCAAGCCATGCCAATTACTTTTCTCTGGACTTTTCCCAGTTACTCCATAAATTTACTGAGATGAAATACAACTGCATATGGTATTCAAGACACCGGTGCATTTTAATGACGGTATGGCATTGTTTTCCATTTTATTCCTTTTCTTATTGTTTCTTGTCTTCAATTCATTTATTTCCACTGCTCCAGAGCTTTGAGTCAAAGTAGTGAAAACCACTCCTGAAAAAATATAGCATTCATTGTTTTGTATGTGAAATTCACTTTTTTCCCCGTATGCATCGCTATCTTTCTACACCTGTTTTTATGTGCCATTTTATGATATAATTGTTCAGTTTTTTCCTCTGAAATTGTGTACTATTCTCAATGACCTTGTATTCTTGTATTTGCAATGACCTTTCTTCACCTCCTCAGAGAAGTTGTGAATATATTAAACAAAGCAAGTACTAGTGCAGATCCTTAGGTATTCTCTGCTGAAAGCTGCTCATTCTTTTTTACTGTTCGGGGATTTTTTAACTTTGAATTCACTCTTGCAAAACCTTCCCTATTATCTAGAGATATTATCTAGGTAAGAGTAACCTTCTTGAATGCCTTAGAAATAGACAAGTGGATTTTCCTTTTCCACATGCTACTTCATAATCAAGAGAACTGGATGTTCTGTTTTCCTGATGAACCCCAAAGAAAACCTGTGTTGAGACCAAAAGAGTAGAAGTATTTTCCTCTTTGATCATTACTGTTGCCAATGAAAAGTGTACAGAGTAAAACCAATGAAGATTTAGTTACTCCTAAAATAGCATTTTTATTTCTGAGATATTCAACCATTTGCAAGATATGTGGTAGTACAACCTGTATATGGGTTTTTTCATTATCCTCTTTTAACAATTTTAGTTAGGACTTCAGCCAGGAAGTAACAAGTGGAGCCCATTTGTCCTTAGTCATTATATATCATAAGATGTGCCAGAATGCTGTCCAAATGATATGTATTCTACTTAACATATTACATTTTGTGCTTAAAAGTAAAAAGATTTATTGATAAAATTATTTTGGCAGCATTTGAAGTTGAGTTCCTTCTCATTCATTTATTCATTCAGTGTGTTCATTTGTGCATTCTTAATGTTTGCAAGTAAAAAGCCCCCATTTTACATTGTGCTGTATCCACTGAGTAATGGACTGAATCCAGCATTTGAAAAATATGAGTAATATTATCTTTCTTAGTAATTGAATCCCTGTGATTATATGGTGCTTTCTTTAAGGATGGCTGGGGAAATATATTTTGAATATCACTAACAAAACAAGGTCTTTGTTCTTGGTCAGATTTGAAAAGGAACAACTTTTTTGTAAAACTAATTCACAGAATTCTGAAGGCCATTATCTGTATTCCACTGGCAATTACTTTTGATTATTATGTATATGTATGCTTTAATAAGAGCTGCCTTTTGAAATCAGCTCCTCCTTAGACCTAATCTAGGAATAAAGCCTTAATGCCAAGTTTATGATGTCTTAGTGTGTTGCTATGGAACACACTAAGATATTAGCAATATTAGAAATCCAGCACTGTGGGCGTCGCAGTAGAATGTGATAGAAACTGAAAGCATGGATGCGGTAAAAGAAGATTTAGTTTCAACATAAATATGTTTGATTCTTTGGAAAACCATGAGAGAAAAAAAGGACAGTATATCAGAGTAAAGTAAGTACATTTAGATATTACTGTTCATCTTGATGAGGATGTCTAGAATGTAAGAACAAAGTGATTGTGAAAATATATGTCTTCAATAAATAAATTTAAATGTTACAATCACTGCACATGAATTTATATTCTTATTAAAAAAGAAAGGAATTTTTTAATTATTTGCTGTTGTGGTCATAAGCTTATTTTTCTTCCTTGTTTTCTTATTTTTTTTTTAATTTTTTCTTTTTTTTTTTCATTTTGAATATGCAATGGGAAACAGACCAAGCAGATGGTAGCAGCTTAGTTCTGTGCCTTTTTAACTGTGATTATTTCCAGTGAGAGTTAAGAATGTCTGGCTGTCTTGGGCCCTTGTATAGTAAGCCTGTTGATACTGAGTGATTATTGAATAGCTCTATAATATATACTTATGTGCAATTCAAGGTACAAAATGATCAGTGGAAGTTTGTCACAATGTGCTTAGATGCAAGGAAAGATGAAAGACTGAAGAATGGATCAATAAAGTCATTACTAGATGGAAAATGCTATGAAAACGTATCGGTGATGTGCGACTAAACTAAAGAACAAAAATCATATACAATTGCTGTTTCCAACTTTTGACAGGAAACATGAGCCTTTAGGCATAAATGACTGTGAATGGCAAAATGCAGCTGCTGCCTTCATTTGAATAGCCTAAGGAAGACAGGAGAGCAATCAAAACATGTCCCAGCTATAAGCAATCATTTCAGAGCTCTAGCTGACTTAAAAAGCTGTAGCATGGGAGATTCTGAAGAGTACTAGACAGGATCCTATGGTGTGGCACTGCCAACCCCTTTGGAGGAGATGCAGTGAATAAAGGAATATTCATGAGAAAAGGAACATTCCGTAGAGAATTAAGCAGCTGCACAGCCCACAGTCTCTACATGAAGCATCACATATGTTCCAGCTTCTGCAGCTGCCCTTCAACCTCTCTTCAGCTGCTAAAACACCCATCTTTGCCTCTCTCTTTCTGATCCTAACAAGTGCTCCCCAGCAGCAGCTCAGAGCTGTTTGCATGTTCTGCTGTAATTGGATGGAGTACTATTAAAATCTGTTCTCAGGTGCACTCTTTTACATTTATTGTCCCATTATTTTAATTTTTTTGGTAAGAACTTTAAAAGTGAGAACATAGAGGTCCTAAGAATGCATTGGACCTGTAGAGCTGCACACAGTAACTATCACAAATAAACTGCTGTTGTAAGTACAGCTTATATACAACAGTGGTTTTAAGAGGAAAATAATTCCAGATGAGATGCAAATCAGAGATGTCATATCCTCACAGCATAATGCGGTGCCAAGTTTTTTAAGAGCTCTGGACACAATAATATCGCAGGTCTAGAAATAATAGGACCACATTAGGAACATGTTGTCCCAGCTAAAAGCCCGTTTTTATTTTTCTTCTGGTTTTGAGACAGATTTGATTCAGCAGGAGTTTGAAGGTCTGTATCATGCTGCTTAGTGTATTTTGCAGACATATTTCTAGTTATCCTTAATCTTATTGACATCACATACAGCATTTGGAGGGAAAGCAGAACTAATAAGACAACGTAAAATATCAAAATAAATTTATCTGTGTTATCAGAGGAGCATATTTTGTTCACCTAGGTCTAGATTTTGCTGCTTTTGCATATCTTCATTTCTCTTCATTCACCATTCTCCCTTTTATTGCATTCCATAACAGCCAGAAACAAATGAAATCCAAAAATTCTGTAGAGAAAAACAAGTTAAGCACCCCCAGCTGTTTGCAACAGCATAAGCTGCTACTTCATTAATTCCAATATGTATGTGTATAGACCTCAAGCACAGCCTTGCTCCAGCAACTGCCAGGATACAGAAATATTGTTTGTAATAAATCATTGTAGGCCAATCAGAGCTCTGGGTACCCTGGTGTGACACATGCTGTATTTCTGAGAATGGCATTTCCAAATATTAAAAAACTATGGGAAAACTTCAGTTTGTTATTTTCTTTGTTGAGCTTACTTCTGACTTTTGTCAACTTCATATTATTCTTAAAGAAAAAAAAAAAGGAAGAAATAATTTGGTTGCTAATGTAAAGAAAAAGAGTTTAAGTCACTCTCAGAAAAGTAATTCCATTTTATAGTTTTGCTTACACAAAGAATAATTAACCCAAGAGCTGTATTAACTTGAGAAAGTTTAAATCATACCTGTTTCTCCACTCACATTTGTTGCTGCCTGCAAATGAGTTCTCCGTGAAGGTGAGGCAAAAAATAGCAGCGTAGCAGAAATTGCTAAACTGAGACCAAAGATATCATGAATATATGTGTTGCCCAATGAGAATAAATAAATAATTCTTTCCAAGCCTTCTTGAAAAGAATAGTCATATGACACCATTTTTTCCTTAATAGACTGCTTCATTATGGTTAATGGAGTGCTCTGCTTATGATTTCTTGAAAAAATATGGCCAATGGTTATATCAGGTAATACCTTATACTCAGAGATCATAAGTAAGGAGCTTTTCAGAGGAATCCAGAGCCTTATATAAACGTAGGAAATACACCAATTCTAATTAGTTTGGATTTCTTTGAGCTGAATTAAAGTCTGGTTTATAAAATAAGCCTCATTTTTAATTAAGTAAATGTTCTTGCAATCTTTTGCACTATTTATGTATGTCAATTTAAATAATGCCTTAATTAATTCTTTGATTGGAAGATGTGAAAGTCTGAAGAGCTTGTTTTATTTTGTTTTTAAAGAAAGCTAAAAACATATTTCTTTTCATTTACCTTCGTCCTCTTTGCTCTCTGTCAGGGTCTAAATTAAAACCATTCCAGTTCTTTTAGCTGCAGTGAGAAAAATTCAGCTAGGGTTTTAAGTGGTTTTCAGATTGGTATTGGTGTTTAGTAGCATGTTTTCACTGCACAATTAACTACACATTCTACTTGAGTTATAACTCGCCTCAATCTCATCATCTACACAAAGGAGCTATGTTTAATAGGCTCACCTATTTAAATGAGAATACAAGCTTCTAGACACTGTCTTCCAGCTGAAACTCACTAGTTGGGGTTCAGAAAAGTCAATTAGGAGAGAATAGCCATCCAGTATTAAGATAGGTGTCAAACCTGGCTCTCAATCAGCTGTATACACTGTGTGGTGAGAAGCCAAAATATATGGTGCAAGTGAATGTAGTGAAACACTGGAGTTTACTGGTGTGCATGGTCCAGTAATAGTGTGAAGCTGGGAGACAGAGAACTCAGTGCTGTTTTGGGACTAAATAAACCTGCCTGTGTGGGGTTATCACTAAACAGCATTCCAAACCATGCTTCTATCTTAAAACCTGACAAAATTTTCCATACATAAAAATTTATTTCTGAGTTTTGTTCAGTGTACAGACAATTTCTACATGAGAGTAATTCACATTGTCAGTGTTTACCTGAAGATACGAGCCTTAACAAATGTGGCCTCTTAATTAAATAGATAACATATGTGGTTTGGGAAGAAATACAAAATAATGCTGAAAAAATGTGATTTCCATTATCTCTTAATAAAAACAAAATTTGAGCAAAATGTCAAAACTGTTGAGTGGATTGAAATCAATGATATAAATGCCTTTGGAATTTGAATGTAACCAAAAAAGTGTATATGCTTTCAGGTGAAGATAAAGCACATTCCTGCTTATATAATACATCACTTTATGAATGGCACACCTTGGCCTGTAAACACAACATGTTAAAGGAAAGCTATTAAAATTGGAACTATAGCATAACAGCACTAGGATCAGGAAGTAACAATTATGTAGTTTATTTGCAGTTCATTGCTTTGTAGAAAGAGCTAGAGCAGGTATCTACTCATTAACCAAATGCTTGTGGATAATTGGTATGAAAAAGAAGCAAGCTTTAAAGAACATGGAAATTATCTACATCACTTCCACGGTGCTAAATTTCCAGTGAAATTATTGTGGAGGAGATAACCTGTGGATGCTTAGCAAGAATCTTCATAAGAATACATAAATTAGAGAGCAAATTTTCACTGTGTGTCTGTTTAGATGTTCAAGCATGACAAGTGCAAGTGCATGTTTAAAATGCATGTTTTAAGTATAATTAAAAAAAACCCCAACAATAGTCACCTTTTTTCCACAATATTTCATACTTGACCTTTATTTTTTTATTGGCTGTAGACTAGCTAATAAAAGAGCAAAAGAAAGATTTGCTGAAATACCTTCGCACACCCCATGATGTAATGAATATATAATAGAAATATTAAAATTAATGTTTCTTCAATGCTTAAAAAATATTTAGAAAATATGTAGTCTATAGGGCCTCAAAAATGTCTAAAACATTTGTTTCTTTAACACTAGTCCTTTGAACCCTGGATTAAAAAAAAATCATCCAAGTGAAAGGTCTCTACCTCACTTGCTCTTAATCTAAACTAGTTTACACTGTGGAAAAATCGTAGAATAAGACTAGATATGAAGCAGATGAAATGTAGTGAAATAAATCTCTCTGCAATGGATGCAGTTGTCAGAGCAACCACACCATGGAATTGCTCTGATGAGAATCAGAGCAGTTTAGTTTAACTCCTGTGTTACTAATTTTTTCTCTTAATTCCTTTATAAGTTACTGGTTTATTTCACAAAGTGAACAGTGTTGGCAACCAACAATCCAAGGGAGAAAAAAAAGACTAAGCCATTGATAATGCAAAATGTAGCTAGAAGTTAGTGCCTGGTACTGTGAATCTGGAGAAAGAATTAAAATTTGACTCCTCTCGGTTCGACCTGAGCTTTACTGTAGTTTTGGATAAATCTTGAATTCAGTGGCAGTTCTACAACTGATTTCTCTATGACCTTGATTTGACTTCCATGAACTCATGACATTCCCTATCTGTAAAGTGGATGTCATTTTTCTACATAAAATGGATGCTGTGAGACTTAATTAATTAGCATTTTTTGCTTGTAAAGAGCATGAGGTTCTATCAACAAAGTCTATGAACAGACAAAGCTGATAAAATCTTTGTGAGTATTACAAGGGAGAAGGCACAGGCTTAGTTAAATGCTTAGTTAAATTTTGGATATGTAGTAAATTACAAGTCATATCTTGCCAGAATCATTTTGATAATTTAAAAAAAATCTTGAGGAATGTAGTGAAAACATAGGGAATTGTCTTCTGTGCTTGTGCTGGAAAGCTTCCTTTACCTTGGTGCGGTTTTATTTGAATGTTGCAAGGAGACTGGAAAGGAGAATATATTTCTCCTGAGGATTGTTAAATACTGGTACAGCCTACTGTCTCAGAATAGGATTGTTATTGTTGTTATTATTAATTCTATTGTTGTCATTATTAGTTATAGTTTAGCTCTGATGATTTTCATTATTCTGTTGTGATTCTATTTTAATACTTGAAAGAATATTTCCTTCGAATTTTTGCTTTCATAGTTGTGAATTTCTTTACACGTGCAATGGAGTATATACATTTGATGTAAATTAATAATTGCTCAGAACATTAAATTCGTTGATTGCTTGCACAATGCTTACTCTAAAACATTTTACTTTTTTATATAAAATTGAAAAGGCTTATTCTATCATATCCTGACAGGCATTGAGTTTGAGTGAATATATCATTGTATGAAAATGTAGATGTCTATTTTGCAAATAATTTTAACAGTTTAAAGGAAAGTTAGTCTACAATCTAATTTTCTCAAGTGAATTAGATTACATGAGCACAGCACTTTGAAAATACTTAATTGATCCAAAAAAAAGTTCTACTTTACGTTTCCATATGTTCCATACATTTAACCTATAAATCCAAAATGTTTTATATTACTGAATCATAGTTGTATTTTAGTCTTAGCATTGGCCATGTAAGTATGGGCCCCAAGATACTGATTCTACATCGACTTTTGTGCCATGACTCCAGAGGACAGCTTCCTCATTCGTTTAACTTTGTACTCTCCTTTCTTCTAGCAACACTTTTAAACTCAGTCACAAAAGCCCATGCATTTTTCAGTTCTCCTGTATACTTGTATATGAGATCAAACAGCACCCATGATGTTGTGGGATGTATGCTGTGTCTTACACCTCTTAACTGATTGTCAGCTCTTCTATCTGCACGTCTATCATAAACACTCCACTTACTCATTATTTGGGCTCTCTGCACCACACAGTTGATCATATCTCCATTCCAGGCATAAGCTACCTCCTTTCTTCAACACTTGCTCTTTTTCTGATACAACACTTCATGTTAACCTTGGCTGAATGTAGCATCATTCAGATGATGATTGCTGATCATCCTGCTCAGAAGGATGTTACCTGGGCTGAAACCCTGTGTGCAGATATGTGATGTATCTGTACAAAAATTATAGCCTTTCTTTTCCATCTTGCCCTGGTTTCTACATTGTAGAAGATTTTATGAACTCCCTTTCAATAGTGGCTGTTGTCCTCTGGGACCCAAAGCCAAATATGGGAAAAATTATACCTACGATTTTTTTGGTTATTTGGTTTGGGTTTTTTTCCTTCTCCTGGGTCCTGTGCTTTTAGGAAAATAATTAATGCACAGGTTTAAATGCTCTAATAAAGCAGCATCAAGGTCATCATCAGCAAAAGAGTAATATTTTTTTATCAGTTTAAGCTACTTTGATTCAATATTAAAGATATGCACGAGGTCTGTTTGAAGATATACTTCTTTCTCCCTTGTTTCCTTGACCAATAGCATCTGCTATTAGGCTTGTGCAATGACTCATGAATTTTTTGCCCATCAGTTCAAGCTGGATTTGTATTAAAACTATCTAGTTCTTGGTGGATAGAATTATTTTCCATTACATTTAATTATTGATGGCTAGTTTGTGGCAGTTTTTTCCGGTTTAGTTGTGGTTTCTTCTCTGTTATGTAACATACTCCTATGGAATGTGTAACTCACTGCATTAATTTAAGGTAAGCCTGAACTGAGTTTTGAAGCTGATTGATGTTCTCTAGTTATAGGAATCTCTTTAAGTGAGCTGTTAAATACTACACTGTTACCATGGGCTCAGTTAGAATGATATATTAGTTCAATGTGGAGTATGACTATTCTGTCAGTATTTCCTATTTTCCTATATACCCTTGAAATTTTTAAGTTTTTCAAATCAGGTAGAAGTTGTTTATATTATGAAGAGATGTCTTTTTATTAAACTAGAGAAAAATATGAAATTATTTATGTTGATTTGTGGGGGTTGGACCTTGTCTTAAGTAGGAAAATCATATTCATTATATGTAGGAAAGCTAACAAATTGATTGGAAGACTTAGATTGTATAGTTTATCTTATATCATGACTTGAATAGGTAGGCTATGATTCTAGTTAAAAACTGTCACTTTGGATTTAAAATCTATTTTTATCACCCAGAACATCTTATCTGTCAATATCTGATTAGAGGTCCTGGCAGCTTGAGACAGCCTTTCTCCGTCTGACAGATAATCTGAAGCTCTGAGATCACCGATTGAAGCTTCATCTCTTGGAGTGAGGGGAATAAGAAAAAAAAAAAAGGTTAGAAAGAACAAGGAGATAATTTTTGATTATACTTCAACTTGTGACTTTTGCCTTGAGCCCAATAGAATGGCTGAATCCTTCCGTCTTATCACTGCAAAGACAGACTACTCCTGTATTGATTTAGACAGAGAAGTTAAAATAAGTTTCAGCTTGATTATTTCTTCATAATATCTCATCTGAGTTTAAGGGAAACTATACTATATGGTTTTTTTCTTTTCAGCCTCATTTTCTCTTCTAATTTTCAGTGCAGTAGAATATAAGTCGAAGGTCTAACACAGGCCTTTGTTATGCCTGTCACCATGAGAGGCTTTCTGTTCAAGTACCTTCTTTGAGGTGATTACTTCATTACAATACAGCAAACGTCTTGAAGATGAAAAAGAAGCTAAAATTTCCAACTAAGATATACATAAAATCAGAAGCAGAGTAACTGATTGTTGTTGAAGACCCTGAAAGGTCTTTCACGCCTACTTGCTATAGTGACAAGTGCTTGTCTAATCTACTCATAAATATGTCTTTTGAGAAAACTTGAATCATATATCTCGGTACCTGTAGGCAAAAAGATACTGCATTTAATGTTTACAAACATTCACTTTAGTTCACAAGTCTGTATTTGACAGTAAGAAGCACAAGCATATTTTCCTGACAGCAATTTTGAGTACTGAATATCAGGTATTTATTTATATATGTACCATAAATATGGGATAGATTTCTACCTTTACTTTTACAAGTAATTTTTTGATTTAATGCATAGAGTGCCTGTATTGTTTACTTCTCCTAAGAGGATAACTGCATATTCTTCCTTCTACTGGTGGATTTGGATACTGTATAAGGTAAATTGAGAGCCTAAGAGGCAGAAAGGTATTAGCTGACTATACAAAAGCTATAGTGCATATTTTATAATTTTATATTCATATCTGCTCTGTCAAAATTTGAGAATATTCTAGGTTTGAAGTTATATTATATGTCAGACAGAGAAGTGTTGGTGAAAAGCTGAAAGGAAGGTGAGACTTTGCTACGCCTGGGAATATTTAGCATACGCATAAAGTCAAGCTTTTTGTCTGGAGTCAAAATGAAAAGCTAAATTAGTGAAAATAATCAGGGGCACAAGTGAGTACCTGAGATTTCAAGACATCCAAAGATTTAGCATCAAACTTATTCAAACCAAGCATACTTGAAAACAAAAAATACAGTCACTAAAAATTTGCTAGAAATTTTTTACGAGGAACTCATATCTGTTGACATTCACATTAATAACTTGGTACAATATGTAGATCACTGGAAGCCAACATAGGACTCAAGGGGGTTGTTCCTGACTTTAGCTGTAAGGTTAGAACAGTGTTAGGGACCCTTTAGTAATAGATGTCCAAGCAAATGTACATCAGAGATACTCACAGTTCTTAGATAATTCACATCTAATTAAGATCTCCATTGGGTTTCTGAACTAATGACCTGATTAAATTTGACTTGCAGCTTTGCCAATTACATATTTTCCTTTTATATGTTCCTTTTTGAAGCAAATTCACAGTATGAGCACAGAGTGACAGTTTGCACATATCACAGAAATGCCATCATCTGCCTCAACTGGAGTGCTCCATAATCATTCTTGTGAAATGTAATACTGTATCTACTTCCAGTAATCTGAGATTTCCTTGCAGATTTAAGTTTAGATTAATCTGCTTTGTCAAAAGCCCTTGAAAATAATTAATAACTGAGATTTGTTGACAAGAATGGGCAACAGTTGTTGATTTTAACCAAACTTCATGTAGAGTCTATAGGTTTTGGAAGATTTTCAAGCTCAAAACACTGAGAAAAATGCTCCTGTTTACATTCTTGCAGTTTCAAAAGCTGACAGATGAAGAGTAGCAGGTAACTTTACAGTTAACTCAGCAAACTGAGTTATCAAATAACATTTAATGGCAGTCTTGTTTCTCAGTTTCGTACAAAAAAGAGTCTTGGGTATCATGATGGTAATTTTGAGTATAGAAAGAAGAGAAGGTAAAAGCAACAGAAGAAAGAAAATTTAGTCTTTCATTTGAAGAGAAGGAAAGCTGTTTATAGTGATGAATATGTACAAAATTTGCTCTGAGTCTAGATTTAAAAGGTGAGCATAATTATTGCAGAAGAGAAAATATAAAATATATTTAACTCACTCCCATTACTGCAGGAATGAAAATGTCATTTTAAATAACATAATGAATCTGATGCATTTCTAATTTCTACTACCACAACTATAAGCACTATTAGTTAACAAAGTAACAAAGTTGACAAGAATTCCATATTTGCTTCAGTCATTTATACTATGTCAAAATATGAGTGAGCAAGCAGCAGTTGAATAAAGATCAAATGTCTTCCAGATATTATGCTCTGGAGAACAGGTAGAAGAAGAAAAGTCACTTCTCTTTCTATATAATAGAAAATCACATCGTAGAAGAGAGTTGGATTGGGATTTTTATTTCTGTCTTCTTGTTTGTTCCCTGAGGTGTCATACGTTAGTTGAGAACTTCAAGAAAGAACTAAGATCTAGATTGTTAATCATGAAATCTAAATACCCAGGATATCTTTTGTTTACTTTACCTGAAGAGATTCAAAGAATTAAAATGGGATTGGATTCAACAGAGGAAGTTATGAATTTCATTTTTGCCTTTCTGTACTTCCATTTGCATTATATCAACCTATTTCAATTCCAGAATTTCCAACAATGTCTCTTGTTGCTTTTCTATAGCAAACATCCCATCCATACTTTATTTATTTAAAAAATATTTATTTTTAGATCACCTTGCAAGATGAGAAGGTGACATACTGTCATACACTGTCATACATGGAGATTAAGGTCAAAATGCCACTCAGTTTGGTTGACAAACTGAGCTACCCATGACCTGCTTTCCAGCCTACTTAGCATTACAAGTAGCTCAACGGTACAGTAGCTTAAAGCAAAGCTGCTGCTGACTTTCTGTTGGAGGTTTTACTATTCAGTATGTCTGCGTATCAGGACGACAGGTCAGAAATCAGGTGATCACTAATTATGAGACCCTATTAATGGCCATCCATGAAAAGTTTATTTTAAATTACTCACTCATTAGCACACAGAAATTCAGTAGCTAAGGAAAGAATATTATTTTGCTCCACAGGTTTTCATTCAGCTGCTTTAATTGTGAGCTTTAATTGTTTGCTTTTGTGTTGTTGCTATAACCCCGGGTTTGTTCTAGGGAAGTTGAGGTTGGGAAAGGAAGGAAGGAAGAAAGAAGAACTGAGACTGAGATGGGCTCCTATTATCAATGTTAATAAGCAGAATTAACATACATGAGAATCATACAGGGTCCTCAGATGCTGCTAAGAAAATACCTGGTGACCTCAGTCTGAAGCATTCTTAGTACAAATGTGATTTCTTACTTGCAGTAAAGCTATCTTTTCTAAACACATGAAATTGCATTTTTAAAAGCAGATAATTGGGGCAAGCTTCCACAGGAATGGCTAGTTCGTGCTTTCTATAAGAATATTCGCTACTATATTTTAGCTGCATACTTCGAATGCACAGAAATTCTATAGCTTTCTGTTTAAGAGTTGATGAGAATCTATCATCAATAAGAATTTCTTTTTTTATTAGTGAACAACAAATTTTCTCTAAATCGTTATGCTAAAATCAAGACAAAACAAATCAAAGTAACCTTACATGAAAAATTTCATCCTGTTTTGTCAAAATTATAGATAATTAAAACCATTACCTTAAAAAAATTGACTAGAAAACATGAAACGTGCTACAGTTCCACAGTTCTAATATTTAATGACAGAAACTAAAAGAGGAGGTTTTTTGTGTGTCTCCTCTTCAAGCAAAATACACCATTTTCTGAAACACCAAAGTGAGCTGAAAACCTGTCACTGGTTATAAATGGACTTTAAACTAAGCTCGTATTGAAGGCACAAAGTAGCTTTAACAAAATTTCTCATCAGAACAAGCATTTTTCAATCTCTGAATGATACAGTAAGAAAGATCTTGGCTGAAATTACATTAGTAATTGTTTCTTTTTATTCCAAAGCACTCTGTCCATCAGTTCACGTTTTTGATGTAGTTTTTATAATATTATTAAGGCAATTGGCCAGTCAAGTGTCTTTATACCTGTCTCAGCAGATGGCTTGCTGGAGGCCCATCTCACAAATGCTAAACTCTTATATCTATTTATCTGAAACTTTGATCATTCAATTAAGTTCTCCACTGTTCCTTTGAGTGAAAACATTGATGATACATGCATATATACGTGTTTTGGTGTATATACACACACGCCCTATATATGTAGAAGGCACACACACATATATAGATATACACCAAAAAGAACCCAAATAGTTTTGAGTTTGATTTTTGTGTTCAAGAGAAGAGCTGTCACCATGTAGTATCTGTTCATAACTAACCAGATTGGAAAATCTTAACTGCACTATTTTTGTGCACAGAGATATATTGACAGAAAGGTGGGAGGCTTTTACATCGCTGAATAAATCTGATTTAATTTAAAGGGAAAGCAGCATGTCAGTTATATGACAGAGTGATAGGACACATTAAGGAAATGTCTGTCAGGTAGGTTTATACATTTAGCTTACAGGGAGAAGATGCAGCTAGGAGTGCAGTACTTTGATTGTTATATTAGTCCAGCTTTTAAGAAATCATATTCTGATGCTGGTATGCTTTTGGAAGACTCTTTGCTAATTTAATATCATATTTTCATATCTCGATAACTAAATCCCTTAAAACTTTCCAGAGAAGTGCAAAGTTCCTTATTTTTTTCTTTTTAATCATGCTGTAAAATTTCATAAGGATTTGTATCTTTTATTAAATGGTCAAAAAATTCCAAGTATATTATTCATTACTAAATTCTATCATATATCATTATCTACCTAATAGTGTTTTTCTTTTGCATAGTAGATGTCCACAGAACCAGTAAAACTCCTGAAGCTTTAAGTCTCTGTATTCCACACAACGCTGTCTTCTTTTAATAATTGTAGGAAAATGACAAGGTGTTTCCTCAAACCCAAAGGCATCCCTTCCTACTTGCCTAAAATTTAGTGGTAGAAATTTACAAGCTATCTCCTTTTCTGTGCAGGAGAACAGACTTTTGGAAAACTCAGAAAACTGGACTTTCTAGAAGTGCCTTGCTATGTTTATTTAAAGTATATAAAGTAAAGTATATAAAGTATTTAGAGTAAAGCTATAAAGCACAATTAAGGGTCCTCAGGACTTTCCCTGGACAACCAAAACCTAGAAAATATGAAATTATTTTGAACTTCAGAGAGCTGAGATATGGATACAGAAATAAAATTAATATTTACAACTTTATGTTCATTAAAATGAGAAAGAATATTATCTTTATCTTTTAAAACTGATGAAATCATAAATGGTCTATATTACACTGATGCACAGAAGATTCTGGACTACTGAGGAAGAATGGTCATTCCCGTTTTTAGTTTACGAGTTTGAACATCTGACAGAACGTGAATAAATGGTAGAGAAAGTAAATCAATCCAGCTGGACTTTAGTCATTTCCCACTCCTTGCTGTACATAGACTGCATTTTCCAGGGGTTCAAGTTCAGTTTCCACATTTGTGAACAAGAGTATCATATTTCAGAAACCTCATGAAGATTTCGTCTTAACATGTTACTTCAAACGGGGAAACTTATATTGAGATAGATTACTGTGTAAATTACACTGCTACTGTGTAGCTGTATGCACACCACTTCAGTCTTATTTGAATGTTCAGGTTCAGGAACAGTGTTCTGCTGAAACTAGTACTGAACTTAGTGTCACCGTGAGTAGTTCTCCATCTCCTGAGATAGCTGGATGCTTCAATGGAAATATAAATAGAAGCTGTTTGGGAAATGCAGTTTAAATTTATTTAAAGGAAAAGTATTTTTTGGACTTATTGATCCAGTTGAATGCCATTAGTTGGACATTAGGGGCTCTCTATTTTAAATTCTTACTGGTTAGAAACAAAAAGGAGTACATGAATTTTATATGTGAAAAAAAAATTGGAAAATCATACAACGTAAAGTACTCAGAAAAACTAGTCATTTGGTCAGCAACACTCCTAAATATGCTAATGGCTTTATGAGTAAATGGGTTTATAGTTTCATGTACAAAAGATTATTTTTTTCCTGGTAATTTTAATCAACTTTTCTTTAATATCTGCTGAAGCTCACTCTAAATTTGACCAAGTTTTCTTTGCTGTACGTAGTTGTCAGGTAAAAACAACTAGTATTGGAGGGGTTTTTAATATGTCTGGTTTTAATTCCTATTTCAAAAAAATCTTCTTTTTAGTTGGATATTTGACCTTTAGGATGGTATTTTCCTTTCACTCTGTATTAAATTTAAGACCAGGGAATGCATTCCAAACAAAATCAATGAATCACAGAAAGAGTTACGTGATAAGACTGCTCAAGAAATATTTGTATTTGGTTCTGAGGTTTGTAGATAAATATTCTGTAAGTTGGAGAAATGAATAGATCTTTATTAAGAGCTATTTTTGTGCCAGTGGGATGGAGATCTTTCCATAAAAATTCCTTATTGGATACATCAGTCCTTAGTTGCTATTATAGAAAATGTTAAGTTTCTATTCTCTAAAGTTCTTTAAAGACAGTGTGAGCAGCACCTTTTTTAATACATGCCAGCGCAAATTCAAGAAATCAATGGTAACATTTTTGCATTTGAAAGTAGCACAGTTGCAGTTCTGGTGTTGTGGCTGAAAAATGACAGAAGGTGTACAGTAGGAATAGATCAATGACTAGTATTTTTTATTCATGAGCTTCATTGTTTTCTTTGCTCTGGTTAATCCACTCACCAATTCTTGGTTCCTCACTAATTTTTTTGCAGATCAGTAAGCCTTCTTACTAAATCAAATCCATCCTTTATCATTAAATCCACCCTTTCCCCCTTTCCGTTCATGTCCTTGTGGGCAATTTTTCCTTCTTCCTTTGTATCTAAAATTTGAATACTTGATACATCGTCTTCTCCCACACTTATCTCTTTCTGCTAAACTCTGGGGGTTTTGCCTTCATCTCTTGCAATCAAATTTGAGTCCTTTGCCATGTTTTTAATAAAGAGGCTCACCTCATATGTTTAAATTAATAACTGCCTCATGTCCTTTACTTCCCTTGCTTCATATTACTGTCTTGTTTTTCATTCCTATTCTTCTTGGTTCCTGTGACATGAACAGTAATTCTATTATACCCTCTTATTACAAAGTATTTCTAAAAATACTTCCTTAGAGAAAATGCCTCACTCCTTTTCTATCCAAAACTTCCAGTTCTTATGTATCTGCAGCAAAGGCCTCTGAAAGTGAGTACAGGATAGTTTTCCTTATAAACAATGATATTGATAAGTTAGCATGCTAAAATGAAGAGTAAGTGATGTGACACTAAACTGACTGAACTGGTAACATGCGTTTAGATTCTCTGACCTGGCTTTGGTTGTTTTCCCTGACCTGCTACATTAGTTTTACAGCTTCAGTTGTTTTAGATGTAATGGTTTACAAAACGTAGAACATCAGCTGCCAAGAAAATGACAGAGAGAAATTACTAATGTCACTTTATAGTAGGGAGGTTTTCTTTTTCTTTTTTTTTCCTTTCACTTTCCTCTTTCAGGCATGAATCATTCTATTCTATATTAAATGAATATGTTATAGGTCTCCAGATTTTCATCACTAATGAAGACTAAGAGTAAAAAGCCCTGATCTGAAACAAAGCCTAAATGATCCTTCCTACTAAAAGAGATACTAAAGGAAACAGAAGAAATCTAATAAATGAAATCCCTCCCATACTCACCCTTGAAATGGCTGGTCCTAGATATGGTGTGCTCTGCAAAGCATCAGTATTCATGCCAGAGTAGACTGAATTAAGAGCATTGAAAAGTGAATTATTTCATAGCATATATTTTGAGTTTTTTCTACTGCAGTCTTTTTAAAAGAGAAAATGAAAATGTGTGAACTTTCTGCTATGAATTATTTTCTTTTTTATAGTATTTAACTTCACTAGGCCATCACTGTGCATGTCATTTCTAATGGATAAAATATTCCTGCAGCAGCTGTACAACATTATAATTAAACTTTTCCTACTTTTGATGGATAAATTACTGGAAACATTTATATAGTGGAACAACTGCATTACCCATCATTTCCCTTTCTGTTATATTTCACTAGAGAGCCTCATTCATCTGTACATACTTTAACATAAAATTGTGGGGAGGGAAATTGCAATCAGGATGAAATAACTGATAGGAGTCTTTTAGTTTTGACAATGGAGGTTCCTTGGGGGGTGGTGGTAAAACACTGTTTAGGAAGTAAAATTCTGTTTTCATTTTGCTTGAAAAGAAGCTAATCTATTAAGCATCAAATTGCAATGGTGATTTTAGAGAGTGTCAAATTCTGAGATATTTCTTTGTTGGAGAATTCTAAATATTGTGGTTAGTTTTAACCTTGGAAATTCAGTTACACAAGTCAATTGTTGAACAAACACCAAAACTTCCAGTGGAAACATTTGTGTGGGTTTGCTTCATATGTAACTTGTATTTTTTGTACACTTTATTCCATTGCCTTCAACAGTATCACTCATTCCCAGCAAATTAGTATTTTCTTTTGTGCTCCACAGAGATCTGACTTTTAGAAACTGCAAGATGATTGGGCATCTTAGCAACCTAAACCTTAGAGATGAACAGGGAACATGAAACACCTGGGATGCATTGCCTAAGAGACACTAACAGCTCAAAGGAATGCATAGATTAATATCCTGTGGTTGGTGTATGCAGTGCAGATCTCTAGCCTATGAATGTGGTGGATTTACACTGGGGTGTTTCTTTATTTTCTTATTTACAGCCTTTTTCCCCCTTGGAAATTGTTCTTATGAGAGAAACAAAGCAAGTAGGGCTATCCTGCTCACTTTCTATTAGGAATACCTCTGGAAGACTGGTAGAATGAATAAAGAGATGGATGCACTGTTAGCTCTGCAGAGGCAGAGTTATCAGGTATTGCTGTAGGTTGCATGGTGCACAGCATGCAGGGAACTCCTCCTTCCGTACTACAGTATATGACTACTGGTAATTATAACTGCTTTAGTGTGCTGCAGATCAAACCTGGAGACAATACAAATACAGAAAAACCTATGGCAATACGCAACATAGAATGTATCGGTTAGGGGTTTAGCATTTGCTGTGGAAAGGAAATTAAACTGCAGTGACAGTATCTTGAAAATAGGTGATCTGAACTACATTTGCAACAGCTTATGGTACCTGAGTGAAGAGAATATTGAACTTACAGCTGCATGGTTGATCAGTATTACCACTGCAGCCATTTGACCACCTAATCTAGCAAAACTCTTGTGTGTTCTTTTTCACTGTTATTTCCCTTCTCCTGCTTAATGGCCAACTCTAAATTCTGAACAGGCTCTGCCTGAGTCCTGCCCTGAAACTCATAACCTGCAGCTTCCCAGATACAGAAATATCAACCACAAGGACAAGTGAATCCTCTGAAAACCATCAATGTGACTCTAGGTGGAAGAAAATTTGACTTTTTCTCTTTTGTATAGGACAAATTCTGCTTACCACAGCCTTGTCGGTTTTCCAAAAAATAGATTTCAACCTCCATTAAAAACTTGCTTCAGCAAACACTAGACCCTCCTTTAGAATAAAATTTTTTCTCTCCATTAGGGCTCTACTGTGTGTCCAATGTGTCTACAGACATTTCCACAGCCTCCAAAGTATTTAAAGCAGAACAGGATATTTGAAATAACCGTGATATTTTTATTATTATAGTTTTTATTTTCAATCTTCTATGGTAATGAAAAGTCCTTTCTTTGAGATAGTTAGCAGAGGAACAATGCATCTTACTGGAGCCTTGGCTTGGCAGCATGCATTTAAAGGTGATACAAACCATGTATGCTATTGGAGGAAATGAGCAAGGGTGATGGATAGAAAGAAGATGATATCTTCTCTGGGAATTTCCAGGAATAAGCTGGAAACTTAGATCCTTGAGTCCAAAACCGGCCTTTCCTCTTACAGATCAGCTAGTCTGTGCAACGGATGCACTCTGCCATCTAGATACCTTCCACTGAAATTGTGATAACCGGAAGTGGATTTCTAATGCTTCATTCAGTGTAAAAATAATAGATGCATTTTGTTGTTCCTTTTATTCGCCTTTTATATTTATGTGCAGTTGAATGGTGAACAAATAGGTGGAAGATTCACAAGTTTGAAGACAAGAGTGCACCAGAAACACTGAGATGCATGCAAGAGGATATGCCTGTATACTCTACTAATGCCTTCCAAAACACTGTTTTTATAAACTCCATGAACTAAGACATTTTAATAATTGATGGTGTAACCTTGAGTAAAGCAGTCATTGCGTTTTGAAGCCAACATATGACCAGTATGAAATACTACCTGCAGGTCCAAGTAAGAAACCCAAGTATTTTAATGCTCTTGAAAGATTATGATGCATACTATTTTTCATTTATGGTAGTGACATTTAAACATTATTCAGAGAAGAGGTAATTAGGGATTCATGCCAATGATGAGAAAGACTGGTCGTATGTTATTGAACGTTGCTAGTATAGATTGTTTCACTCTCCAGTGTCTCTTAAAGCACACTTTTCTTTGCAGCCCTCAATGTCTGTAGATATTCTTATTCTTCTGCCTTAAAGGGACATTGATCATTTTCGTTTGGCCATGTATCTAAATGGTAAGAGGAAAAACTTTACCAAATCTTTGGCCTATATAAAAAGATTTACTTCTCTTGCTAAAGACAATAAATGATGGCAAGAGCTAAAAAGTTACACTTACCTCCCTGAATTGCCTAGATATTTGTTTGAACCAGAAATACTGTCCAACAACTGAAGAATTTGATTCAGTGATGAATATTTCTCTGCAAACTTCTTATTTGTATAGTCAACTAAGTTCATTCACAGTATGATTAAAAATTATTACAATATTCCTTTAAAATATCATGATTGTTTTTAATTTTGTTTGTCTACTTCTTTGAAGGCAATTTCCAATTTTTCTTTTTCATATAAAAACATGAATCTGTGTGAGAAAAAGTTTGGAAGGTTATTGATGATGTCAAGGGTTGAATGGAAGAAATTATACTACCTCTACTCTGATTGTCACTACTTTGCCTGATATAGTCATAAAGAAAAATGTATAAAAGATTTTTGAATCCCTAGTTCTTGAATCTATAAATGGTAAGCTGTCTTTATGTTTTTGAGTTCTTGATTTTATAGGATTAGCACATTAAATTTAATGCTAAGTAGGACTCTAGGACTTACACTTTTGTTAATTTATGGTTCACCTTCAAATTTAGTCTTTATTTAAATACTATGTAAATATACACAACATAGAATAACTAGAGTAGAAGCTTCTTTTTCATTAAAAATGCAGCACAGCAGATTTGTGATAAATAGTGATGTTATATATATTATATATGCCAATCCCTTCTGGAAAATTGGAGTGATTCTAGACTTTGCCAAGAATTTGACATGCCACCCTAAATGTTTAATCAGGGATGCTGTGACATTCAATGCTGCTTGTATAAATGTGTCAGTCTAATTTTTATTAAATGAAACAGCATCCACTACTGAAAAAAGAAAAATCATGACTGAACCAAACTAATGCTATTAATGTTTCTCACTGGATATGATATAAATAATCTTAAGTTAACAATGATCCTCACTTCACTGAGCACAAACTTCCCTAGTAAAAGTTTTGAATTGAAATAGAACTCAGAGGAGTGCTGTGTCAAATTAATGATCATGAAGCAAGGCTCACAGGGCATTAGTAGTCAGCTTTTGCCTTGGGTGAGACCAGGGAATAGATGCCATTCAGTTATCTGAACAGAATTTCTATGCTAAAATCTGTCCTTCAAAAACCAGGAGAACCTTACGGGATTTATCTGTGACTTCTCCATTGGATGATTCTATTCTGGCCATGAGAACACATATTGGATTTCAGATAAGGGCCAGAGAAGTCAACTAAAAAGAATCATTATTAAGTTGTTTCTGCTGCAGATTAGAAGGGCTATCCAGTTGTGAAAAACTTTGCTTATATGTATTATCTTTCATTTTTTTTATATAGTCTGAGGCTTTTTAAGGTGAGGTTAGATGCATAAATAAGGAGAATTTAGCAGAATTTAGGTTTATGGGTATGAGTTAAATTTCCCAAAATAGAAAGTATTTCTGTATGAATATTTCTAGTTAATAATGATACTTTTACTGGTATCTCTTTAGATTGTTTTTTAAATATATTTTATCTACTTTTTATCCATCCTCTGCTGTTGAAATAACAAAGTAATTTGGTTCTATTCTGCTATCAACAAGTGGTACATGCTTTATTAATACCAGCTGATCCAGGTTTTAATTCCCAGTGCTTACGAGAAAGCAGTGGGCCCCATCAGAGTTTCCATGTTGCTGTTTATTTGTTCTGGATGGGCTCGGTTGGGAATGGGATGGGCTCGGCTGGGAATGTTTGTCTTTAAACAAAGAACAGAAACACTCTCCACAGGACAGACAAGATAGAGGCACATGCACAGGGGAAGCGGAAAGCTGGTCAGTGGAATAAGCAGTGGAGTTTGTGTGTATGCTCTAAATCTTCTGAAGTTTTATAGGAAGTGTGGTACTAAAGAACAAAAAGATATTTTGAGACATATTTAAAATATTAATGGAAGAGAGGAAGAGTTCTCCCTTTCTATACAGTCAGAGCTTCCAGTCAAGGTGAAAGGAGAAGAGTCTTTTTCTTACAGCTCTGTTTCTCCCTGTTTCCAAGAGGAAATTGTACCATATTCATTTTTTGACAAAATAATAAATTAAGACTCTAACACCTTGACCAGCTCTGGATTGTAAATCTATTTACATGCTCTTACTTAATCAACCCAAATTGCACAATTGTTGTATTTGCCAGCATTCTTTCCTGGAAAGTGGGGGCAGTCAGAACCCCAGAATCCTTTCTAGTCAATTAATGATTAGATGTGTTTAGTGACAAAAATACTGTTCTGTATTTTCTTTGGTGTAATGCTATGTCCCAGGATATATGCTGCAGCACTTCTACCTAGACCTGATATCCACCTCTGCTGTTGTGTGGGAACAAAAGGTAAAATGCAGGATTATATTCAGAAGTACAGATTATGCTTAAAAAGAGACATCAGGTAATCTGGAGCTTTCATGGTTTCTGTAGATGCGAGGTTTTTTAAGAAAGCTGGTGCTTAGCTGTTACTACAGAGATTTTATGATTTAAGGTAAAGAAAACTCCTATTTCGTTTCCTATAATCATGGTTCAGGAAGAATTATGTGATAGACCTAGGCTCAGAAATATTTCATTCATAAAGAATATTTTGTGTTATAGAAACACCAAATATTTCCATCATCATAGGGGGAAAATTTAATAGGAAAGAGGACTTGGAGTTCCTAAGAGAGAAAAAATAATGTTCATATTTTATCCTGTATAAGATCTAGTGAGATACTAATTTTCTTACCTCGTAGTTGGATCTTTATTCTTATCTATTTAGTCTTTATTCTTTTTATGTGCCCAATCATCATTCGTCTATCATTAGGAAGCAGTTGGTATATCCAGACACCTACTGAAATGCAGGATTAACCTAAAGGGAAAGGTAATTTAAGCTTCATTACAATTTTAAAACCTTTTTGCCATGTCACTGAAGTCCTAAACTTAGTCACAAATGCATTCTCTTTCTCTGCTTGCGAAGAGATTTCTGTAAATTGTACTGTGACAACTCTAGAAAACAGCAGCCTGCCTATTTGTTCTTCCCTGCCCCTCAACCAAATTGCCTCCCAGTTACCCTGACATATGGTTAACTCATGACCTTTAGTGTAATTTGTGATTAGATGAAGAGTGAGGATGTTTCAATGTAGCTACTGAGGGCACTGTACCATTAAATGTTACTGGGGTCACTGGGAGAAAATATTGCTCATCAAAATACTTCTTTTTTCCCTTATAGCACTTTTAATTTTATATTTGTCTATTTTTATACGTAAATGGCAAAATTCTGCAGCTTACAAGTATTTGCAGCCAAAACTGAAGCGACAGTCATATGAGTCATATTGTTTCTTTGGGGAAGAGGGGAGAAGATTGATTATGGGCAAAATAGTATGGATGTAGTATCCAACTCTATCTTGTTTACTCCACTTGAAATATTTAAGTTGCATTAACAGTAATGCTCCATTTGGGCATTACTTTGCCTTCTGAACTTTCAGTTGAGAAGAGGAGAAAAAAAAATGCAGGCTGACATGAAGCCATCTGTTGCTGTCTGAAGGCAGTTACCTCTCAGGCCTTTAATCACGGAGAAAAAAAATTCTGGATACAAAAATTCAGCCTTACAAAGGTGTTTTGGAAAAAAGCCCAATCAGAAGTCATATAAAAATATAGAGAGAAGTATATTTGATATTAAAACTCCCCATGACTTGATCAGTATGTTCAACAACTCAAGAAAAGTAGCATTATATGTTCTTTATTATGTAAGAGAAGGAGCAACAGGAGTATAAAATACAGAAAAAAAAAGATCTTTTATTGTAGTGCACAAAGTAACGTTTGTATTCTAGGATGAAATAGAAAACAACTGGAAAGCTCTTTTAATCACGTTAAAGATTGTATGATGATATACCGAGGCCAAAATGTTCCCTAGTTACTGCAGCCAGTGTAGTAAAGTCATACTGGCAATTCATATCTCAGAAGTAAATGTAAGGAAGACTTGCCCTGGTCTTCTGGAGGCAAGTTGTCTATAACTTTAGTGTGTAAAAAAGGAAAAAGGGATGACAAAAGCTGCAGAGTCTTCAAAGCTGCCTAAGGTGCCCTTTATGGCAGAATGATTCCTAGCCTCAGAGTAAAATAGCTATTACTTGATCAATGTATCACATAAAGTTCTTTACTCTGCAACCTTACAGATCATTGTTCAGTTCATAATTTGTTTTTGAAATATTTTATTCTACAGCATACCCATAACAGTAACTGCCATAACTTAAATGATGTTTTAATATCATGAGATCTCATTCAAACAGTCTGCTTATTCAGTTTTTGCTGATATGTGAAGTAAGAATGCCAGCTGTTCTGGCTGAGTTACTGGGTCCATGGATTACTAAAAGGAAATATACTCATTATTGGGTTTTTTTTTTCCTATTGAGTTGCATTTAGAGGCTCCAGTCAGGATTAGAATCTCATTAAAATAGATGATATAAACATTAAAGATGGCCTTATATGGTAAATACAACATGCCATTACTGTTTAGTTTAATGTTGAAGCAAGCCGAGCATTTGTTACAGTTTCAGGAAGAGAGGTTCTGTTTAAATAATGTTCATATTTAACTAATACAATTAATTCAGTAATCTAAAATGTGCATAAAGACTAACAAAAAGTATATTTTGGATCTTAGATTACACTGAAAACTGTCTAAAATGTACTTCAATGATTGGTACTGACAGCCTAAATAGGATATTGCATACTGATCGGGGGTGGGGAAATGGAAGTAAAACACATTGTTTTCCATCACAAACTAACACTGAATACAGTAGTACTATTTTATTTATAGCATATATGTTTATTTAATATATTTATTGGTAGCAACCTAAAGAAAATTGAACCAAGTTGAAAAAATGTAGCATATCATCACATGCTGGAAAAGAAGAATGTTTGCAGATACGTTGCAATTTACTGAAATATACTGCACTTTAATATATCTTGTATAATGCAGGAAAGATATCTTTATATCTTATGTTAGTATCGTATGTGTCAAATAGAATTTTAGTTTGTCATATTTCTAAAAAATATAGGCTCATTTCAGGAAGACAGTCATCACTGTATATGTATGTTTGTCATATTTATTTTGAAGTCTTAACCATCATCTCAACTTGATTTTTCTTGGAGTGATAGAAAGAAATGACCATCTTTTTGACTGTTTAAGAGAGAAAACTCACCAGCAAACGGGTAAGAACTCTAAAGATGATTGTAGCATTAGCTCATCTGGAGTGTGATATAGAGAAAAAAAAGAGTACGGAGCATTTTGGCCATGGCGTTCTAGTAAACACTTGGAATGAACCTATTCTTGGAAGCAGAAGTCTCCTCATGTAAAGACGACACTAAGAAAACACTGTCAGTGATTTGAAGTAATTCAAACATTTTTAGCTCTGCTTCTAAAAAATAATTTTTAAATCAGTCATGCCAAAATGTCAGAATCCTTTGCATAGGGTAAGTTTCAAAATTTTATCCAAATTTTTCTTCTTATGAAAAATTTCTGTACTACATATGCCATCATCCAAGTTTAAAAATTACAAACCTTAAATAGCAGATAACTCACTTTGATTATGCTAGTATAATAAAAAGAAAGATGAGCAGCTCTGTTTCTTTTCAGTTATCGGCTACGAGAAGAGAACCTTCAAGTTGATTAGGTTGGGGTTGGAAAGGTTTCTGAGGATCTAGTAACAAGTCGAGTAAGTGACTATTTTATTGCAATTTTGCTTTTGTAAGAATCCCTACATTTCAGGTTTTTTAATGGTTATCTTATTTTGTGGGTATTTTTTAAAAAAAGTTTAAAAATTAAGACAAAAAATAGACTATATTTTGCTTTTTTTCATTTTGCATTCAGCTGCATATTTTCCTATAACTATTTCTTTAAAAACGCATTAAATTTTGAAATTCTATGGTTGTAAAACATTATGTCATACAGGAACAGCAGTTAGCAATGATCACTTGGAAAAAAAATGCAACTCATTTATATAAATTGATAGCCCAGAGGAACCAAAGAACCA
The DNA here is from genome assembly GCF_003945595.2 of Pipra filicauda. Taxonomy (NCBI): domain Eukaryota; kingdom Metazoa; phylum Chordata; class Aves; order Passeriformes; family Pipridae; genus Pipra; species Pipra filicauda. The sequence goes on from NW_024104477.1 coordinate 392,454, forward strand.
TATAATAAATATCCATAACATTACATAAGATAAATGTAGCTTTTGCGGAAATCTCTTTCAAAGCCTAATTAGAAATAGTTATTTCTGATAAAAATGTGTGATTTGAATTAACAAATGTAATAAAATATCCAGACTTGAAGTTAAAAATGCATTTTCCTTTGAGACATGACTTAAATGGGAATGGAACACATACAGGGGAATTTTTTATTATTCTTTAGCAGTACATTAATACAATGTTATAGACAGAAAAGAATCTTCCGTGTAACAATCTTTTCATATTAATATATGGTCTATGGTTTAGTAGTATATTTACAGAACAGCATGTGACATGTTTGGTCACAGCAGTGTTTCCCAGAAACAACTCATCACTTTTAGCAACAGTCTATGACTACAGTAGCTGGGTATGGACAGTATGGAGGACAGAAAGTATTTTCCATATTCAGAGGGGGTTTTTTACATTATCATGTTCTTTAACAGTCTGCCAACAAAAAGTCCAGCTATTTTTGATATATAACCTAAGAATAATACTAATAATTCAGTTACAGATGACTTATTCGTATCCAAAAAAATTAACATTATTTAGTAATGTCAAAAATTGAAGTTCAGCATAAAAGAGAAAAATCCAAGAATAACATCTCAACCTTTATAATTATGACACAAACTCTCAGAAACTATAGTAAATGTTTCAATTGTAGAAAAATTCTATTTTGGGAGCATTGTAGTAACTCTTGCAGTAGCTCACTGTAACAAGATTTGGGTCTTTTCCAAAGATTAATTTTATGGAACACACAGGGCAATCAGAGCTCACACAGTGAATAAATTAGACCCATGTTGCACTTTAATGCAGCGTGATTGCTGATTGACAAGTCTTACAATATATAAACATTCATTTCTCGACTATCAGTTAAGATACAACTGGAGAGAGATCCCTCTGCCCGAATTAAGGTGCAAATAAGACCGCATGCCAAAGTCGATAATATGGATTTTATTTAACAATAACTGTGAGGCGGAGAGATAGAAAGAAATAGAAGAAAGGAGAGAGAGGTATCTATCAAGCAGAAGATAATCACCACCCCCATGGATCCAGCAGAATCCTGTTGGTCCTTCTTCACCCTGGGCTTCTTGGTGGTGGGGGTCCCAGAGATATTCTTCTGAGGGATACCACCTTTATACAGTCCAAGTTCCTGGTATCTACATAGGTGCATTCCCATAACTTGAAATGATCTTTTTTTGACCGGTGATATGTGTATGAGCAGTTGCTTCCTTTCATGCAGTTTGCCGTAGTGATAATTTTTATCTGGATGCATTAACCATAATGGGCTAACCAGATCTCACCTCTGCCAGGCCTGGAATTAGCACCTTCCTCTTGCAAATTCTTCCCTTCTGTGCTCATCTCAAGTTCCTGCTGTGGTTGCTTGTCTTATGTCAAGTTCCTTCTGTGGCCTTGACAGTGTTTGATACAGGTGACTATGCTCTTTAAGTCCTTACAATACTTCTGTAAGGATTTGATATTTTCTCCTTTCTTACTTGTGGCTGATCAGTTAATCCTTACCACCTGTCATGATTTCCAAGGAAGCGTATTGTCTGACAGGTGCACCTGCAACAGGGACTCTTGGAGACACTTAAATTTGATCTTATCCAGCCAAAGAGTTCCTGTCCCTTCTTTACGAATTTCCTGTGTTTCTGAACTTTAGGGTAGGGGTGGGTTTTATGGTGAGGTTTGTTTTATTTTATTTTGTTTGGGGTTTGTTTTGGATGATTAGTTGGTCGGTGGGATTTTTTGAGGGAATAATAGGTGCAGAACAGAAATGGGAATCAGAATAGTAAATGCTCATATGATATTCCATCTAAGTTTCTAGTTTGTTTATTAAAACACCTTGTTCTTTTAGGATACCTATCAGAAATGTTGATGAATTTATTGTCCCTAAATCTGAGCCCCAAGGTACTAATTTTCCACCTTGCTCATCTGATTTAAGCTCCAACTAATGTATAGCCTGGCTGTATTACAAAAAATTGTGTCAACTAACTATGCTATATTTCAACAGGCAAACAAAACCCACTAGTAGCATCAGCTGCTCACTGATGTGGTGATGTTATCCTATGTCTTATTATGGCTGCTTGGATGTTCAGAAGAAAGTAGACTTGGAAGGCTTCCAAAACTGTGTCTTTTATGGCAGACAGGTAAAGGGACAGGAAATCAAAGCACTGCTGCTATTTTTGGCTGTAGGCCAAGCAACTTGGAAAAGTTCAGCCGAAAATTTGAATTGCTCCCTCCATCATTTTTAGTGTAATGAGACTAATAATAAAAATTCTTTTAAAGTGATCAAAATTTTGTGCCCTAGTAGGCTCTAAGTGCCGTGGATACATTTTATTTATTAAGAGTTAAAATATCAGGTTCAGATACTTCTGGCAATGTATTTGATGTTGCTGTAATTTCAGCAGCACCTGACAGCTGTAATAGAGATCAGTGAGTTATTGCAAATAAGTTGCTTATCATGTAGCTTTGCACTGGAAGAATATTTAGTGAAATTAGTGTCAGTGTAAGTGACAGTGAAACCATTTGGCAAATCTAGCAGGGAATTTAAAAACTAATAAAGAAATAATATATGCATTTCACCATCCTTGTCCCTGTAATGTATAAACCTGAAGACCCTCATATCAGGTAAGACTAAATCTCCCATCTATTCTAAAATAAATTTTAATAATTAATCAGTTATGAAAGTATTGACATCTCCTTCAAATACCTGATAGCAAACTGGTTGGAGTTACCATTTTCAGATAAACCTTAGACATATGTATCTTTGACCAGTATATCTTTCCTATTGTGTGTGAGGGGTTTGACAGCCATGAAATACAAAGGCATATTTTTTTCCATGTTTGTTAAAGACTATCTATCCTTGTTTTCTTTGGATATCAAAGTAGCATTTGGTCTAAGTGGAGAAAAATGCTGCTTGTCTTTGGTGCAGCAGGGAAGATCCTGATCAAGAAAAGGTAGACTGGAAATTGTCGAAGGTTATGTACCATGTATGAAAGGTGAAAACTGGGAGTGAGGGGAGGCAGGAACAGGAGGGCTGAGGCATTAAAATCACACCACACAAGGGGAGGAATGCTCCATACCAGGCAGAGCTCACCAAAAGACTTCTGCCATCTTTGCCTTCATCTTCCCTTGTAAGTCTGCATCTAACATGTTGTCTTCTCAGTGCACCAGCATGTTGAGGAATGAACTGTCTGAATAGGCTTCCAAATTCTTTCGCTCTGCTCGCGACAAGAACTGGTAATTGCCTGTCCACTGGATTATATCAGCCACTATGGATTACTCAGGCAAGGCAAAGAAATTCCCTTCTACCTGTTCTTTTGAATGTATCTATCCACTTCTCTATCCAAGTTTTACATCACATAAGGACAGGAATTCAAGGTCTAAATTACAATAAGATTAAGCATGCAGTTTTGGGGAAGGTGTTTATTTTTATTTTTTTTGTGCATTTCAGTTTTTTTATGTATTATGGAATGACCTAACTAAATAAGGTTTGATTATATTTATGTCAGGCACTCACTGTCAGATTTCTTGCTTTTCAGAATACCTTCAATGTTAATAAAAAGGATTCTAGCGGAAGTTTGCTAAGATTTAAATTTCATGTGTTTGCTTCTGCATTTTAAACCTAAATGGTACAAGCAGTTTACTTTTAGTATTCATATTCATCCTGGGTTTATTTACAATCTGCTGAGGAACAGAAAAAACCCTCAGTCTGAGTTGTCTTATCTTAAATAGTGGACAATGGAGCTAACATGTAAAACCATATATTAGCATGTCAGTCAGAGTGTTATTGTACTCTCCCAAAATAATAGGTCTACTTTAAACAAGACTGTGATTTACAATTCAGAATCATAAAAACTCTCTTTCTAAGCCAGTAAAGAAGACATCCGGGAAGAGCAGATCTAAGCCTGTTCAGACCTCAGAGATTTTACCTTTTATAAATTCAAATTATCTACTTTCTGCATTGAAATAGTTCTTTCTACTGACAAAAGGAGATGATCACTGGTGTACCACAGTCTGATTTAACCACAGGCTTCACTGGAAGTGTGTAGGAGAGGTTTTGTAAATGTGGCATTAAGAATAACTGGTGGTTATCTTGTATTTGGTGTGAGCAAGAAAATAAATTCAAGTAAAAGTAAGTGATAGTTCTTAAATGGCAGCTCCCATTATATTTATATCTAATATTAATAATTATACCTCTGAGAAAATTAAGGAACTGTAAAAACTAATGATTTCAGAATTTAGTTGAAGCTTTAAAAACTTGGGGTTTGTCACATACAGAGTAAACAAAGGCAACTTGAAGGATCTCCACACACTGGAACTCACTGTGGTTGAAATTGAAGCTGCAGAAGCCGGAATAGAAACATGGATCACAACTGTCTAGAGTTCGTGAAGTCATCAGATGCCAGCATGAAGTTTGCTGATGTTATTTTAAATTCCTGCTTTGTGCTGAGTGTAAGATCTGGAAGAATAATGCAAAGAAGGAGGATTCTGATTCTGACATGTTTGTGAGTAAAACTTTCATTGTCTTTAGTTGAGCCAGGAAAACAGCCAGCAAATGTTTTTGCGTGCTGTTGCAAACATAGGAACTACACATTCTGAGTGCTGGCTCTGTGTATTTGAACCTCTTGTCTTTCTTTCCTACCTGACCACATCACAGGATTCCTGCTCATCCTATTCCAGAATTCCTGCTCATACCACACTTGTCATGCTGTCTAAAGAAAAAAAAAGAAGAAAGCAAAATATACAGAAATTTTGGTAACATACTATCAGATCAACTTCTGAATCATTGTGGAAATATTTTGTAAAAGATAAAACAAACAGAATTTGTCAGTTCAAATTCTTGTTCTATTAACTTTGTAGGGGATTTACGTACTGAATGCAAGTGTGTAAGAAAAATTCAAACATGATCTTCAGCATCACTTTTGTGCAGGAGGCAAAGAACTGCCTCTCAGATATTGCTAGTACTGCATACACTAAAATCTCCAACTGGCTTCAAGTAAGGGCCAGATTTTTCTTGGGAAGAGGTATTTCCAGTAGTGACGAAAGATGTAATGGATTTTTAATGTGAGTAAATTGACAGTTAGCATATAAAACTGTTTTTTCCTTAGTATCATTTACCTAAGTTCAAAGTGTGTTATTCATTTAGTGTTTTATAAATTGTTTTTTTGGAGTTGTACCAGAAATTAGAACAAAAATTGAAATTACCGTAATATATTTTTTAATATGTAGTGCACATAGAAATAGAAGAAACCAAATCAAGACATAACTCAGACTCATTGTAGATAGCAGCTTAACAGTGATGTGTGCTGATATGAAGAAAATTAAGTACAGGAGTAATTATAGAGAAAAATAAAGTGAACACGTGCAATAAACTAATTAGCTGTGAACTTGTTCATAGAAAAAAAGAATGTTTAAGCTGTCCAGAGACAGATTTAAGATCTACTGATAATCACCAAATCCTGCTAATAGTAGTAAAGGACATTAAAAGCTCCTACAAAATATTTCATCAAATGATAGGACATGAGATACAGAAAACTGCATGTGCTTTTCATTCACTTTAGTACCATGTGCTTCAGCAGTTATTAAATATAAAGGCTATATAAAGCTGTATCTTCTGGATGGCAGTGGCCTCGCAATAGTTCTGTTCTATGTTAGTTCTCCTGTAATAGACTGGATTTGGTACCAAAATGCTTCCAGGTTATTTTGGAGCATTTATGCCTCTTGCATCAAATGGAATTTAGCTTTTTACATGATCAAATATCATCAGGACAATAAATTAATAGAACAGATATTCACCTGTTCTGTTCTAAGTGTCCATCCTTGGAGGTCTTTGATGTTTAACTTACGGGAAATCTAACTTCAAATGAAGAAGAAATGTAGTAGTACACATCCAGTATGACAGCTTGTTGCCAGGCTAATGGGGAAAATACAGTAAGGTCAGTGAAATGTTTCAAAGTTTTCAAACGGCATGTAGCTGTAGACTTTCTTGTTAGATCAGGATTTCCTTTAGCAAATTATTGTAATTTGCCACAATCCAAAGATGCTCATCACTTCAATACTGTGTGCAAAGCATTCATCAATGCAATCCCAAACTCCAGACTATGATTCAACCCTGAAGTCTCCTCAATAGTCAGTATGTGCTGTCATGGTGAAATGAACATTGATGAAAATAGTGGTTCAAGAACAAAACAGTTCTTTATTAGTCAAAATTTCCACTCCAGAGACTTCTTGACACAGTTTCCAAAGCACTGATCTAACTCCAGCCCAACAGTCACAAAAAGGATGGAGTAGTTTGTGGCAGGTATGCACTGACTGCTCTAAGCTGGATCTTTAAGAGGTATCAAAGCATTAAACAGGGCATGGACAAGAGTCCAAGGGTCATGGCCTTACTTCTGATGTCTTGTTTGAGCAGGAGGGAGGTAAAGGCTATTTCAAAAAGTACATGGAGCCAGTTGTCTGTATAAAGAGAGATGAGAGATGAGAAACGAGAAATGGTTTCTAAGCACAAAACAACAGTTGTCTCTGAGCTTCTTTGCTTAAAAGAAGGATTGATTTATCTTATTTTTTTCACCCATCTGTGTACTTTATATACACATATATATGTTTCAGGAACAGACGAGAACCTCACGAAATCAGATGATCATTGTTTTTTCTTCCTTGTTATGCTTTATCTATAAGAGCTTCTTTCTTTATTTCTTGTTGTGCTTTTCTTTCTTGTTAAAGGGTATTTCCATTTGTATTTAACTTCAGGCCAAAGCCAAGACCCACTGATTAGAAGAAGTGTTTTTGTGGGTTTCAGAGAAACCATTTTTTTAAAATCCCTGAGACAGCACCACTTACAGAGAGTGTTCTGGATCCTTTATGATGTTATATGGTGGTGAATTTCATAATTTACTACTGCATAGGGTGCTAATAAATGCCTCTATAATAGGTGAATACTTTTATTCCTCAAATGTCGATTACTGTAAGTGATTCAGAAATCCTAATGAATAGTTACGTATAAGGAAGTAATTTTGAAAATGAGCTTTTGGAGTGCATGAAAACACAAAGCAATGCAACTTGCTTAGATGTTGATGAGATCAAAGAAGTCCAACAGAAAATGGAACTCTTGGACTTAACAGGAATAATTTTGTTAAGTGTGAGCAGATATGACTCTCAAAAAGAGTAAGCATCCAAATAAAAGGCATTTAATCTTACAATAAAACAGTGCTTGAAGCATTTGCAAACATTCATCAAATCCTATCAGTGTGAGCAAGGAATATTTTAGGCTAGATTGTCACTATCCTTTCTGGCAGAATTCCAGTTATGAATACAAAAGGACTCTACCTAGTTGGCTAATAGTAACAGATTAGAGGATGCCTTTGCACCCACCTCCAACTTAAAAAGAACATGGATGATGAAAGGGTCACAGTCTGCTTCTGGGTATGATGCTTCTTGTGGCAACGGTAAATTTATAAGTTTGGCTAATATAAATTGGTTGATATACCACAGCTCAGATCTACATTCTTGTGCATTCTTCCCTGGCTTCATTTCTTTTGGAGTATTTCTTGTCTGAGCCCAGTCATATATTTTCCCTCCCAGGCTTTTAGTAAGCCTCCTACTTCACTTGTCCTCTAAGTAAAAACTTTCTTCAATATTTCAGGAGTCCTACAGTGTTTCTACTGTCCTGTTACACTTCAGGTGCTGGGGAGGTTGGCCTTTATTTTTTGGAATTTTTTTTTTTCAGTAAAAATGTAAGCCTTTCTTTTCTGCATGAGTTTTTGAAATTTTCCCCAGAGTGTCTGAGAAAAATCTTCCAAACAGCTTCAGGCTTCTTACTCTTTCTTTTCAACTCTGTACACAACACATATAAAAGTTTCTTTCTCCACCTTTTTTTTTCCCTCTGTGGAAATAAAGCCTTCAAAAACACTGCCTTTCTCTTTGCTTACCATCTAGTTGTCTTAAACACTCTTTTATTTGAAACATTCGGGTATAGCTGAGTGAAATGCCTTTATTTTTTTTCATTTTCTTTCAAGTAAGACTGGATTGTGTCATGATGTCTTGCATTAAATTTTGAACAATGAAGGATGATCTGCCTACACACTGTACACTGTGTGCTAAGGTAGATGCCTTGGGATTTGATGTGCCTGATGTGCAAACCCTTCTGAGATCCTCTTGCATATGTCACATATCTTCTTCTCCCATTTCAGACAGCATCCTAGGAAACTACACATAGTATGAACATCAGCAACGTCACAGCACTGTGTTTAGCCTGTGAGTCCTGTGTCAGTAAAAGTGATCTTTTAATTGCTGATTTGAATTCAGAAATTACACAGAAAAGCATTTTACCAGTTGTATTAGACTGTGAAATGACGAGAGGAGCATTTGAACTGCCAGCTACTGAAATACAAATGATTCACTCTTATGCCTGTAGTTTTACTGAAAAGGGCATGCTATCAATTTCACAACAACACTTCCATGCTGACTGCTGTGTACATAAACTCTCACTTAAAATACCACCAGTGAGAATCAGCATACAGACACAGATAGTTAGTTATCTCATACTACCTTTCTTGGAAGAGTGGATTTTAACAGATGGGTACACCTAAAAATGCCCTGTGGTAAACTGCCACTTTTTGTGAAAGGTGATCTGTTCCCTAAAGTTTAAGTAGCTGTTATTGGTCATTTTACTTTCTCGAGGATGCTATTTAGCAGGCTGGCATGTAGGCGGTCAGACAGATTTAACTAGCATTACTTGAAAACCAAGCAATGGTTGGTGATCAGTTGCCAAAGGTTAAAGTGACACATTTTCATCTATGGGAAGTCGGAGGAATCAGTTTGGATAAACTGGGCCTTCTGATTTTTTTCCATTACTTTGAATCAGGAAAGCAATGGCTATAACATAAAGTCTCAGAAAATGCTGCTGGTGGTCAGACAACCATTTTCTCCAGAAAATGTAATGAGTGACATGTGTGGTCTCACAGAAGCATCTGCAGTAGAATCCAAGTCAGTGCAGCTCCTGACAAAAAGGAACTCCAGAGCTTGACCAGTTCAGTGTCTGCCTAGGAACATGAAAGATATTTTCGGTGCTTTAGCCTTTAGTCCTAGATAACCTGGCTTTGTGCTCTGTGAACTCCTGATGGGTAGCACAGACCTTAAACTTCCTTCTGTGATTCTTCCAAACCTGTGTCTGGTTTTGTTGCAGACTTCAATGTCACATATCACTTCAGAGCATTTTAAGGCATCCAAATTGGTGGCACCTAGGCAGTCACAATTCCACCTCACTCAGAATTTTACTGTGAGCCTCCATTATTGGTAATGATTCATATAAGTTCCATATTCTGAAAACGGTGAAAAAAGTCATGGTTTCAGTACTGAGGAAGGGTTTTCATGTAAGTATTCAGCATATTTTAGATCCTAAATTAATAGCTGATAATCACATTCATAGTAACATTTTTTACATAGTGTGATATTTATAAATACTAAACAAGTAAAGAATTTAATAAGATATTAGATTTTTTTGAGAAAGAAAAATAACTTTCAGTGCAGACACTTCTGATAACATAGTGAAAAATAAATAAATCACATTATCAGTGGAAGAAGGAAACAATCCCAAAGGAACATTTAATCTTTCCCTTTGTATACCCAAGGAAAGAACCCATACTTCTTTAATCTGAGGGTGTATTGGTTTCAGTTTGCTCCAGTGATGGATAAGGATGCAATTATTTTTGACAAATATGAATTTCTTGTAGGTATTTTATATAAAAACACAGAGAAGTGACAAGAAACCTAATAGGTATTTCGACCACAGCGGAAGTTTAATCTAACTTTGAACCGCATTTAGTTCTGTAGGAGTGTACTGCACTCATCCCTGAATGAGATTTAGTTATTTTGTGCACAGATTATGATATCACCAAAATAACCATGACAAATGCTCCAATTTGAACAGGAATCCTGTCTGAATGTTAACGATCCCCTTCCAGGTATTTTTCTCTGAATTTCTAATTTCCTAACAATCTTCATTATAAAAAATATATGAGACATCAGCAAGTCCATATTTTAAAAAAGAACAGGAAAAGCATCCAATTAAATTTCTCTGAGACAAAAGCTTTTTCCCTATAAACACACAGACACATGCATATATACATCCACACACACTCTTTTTTCATTGCAAATTTTTAATTGTTTTGGGGCTCTCTCCAGTAAAAACTCTTCATGGGGGATCTGAAGACACAGGTGTTTTGTCAGGTGCTCATAAAAGTGTTTCCTATGCCATCTCTGTAGGATCAAGCAGATCTAGCTTGAAAACCTTGAGTTCAGCGTAAGAAAGTCAAACATGAAGATATTTTTCAACAGCAAAAATTGTCTCACAGGAAATGCAGGTGAAAAACATGAAGATATTTTTCAACAGCAAAAATTGTCTCACAGGAAATGCAGGTGAAAAATTAAGAGTTTTTCATCAGGTCTCAAATGTATATAGCCCAGTCTTGCATCTCAAGAATGGTGATCACCCATAAAGCTTTCCAGAGAAATGAGGAGATAACATATATTTTGCACTTTGATTAGGTTTATTTGTGAGCCATTATATATGACATTAAATTATTTGTTAGTTTCAAATTTGACATCATAAGGAATTGCTAAGACTTCTGATTAGCAATTGTGGCCTTAAAATGTCCTTGATCTGAGCACACTTGTTGTATTTTTAGTATGTGTACCTACCTTGCTGAGGTTCTCTATCCGTAATTTTGGTTTTTACACCTTTGTATTTTATGAAACTATCCATTGGCTTGAGTCTGAAATACAGCTCTTATTTTGATCCACTATTTCTTGTTCATTGTAATTTTAAACATTGTTTGGCTTTTTCCTTGTGTATAATAGTTTGTTCATATATAGTAGCTGTCTGTAACAAGGAGGTTCTACTGAAGTTGGAAAATTTTAACAAAAATTTGAACTGTGAAACACTGTCTGATGGTTTGGAGTGTGAGCTGGACTGTCTTCATTAAGGTAACATGAGTTATAAACCCCAATTTTTTTTTTAACATACATTAAAGAGTTCTCGAGATTTGTCTTAAGATTAGTTTCATAAACCTGGTTATCTTGTGTAAAATTCAGCTCAGTCACATAAGCCTCTATTTTCTTTGGCTACATTCATGTGACACACAAAATTATGCTTTTATATAATCACTATATAACTTGTATTTTCATTTCTAAAGGTATTTTGATTAACTATTTGGTGGAAGATGATCCTAAGACTGTAGTATCAATTTAGTAATAAAGGTAAACTTATTTATTAAGTAAAATGAGTTTTTTATGATTGGAAGTGATCAGTGTACTTCATGTAATCTGGCAGTAAATGACTCTGAACCCACAGGGCTACTTAAGTTCAAAACCAATTTGGTAATCTTCCAACTGGAAATTACAAAAAATTAAGGTCATTTCTCTGAGGAATGACATAAATACTAAGTAATGGAGCTTCTTTCTTTATGTTGAATCACAAAAGTAAAATTAGAGCCTGCTTAATTACATCTATTGTTGAATATTTTGATCAGACATTTAAATACCTGCAGTGGGGCTCACAATCACTTCTCTCCTTGCTAAACTGGAAACATTAAACCCCCAAACAATCAGGGCAGACATATCTGTTCTGCACAAAAAGAAGCAGGAGAAAACAAGCTAACTAGTAAAGCTACGAAAGAAAAGAAAAAAAAAAAAAAGGCACCAGGCCCTACAGACTGTGAATTTTTATATTCCACATTTACACATGCCATTTAAGTCTGTGTTTTATTTTTTTGAAAAGGTATAAGGGCCTAGAATATAAGGGTAAGTAGGTATTTTCCCTTCTCATTTCTCCACATCTCCATGTAATTTTGTAAGATATCTTCAAAGGGAGGCTGATCAGTTTACAGTGCTGTGTGGACCACACAGCTTGATTGTCTTTAGCCTCCTCTGAATTCCAAAAATGATATTATGTAAACACTCTCATCTTCTAGTTTGACTGCATGGAAAAAATCCTCTTGGTACTTCGAATTTGTTTCTTGGAATTTTTTATCAATGTCATATTTAATAAAACAGCAAAGTTATTCAGCAACGCCAAAACAGATTTTTGGAAATAAATGTTTAAGCATCTGAAGTCCTTGATATATTTTGCATGTGTCAGTAATGGTAACATGATTTTGACTTTTGAGACTCACACAGGTTTTCCAATACTAGTACTGCACTAAGAAAGATGATTGAGCTTGAGTCCTTTCTAAAAGAACTGACATGAGACTTTTGGGGGAATTCTTTGCTTTCAGTTTACTCATTAGCTTAGTTTTTCACTCCACGATCCCTTTCTTATTTAAGACAATAAGAATAGAAAATGCTTTCTCTTGGGGCTTAGAGAGGTAAAAAGGAAAGACATTACTGTGCTGTCCAGATGGGATTGTACAGATGGAGCAGGATTTCATTCAGGCTGTTAGGTCTTGAGAGCAATAGACACCAAATCTGCAAATACCTGTGAATTTCATGTTTTTCATGTTTAAATTTTTTGGCCTATTTGGGTAAACTGAGAGGCAATAAGTTGACTCAAGAAATGCAAAGAAGAACTACATTCAGATGGATTAGCTGGAAAAGCCTGTGCAAACTGTAGTTCATGTTGACAAGCGAACTATGGAGTCTGTGTTTTATTGAATTTTGTTCAGTTAAATAATGTAAAAAAATGACAGAAGGAAATGTATTAAACTTATACATATGGATGTTACAGTCATGCATGAACATTTTGGACATAAAAAGCTACTTAATCATCTTTCTCAGATAATAATGTTTGATGTTGTTCTCAGAAGTACTTTAAATATAAGCAGATAGTATTAATAAAGCAAGAGAATTGAATTGTAAAAGGACTTTTAGTTAAGTTCATGAATATTCATCCAGGTAACTTGTGCCTCTGGACTAGATATCCATGATTTTCAATGTCTGCATAGCATGACCATAGTCCTGGGTAGTCAATTAAAAACTTATTATTCATAACAACAGATTAATAATCCAAGTCTATATTGTTATAAGAAACATTCAATTTCACGTAGACAAAACTGGAAGTTTCTGAACAGTAATTATGCTTTTGCAATGTGTTATAATTTGACAAATAAGATTGAAAATGCTTTCATTTTTATATTCTGTAGAACCAGAACAGTGGTGAGTGAGATATGCTAAAAGTACATGAAATCAATTTCCCTTGCTTATTTCACATGGCATTTTATGTTTCATCGTATATTTATAATTAGACTTTGGGAGTATATAAATGATACAATGAGTGACAAAATGTTCAATTTTAAAAACACATTATTATAGCAATATTTAAGAACTGAGTTAAAAATTTTTAAAAGCTTACTTTGCTCTGTACGATAGAAAAACAAAAATGAGAAAATATTTATTTCAACCTTGCTTAGCAGTTAAAATTTTAAAAAATATTTATACTCCTACTATATGTCATTATCAGTGGTTGAAACATGGTGTTTTCAGAAAATAGAGGAAAAGATACTAAATCCATTCATTGTGCAAGGATTACAATGGACTCGAAGTTTACTTAATTCTTGCTTAAGGGTTTGCAAAGTCACTCTGTATTTTATCTCAGTGGTGAGGTACTTGCTTTATTGAAAGAAAAAAGGTTTGCCATTGGCTTCAGCAGAAACCGGAATATTTCCCCATGAAGTGCAAGGTAATGTAGATATTTCATTTATTTTCTCAATAGGGCGCTTATTAAAAGGTATTAGAAAACTTTCTCCTAATCTGTACTCAAATGAATTTCAACCCATCAGTATTAAACATCATAATGACATTCTGGGTTCCAGGAACTACATTCTGCTTTTAGAAGGGAATATGTTCAAGCAAAAGGAATTTAAAAATGCTGTGACTGTGTTTTGGAATCCATTTCAAACACAGATGGACTTGCTTCTCTCTTCAGACTCAGCCCAACTTCTCTTACCTGGCTGAGTGGTCCCACCTATCTGGATATTTTCACAGGAATTCACATGAGTCCCTGTCTTGTCTCATATGGTTTTTATGTCAGTGGTGCTGCTTAATATGATTCTCAGTACTCATCAGCTGGCACTTGAGTAGAAATGCTAAGAAACACTAACCTACTTGTCAAAACAGATTTGATTTAAGGTGCATGTAAGTTAGTAATACTTTTTAACTGAAAACTGTGTGCTCTTAAGGCATATTGTTTTAAAATTGAAAAGGTTATGTTTTGTTTTTCTGCATACAAAGCACACAACAGTCTCCTATAACAGGCCAATTTGAAAGCTTAGCTAAATATGACTAGATTGTAGCTTTCTTAATGATGAACTGTGCTTTGCTGTGAGACTAGTCCTTTACCTAACCAGCAACAGAGAATAAGGTATGCTGGAACTTAAGGAAATGCTTTATAACATGGTCAGTAGTCATGGTTAAGTATATTTCACTGTGGTTTCAGTGAGGATTGGAAGGGCCTCTGTACTGATTATATGGATTTTGCGGGAATGCTAAAGTATGAACAGAATATTAAAAATAGTATTTGCTTATTACATATTGGTGGGCTGAAATCTGTCTAAATGGTTGGTTTAGTTTCAAAGTTGCAGATCGTGAAGATAATTTCAAAATTCTGCCAATAAACTAAAAGAAAGGTCAGAATATTTGTTGCACTTTTCCCCTCCTTTCAGTATTTCATTATTAAAGTTCTCCTGTCAGAAGCAGCTTTTCAATTAAGTTTCTGTGAATACCCTTCCTTTAGGACAGACCTTTTAGTCTTGAAAGGCAGATTAAAAAAAAACAAAAAACTAGAAGATCTTGGAACAATCTTAATACCCCTGCTCACTCTGTATATCATAAAGCATAAAACTGACACTTCACTTTAATCATTTGTTAGTGTTTCTATTACAACAGCATCTGTAGAGAGTGTCTGATCAATGGTTCCTCAGTGCTAGACATTGTAGCCCATACAATCCTCCCTCCAAGCGCTTGTCGTCTTAAGGTTCTAGTCTTGCAACGGATCCTAGTAACCAAATGGAGCACAGAAAAGCCTAAAGAAAAGCCCATAATATCCTAACTCATGGACCTTTGCAGAATCGTAAAAGCAACAAGCAGTGCTCTTAGCAATAGGGAAGAAAAATTTCAGGCTCCTTTTGTTAGTTCATAACAGGGACCCATTCAGAAGTGCCTGGTGTGCCAACTAGCAGACTAGGTCAGAGTACTTTAGGCAATTTCATTATAAACCCTGCTGTTGAGAAATTTATAAGACTGCTATAAAACTCCACTCAAAGCTGTTCAGTGCCAAAGAACATTCCTTTTCCACTTAAAAATAACATGTGGCTGGTGTTTATAAATGATAGGTTTGCAAAAGCAGAGAGAGAGAAAAATTTGCAAAGGCATAAATTGGGGTTGGACACCCATTCTCTGTTTCTTGGAATAGCAGTCAATAAATTCAAAACAAGGTGAAGCAAAAAACTTTTACACAATTCCCATGTAACAAAGCATAAATTTTGATTAATAGGAGGAAGTAACAATGGAAATTTGCCTGCATAAATTTTTTCCTTCCTCAACAGGCAATTTTTTCCAACTCTGTCTTTTAAAATTATAATTAGATTTTGGGTTATGTTCTTTTGGTGATTGAAACTTTAAAAGGACAAGTTGCAAGAGTTTCAAAATGATCTTCTATAACTTCTCCTTCATATAATTTTATACCTGCCCATATTGTCATTTTAACAACTTCCTGCTGTGATAAATTGTAATGACTATCTGCCCATGATCACCTGTCAGCTATAAAATATTGCAAAATACATTTTGAAATTGGACAAATTAATCTTTACGTGATAGACTTTTTCACTGTCTTATTTCTTATATACCGCTGTAATATTTCTTCTTCTAAATTTGGCTGGCTTCTAATTAATAAAATTAAATAAGAAGAGTTAGACAAAGGAAATTAAATTTCAAGTTGCCAAAGGACAAAAAGTTTGAGTAATATATAAAAAACATATGAAAAATCAGAGTTCTTACTGCACCTCTGTTCTACAAGGATTTAAAAATAATGCAGGTTATAACACCTGTCTCTTTCTTTTTTGGTATGAATAGTGAGCATGCACAGTATTATTAACACTATTTGCTGGCTGTGTTTTCACCTTTCCATCAACACTAATTTCTAGAAAGGTGCAGTTGGTCCTCATTGCCTTGCATATAACACTTTCCCTTATAAGCAGTCCACCTCCTCTCCAAGAACAAGTTTGTCTTATGGTCTTGCAGCACGTTCTTAACCCAGTCACATGAAAAGAAACGGTAGCTTCAGACGTGAACAAAAGGAAAAGGGGATGTTTAGGAAAAGGCGTTTCTGACTATTACCCTAAAATGAAAAATTGAATAATACCTCTCCTAACAACTCTGCTAGTTTTAACCTCCTTTCTTTTCTCTGGTGTTTCAACTCATGCAATGGAAGATCAAGAGAATGCTATTGGTGGAAGACAATCTAGTAAAAATGAATGAATGCAGACATATCACTAGTAAAGTGATCTAAGTCCTTGGAATACAACTAGAGGATGGGATACTTTGGCAAATTGCCTCCAGCCTTCTAAGTCTTTAGGTTTCGTGGGAACAGACTGACTTGCATCTACCTTCTCCCTCAAAAATCCTCAGACACTGAAAGGGAAAATTCCATAGAGTTGCCTCTTTGGAGAAGATACAAATTATGTCTAGATAAGCAAAACCTCTTAAAATGTCTTCTAATCACAGCAAACTGTTATCCAGATCAAACTGGGAATTAAAACCAGCTTTGTACCTTCTATGGTATCTAATAGCATTTAGGACAGAACTCCTAACTAATTTTAGAACGGAACAAAAGACCTGTAAGAAATGTGAGGTGAGTCTTACCTAATCTAATATTGTGTTTCCAGATACCTATTGCTATACCCACATAAGGAATAAAGGAGGAATAACATTTTGGGATTTTCCTATACTTGTCATTCATCATTTCATATAAACCTTTACACACACTAAAAAATGTTAGGTATGTTTTGTGTAGAGATAAATTGTTGTGATGTAGAAAATTTGCTTTTCATAGAAGCAAATGGAGGCAGGAATTTTTTCTCCCATATATGATATGGCACTGAAATATGAGATATATGATTTTGCAGGAGAATAACAGTTTTAACTATATTACATGTTTAAAATCCCAACTGAACATAATATAACTTTACTAGCTCATTTCTCCTGAGGCATCAACACCATTTATCACTACTACTTCCATCTGGCATGTCTGAACTATGATGATCAGCATTTTATGGGGAAATGAAAGCATTCAATATGGTCTCTCTTCTCTAATGCTCTCGGGTCAGATACCATACTGCTGGAGGCAGTGAAGATGCATTTTTATCACACACTTGAGAGACATCCATTTGACATATTTGATAGGTTAAGAACAGCCAAGCTTTTCCTTATTTGCACTGACCTGGCATGGGGTCATTTGCTATAATAACGATCTAAGATTAATTTAAGTTTTTTTATACTGCAGTGTTAAAAGTTTGGCACACTGCAGGCAAATATTTGGGGGCTGAACCCCAAATTTCTAGTACATTTTTTGTAGATCTTAGAAAGGCAATGGAATCTCTTGCCCAACTGTTTTCTCCCCAAAGAAAGGCTGCATATGGTTTAACTTAGCTGAGGTCTTGTGAAGAGGTGTTAGTTGCTCTCATTTTCTCACAGCAGATTCATGGAATGTGGGCTGATAACTTAGTTAAGTGCATCTTGTAGTTTAGGTTTAAAACTTCAATTCCAGTGTGTAAAAATATGTGGCTGTTCCTTTTTACACCACAAAATCGTGAGTCTCTGTCAATTTCTAAGCCTAAGTAATCCATCATGTGAGAAGCAGCGTTACCACAAATACTTTTTTAATCAGCTTCTTCGCAGCCATTTTTTTGTCATTTTAAAATAGAGAAGGAATTTTGTAATAAAATATTAGTCTATAACTCTCCAGAAATCACACCACAATCCTTAATTTCTTTAGAATTCATCCTAACAACATATATCTACTTACATAATTTCAAACTCCATTTTTCAGTGTGACATTAAAATAAAGACATTCTTTTTATTGACATTATATAGGTCATGAAAAAATACAGGTAAATTTAGTATAAATTTAGGATGTGGTGAGTACATGCGAGATTTTGGATAAAATTTGTTCTGAGTACTGCCTTTTATTACATCATGCTTTTTGTTGATTGGATAATATCAGATAAAAGCGAAGAATCTTCCAAAAATTGTCCTTTATACAGTCACCCTCATCTCTCAAATTTCTCTTTTCCTCTCTCTCGTTTAGTGTCACAACTGAACCAACTCCTGTCATTATCTGCTGTAAAACGGCTAGTCAGTATGTCTTGTACGGGATTGTGACTTTATTTCTTTTACACGTGTAAAAAAATGATGTCAACTAAAGGCAGCCCTTCTTTACATAAATAATCTGCCAGAAAATCTGTATGCATACACATGTAAACATATATACGCCCTCATCCAAGAGCATCTTGAGAGAGAGAGTGAGTGTACAAAATAAGGGAAGCTTGATTCCTAAAGGCTCTTTATTTTTGGAATACTGGTGATTTTTCTAAATTCTTTGTCTCTAACACTGAAACCTGATTTAAGCACCCTTTTTCAAGGTTTTGAGCAGGGGAAGAACCTCTCTCAGCTCAGGTTAACACTTGTGAGCAGGAAGAAAACCATTCCAAAACCTAAAAGCTCTCTGGTGTGACTTCTCAGCTGCATCCAACTTACTCCAGTTGGTGGTACATGAGTGACTCCACTTCTACCTTATGATATTCTGCTTACTATGAGAAAGCAATCTCAAAGTGTGACCCCAATGTCAGTTGGGGCACCCAGGGGACCAGGAGACTGATATAAGCCACTACACATACCACCTGTCCAGTGCAGGTAGTTCTGATGGTGCCCAAATTTCATCTTTTCCTCTATATTTCACTCCCATGTTCAAGTATCATATTACTGAGGATTAAATTCTTCACATGTCTTCTTGGAAAGGCTAGTCACTTACACTCAGATCAGACATCCCATTAGGAAAATTTTGTTTTGAAAGGTAAAGTTTAGAGATGGCTTTGAAAAATCTCATGTGTTAATCGAGTGCTCAGTATCGTGTTCAGTAGCACACAGACACAATGCCAGAATCGAGGAGAAGATGACCACCACGAAGCACTAAAATCTGTTATGAACTCTAAATTCAGGCATGCCAATTCAGCTAGTTCTCTAATACAGATATTTAGTTTATTTTTAGAAAAGAGATAATTACAAAACAGAGGCAAAACTGAAAGAACCTCACTGTTACTACAATTTCTGTTAATAGAGTGAAAATTGCTTCTTATACATTAGCATAATGAAGCCAAATACAAATATTTTTAAATTATCACAACTATTTTGCACAATTTTTTAAAACATTCATATCTGTTAATACTGAAAAAGCTGAGTATTTTAATTTTTTTTTCTTAAGTTACTGCTTAGCCATTAATACTTCCAAATGGCTTTTTACCTTCTCTGGAAACATACATTTCAGTATCCATCAAAGGAATTAAAAATAGCACAACTTTAGAGAATTAAACCTAACTGACTAGAATAGCAGAGAGTCCTGAGGGAATGGTTCTTCCCAGGTTTGCAAAATACTGTTGGAAACCTTGGGGAAAATAACTAATCACTGAGGGTTTTCTCTAGCTTTGTATATCCTTTTATACTCTCCCTAAGAAATAAACATGTTTTATACACTTTCTAAAGGGAAGAAGGAATGGGTCAACTTATTTATACTTGCTTTTTTAAATTTCAGAGCTGAAATCCTTTGAGCATGAAAATTCTAAAAACTGTAAATCAGAGTTCTGAAATTGCTACCATTCCATACTGGTGTCTGTGTGATAGTCAGTGACATCACTGTCAGAGTCCTGAAAGGCTTTAAGCATTTAAAACAAAAGCAGATATTCATTATACAAAAAAAAAAAAAAAAAAAAAACAACAAACAACCCAATTTTCTTTTCTATTTGATGAGACTAATGTAATATTGTATACCAAGCTGTAACTCATCTATACAATAGTTATCAATTATACACTGATTTGTATTTTTTTTCCCAATGGTTTTATGTGACTTATATACAGGAATCATGTTTCTGTGAATGATGGTTCTGAGTCATCACCTCCCCGGCGACTTCCAAAGTTTTATTTGAGCTGTGTTTATCATCTTTCAAGTATTCTTATTGAATATTCATTCTTTTTTTTGGTTCCTTCTTTTTAGACACGAATAGTAATATGGTGAGAAAAAGTATGAAAACAACCTCAGAAGAGTATGCATATTTGAGTGAAAAGTTCTTGTATGTTAGAAGTTTGTGTTTAATCTGAGTTCATGTATCACTTTCCTAATATGCAAGATACTAGACACTGAAGTTTTGTAATGACAAAATTATGTCTTTAGGTAGAACTGAAATGTCAGTTGATGATTAGTTTGCTGTTACATCTTTTGACTGGACAGAAATGGAATGCATGTGTAAATCTTCCTGTTAAGAAGTCAATACAGATTATATCAGATTACCCCAGTTAACTTGGGGTTTTGCTATTCCTCATTGGGCAATTGCATGTCACATTAAAGACTTTTACTAAGCCGAATTTCAAATACCTATGAAATTATAGGCTTTTCCATAGAAGCATCAACAAGATCTTATTTTTCACTAGTTTATGATGATCCAACCAATGCCAGTTTATTGCAGAAAATGTACATCACAAACAAGCTGAGACAAGCTAAACAAACTTCTCAAAATCCAGGACATGGCATTCACTTTCCATGTGTGCACAATCATTTGTACAAGCTTCAATGAAATCCATTATGTCATCTCTCTTCACTGAGGCTAGAGAAAGCAGGAACATTTGCATCACTGAACTGTCAAAAAGCAGACCTATTTGCAAGTGTTGAGTTTGAAGCACAGAAGGGAATGCACATGATCACCATCTTTGCCTAACTGAGACACGCTCAAGATGTGGGCCAAACGAGTCTCTGGTATCACAGGTTAAGGGAATCTTTCACAGTATATTCACAGCTCAGCTTTTCCTAGGTGTTAAGATCCAATTATTAAAATTATTAGAGAGATGTCTTTGCCTGAATTAAGGTGCAAACACGACCATATGCTGAAGTCAACAGTACGGATTTTATTTAACAGTAAATATGAGATAGAGATAGAAAGAAATAGGAAAAAGTAGCGAGGAGGGCAAGAAAGAGAGTGACAGAGAGACAGATTAGGTATAAGAGTAGTCACCACCATGTGGATTCTGACAGAATTTCATTGGGCCTCCTCTTGTGGTCTTCTCAGTGGTGAGGGTCCCACAAAACATAAGAGTTCAATGGATTAATTACATTCAAGCCAGGTGGGAATGCCAAGGTACCTCCCCTGTTGAGGGCAGCGAGGGGAGGGTGTGAGTTTTACACTGTCTCTTGTAATAGACTCTGGATCTGTTGCAACACTTTTGGATCACACACAGACCTCTGGTGGAAGACTTCAGGAATGAGTCTGAGGGATGCTTCAGAGGTCTTTGGTGGTTTATGACTCCTTCTCAGTTGCCTCTCATGTGAATCTGAGTCTCTCTGTAAATATTGCAAATATCAGCTGAATATTAGGAAAAGGTTTTTCATGCAGAGGGTGGTTGGGCACTGGAACAGGCTCCCCAGTGGTCACAGCACCAAGCCTGACAGAGAGTTCAATAAATATTTGGACAATGTTCTCAGGCACATGGTGTGATTCTTGGGGCTATTCTGTGCAGGGTGAGGAGTTGAACTCTATGATACTTCTCACTCAGGAGGTTGTGTGATTCTATGATTATACCAATGCTGTTTTAGTAAAAAGTAAGAAAATGGTTCAATACTGTTTTGTATGTTGTCCCTAAAAGAAACTGAAAATCCAATTTGAAAGTGAATTCTTTAAAGCATCAAACAACATTGATACCAGTTTTCCCTAGTTTCTTCCACCTGCTTTCTGTTCTTACAAACTGTTCTCCATTTCAGATAATATTTCTCATTTTTTCTGTAGTTACTATGTGTCTCCTGAGGTTGGATGTGTATTCAGCTATTCCCATCTACTTCATAAAGCCTACAATTAAGGCTGTATCTCATTTCTAAAACTCATCTATTCTCTGGAAGAATTTTGAGCCTCTACTAATCAGTAAATGCAGCAAAAGAATTGGTACATTACTTATACAGAGAAAAGAATGTCAGCCAGATATGACAACTTGGACCAATTTTGTTTCACATGGGATCTTTTATATAAAATGCCATTCTTTGATTGCTTCCACTTATTTCTGCTCTCATATGACCTCTTTTCTGTCCTTCTCAGTCTTTCCTTTCTGCTGCTGCTTCTCACACCCTTTCAGCTTTGTACTTTAGCTTTTTTGCTGGATTTCTTTTGAAATATTTGGTGTTCAGAATTGTTTGGATTAACAGTTGATACACTGTCTCTTGCTGTATGAATATTTGCCATGGACATAGATTAATTAATATTTTCACAATTAAGAGATCATGATGCAATGACAATGCTGGGACTGACATAAGAGAATTGTTTAACTAGTGACTGACTGTTTATCTAGTAACTGCCTATTACTCAATTGACAGGTTCTGGAAGCTTTAGTTCCAATTTTTTATGTTATCTGTATTGTCAATAATGAAGACAAAACTTAAAATTAAACTAACAAACAATATAATGTAGTTAGATAGTTAAGTCTAAAAACTGTAAAGCAAAACAGCAGGTAGTGGCTTGCTGTTTCTTTACACTACGTAGGCATCTGGAGAGTAATCTGGCTGTGAAAATCTATGGAATTTGGATTTGAATTTGGATTTTGAATTTTGAAAATCTTTGGATTTAATTCTTGCTGGAGCAGCTAAGGAGTCTGGAAGATGAGCCATAATTTTTATCCTGAAAAAGGTATGATCATGAAAACTAGAAATAAATGAGACATAAAACCAGAAAAGTTGATGCAAATTTTAAACAACTAAATGAAGATAATACTAATAAAGGTCAACATGAAGAGATAATTATTCCTGTTGCTGAGTTCACCATTTAATACGTTCATGTAAAGAAGATAGGATGAAAATACATATACTTTTTTTAAAATCATGACCACAGATTTACACCCCATCTATCTAGTAACAGAAATAACATCATTCTTTTTGTGTGTGTATAGGTGTAGAACTATGACCTTGCTTAGACTTGTGAAATAGAAAACAATCTCTCATAGCTTTAGCTTCAAAGGTTTGATATCTGAAAAGAAGCTCTCCAGAAATCCATGTTGAGTGTTACAGAGGCAGTGGAACTACTTTGCTGAAATGAAGAAGATAAACAGCGAGTCCTGAGCATGACACAGAAATATGAAGACATTATGAAAGTAACTTGAGTGAAAGAAGATAATAGGGAAAAGAATCCATTAGAGCTAAAATTAAAGAAATAGGAAAGAAAACAAACATAAACTACAGCATATCTTCAAAAAAACGTGCACAGGTGAAAAATATGCTACTTAAAAGAAACCAGCAGTGGTTTTTGATGCACTCTATGCACTTAACATTTTTAAATCACATAAAAGAGACCAACTATAAACATACGCTGCAAAAGTTTCAGAAGTATGGCACTGGATATATAAATATAATTTCTTTTAGATTTCAGAATCTTTAATCATTCTGACAGTGTCAAGCTTGTGTTGAGACCTTCCAAATTCTGCCCTGGTTCTGGTTTCATAAGTAAAGCTCAAAATGTAGAATGTAGTTAAGTGGGCATTAGATTATGTGGTTTGCAGATGAGTGTGATCTTAAGCATTTAGTTCTACCATCACAACCTAACAGTGAAAAAAGACTAAGAGTAAAAATATAATGATTGGATGAAGTTGTAGCATTGGAATGAGTTGAACTTGACATTGCTGATTTATAGGGTAACACCAGCAAAATGTGTTTCAATGCTTAAAGAAATTTTTATTGGAAACTGGGAATTTCACTCTCTGTAATACGTGCTGGTGTTCGAGAAACCGAGACATTAGAGAAACAGACACATTAAGACTCTGTGTAAGACCGGAGAAGAAAAACATCTCTGAAACCACTTTTGCTTTGACACAATGCTTATCTATGGTGGATTTTTTTTTTTGTAGGGGTATGACACAAAACTGTCGCTTTGAAATTGATAAGCCAAGTCATTCCTAAAATAGAGAAAAAACCCAGTATGTTGAATCTCAAGTCACTTAGATAGAAGACTAACAAGAAAAGGGTGGATAAATTATCAAAAAGCCAAACCATCATTTCAGAGGGAGGATTTTAATGTGCAGATTTGTTTCCCCACCTTATTTCAGAAAAGGCTGGTGCTCCTGAACAGAAGTATAACATGCCTTGTAAGACAGCTGAGACCCTCATAGCACTTCCATAACACAAGTCATCGTGCATCTCTTGACAGCAGTAAGCAAGAGTGATAGACAGTACTGTTCATTTCACAGGTTAAATGGTATTAATAAATTCAGTCAGTAGGTAGATTACAAATATTTCGAATTACACAGCAGAGTTCTGTAAATTGTCTTTTTTGCATGGAAAAGAGTGATGTGAAATAAAACTCATATGCCAGTTTCAGCAAGCACCCTAAAACCCTTAATGCTATATAAACCTCATATTTTTTGCCCTGGTACCTTGGTTTGTTCAGGGAGCTTGAAACCACAGAAACTCATGGATTGTTTGGAAGTTACAGATCAAACTGATCATCAGTTAACAGGTACATTTCTTATATGAGATGCAAGACCTTTCAAAACCATAATAAAATCAAAAACCCCATAAGCTAGAGCTCTTTGATACCAGAAATAGCATCCATCTCTCTGGGTGTGGTTAACTGAATTTCTTTAGTGTTATTCCTTTCCTACATTCCTACCCACTGTAAGATGTAGACAGTGAGGATTCACAATAGCACTTTCCTCTATGTAGACCTCAGTGAGGTCTTCTGCTCTGCAGTTCAGGAAAGGGCCAGACTCCTCCAGGCTTGTAGAAACTGAGGCAAACTCCTGACTAAGTTAGTATGACTTGTAACCCTTGCATTCTCAAGCAGATGGATGAACGAGCTAATTCATGCAGTTTAGTAGAAATTTAGGTTTTGAGAGAGTGCATTACACACGGCCGTGCTGTCTCATCAAAGCTAGTTCCTGCTCTCTGTGCTGCATAAACCAATTTCTGCTATAACTTCACTCGGTTCCCCAGTCATCTTTCTACCTGCTACAGAGAAGTGTGATGTGTTAATTACCTAATTAACTCATCTTCTTCATAATTAACCTGGCCTTCTCTTTATCCTGACTATCCACACCAGAAAGAAGAATGTCAGGTGGATCAATTTACAGCAATCTAAGCTGTTTACAAGCATATCAGCAGTTTAAAACAAATGGTATGTTAAAAAGGTCTCAATAGGAAAAAAAAAAAGATGTTATCAGCAGCCAGTGAGGTAGAAAAAAATGGCATTTTCATTAGAATAGCATCTCTGTTGTACTCTCAAATGCCCTACTTGTGAAAAGCTGAGAAATATTTGCTGGGAAAATTGGAAAACATTCCCACTGAGCAGAAAAAGGTAAGAGGGAAAGATTAGTCTGAAACAATCACCTGCTGGAAGGGTGCAGGTTCAGGAAGAACACTTCCTGACAGCAAGCCTTGGGTGAGGCATTAGTCATTCTCTCCTGCTAGGAGCTTGTTGCCTTGTGTAGGTGAATCTCCTAGGGAAAATCCTGCTAAAGGGTGATTAGAAGCAAGTAGTTTTCAAGGTTAGACTACTGCTTTATTTTATTTGATTTAGGTGGATATCATTACAGAGGGATTTCATTTTTAATTTGCAAGGTTGTGAGTGTAAC
This sequence comes from Pipra filicauda, assembly GCF_003945595.2. NCBI lineage: Eukaryota > Metazoa > Chordata > Aves > Passeriformes > Pipridae > Pipra > Pipra filicauda. The sequence goes on from NW_024104477.1 coordinate 418,345, forward strand.
AAAATATTTTTAAACAACTAAGGCTAAATCAAAAAAGAGAGTTACATATTGCTACAAAATACTACTAGTGCCTTGCTTTTAAGTGATTAATCTCCTGAGTGGAACCCAAAACCTGACAGGAACTTTTCAGTGTAGAAATGCATATTATATTTATTCCCTCTCCAGACCACAAGGCAACCTACCCATCAGAGGCTCAAAGTTTTAATTTTTTCTACTTTGGAAGTCTGATGTGGAGCATTTTGTTTACAGTTTTCCTCTTAAAAGAAACATTAAAGACAGGGAAGAGGGGAGGGATGAACCAAACAACCCAGTAATAGCATTTCTGTGATGTCAATTTTAACAGATTACCATGAGAAGTCTTATCTGTAGTGTTTTACATATCTTACCGAGGTACAGTTTTATGAAAATAGATAAACAGTCTTGTCACCTAGGGCTTCCCTTTAAAAGTAAGATTTTTTCTTTCTTTTTCTTTCATAGGTGTACATGTTCTTTTTTACATGCTCTCAGTTGCCACATGAAAGTTCTTGTTAATATTTTTCCATTCAATGTTTAGAAGAATTAAGAGACCACTAGTGTGACTTCATGCATATCTTTATTCTGAAGGTGTTCTATGAATGCTTTCAAGTGGTAAGAATCATGGTGGGGAGGGGGAAAGAAAATTTATATTAGGTTTGGGTAGGAATTTGTATGGTCTGTCTGCTCAGCTCTGTCAGGACTGAGGTGCTTTTGGAATTACACTGAGAAAAAACTTTCAGCACTTGAGAACCCACTAGGACAAAGAAGCAGAGGCAACAATGATGATTTGGTGTTCTGAGTGTGCTGAGGTAGATGAGCAGGGACTTCTAGAACTATAAATTCTGACATCAGTGTCTTCTGTCTAAGTCATGCTTTAGATGCCGAAATCTTATTTTAAATCAGGATACTAAAGCTAACGTAGGAGTGGTATAAGCTCAAAACAGCAATAGTTCTATATTGCTTGGGTGCAGTGAAGAATAGACTTTTTTTCCCCCCTCCATTTTCTCCCCACCCTTTTCACAAACTTGCAGCCTGTTTCTTGAGAAAAAGTGTGAGTTGGGTTTAAAAAGGCTTTCAGAAAGCCTTTTCAGCTTATTTCTAGAATTTGGCCAGTGTTCAAATGCAATGTATTAATTAACTCATCCTCAAATTAGGTGATTCTTCAGGTCTTTTCATTTACAATAAAAAGTATTTTATCTTTAGAAATTTTAGGAGCACCCTCTTGAGTGCAGTGCACACGGGTGATCCATGGCATGAAGGATGCAGTCCATATGTTGGTGTGTGACTCACAGGGAAGAATGTTCACAGTGCAAGGGAATGCTGTCAGCTTATCCTGCTTTTCTAATTTGAGTTCATTTGCTGTAGTTGCTCTTCTGGAAACATGATCAACTTTAAATTAGTGCTTGAGTCACCTTTAACAGATTTGTATACTTAGCTGAAAGAAAGCAAAACCCCATGACATTTTTCACTTTGCTCTGTTGCAGTAATCTGTCTTGGTTGGAGCATAAGACTGAGCCTGTAGATGTTAACTGTGGTTTTTTCTGTATGTGTACAGAGGTAGTTAGGATGGGAGCACAGTCTGTCAGAAATCAGTTTGCATTTGTCAGAAATCAGTTTGCATTATTCCAAACTTTACTAGTTCCGGAACAAATACAAAGTGCCTTTTTGAGACGTGTCATCAGGAGCAGACGTTAATGAGTCCAGACAATCAGTATGCTGCAGGACCTGCCGACCATGTCATGCTCATTCCCCATAACTATAGGGAATGGGCTTGTCCAAGCATGCACAGATAATGTTGTCTGTGTGGTCTTTGAAAGTGCATCTGTATGATTCTGAAGGTCCTTACCAGCTCTGGGCACTGTGGAGGTGAGAATTGTTGTCTTAGGAAATGCTGGGGGTGTGCAGAAGCTTTTGATATTGACTCCTTTGTTTGTTAGAAAGGATCTGTACCTTTGAATTCTAACTAAGGGCTGACTGCCTCCAGACAGGAAGAAATTGGCTTCCAAGTGTTCGTCTAGGGATTCTCCCTGCCTCACAGCTCTTCTTGTGTGTTCTTCAATCCACTTTAAAACAGCATTAGGAATTTTCATTCATACCAGCACAAACACATGTTCACTGAAGACAGTGGAGGCCCTGCACGGGTGCTACCTGCTGCCTTTACAGTTATCATCCAAAGTAACCACACAGCACTTGAGGATGAGGTTCTCTGTAAGTCATAGTTATTTTTTTGTCAAGCTGCTCCCAAACAAAGGGAAGATATGATGAGCAAGGATGGTTGTCTATGCTGAAGTTAAAAAATTCTGACCAATAATGAGTGAAACAAACTGCATGTTATATCCCGAGCAACAGCCAACTAAATCACCCCTGATTATTCCTGACATCAGCCTCTGGGATACCCTCTTTCCTCCTGAACTTTGTGCTCTGTGAAGAATTTACAAAATAAAAAAATTGCCAACTGCTATTCAAATGATAAGTGGTGCATGCTAATTACATTTTATATGGTGATTAATTAAAAATAACCATGCAAATGTGTAATTTAAGAGTCACTCAACTCACTAAGTCTTCAGACACTGCCTAGCTGCCCTAGGCATTTGGTGGTTAGGCATTTATTCAAGCTTTCAAAATATTCTCAAAAAGTCCAAGATAATGAAGGTTCTTGAAAAAGTTCCAGCTAGCTTGGAATATATAAACAGAGGTTTCAGAACAGTAAAATAGCACTGCATACATTTGCATTTTTGAGCCAAAGTACTCTGTGTATACATAAAAATAGACCAGGAAAGGAATAACAGAGATTCTAAATAATCTGAATATTTAGCTGCAGTGCATAGCAGATTAGTTCATAGATTATTTCAGGACCTGAAGAAAATTAAATATAATCTTACTTAAATCTAACTTCTTTACATAGTAGGTCTTTGATTCACACATAGACTATTTGGCCATTTGCCTTATTCACAAATATATGTAGGTGTATCAGGAGACCTACGTCATAACTGTAACTTGGTTCACATATAGTGAACTTTAATCAGTGGAGTATGCAATTTACAGAACAGATTACAATGGCCTAGCATATAGGAGAATAAAATATACAATGTGATGAACATTTTCAGAAAGTAATGAATTAAAATCTGCAGAAGAATAATTTACGATCTTTGCTAATAGAAAAATAATGTTAATGCCTTTTTTTTTGTAGAATTTTTACTGAATTTGATAAATAGATAACAAAAACAAATAAACAAAAAGAATTTGTCCGAGAAAACTCCTTCTCTTGATTGCATGTTTCTGCTTATGTGGAAAATGGTACTGCAATGAATATTGATAAAATTCTACCTAGACAAAATACTTGCTGTTTCTGTATGATGCAAGAGAATTTATGTTGTTCCACAGTATCAGACTCTCAAAACTAACCTTTTAAAATTCATCCACAGAGATGAATGAGTTTTAGTTTATTACAAATGATTTTAAAAGCATAATCTGCACTGGGTCAGCTTCACTACAGTAAAGGAATAATCGATACAGCCATCTTGAAGAAAAGAATGATGGTGCAAAGGCATTAGCCATGCCATTCTGGACCAGTTGGGAACTGTTTCACCTCTGAAACTTTTTCAGTAAACTCTATGTATACAACAAGTTTAACTGCGGGAATATTCTGGTATTTAACCACAGAAAATTTAGATCTATAAATGCAGAATACACTTATTTTTCCATGCATTAGGGATGTTTCACTTGCTTTCTAAATATTAAAAAAATATTCTTCATATATTGAAAATACATATAAATATAAAGTACATATACAATACTTTTCAAAAATAGCAGATACTTTTTTCTGGGACTGTTTACAGAAGGCTAAAAATGGAGTCATAAACTTCTGTGTCTGCAGACATTCCTACCTGAAAACACTTCACAAGCAGAAAAGAAAAATTAATTAGTTGCAGTAATAATTATGAAGTATTTCTCAGATTTTATAAATAGCAGTATTTTTTGCCACATAAAGTGAAACACAATAGCTGAGATTATATAATGACACTTTCTGTTATTCTCTAAAATGAGTCTCACACACAGAATAAATATTTTACTTTTGAATGTTTAAATAGAGTTTACTGTTTAAACACTTCACATAGCAGCTACACAGAATCATGAATAATAAAGATGGAAAAGACATAATGGGATTTTTTTTTTACTTATATTTTGTTCATACAAACAGGTTACCTGTTTCATAAAAAAAAAAAATATTTTTTTTCTTTTTTACTTCTGAATGATTCTACTATTTCAAGTGATGCAATTCAGGCTACTTCCTACTGGCAACATCCACTGTAGGTGCATTGACACTGAAAGCATGTGTCTACCAAATTCCCTCTTTGTGTGTCCAGAAATTATGGTTGGTGTCACTATTCTGATAGTGTCCACAAATTAAAACAGGTTTTTTAGTTTATTGATGACCTGCCAGTGGAGGTGTCTAGTGTAGTTTGAGACTTTACTACAAGATACATCAAATGCTGTACTAATTACAGGGAAGTATTTGATAAGCTCTGTCATCTCACAGTGTTCTCTAGTTTCATACAAAGTTACTTCATTGAGCTAAGGTTCTGGGTTTTTATAAGGAGTACATTTAATCTGTAAATTCTTTAACTTTGGATGAGGTTTATAGCATGTGTATAGCTTTTCCAGATTTGCAAATACAGCTCGGACCCAGTTTTTGGACTCTTAATGATCAAAACCTCTGTTTTTTGAAGTGGTTATTTTTTTCTGATAGAAATTAGCTATATAAAATACCCTGAATCTCACCCATAGCCCAATAATTAAAAGTGATATCTTGTTTCTCCAGAATGTTTGAATTAGTTTCTAATTTAGAAAACTTTTTAAAACTTCCATAGAATAATAAAATACCTGATGGAAAATACATACATACCTTCAGCAAAATATTCTATTGCTTTCCCATGTTTTGATTAAATTCCCCACTCTGAAAGTGTCCCAGATTAGTTACATCATAATGTTAGTCAGAATCAGTTATGATCTCAGATGAAAATCAGTGACCATCGGTGGAATATCTGCCGTATGTAAACCAGAATATTTCTATAATTTCTCTTTCCATTTCTCGTGTATTTTTGGACAGTCATGGGATGTTTTATTGCTACAGTATCATAAGTATGCTTAATTCCACTTGCTATCTGACAGATTGACTGTCAGCATGGAAATCATTTCCTGGGAAACTTGAAAAGTCAACCGAACCATTGCTGAGAACCAACACAGTAAGGAATAGAGTTGCTGTTTTCAGCATAGCACTATGGATTTGACACTAATAAGGCCTGTTTCACATTGGTCAGCAATACAAGAGATCTGGCTAGGACCACTAAGCAGTCAGTGACTCAAAAGCATCAGTGTATCGTTTTCCAACTGCGCTCTTTTTGTTGAGACCGTGACAAAAGACAAGACTCAGACTCCTCTGAGCCTCCTGCCTATATGGTTCAGAAGTCCACAGCTTCCCTCTGTCATTCTGCTAGAGCCTGCTAGCTCCTGTTTCCACCCCATCCTGGCAGGCCCTACAGGTATGGTTCCACCTCGGGCTCTGTGTGGGCAAACATAGGCAGCCAATCTGCGAAAGAAAGATTGCACTGGGCAGATGTGAACTCCACTTGTCTCGGACACTGTCTCCTGTGTGTACACAACAGCTACATTTAGCCTGCAGAACAGTGTGATTCAACCAAGTTGATAATTCTGATGAGCCCTAAATAATGGTGTTAATCAAACCACTGTTTCAATTGCCTGTGACTGATCTTTTTTCTTCCTTTTCTTTTTTTCTTGGCAAATTTTTAAAATTTGAGCAAAATGAGAAGCTGTCTAATAGGATGTCTCATTGACCTTGTTCTCCCTTTTCTTTCAGAGTATACAAATGTTACATAACCGATAACATATAAAGAATACAAACAAAACAGGTGTTTATATTTCAGAGCAGTAATGACAACTCTACCTCTTTGTAGTTCTTTTTTCCCATACTTTATCCTCTGAATCAGTTTGAAAGAATTTTTATGGATAAACTGAATATAAAAAATTCTGCAGAGAAAAATATCTAAACATTTTGTAAGCTCATTTGCCCTTTTCACAGACCCTGTTACCATAACAACTTGAACTGTTGCTATAGTAATATTCTTTTATTATGAAACACATTATTTTTTGTAGGTAAGATATTTTCATAAGCATCTTGACCTTCAAAATTAAAATAATCTAAAATATTTTCTGGAAAGTGTTTTATAGGACAATATATGCAAGGGATAATTTTGGGAAAAAATAGGAAGAGGTGTTTGATTTTCCTTGGAAAAAAATCAAAAAGGTTCTCCTAAGAATTAAACAAAATTTTACATACTTATATTGTAAAGCTCTTTACTATCCCCTACAATTCTTCTCTCTCTTAATTTTTTGCCTGATGAAAAGAAGAAAAAATAAAGATCTTTTTAAAAGCTTATTTTTGCTTCTCACACGTTTCTCTTCTCACATATAAGGTGATATTTACTTAAAAGCTGGTAATTCATTTTTATATATGTAAGAACATAAGGATCAAAAAAACCCCCAATAAAAAACAAGTGTTTAGGAAATGTCTTCAATTAAAAAAAAAACTATGGTAAAATAGTAATATATCAATATAATAGATTTAAATATTAGAATATATATTATTTCATATCATATTTAATTTATAAATAATAGCAATTTTCCTTTTCTTATGCACTTGCTATAGATTATGAGAGAAATATCTAAATTTTCTAGATCCAAAAATGTGTTGTATTGTTTTTCTATCAGCTTCTGTTTATTTCTCCCATTGTATTTTCCTAGTTTTTATCCCTTTGTGAAATTTTGTCTTGCTTTTGCTGTATAATGAGAAGCTGTTCCTGGCTCTTACTCTAGGTCTCCAAGGATAGAAGACTGTATTCTAAAGAGAGACTTAGCAAATAAATCAAAGCAGTTAAAAGTTAGGTTCTCTAGAGTAAGTTGTTTTTTTTAGAAAACAAACAAAAATTTTAAAAAACCCATCTGAAACAATACAACTAAAGTTTTCAGAGGGATGCTATTTTTAAGCAAGGTATTTTGAAGAATTTAGATATAAACTCTATCAGAATTCTAATGTTGGTTAAAAAGAAAATTGGATTAGGAGGTTGCTTATGCAAATTAAGTATTTTAATTTCATTGGATCTGATTTTATTTCTGATATCTATTTTAGACTCATCTTTTCCCCTCAGGTGTATCCTGCTTGAGGGCCACTTATTTTGAAAATGGTGAGAGGTGAGAAATGTGAACTGCTCATGTTCCCCCATTTTGTAAGTGACCCTTTAATGTGTAGGCTCTGTGCAAGAGGGCATCGTCATTGATCTGATAACAAGTGATTGCTACCAATTCTTTCCGTTAGTCTCATCCTTTAAAACATGATGAAATTTAAGACCATTGAATAGAGGCCTTTGGAGTATTTACTGGAAGAATGTGTTTTCTGGCTCTTAAACAAACTGAACATAAGTGCTGAGCAGTGTAATTTTTTATTTTTTTTTTCAGAACCAGGACATATGCAAGAAATTTTAAGATCAAAAACTTCTTTAGAAGATAGTGAAATTAAACTGTGTTATAAGATGGAATCTGAGAAAATTTTGATGATTGCAATTTTGTACTCAGACTGTTGTAAAACTCCAGCCAAGTCCTGATTCCAGTGTCTTCCTTCCTAGTGTTAGTGATTACAACTCCAGAAACGTTATGTGTTAGTACATTTTGTCTGTGACATGTAGAGACTGTAAGATATCTTTGTTCTGATGTAAATAGTGTTCAACAAGTACAGTATCTCAATATTGAAGTTTTCTGAACATCTCTTTTAGATAATGGTGTTTTGGTGGAGCCAAACTTATATCCTCCATAATGAAGCTGCTGAGCTGGTTAACTTATGTCTTGTTCATATGCAACTTTTTTTGTTGGATTTTGTGTAGAAGAACTGCAGTCATTCATCAGACATTCTTTATCTGAGCAATTTTCCACTTCTCTAATTACGAATGTATTGAGCTATGCATATGTAACAATGCTAAGAATGCTGGAGGGCATCTTTGAATTCATTTTAATACCATAATTGCAAAATCTACAGGAGTGTTCATATTCTATAAAGAAAACCTACAATGCACACGTTATGAAGGACTTCCAAATTATATTGTTATTTTCTGTTCACGTATTTGGCACTTTTTTATTATTTCTTCATACTGTACAGCCTTTTAAAAATTTTTCATACTTTCAGCAATTGTGCTGATAAAACACCAAAAGGACTTCCACTACTGTCTTTCACTATTTTTCATTTTTATCTTACCATCATTATCTCATTACTCATTACTCTCTAGTCTGACACTATGTAATAGGTCTTTAGGATGGAGTGTTAGCTCTCAAGCAGGCATGAGACCATTGTCATAGTATTTATCTCTATCAGAGTATGTCTACTGTATAGACACTGACAATATGTATGCATAACACATTATTAGTTATATATATATATGTATAAATTCATAGTGGGCATAACACCCAATGTCTACATAATGTTCTGTTTCTATATAACATCATAGATAAACTGCTGGAGTGGTCTGTTCAGCCTGGAGAAGAGGAGACTGAGGGGAGACCTCATCGAACTCTACAATTTCCTCTTGAGGGGAAGAAGAGGAGAGGCAGGCACTGATCTCTTCTCTGTGTTAACCAGCAACAGAACCCAAGGGAATGGCCTGAAGTTGTGTCAGGGCAGGTTTAGGCTGGATATCAGAAAAAGGGTCTTCACCCAGAAGGTGGCTGGGTACTGGAACAGGCTCCCCAGGGAAGTGGTCACAGCACCAAGCCTGACAGAGATCAAGTGTTTGGATGATACGCTCAGGCTCATGGTGTGACTCTTGGGGATGGTCCTGTGCAGGGCTAAGGGCTGGACTCGATGATCCCTGTGGGTCCTTCCAACTCAGCATATTCTGTGATTCTGTGAAATTTGTGGTCGCAATATAGACATGGTTAACTGATAGATCTTTGTTTAAATAATATGAAAATTTATCTTTTACATGGTGAGTATACATATGAGTTACATGTGAGCAAAAGCTCAACAAAGGTTACTCTACTAGGTTTTCTCATAAGTTGTTGTAAGAAAACTATTAAGTCTTTGGGTTTACTTTTTACATTAGGATTATACTACATTCAACAAGGCTTTAAGTAATGTTTATCTGTTAGATCTTTTTCTGCCATGAAAGATCTAACATGACCAGGATCCAACATGAAAGATCTAACATGACCAGGATCATATTCAGTGTCAGTTACCCATATCTGGAAATATTAAATTGTTGTTATTGGAAATAATGACGGTGTTCTTACAATAACAAAAATTAATTTGCGTGATAAATTATGGGAAAAATCAAGTCACCTCTATAAGATCAAACTCTGATACTAACATGGGGTCTGTATGTTTTACTTCCAAATATGTCTTGCGCACAACTTGTTGGAATACAAAATTGTGCTTACAATGCTGTAGGGGAAAATTTGGGTGCAGGAGTGAAAAAGCACTCCTACTTGCAGGAGCCAGGCATAGATACAACTAACCCAAGCTTGCCACTGTATATTTCTTCTCTCCCTGTAGCAATATCGTGATCAATGTCATGCAGAAAATCTGAAGCAGTGGGAGGGTTCCAGTACTGTGTTTGCAAAAGGTGGTAAGATCCATAAGTCAGGCCGTGCTCAGGTTGGAGCAATGTGGCTGCACTGTATAAAACTAGATGTCATTCACCTACTAATACAGATGCCTGGAGCAGGGCTTAAGGCAAATGCTATGCTGTAACCTGCTCTTTAACATACATAACTCGTAAAATTTAATGTTAGAGAGGCCAGGAAAACAGGGGACTGAGGGCTTAATAAGTGGATAAAGTAGATTGACTTGATTTTGTGTTCTGTTGTCTACTTATCCCCTTAAAAAAGTTTGCACAGAAGGAATCTTGTGGGTTCCCCTTTTCCCATATCTTTTTTTTTTGCACTAGAGATATCGTAGTAATGCTGTTTGCAAGTCTATGCTGTCCTTTGCATCTGAAATACTAAAAATGCTAATTAATGATCTTTCTTTGCAGTCCCACCTTCCTCTGAATTTCTAAGCGTTCTGTAACCCTGCCAGAAGAGTCATGCCGTACTTGTCAAATAGGTGCATTAAGAATTAGCTTGTATTTTCAGGGTCAGTTGGGAGAACTCTTTTTTTTTCTTCTTTATATTATGCACTTTCTAAATATAGTCAAGCAATTTTTGGGGTCTTGTTTTTCTCTCTTGTCATGCCCATTCACAGGCTTGAATGAAAAACCTACTTATTAGTAAGACTGTACAATTAGCTCCTCACTACATTCTTTTAAGTGTGAAGGGAAATATATGCAATCATGTTGAGCTCTATAGTTCATCATATGATTTTTCTATAAATAAAACCAAGTGGTTACTCCTACAATGAGTTCCAAATTTCAAGTTCCAAAAATGATGTTTTATCTTTCAGGGCTAGTGGAACTAGAGATCCAGAACACTAAATTTAGTACCATAAAATTCCACTGAGACTTCTGAATTTAAAACTACAGTTCATTGCTGTTTGAACCTTGGTATCAGGATGAGTAGTGTGAAGGCAGTAGCTGATTCTACACTCCTCAGAAAGACCTACCACTCATACAGGTGGTCTCTGGAAGAGAAGAAAATGTCCCATGACATTAGAAAATATTACAATTGTGAGGGTCTTGGGGCTCTGGTGACTAAACCACATATGTGTCCTGATTTCATCTACAAAAAACTTAATTTTCTTTCTAGTAGCTAGTATGGTACTATGTTTTAGATTTATTTTTACATTGTTGCATTGAAATGACAATGATGACACTACATAATTCACTAGTCAAGGTACTATGAGATTCATCTTTTCATAGAATGGTTTGGATTTAGCCCCCACCATGGGCAGGGACACCTTCCACTAGAACAGGTTGCTCAAAGCCCCATGTAACCTGGCCTTAAACACTTCCAGGGATGGAGCATCCACAGCTTCTCTGGGCAAGTGATTCCAGAGCCTCACTACCCTCACAATAAAGAATTTCTTCCTAATATCTACTCTCAGTTTAAAGCCGTTCTCCCCCCATCCTATCCCTACATGCCCTTGTAAAAAGTCCCTTTTCAGCTCTCTTCTCCAGGTTGAACAACACAAATTCTCTCAGCCTGACTTCACAGAAGAGGTGCTCCTACCCTCCTTTTCTCCTGTCCTTAAAAATATCATCCTTGAATACTAGATTAAATTACACTCTAATTCTACTTTCGTGTATTCCCCAATCAATTCAAATAAATTTAGCTAACTCAAGTTACACTTTCTTACACCAATATTAATTAGTGCACAATGTGGTCAAGTTTATCACTTTTGACAATGAAGCAGTGTATCTACATTATGTGGTATTCTATTAACTTACTAAAAATTTTTTGTTTATTCGATGTCTATCCAGGCTTAGGCACCTTAAAACAAAATAACACTTTAAGAATCCCCTTGCTGAATTTAAGAAATTCAGTTTCCCACGTAATAATGCCCATTGGTGGCTAACTAAAGATTATCTGAAGCTAAAATGATGGAGGAGAACTGCTAAATCCTTAATGGCTACATAGAAAACCTTCAGCCATTCAAAGCAAGCCTTTAAGAGGCTAATCTCAAACAGCATGAGCTTGCCATTGATTTCTGGGGGCAGAGGATATTTGGAAAAGGTGAATAGTCTTAAAATACTTGTTAAGAATCAGAGATAAATTAGATTTTTAGGGATGCCTTAGAGGTGGAATCACTGTGAGAAGGGAATCGGATGAAAGTTGCCTTTGTAGTATTGACATACAAGGAAGAATTCACAAAAATAAAATATTCTTGAATAATTTTGAAGACATTTGAATAATACTAAATTGGAAAGAGAAGCATAACAGAAAGAATTTGATGCAAATAAACTCCCCATTTCTCATGACTCTCACATCCTTGATTCCTAATGATTCCTAGCACAATAAAATATAATGAGTAAGTAATGACAGCTCAATTTCATGCTCTTCAACAGTAGTAGCTGGGTCGTGCTCACAAATGAGAAAACTTGAAGCCCAAATCATTCCAAAATTCCCCTGCAACAGTGATTGTGCATTTGTATTACTCTTCATGTTTTCTGTTAAGAGCCAACAAACCATTCAGTGCCTTCTGAAGCACAAGTGTTATTTTTAAAAGATTAATGGTTCTGCAGAGCAGTAACATATATAATTAGGAAGCCTGTATTCCTATTTTTAACCTGATTCAGTACCCTAGACTTGAAAGAAATGTAGAATTTCACATTCTAATTGAGTTCTGTCAAAATATGAACCAAAAGCAATTTAGTTATATAGCCCACAAGAAAGTAGAATGAAAGCAAGACCAAAATTAGCTTGATCTAGTTAGAATCTTTTTATCAGATAAGACAGGGGTGAAATTATGAAGAACAGTGATATAATTGTTGAATCTGGAAAAATTAGGAACAGTATCACAAATGGAAGGCTATGGCTAATGGCAGTGTTTATGGTAGATACTTGAAAGGTAATGGAGCCTGCAGTGGTTAGCATGGCAATAAGCTAAAGCTAAGACATTATAGTCAAAATAGTATGTAACTGTAACCAGCAGGTAACCATAAATTCTAAGATTACTGCACAGGATGTTTAGAGCTGTCTGAATAGCTGTTTCTTGATTAACCGAAAAAAATACAAAACACAAACACACCAGACCATCAAGGGCAATCACAACTGTTCTTTATGTTTGCATTTTCTTGGATTAGTGCGGGAGATGGGTTTTATTTCCCTATTAATGTTTTAATTTTTCCCTACTAACGCTATGTCTATATCTAAATTGGCCCTGACTGTGTCTGAAACCAGGAATTGAACAGGAATACAAATATGGTGTGTTGCGGTATGCAGAACTTTAGCATACCTCATCCAAGAGATGTTGTTGAAATATTGATTGTAACAACTTGTCATAAAACTTGTGTTAATCTTTTTTCTTTTACTAGTTATTAATCTCTGAGAGTATTTTAATGATTAAAAAGTAATTCTAACATTGTGAAAAATATTTAGTTCATGTAATGTATTTCAGAGTAGCATATGTATGTAGGCAAAAAGAGGGGGGAAAGCATCCTGTGGAAAAACAGGATGCAGCAAATAAAACAGAGATCTCATGGGAGATCAAGTACTCTAGAAAATTGTAGGGACTAGAAATTTGGGGTTGCAGAGAAAATGCTTAGCTTGTTCCAGAAATTCCAAGGGAAACTAGCATCTTTCTAAGTCATAATTCTTTAATTATGTATCTTGAGTAAACTGCCAAGAAATGCAAAATAGTATGCTATGAACTAATGTAAAGATATCAGAAAGATATTAAAAAGAAAATTCCTTTTGAAAAAGGTTTTCCTACTTTTTATGGGTTGAATTATGATCTTGAAAACGTAGGTGGTTCCTTTACCCTCTACTCAGCACTGGTAAGGCATGTCTAGAGTGCTGTGTCTAGGTCTGGCCTCCTCACTAGAAGGAAGACATGGACATACTGAAGCCAGTCCAGCAAAGGACATGAAGAGGATTAAAGGCTTGGAGCATGTTTCATATGAGGAAAATCTGAGGGAGCTGGGACTGTTCAGCCCAAAGAAAAGAAATCTTAGGCTTATCCCTGTGTAAAAATACCTGATGGCAGGAAGGGGAGGGAAGTGAAGACAACAGATGGTATTTACTATTGCTGGTTTTTATGAGAATCTCCTAATACATGTTGCACAAAAAAATTAGGAATCTTGATAGCTGTAGGCAGCTCCAGTTAAATAATTAAATAATTAAAAATACTACCAAAGTTATCATATATGATTAGATTAGGAATAAAATACTGCTAACATTAGTTTAATAAAAGTGAAAAGCCAGAGTTCTGGAAATTCTTCTGTGCAAAAAAATGTGCCATGATTAAAAAAAAAATTACATGACCTCTTCTGTTCCTGAATAACAGATTGGAGTGGACATAGTCTTCATAAATTGCTTGTTGATCTTCAGCATCTCTATAGCAAACACTCTGGTAAAGCATAGGAAGAGGGAAGGAGAAAAGCTGATAAATATCAATGATGTTTGGCAAACCTTCACAAAAGGTTCATAAAAATTGTCTACAGCAATGGAAAATTTCATTGGACGTCAGACAATAAACAGAATTAGTAAGAAGTTCAGAATGAACATTGACTGTAGTTTGTGTCCTACAACGCTTTTGTTTCTTTCTTTCATTTTTTTTAAACCAACCATGCTTATATTAATACTTTACACACTAGTTACCTGCAAGTCTTTCATTCCTCTTGACCCAGAAACTACAAAGGTTCAACTGCATTCTATTACAGAGCGTGAGGCTTGTACTACTGCTTGATATGGGATCTTATTTTGAGTTCTCAGCAAGGCGTAATATTCAAACAGTAACACTCACACTATTTTTCAGTATAAAACAGCTCCCACATTTTGCTGTTTTCTCAAGACTATAAGTCTGGATAGCAATTCTTGATTCATGAACACGTTTCCAGCTGAAATATGCTATCCTAAGGAGGAATGTCATGTGAATGCTTTCATATTTTCAGCTGTTTGAGTAGTGTGGTGCTTTTAGATCATTAGTCTTCACTGACAGAAATGTACAGTTTACTTACATCAGTTTAAAAGTTTAGAAAAACAAATCACGGAAAGGCAGGCTGATTCACATAGTGTTTCTTCAGCTTGCTTAATAAGTGAAGCTCTTCTAAATATTACGATAATCCCTCTGTGTCTTCAGTGAAACAAAAAGTAAGGAAACTTTGGAATTCCACAGAAACACCTGTAGAATGAGCTAATAATCTTTCCAGTTATCAGTTGAGGAGAATGAACGGTAAGGTTAATTTGATGATATGCTGAGAAATTGAAAGAACAGACTGGAATTGTGGTGCGGTCTCTAAAAGTCTGATACACAGCAGGATTAAATTAGATAATTTGCAATATGTTATTTAGCGATTTTTATACCTTTCAGTGTTTATTTATCACATAACAAAGAAGAGGATTTTTTTTACCACAGCCCAAAGGAGAAACACTTGAATATGACTTGCTAAAATTGACCTTTACTTACACATTGTGACTTTTACATGGCAGTATTATGATAAACTGACTCTAGCTTCAGATTTATTACTCAGTCCTGACCTTTGGTTATATTAGAATATTGCTTTCAGCCAAACTAAATAATAATGTCTCTGTGAATGTAAGGAACTGGCAGATCTGAGATGTCAATTGCAGCTCAATTTTCCTTTCACCTGGGAGTACAGCATGTCACAGTGTTTTATTGATCTAAGAGTCATTAGAGTTCAGTGTTATAACTCTTCAGTTTTCCACACAGTGCAATACTGTAATAGGGATGAACCATGAATTGGAGCATGACTCCATTCAAGACTAGTCAAAATTTGGAATGTCTGTTTCATCAGAAATAAGTATAATGATTTTGATTTTTTTCCCCTAAGTTGGAACGTGCAGTCAAAATATCTTTGGAAAGATTCAAAATGATCCTTCCAAAATTATTTTCATAGATTTTTCTGATATGTTTTAATTAATTAAAATAATATTCATTGATCAAAACTGTTTAGGTAG
Organism: Pipra filicauda; assembly: GCF_003945595.2. Taxonomy (NCBI): domain Eukaryota; kingdom Metazoa; phylum Chordata; class Aves; order Passeriformes; family Pipridae; genus Pipra; species Pipra filicauda. The sequence continues at coordinate 433,999 of NW_024104477.1, forward strand.
TCAGAAAATTTTCAATCTGCTATAAACTAGAGTATAATAATGAATAAAAGTACCTTCTTGCCACTTCCGTTCCTCATGCTTCAGAAGAATTAATGTATTTATGCATCTGAATGTCTTTCAAGTGGTACAGCAGCTTCATGTGCCTTTGTTTTTCAGATAAGGACTGAAATCAGTAGGATATTACTTTAGGAAGGACTATGATTACAATCCTATTATTAAAATAATAATTCATTTACTTACCATCTACATAAAGATCAAAGAGTTTGACATACTCTTATTGTTACCCTATTGCTGCCAGGATTCTTCTGGATACTGCATTTGTGCTAGCATGCAGGCCTTAACCAATTTTTAAGCATAGAATCATAGAACAGCTTGTGTTGGAAGGGACCTTAAAGATCACCTAGTTCTAAACCCCCTGCCCTGGACAGGGACTTCCCCAACTAGACAAGGTTGCTCAATGCCCCCAACCTGGCCTTGAACATCACCAGGGATGGGGCATCCACAACTTCTCTCAGCAAGTGGTTCCAGAGCCTCACACCCTCACTGTAAAGGCTTTCTTCTCTATATTTAACCTAAATTTCCTGTCTTTCAGTTTGAACCCATTACTCCTTGTCCTACCACTACAATTCCTGATGAAAAATTCCTCTCTGGCTTCCCTGTAGCCCCCCTTCAGATACTGGGAGATTGCTATGAGGTCTCCATGAGACCTCCTCCAGGCTAAATAGCCCGAACTTTCTCAGCCTATCTTCATAGGAAAGGTGCTCTAGTCCCCTTATCAGCTTCATGGCACTCCTCTGGACTTGCTCCATCAGTTCCATGTCCTTATATTGTGGGCACCAGAACTGTATGTATATTCATAAAGTTGTTAGTTGTTGAATCTTACAATAACTTGTCACATATTTCTATCTACTCTGTTGCTGTGAGGATGTCTTCTCTATCCAAACTATTTTTGAGGTATTTAAGTTCATTGATCATGAAAGTAACTAAGTAGGCAGGTATTCATAACATAGAGAAATTTTAGCAAAGTATTTTCTAGAAGACATATAATTGAATTCTTTTATTTCTTCAGTGACATTTAGTTAATAGTGGTAAAATAAAGGAGAATTTCTCCATAGATTAGCAGCGTATAGTTTTGTAGTTTAATACTTTCTTCAAATGAAATATATAGCGGTGGTGTTTTTAATTTTTTAGGCAGTTTTTTGTAATTATTTTAAGTGTACATTTTTCCTTTCTTACTCATGGTGGATAGAAACACAGTTTAGACATTACCAGAGCAAATTAATAAGAATGGAGGTGATAAGTAAAATAAAAAGCATTGATATTGTGTTATAAATGGCAATGTCCTTCAAATTAACATTTGTTAAAACCTGATTTTGTTATTATTATATTTGAAGACATACTTAGGTACTGTACATAATATTTTACGCTTTTCAGTATCATCTATAAAATTCACAGGTAGTCATTGAACCATCACAAAGAGGTCTCCAGTCATCTTGCTTTAACATCAGAACTGTTTACAACAGATACAGGATTTTGCTAGTTTGTTGGCAGACACAAGGTTACCCTTAAAATGTTTGCATTAAAGGAAAGGTGATTTCTGGAAGAAAAATCAATATGTGTGATGCTTTGAAAACAGCCATCCGTCAGCAAAATGGTTGTAGAAAAAGATTCCAACAACTATTGCTCATTTTATTTGACTAATCTGCCAGTATACCAGAAGCAGGTTTCTAGTCCAAGAACTCTAAACTAATAGCACTTGAGGAAAAAAATAAAAAATCAGTTGTCATTTTCAGCTCTTTAGAAGATTCTGCATCTTATTTTACAAAGCAAATATTTGTTCTTATTATGATGGAGGAAATAAAAATGCAACTTCTGTCTAGAAATTACTGCTTAGCTTATTTCTCTTTTATGAGCGTTTCTTCCCCCGACTGAGAACGCAGTTTAATTGCTCAATAAAAGTTTAAGGTTTTAAGACAAAAAATCTACTATAAAATTAAATGAGATTTAAAAAATGTGTGCTAAACAATGTGTCAGTTCATTACACCAGTGCTGGTGGCTCTGACAGCCGAGAATTAGAGGGTCAAATTCATTAAAACTAACCTGATGTCAGATGAGGTTGAGGCAGCTTTTCGTCCTAAGTTTACAGCATATTCAAATTCAGCAAAACTGACACAAAAATTTTGTGGAACTGATCACTACTGGGGATATGAGGTCTTTATTCACAGATAACCACTTCTTCCCAAATGAAAGAGTCAGATTGCAACACTTTGTTGTTTTTTGGGTGTTTGGGGCTCTGTGACATTTTTTCTGTGAATTTCATTTACTGGGCAGTGACAAGGTAGACAAACAGAATTCTGCATGTCTGCTCTGCTATTCAAAATTAATGAGAAAACACAGTAAAGCCTAGTTTTTAAATCTCCTGAGAACAAGTAGTTGGGAGATACATCACAGGGAAAGGATTTTTGCCTGTAGCACTTTTAGAGATTCACAGATTTGTGAATAAAGGCACTGCCTGACAGTTCGATAAGATGGCACTCCATAAAAACTCTTGTCAGCCATTGCCTTCATCTCCATGAGGTACTTGGTATTTCTGTGCTGGAAGAAATGCTTCAGCTTCTTTAACCTTCAAGCCATAACAAGGACACTTTTTCATACTGACTTCGGCACCCTGTTAAACCAAAAGTATCTTTTCTCAGGGACTGTGGCCAAACAGTGGTCAGAGGGACAGGGCCAGGACGGGTGTTTAGACAAAGTTTTTACCTTGCTCTGCTTGTGCAGGAGATGGACACTCCTGGTTCAGGTGGGACTTGGGTGGCAAGAGGCCACCCCCTGGCAGGGTGTCAGCAGGGAGTAGCAGGGGTCAGCAGTGCAGAAAGAAGATCCTGAGAAACCATTGATGGGACAGTATGAGGTCAAGCAGAGGCTTCTGGTTCCATTTTGATATAAAATCAGAAAACTTGAGAGTGATTGGTGTTCTTTTTTTTTTATAACTACTTATACATACCAAATCCAGGGGTTTTATAAGCCAGTGTGAAATTAAATTTTAAATTGTGAATCCGTTCCATAATCCTGGCCAGGATTAAAGCATATTGATGACAGAAATATTATGGACATTTTTACACATTTGCTTTCAGTTTTTTAATATATATTTCATTGTCTGTTAAATCCTTGCGTCACTAGAGAGCCTAAAATAGCTTGCTTCTAAAGCTGAAGCCAAATGGACTTCATTACAATGGAAATAGCATACTTTATTCTTCATTATTTTTTGTTTCACCATTAACCTTTGTACCTCATAGCTTTTCTGCCTGGTACTTAACTTTGTTCTACAGGCTGAAGAAGAAATAATTCTATACTAATAAGTCCAAACTGAGTAACAAGGTAAACTCACTGGCCCTACCCTCATCCTCAGCCAAGGAAACAGGACTTTTTCTTACAAGTTGCACCCTTAAGTCTCAGTCATACATACTGTCAGAGAAGAATAAATCTTTACAGGAATATGCTGGCAGAATTGCTGAATCTCTTGCAATTCTCGTAATCTGTTATTAAAATTCCATTTTGTGGACATTTCATGAATTTATGGATTTCCTCCTTGATGAATAGTGAAATCATAACAACACAACATCTATTACCACACTGCTGAGCAGAAGGTGGCACAAATTTTGAGTCACTGACCAACCACTTCAGAATGCATCATCTACCAACAGGGAACACTTCTCTGGACTTTGGTTACTCTGTTTAACACTTCTGCTTTTCTGAGCTTGATTCTGTTTGCAGATGCTCTCTGAATACTTGTAGTGATGAAAATATATGCATGAAGCCTGTGGAAAAATTCCTCTTATAGAAATGGAAAAGGAGGAAAAGATTGCACTTGGAAAAGCTCTGGGCAATGATACCTATTGAAGTTTCTCTCCAAAAAGAGAAATATTAGATATTATTTTATCTGTTGCAACCTTGTAAAATGCTGGTAGAAGTAATCTGACTTTTCAATTAATTTTGGAGTTCCTCTAACATACCTTTCATACCTAAAAGAAAGAATGTTTATTTTGTTAATTTATGTTTTTTTAGAAGCAGTGGCTTTGAAATCAGTCATTAACACAGTAAAATTAATGGTCTTGTGTTGCAGTTCCTGAGCAGACAAGTGCTGCTGACTTGCACGGGAGTTCTCAGATTGCCACTGTAAATTTTAATTTTGGATTGATCCTGATGCATTTTCTCCTCCTAAATATTTAATTTTATGTACAAAATAGGCTATGACATTCATTCTTCTAGCTACTTCTAGCACTTTAGAAAAAAAATACCATCTTTCTTGCTTTGTCCTAGAATCTGGCACATTTCATTAAAAAAAAGAAATCCTGATATCTGGTCATTACATATTACAAACATTATGTGAAAGTTAAAACTATTATGTCAATTTTTACAACGATATGCTTTCAGTTTTCTACATACATATTTCTTTGTCTGTTAAATCCTTCCATCACTGAAGAACCTAAAATACCTTCAGATCTATGTAGGCCAAATATTTTCCTTCTCTGTTCAACAGTCGTTAGTTGGACCAGGGGTTTTGATAGCTCTGGATAATTGATTATATAAAAAGGCATAGTTTATGTTTGCCACTGAGATCATAGCCAGACATTTAATTGCATTTAATTTTCAATGTTATTTTACCTATTTTTGTGAGTCAAGTCAGTCAAATATTTACTAGTGCAATAAGATGTCATTGTATTATAGGCATCTGAGTAAGAGATGTATACCTTCCTGCATAGAACTTTTATGAAGAAATGCCCCATGATTCCCTGAATAAAGTCATCATTCAGAATTTCAAATATTTTTTAAATAATGTTTGAATAACTCAGTGCTCTACCAAAGAACTTTTTCACTCACCTTGTTGTTTCCAAGTCTTTTAATTGCTCGGTACACCCAAAAAGCTACGCCATGAGTGATCAATGTTGTGAATGACTTAAAACCTTCTCCCATCCTGATAAAATTATATGGTAAAAAATGCACTTAATCATTTTGAATAAATATTGCAAAATTTGAAATTAATTTGTACTATTCTCCCACTATGTCATTTTCTAAAGCAGTTTCAGTACTCAGTCTGAGGTTCTTTGATATACTTTTTGGTGCATAAATTATAAAGATGTACTTTGATATTTTATTTCATTTTAGAAAGCCTCAACCACCAGTTGGAAGGAATCCTACTGTTCTTCAGGACATATAGGACTCAGCAGACAGAAGTCAAATAAACTCTTATTTTGCTCTGCCAAGACAACTAGGTCAGTGAATGAAGCAGGCAAAATAATGAAGAGGTATCCATCTTCACCCTAGAGCAGAGACAGATAATTCTTTGTCCTTTGTTGTTGTATTTTATGTAATTAGGATACATTTTTTCAATCATTCTGGATGCATTCAAGTTGTAAGAGCCTCAAGATGCACATAGTGAATTATTACACTGTTGGTCTATACTGAAAGCTTTATGAGCAGTTCTGCATCCTGATTTGTTAAAGGAAGATAAAACCACATTAAAAGTCAAGCTGAAAGGTACAAAAAGCATTACCCCTTTGTTTTTCATATTTATGAAGCACTGAACTGTAGAGTACTCTAATGATAGCTTGTATTAATTTTAACAAATTTGAAAATCTTGCTGACTAGTCTAACATTTAGGTGCTTTTCCATTCTGTTTCTCATCAACCTTTAGCTTTTTGCTGGAGGCACTACATTTGTTATGTTACTGTAAATAGATAATTACAAACAATGGTAAAACAAAACACCACCACTGGTAAAGCTAATAGGCTTTTAAAAACTTCAACCCATTCAGCTACAAAAAAAATTAAATTAAAATACATGTATTGTGAACATATCAATTTTATTAACACAAAACTTTTTTTTCCCTGCTTGCTAAATAGCTCTAATTCCATTAGAAAATATTCTGTTTCCAAGAACTAGCATTTTCTTGTTCTTGTTTTCTACTTACACATGAACAGTGGAATTTGTCTTCAGAAACTACCCATGGGATTTGGGGGGGGAAGTAATGTCTCTTCTCAGAGATGGGCTTTAACTAAAGATTAAACTGTACAGCACTTGAAACACTGGTGATCCCGAATTGTCCGCTAGAGGTGATCTTTAGCCTTTTGTAAGCAGGGCTGTAGTTTGGGAAGAGACAGAGGACGTGCAGGGTGTAATGCCTGATGTGTTGTACTGGAGAGCTGAAGAAGAGAATACTAAAGAGGGAATAATAAGTGTTAAGAGAATAACAAAGGGCACAACAAGTGGCAAGTGCCTCCTCCTCAGATAAGTTTAGGACATAAAAAAACTACTGGTGGTTCATTTGGAACCTTAACCTGTAGCTGCATTTACTGATGCTGCTTCACTTTATTTCTAAGCAGAATATACTTTATATATGCCCTGTAAACACTAGAGCTCTTAATGCTTTCTTTGGCCTTTGACCTACTCAAACCTTCAGTCACTGAGGCTCCAGCAGCCCTGAGCAAAGGGAAATACAGTGGGTGAGACCCAGATGTATAGGGGGTCCTGGAATCAGGAACACCCACGCAGCATCCCCACAACCTGGAAGCCCTCGGCAGCAAACCAGGCGAGGAGGGGGCGGTGCCAGGAGCGACCAAGGGGTATTTAAATGGCTCCAGAGAGTAAAACGACCCAGAGTGTGGGTGTGGCACAGCAGTTCCACGAAGACTGGACGAGCGGGAAGAACTCCCCTCTGACCACCCAGGAGCAGGCAGTAGAAGCAGCAAACAGACTCAGTATCTGGCAAGGAAGAGCAAAGAGGTCCTTTCAGCCCCAATCCTATTAGCATATTAGTTTAAGCTTCCTCAGTTATGGTGTTGACACGCCGTAAAGCTCAGTCCCTTGTAGCTGCGGGAGTCACTGAAACCAGCTGTGTCAGAGGCTCCAGACAGACAGACAGATCTGCTGATGGCAGGCGCAGCTCTCGAGGTCCCAGGTTGCCAGGAGTGCCTGATGCCTCTTTGCAAGGCTTGGGGCAACAGTTATTTTGCAGAAGGTGTTCCGTGGTTGCAGAGCTGTGTCACCAGGTGAGGGAGCTGCGGAAGAAGCGAGCAGGCTATGTAGTATTTGGGTGAATGGGCAAGAGAGATGGATTATATTCAGAGACACTACAGTCTCAAGACTTCGAAGTTGGTCACCGTGGGTACGAGGAGGAAGGTTCCTTCCTCTTCCTTCTCAGAATTTGACAGGTTGGACTGGTACCTTCTACAGCAGGTATAAGGCTCTGGCACTAGAAGGCCAGAAAACTGATGAGATGTGTGAAGGTCATTCTGGGTGGTGGGACCTCCTGAAACACCTCCACCTGTACCTGCATCAAGATCTCCTCTGTTAAGAGGGAAAGAAGGGTAGTTATAATAGGAATAGATAGTTGTAATAGTTCTAAGGGGAACAGAGGGCCTAACATGCAGACTGAACCTCACTTACAGGAAAGTTTGCTGTCTCCCAGGGTCTCGGATGAGGGACATTACTGGAAAACTCTCCAGTCTAGTAAGGCCCTCTGATCACTATGTGCTATTGGTTGTTCAAGTTGGAAGTAACGAAATAACAAAGAGAAGTCCAAGGGCAATCAAAAGAGACTTCAGGGCCCTGGGACAATTAGTAGGGGGATCAAGAGCACAGGTAGTGATTTCCGTCATTCTTCTGGTAACAAGGAATTATTCTGATAGGTATAGGCATATCCATCAGGATAATTAATGGTTCTGAGGTTGATGTAATTGGAAAAATTCTGTACTTTTCACCCATGGGATGATCTACTTAACACATGGTCTAGTGACACCTGATGGGATATGCCTTGAATTTGTATGGGATCTGCTTCTCCAGCTGTATCCCTACAAATCTATGAGACCTGATGGGATTCATCCCAGAATCCTCAAAGAGCTGGCTGATGTAATTGCAAAACCTCTCTTGATGATTTTTGAGCAGTCTTGGGAATCCAGAGAGGTCCCAGCTGAAAAATGGTGTTGAATTCAAAGAGCTGGAAGCTGGCAAACATTACCCCAGTTTTCAAGAAGGGGAAGAAAGAGGACCCCAGAAACCACAGGCCTATCAGTCTCACTTAAGTGCCTGGTAAGTAATGGAGAGGATTATTTTGGGAGGTATTGAAAAACACCTGAAACACAATACAGTCATTGGTCTTCTCATAGCACAGCTTCGTGAAAGGAAAGTCCTGCTTATCCAACCTGATTTTCTTCTATGACAAGGTAACCCACCTAGTTGATCAAGAGAAGCCAGTTGATGTAATCTTTTTGGATTTCACTAAAGCTTTCTCTCACAGGATCTTACTATCTCTCACAGGATCCTTTTAGATAGAAGTCCAGCACACAGCTGGATAAACACATCATGTGGTGGGTGAGCAATTGGCTCACCGGTTGCACACAGAGGGTGATAGTGAATCAGGTAACAACAGACTGGCAACCTGTCACTAGTGGGGTTCCGCAGGGCTCCATCTTTGGCCTGTGCTCTTCAACATCTTCATAAGCAACTTGGATGCAGGACTGGAAGGGATACTAAGCAACTTTAAAGATGATACAAAACTAGGACGAGCTGTTGACTCCCTCGAAGGAAGGAAGGCCCTGCGGAAAGACCTCAACAAATAAGGGGACAATCACCAACCATATGAAGTTCAAGAAGGGAAAGTGCTGGATTCTGCACCTGGGATGGGGCAACCCCCAATATACAGACAGAATGGGGAATGAGAAGCTGGAAAGCAGTGCTGTGGAAAGAGACTTGAGGGACCTCGTTGATGGCAAGTTGCATATGAGTCAGCAGTGCCCTGGCAGCCAGGAGGGCCAACTGTGTCCTGGGGGACATCAGGCAAACATCACCAGCTGGTTGAGGGAGTTGATTGTCTCTCTCTGCTCTGCACTAGTGCAGCCTCACCTTGAATATTGTGTGCAGTTTTGGGCACCGCAATATAAGAAACATATTAAGCTACGAGAGAGCATCCAAAGGAGGGCAACGAAGATGATCAAGGGCTGTGAGGGGAAGCCGTATGAGGAGCGGCTGAGGTCACTTGGTCTGTTCAGCCTAGAGAGGAGGAGACTGAGGGGAGACCTCATCAAGGACTACAACTTCCTTGTGAAGGGAATGGCCTGAAGTTATGTCAGGGGAGGTTTAGGTTGGATATCAGAAAAAGGATCTTCACCCAGAGAGTGATTGGGCACTGGAACAGGCTCCCCAGGGAAGTGGTCACAGCACCAAGCCTGACAGAGATCAAGAAGTGTTTGGACAATACTCTCAGGCAAATGGTGTGACTCTTGGGGATGGTCCTGTGCAGGGTCAGGAGTTGTACTTGATCCTTGAGGGTCCCTTCCAAATTGGCATATTGTGTGATGTTCCATTATCCTGTGTGAAAGTCATCCTGGTAGACTCAAAATGAAGTTGTCAAATTAAAACCTTAATGGGACATGGACTATGTGCTGGCCTTCCTCCAAGGATGAACTTCACGTTTTTTGGAATGAACTTCTGATTTCTTCTTTCGTGATAGGTCCTCTATTTCTGTTAAGGAGTCCTATACACTCTAGTAATTAATATGTATTTTAGTTCTTTATTAAAAATGTGACAAGAATACTGGCAACAAAGTAATGTCTTTTCTATTCTTATATTTCAATGAGACTGGTTACAGAAAAGGAAAAATAAGGAAATAGAAATGCACTAGCACTTCATAAATATTATCTGTAAATAATATCCTCAAAATCATATTCCTCCTTTTTTTTTTCCCTGTTCTGTTTCAATATCATCATATGCCCTAGGGTACTTTACAAAAATTGTAAATGTGTTATAACCACTTTTTTTATTTCTGTTCAATGCAAGTGCGTAATCAATATTGCCACATGTAGTTTTTTGATCCCCTGACTTTATTATGCATGAAGAATGCATATTGCATCCACAGGTGTTTACTACTAAAATTGTAAAGCCTATTTAGCACTGACCTATTAATACTTAGGTATTATAATTTAATTAATTTGCTGTTTTTTCAACAATGATGTTAATTTTTAAAGATTTGTTTCGCACAAAAAGTGTGTATGAAAATATTTATGCATACAGCAATTCAATTTTCTGTATACTTCTTGAAGGTCACATTTTCAAGGAAAGCAGACAATTCAGGGAAAAAAATCCTACACATACACACACACTGAAGCACACATGCTATATTTATGACTCAGTTTATTCTGATAGAAATAGAAATCAAGTATATTCGGTGAAAAGGAAATTTTTAGGCTAAAGAAAAAATACTTTAGTTGTCCTTGTGTTAAGAGGAGAAACAGTAACCATATGCAGTTTTCCAAAGATATTAAAATAGTCTAGTATTAGAACTGTGTAAGCAAATGTGTATTGCAAGATGGGAATGAAGCATATGGTGAAGTGGTTGAATATCTTATTGCAGGAGCTGTAAACTGATTTCAATATAGGTCAGTCACTGACGTTCCCCAGAACTCAAACCATGGCTTCAACAATCCTTCTTTAGCAATATTCTGCATTTCTGTCAAATATGGTGGTTTGTTTTTTTCAAATAGGAAAAGTGCTTTTGAATTTTCAAAGTAGCTTCAAGAGGCAAAAACACAAAGGAAGTGTTTTATGTCACCCTAAATGACTGAAAGAAAGAGAAGATTATGGCTTTCCAACTTCTTTTTTATACTGTGGATTCGAAGTGTGATTAACTGGTTGTTACACTCTGTAATAAATATGCTTCAACTGAAGAAGCATTCAATTGGCTGTTAACACTTCAAATTAATCAGTGTGTACCTCACAGCCAACTAAAACTCATTCTTGTGCCTGTAAAGTGCCATCTTTGTCATCTTCTAGTATAGCATATATAACACTCTTCTCCGCAATACCTTTAAAGTAGCTTTAAAGTGATCTCCAGGGACCACACTTGTCATGAGATAATTACTGTCCTGTACTGTACGAAACCCTTGACTGCTCTTCATGCTTTACGATATCCCAGGGAAATAATCACTGTATTACAATGTATTTTCTATTGTGATTTAATATCTTCTTACATTGATTGAGAAAACAGTCAAAGACATAATTAATTTATCTAGTACCAGTAGTTTCTCAGCACAGTTTGCAGCAAAAAGACATCAGGTAATGCTACTCAGAAGTGTAAAACAGCCCTTCTTTGTGAAACTAGACTTCAGCTACCTACATTTAAAAAGGTATGAAACATGACATCCGACAAGCTCATTTTTCTCAATCGCTTTTTCTAATCAGGCTTAAGATCTCTCTGGATGCACAAAGCTCTGATACAGTCTTTAGATCTTAACATACATAGGTGATATACAAACACACAGCTGGAGAAGATGCTGATATTCAGCGCCTGACCAATTCACAGTTTGAGTCTCATTGGAGTTAGTTAAGTCCCTACTGCCAGGTGGGGTTAGGTTGTAAAAAGGTAATTCAGATCCCCAAATAGAGAAGGAAGTAAATCAGGAGGAACTGTGCGGGTTGACTTCATCAACCAGTAAGGGAGTGGATAATTGCTGAGGAAACCTCTCTTTTTCCTGGGAGGTTCATGCAACTGCTTCTCTTAGGGTCTCCAAAGGATGAGATATACATCTTTGGTCAGGCTAAAACTTGGGTACGCAGCTTCTGGGGCTGAAAAGGTGGCCGTTCCTGACCCCTTGCCACCAGCACTGAGCTTCAGTGTCATATACCAGCATTACGTGGAGCAGCTTTTCCCCTCCCAGCCTCTGTGGTGTCTAGCTGCCAGAACAGCACCTTCTCATTTGAGGGCACAGCTGCATTCTTTTGTAAGGCTCTCTGATTTATATCAGTAAAAAGACCTGTTAATGGTATTTTGAAAGGAAAAGGGAACTGAGTCAGAGGCCGCTTGGGAAACAGAGGGGAAGAAAAAGCAAACATTCACAAATCCAAATGAATATTTTAATTTTCAAAGGAAGGATGACTTCTTAAAGACAGGAATTTGGTTTTGTGCATGTTTTTGTGATTGCAAGTGCTTTTGAAATATATGCACCTGTTTTCACAAAAAAACCCCAAAATACTACAAAACCAACACCTTAATTTTTATTACAGACAGGAAGCATATGAAAAGAAGGCTGGAAACCATTTAAATCATTGTTTGATTTATTTTGAGAGGAAAAATAAAGGTATATGAGAATTTCTGGTTCCTCCTTTTCCAGTTGAAAGACAGAGAAAAAGAATAATATGGCAATGATTCATAACATAGTTTCTGATTTGGCCTTAAGATATTTATGAAACTGTTATCTTTATTCCCCTTTTTTATTCCCATATAATTTGATTTGTGGGAAAATTAATAAAAGAAATTACATACACAAAACCATAGCCCATAACTGCTGCATACTCAAATTGATAAATGTGAACCATACTCAGTGTGATATTTAACAAAAATGAAAATATGAGGGTGCTAAAGTTATATATCCTTTTTTTTCTCTTCATTGGCTCTGCTATTAAATGAAAGGAAATCTGAATATTATGCATCTTGACAATGGACTCTTACATAGTGAAACACCATTTAGTGTTATTAAAATGTGAGTTATTCTTGTAATTGAAAATTTTTTCAACACTAAAACAATGATTGATGTACATAATATTCACTTGATAAGTCACAGAAAATACAATAAGAGTAAATTTCTAAAAGCAATTAAGATGTCTTTCATCAACATTGAAATTACAAGCAAAGAATACTTATTAAGTTAATAAAGGTATTTGTGGCATATATAAGTGAGATTGAAGTAGAAACTAATCAAAACTGAATTAAAATGTATTTTTACACATAATATGCTTCCAATAATAAGTCTATTTGCTTAGACAGGCAACCACAAGCTCAATCTATGCACCTTGATGCAGAGGTGAAAATATATGTTTAGGTTAAGCAATGCCAGGTTAATGGTTGGACTCGATGATCTTAGAGGTCTTTTCCAACCTGAATGATTCAATGTCGCTGGAACTCATCACAGAAAGGAAGGTTTATTAGTGGAAAAGACAGTCCAGTGCTTCTTTCTTTCATGCTTTAGCAGTGTGGTTTCTCTGTTTTCCATATAGAAAATAAGAACTTTTCCCTATCTTATTGTTGTGTTTGTCTTATCTGTGTAAGATCATAAAGGAAGGTCTCAGATGCTATGGTAACAGTGACTCGAGCCTGACAAATCACAAAAAACACTTTATCATTTGAATAAGATGAAAAATGTCTTTGCTTGTAGAGCCAAAAAAAATCAAAAGAAGGTAGAAAAAGCCTGGAAGAATGATGTGTGCAAAGCAAAGACAAGCACAGCATTCAGGTAAAACCATGTTGTGATGACGTACAATGAAGACTTATAGACAGTCAAATAAAATTGACATTTAGAATCACGTTAAAAGCAGGAATTATATAAGGCCTTCCAGTTGTGGTTAAAAAACAATGTGCCATACTTTGGCAATGCATGTTCTGTGGTTGTTATGTGTTTTACAGAAAAAATAGTTAGAAAACATTCTTTTAAGTTATTTTTGCTACCACTTTTTGTGATTATGAACACCTATTCTTGTGCATAAAGATTGAATACTCAGTATATGCGGCAAAATATATAAGTATACTTTATAAATCTATGAAATTGAAGTGGAAGGTGTCCCTACTCATGAGGGCATTGGAACTAGATGATCTTCAAGGTCCCTTGCAAACCAAGCCATTCTATGACTCTGTGATGATTCCATGAAAATCTTCAGTTTTACTATCATAATTCAAAGTCTTGCTATCTCTTTATAGGTTATAAAAGAGGGGTCCCTTGTGCTTTTGGGAACTCAGATTTATTGCATTAAAATTATTGGAGGCTTAATGAAGTATCATGTGACAAATATTTCTCTAGTGCAAAGTTAAATGTTTTTAGTTTAGGATTGTTTCTTGGAGAGGAAATTCCATGTATGAGGGCAAAGCACCTTACTTTCTTTCAAACACTGTAGTGGTTTGAAGCTATTCAGAGGCTATACCATAGCTTTATCAACTTCTCTGAGTTTTCCTAGAAAACTTCCTAGAGTGTGTTTCTAAGCAAATTCTGAATCTGCTATGTGAATATCATGAATGTTAGCTCTAGGTAAATAGTAGCACTGAAATCCTGCCTTGTTTACTTCTGAATTTCCAAATAATCTGCCTAAAGCAGTGTTTTCTATCCATGTTCAGGCTTTCGGCATAAAGGGAACCAAAGTGTAGGAAAGGCTTTGCTTCTCTGGGACTTCTGGTCTCCAAGATTTATTCCAAAATTCTTCACACTCATTTCCCCAGATGAAGTGATAACAACAGTAGTTTTGCTGTTATTCAATGGGATCAAGGCTTCTCACCAAACCACTGCCCATAATTCAATGACATAGTGTCAGCAGCAGAAAAAAAACAGCCTTTTCTTCATGTATGACTTGCCTGCATCTTTGTTTTCTGCTGCTTTGCAAAATAAGTGAAATATGCACACCAGAGTATTCAGCTATTACTGTTGGCAAGCCTTTATTTGCACAAGTTATAGAGTTACCGGGCTACAAATTAACACCATCATACTGGGAAAGTGGTTCCTGTGGTGTGTGGGTTTTTGTTTTGTGGGTTTTTTGGTGGTTTTTGGTTGGTTGGTTGTTGTTTTGGTTTGTTTGGTTTGGTTTTTTTTTAATTTCAGGTTTCTTCAATTGTAGCAAAGTATAAAACTATGCATTTGTTCTTTCCTGGACGGTAGGGCTGACCTTCAACCAAATATTTAAGGAACTCTGCAGAGCCTGATGTGCTCTATACTGCATGATGTGATGGGAAGGAAGCCTACCTCTACAGAAGGTCATTGAGAAAGCAAGATAAAACTCTGAAAGGATCAGCAGCGGGACATATCTCAAAGTATTACCAACGGAAGAAAACTGTTTTCTTAAAGGGCAGTAGTCTCCATTGCAGAGGTAATACATTTGCATTGCAACACTTTTAGAAGCTATGTGATTTTCAGTGTGGTGTCATGGCATTCAGACAAAATGCCACATACAAAAAGAGGTTTTAAAATCTACTGTGCGTTTTTAAAACCTGCCTGAATGTGTGTCTGCCACTACGAAGAACTTAAGCAGTTCCAAGAGTCAAAGTTCTGCATCTTTCTCACCTAAAGAAAAAAATATTTCTTTCCCCTTTAAAGGAAGGGACACAGATAAGTATTAGAAGTATGTGTTGCAACTCTGACTATAGATATCATATAGAGCAGATGTCGTAACAGCACATATACATTTTTTTTCTTCAGAATGTATTTCTGAAGGGACAACAGCGGCTCTTACCCATAAATGTCAGGAGCAGTATTTTTAAAGAAAGAATTCGTAACACTTACCTAAAAGTAAATTTTGATAGTCACACACTGTCGTATAATATTTCAGTGTGTTTTTTTATACTGTTTGAATGTTCTATGATTATAATACTTGAATATATAACATCAAGACTGAAGGCAAAAGAATGTCAGAAGAAATACGTTATGAGAATAAAAACTGTATAAAACTAGCCTTCTAAGTAAGTAACAGTCAGGTATGGCACTGGCAAATGTCAAAACAAATAACAATTATCATGTGCAAATTCATATCTGAATGATACTATGGAGTAACTGTGCCATGAACTCTGTACCTTGTCTGAATATTATATAATCTCTCCCTCAGATTTTGCCCAATTTGTTTGCACTAATCTGGGCCTTTAATGAGTAACATGATAAAATGAATGTAAACCTCTAAATTTAAATGATGTGCATACTAGGTGTCTTGTTTTAAAAAGCTAACTAATACTCTCCTCTGCAAAAGAAAAACCCACCTTCCACATAATAAAAATCATAACCATGACTAGTTTTATTAAAAATGTAAATTTTTAATTGGCATTAGTCCAGTTATTGAGAAACACTTTGAAGCTTCAAAATTCAATTACTAGTATATTATACGAAATTTTAACTGTCCTGGTTTATCTGAACATGATTTGATTGCCTTAGCATCCTCTTCTGCTAATGTGTGTAGCATTTGAAATGTAGCAATCACAGTTGAATGGGGATGACCTACTGGTCAGAGCAACAGTCCATCACTGCTGAATCCTGTCTCTGACAGTGGCCAGTCACAGGTGCATAGGGAAAGCATCCTCACCGTACAGGTAGAGTAGATGCATGATCCTTCAATATTTCCTCCAAAAGTCAATAGTTTATATTTTATTAAATTATTCTCTCCACATCATACACACCAGCTTTTGATGGGTGTTCTTTTATTAGTTCTTTAGTTATTTCTTAACCTATTTTGGCTACTGCTAATTGCCATGACAAAGTTATGTAATTTACAATTGTTATTTTCTCTCACTTATTTTAAATCTGTTGCTTGATAGTTTAAGAGCATCACTTAGTTCAGGTGTTTTAGCAGGAAAAAGTGAATAGAATTTTTTTCCACTTAATTTCAAGCCTTCATAAGCCCATAGCACTCTATCAGATTCTCTCCAAGCTATCCCTTTTTCAAGGTGGATAATATATAGCTGGCTATGTATTTTTATATAGAAACTACTCAATGGTTTGCCTCATCACCCTTTGTTTGATGTCTAGGGGTTTTTTTTAATTACTAATATAACTCTATGTTCTAATTCTAAACAGAATTTATAAATTTTCTTTGTGCATTGTTGCACAATAACCTAGATTCCTCTAGGAAGCTGAAATTCCACCAGTGATCTTCCTTTCCTCTGACAGTAAAGCTGACTGAAAGTATAATATACTTAACATGTTGGCAAGTTCACACTGAAATATTGAGCAAATATCACATGATCTGTGTGATTTATTACTATTCAATTTATTGATCTCTAATTGAAAATGATTTATTAGCATGTCTGACTGAAACAATTCCTCAGACTTATCTCCTGTGAAGAATGGTCTGTGGTACAAACCCTCCTTGGCTTCTCTGCTATGAACATCAAGGCATTGAAATGCTCAAATTTTCTGTGATGGCTTTTCTTCCCATAGCACTCCTTTTTGTACCTACAGGATCTATTCACTCTGAAATCACAAATCTTTGGCACAGGATTGCAAAGCTGTACAACTACTGGGCAGATTCCATGCTTATGATAAGTCTGTAAAATTATTCATAGCCTTGGAGTACTTACCAAGACATTCCTCAAATCTTTTATTTGTCCTGCACTGTTAATGGTTTCATATTTATGATATGAAAGGTAATGATTCTCCTGGCCTGATTTATTCATAACTTCCCCATCCTTGATTTATTTTTGCTGTAAGATCCTCCTCTTTCATTTAATTATGATACATCCTATAAATAACATGGCCCTTTTTTTCAGTGATGGAGCCTGTTAGATGGGCTTTTGCTGTAATGTTGTTTTTATTCTGATTGGCTAGTGTGGTGTCTTTATCTATTTTCCATGATGTATTTTACCCTGTCAGCTGCTCTTTTTCATTTCCTTTTTTAACAAGCTTCACATTTTTATTTACCACTGCTAATTGAAGGCAAGCAACAGTATTATGAATAGTTAAAACTGTATCTCTGATTTCTATAAGGATATAGGTTGTTGTCACAAAGTCACTATTTGATAAGGGTATTCTGAACCAAATTCCGCCCTTGACCCAGAAGTAAATCAGGTTGATTTTTCTCTCTTTTTGCAAGTTCTGCAATGAGTTGCTTTGAGTAGCAGTCATATATGATACCAAAAACTTATACTTTAAATTATATACAATCTGACATTTATCCAGTCTGGATTATGTTTTCATTTATAGTTTTATTGACCACTCTTGAAACAAGATATACATTCATGAGTTTAATTGAGCCTTTACTCTGACCTAAAACCAGATCAATCAAACTTCTGATTTACTTAGATATAGTGAACTGTACTTACTATTAAAAGGCATTGATGCCTTAGAATTTTTAGGTTTTAGCTTTTTGTAGATTTTAATGTAGCTGGAGTTTTCCTTCACTTTAGACCATTACTTTCTCACAGTTTGTGTGTCACACTCCTGAAGCTTCAGTTTAACCATCTTTTAACCATCTTTTCAAGGCAATAGATTTTTAGCAAGAACATTCCATTGGGATGTGCACCTGGACCAGAAAAACAAGAGATATGGTGGACAAAACAAGCTGGAAAGCTCAAGGCCCTTGGAGAGGCTCCAGTGGGGCAGTTCTGAGGGTGCTACCAGGGCAAAAGGGGTCTTAGGATTGGATGTCCCCATTAGATATGATAATTAGTAAACGATATAAAAGTGTAAGAATTCTGTATGTGGGCACGCGTCTTTGTACTCCATGAGCCAGAAGACCTTCATTAAAAGAGCTGCTCTCTGTCTTATCTATACTAACATTGTCTGATTGTCTGGAGAGTCTTTTTCTCCTAATTTTTTTAGGCAACACATCCCAGAATTACTTCAGGAATCTTAATTTCAAAATGACCATAGGAAATCTAGTCCACAGGTAAGGAATGAAAAGAAAAAGGTTTTTAAACAGGGAAGAAGAAAAGTCTTCCTTAAGCTGAAGAATCTTATATCAAGTCAACCTTTTCAGGCCCTTGATATGATTATTGGGGTGTCCTGTGCTGGGCCAAGAGTTGAACTTGATGATCCTGATGGGTCCCTTCCAACGCAGCATCTTCTGTGGTTCTAAGAGAAGTTTACAGACTACAGATTTCACCAAAGAGAGAAATTAGAGGTAGCCCCTAGAGGAACTGTGGAATTCTGTAAGAGTGAAATAGAGTGAAATAAAGTTGCCTACAGAGAATAATGGAGAATATTGTAAAACTTATTGGTTTCTAGGTTACACAAGACCCAAAAGCTCCCCTTTTTCCCCAGACTGCAGGAGAGCAAAGTGCTTTTATGAGAAGAAAAACAAACTTTAATTTAGACTTTTCTCATATGGTTCAAGTGTATTTTGTAACGTCATGTGACCAGGTTTCAAGATAAATGGAAGAAATATTTTCCCAAATTACTAAGGTATGTCTCTGTTGTGCTGAATCTGTGCATTTGCTACACACTAGATTTGTACAAAACTCAAGTATTTCTTCTCTGAAACTGGAAACATACCCATGGTTTTCATACAAACGACATTGCAAATGAAATGCTAAACTGAAGTACTAGCTATGAATTGCCTATCCATGTAATCTGTAAATTACTTTCAGTAATCCATAAAAGGAAACAGACTGTGTCATGTTAAAGGTTTCTGCTGTATCTCAATGAGTCCAGCTCTGCAGTTGCATTTATTTACTCTGGGAAATTTTACTAATGCCTCAGGTGAAGAAAGGTCTTTATCCTTGTAGTCCAGATCTCCAAGACTGCAAGAAAAAGATGTCCCTGTTGCCTTAGGAGACCACAGAAAGCAGGACTCCGAGCCAACTTAGTGTATAAGATGAGATAAAGAGAGTAGGTCCTTTAATTCCAGGCCTGAGGCCCACAGGAATACATATGATACATCCCTGTGTCCATGTGGTTCCACAATTTAAGGTATTAACCCATCCAATCCCAGATCTATCCACCCTCCAGAACCTCCCCCGGCATGCCTCTCTGAAAATTGAGGCAGGGGGCTCTGGGACCCCCTCTTCCTCAACCTCCTCTTAATTACAGCACATTCAGTCCTTCGAGTTCCTCCAAAGCTCTGGGTTTGAAGGTCGCTGTGCCTGCGTGTATCTTGTTGTCCCGGCCAGGGTGCAGATGTTCTTAAACAGAATGAAGGCCTACCTTGAGGGAAGTCTAAACAAGCTAATGGAATTTTGAGGAAGTGATATGGAATGAGGTAACAGTGTTGGGTTAATGTGTAAACTACTGTGCTACAGGGTAAGGGATATAATACAGCTACTTCTAAAATCTACAAAAAGCTAAAAATCCAAAAATCCATAGGCATTGTAATAGTTTTAGTCTAGGCCTTCCTGGAGACCGGCTTGTAACCAGGAAGGAATAGGGAAGTGACCAAGGAACTATTCCATGCTATTCCTTTACGTAAACTGAGGTACAAATAAAGCCGACCGGAGAGACCTCGCTCTCTTCTTTTCCGGCGAGGTTTGGGAACAGGAGGTCCCTACATTGGCCTTGCTTGTCTGAAGTTGAGGCCTGTATCGACTGCTGTTGTCTGCCATGTGGGAGGGGAGAGTGCTGGGCCAGGTCTGACCGTCCTGCTTTTCTCAAGGGAAGTGGTGAGATTTTGCTAGTTCTTTATTTTGCTGGTTACCAGGTTTTTCGATTGTTCATGCTTATTTTGTTTCTGTCCCTTTTTGTCCCTTTTTTTGTCCTTTTTCCCTTGTCCCTCTCCCTCTTCCCATTTAGGGAGCTGTTTGAGGTTTTTGGGGTTGTATGTACATAGGATTCTCACTGTATATATCTGTTTTATATGTAAAATATATATTTTTGCTATAGCTTTGGCTGTTCGGTTTTTTTTTTTCCCTCTCTGAGGAGTAGGCTCTTTCATTGAGTTTTGGAGATTTGGTGGGAAGCCAGCTCGAAACTTCAAGAGAATCTTGGTGTCAGAAGTGGGATACGAACCCATGCCTCCAGGGAAGAGTACAGCTACACCCCGTAGCTGTTCAGATAAAATAATCTCCCTTTTTGACCTACAAGTCTAGAATGAATAGTTGAATTCTGGGGAATAGCATGGCACTATTGAACAGGGAAGAAATGGAAATTGTATCGTGTCATTCTGATTTACCGCACAGCATAAATGCATGGTTTATATGAAAAAAAACCTTTCTGGGAGAACTCTGCAAAGAGGAGTGGTTACTTTGAGGCCTTTCTTTCAATTTGATGTGCTTCTACCTCAGAACGCTCTTGATGACATGCTCAAGGCAATGTTACTATGTAATGTATGCATGCCCTAATCCCGTCCCTCCAAAGAATGCATCCAGGATGGGTCCACTTAGAAAAGTTGTCTCTTGTAAAACTGGTGTTGGATCTTACAGCTGCTGTATATACTAGTCAGCCATAGTCTTTGAGGGCTACTCAAGTGTTTACAGTGAATTACAAAGAATTTACAGGATCATTGTGAGAGAGAAAAAAACAAGTTTTGTCTTCAGAAATGCTGACAGTGTCATAATACAGACAGACAAGTATGAGTGTTTTATGATCCATATGAAAGGAAAATTTCAGCATTGCTGATATTTTAGTGCAGCTACATAACAAGAAACGGTCAAAAGAATAAAACTACATGGCTGAGATTCAAATATGCTCATAAAGCAGGGTTTGGATGCTCAGTGAGCTTTGTAGCCTCAATAATTCTCACTTGTGTCATATTAGAAGCCTTAGGCACTCTTGTCCTATGACAGCATCTTGTTAGCAAGCAGCAGACCCCAGCAGAAACAAAGGCTTAGGGCAGCTCTGCCTAACTGCCCATGAACTCTAGTTTCATTATATTTCTCCCTAACAAGGGACTTGGTTACTAATTTGATTTGTAGAAGAGAAAACCCTGGCAAATTAAAAGCAGCAAACATTCCCAAGTGATTTGCTGCAAAGCAGAATAAATGAGTAACTGCTTTAAATGAATCATATTTCATTAATTTCATGTAACAGCAAAAATAGGAGTTGTTTTTCCTTGTTTATGGGTGAAATTTTCTAGTCTGAAAACATCCATTATTGGAAGTATTTATATTAGAGATGGTTTATAGAAAATACTTGATTACAGAAGTTTTTGATTCAAAAGTTGCCATTTAAACAGTAGTATCAGTGTCAGGGGAACAACAAGTCATGATTGCCTTATTCAAAAATTGCTTCAGAGTTCAGGCGAGAAATGTATTTGGAAAACAGTAGGGAGGTTTTAATGCTTAACATCCTTACCACACAATTTTGAGGAATGAGAAGTATTTCTCACATGGATGTCTCATAGTCTAGTGAAATAATTGCTCTAACACCTAGGTTCAAGATCAAGCAACCTGGGTATAATCAAATATACTTTGCCATTGTTTTCCCAGTACAAATTTTACAATATCTTGTAACAAGAGTTAACTGCAGTAGAAAAAATTAAACAGATGAAAACTGGAACAGATGGGTCTATTCTAGGTTTTGACATACAGAAGTATTTGAGAATCCAAAATGCCCTGACCTATTTTGCAGGGTCAGAGATAAGGCAAAGATTCTCAATAATTCTTGAAATAGTAACACTCCCTACAAATATAAAAATATAGAAAAAGGAGGACTTCCCGCTATAATGTTAGATAGAATGAAACATTTTTCTTAGCATTGGCATCTGTGCTCTTATTCATCATTTATTCTCCACCATCTTATTGTTTTTCTCTGTGATTTCTGTCACTTTTCTGTAAGCAAAATAAAACAGATGTGTCAATTTTCACATAAAAATCTCTGCTTTTGGTGCTCAGCATCATTCAATGTTTTGTTTTATTTTATTTTCTTTTCAAAAACTTTCTTCCTGTTAAAGCTAAGCTAAAGCTTAAGTTATAAAACTTATTCTCCTCCTGGTTTTAAAAACAGTTTACTAATCTTTACTCACCTTAGCAGTGCCACTGCAGTGTAATACTTAATTTACATTAATAATCCCAATTACTTCATTTGGTTCCTGTTGCGGGTCTGAAAGCCAAATATGCCTCTTTAATCACATGCTTGATGAGCCCATTTGGCATTCCCACAACAGGAATCAGATGAAGTAATTGGATTGGATTGGAATGTTTATACAAGTTAACATGTAGTTATTTTCTGGACAAATAGCCAATTGTACTTAACTGTTTCTCACAGTCAGTAGAAATAACTAAAGTGAATTGTGATTATTATATAATTTCTAACAATCACAGAAGCTAAAGACAAGTTCCCTCCTTGGAGGCTGTTTAGGATTGTTTTTTATTCTGAAATGTAAAAGATACAAACTACAGAGTAGTACAGCCTACAGAGATACATGCTATGAGTAACACTTAAAAGTATAACTTGCTGATAATTGTGTGAAAGACTTGAGAAATATTGTCATATTTTCTTGCCATAGAGGGTGCTTAACTGCTGTAAACCAGTGTGTTATTTCTGTGCTCTTAGTTATTAAAATCTATTTACTACCTAGAAATAAATAGTGGGTTTTCTGTGGAAAGAGGTCAACACTGAAGTCCCACCAGAATGTCTGTTTCAATCTGTCATGATTCATGTTTCTTAAATACCCTGGAAAGGTAGTTGAATACGAGAGAGCAAATGGTTAAGCCAAAATTACATGAGCTTAGTAAAGACAAGGACCAACCATGAGTAATTATAGAGGGACAATGAAACCACTGAGTGACTGGGTGACAAAAAGGCTGATGAAAATAATAGTATGTAATATTAAGTAATAGAAGAAAAATATTTGAACTTTATATGTGCAGTGATGAGTTCTGAGCTGACTATTATTATTCAGGGATGAGATTATGAGACTGTAGGAGATAAAGCTATCCACATTACAAAAAATGCTTTCTAAGAAATCAGAATTTCAATGTACATTCTTCAAAAAATCCCAAACACAGTCAAAGAGAGGAGCAAACATTCTATAAAACTATGACATCTTCTTTTTTATAAAACTCTGCACAGTGCTCTGGGTCGTCTCCTCAAAAGGGATAGAGTGGACCTGCATGTTGCCATAGGACAATGTATGACAAGGATACAACAGGATTGGGCATTTGGTCTTGCACACTGTGTCTGGTTTCACAGACTAGCAAACTTCTTTCAGCAAGGTGAATGCCATAGAAGGAGGACACTCCATTCATCCCAAAGGTCCAATCCATTTGCAGATCTATGGGGGATGGAGAAGCCCCTGTGTAAGACAGAACACCCCTTTGGGTGTGGTGTCTGACAATCATCGTGACTGTGCATCCTCTAGTGCTGATCTGTCATTTTCAGTTGGTGCTCTTCCAACTCTTTGAGGTTCATTCAGTTTATTGGTGATGATTTTCTCATGTCTTACAACAGGTGATCACAATTTGATAAAGGAAAATACTCCTTATGATGGATACAGGTATAACACTGCTTAGTCAGTGATACATCTCAACCTCTCAGCCATTTTTTCCCAGTTATGTTTTCTGTGCCTTTAAGTGCTGCCCTAGGTGACAGTGGAACTAGTCTGACACTTCCTCAGCAGCAGTTAACAATGGACTAAAAAAGCTTTTACAACACTTTACAACTAGTTGCAGTAACATTCAGATTTTTCATATAAATTCGAGCTCTCTTTTTTACTTTCTTCTGAAAGATGTATTCACATAGTTAACTAGAATAATTTTTCATTCTTGATGTAGGAATAATTTTGAGGTCTGGAAAGGTCAAACAACTCATGGTGTGTACTTTTTTTTACAGATTAATTGGCACAAGAAAAGTAATTATAAAGCTTGGAATTCACAACAGGAAAATCGTCAGTCTGTGAAGAGCATGGTAATGGGAAGGAGGCAGGTAAAGGATGAAGAAGAATGTTTCCTTTTCTCAGCCATTTGTGCCTTTCCTAAGCAAGAAAGATGAATAGAAGGTAGTTCCCAAGATTTAGAAATTTTCTACGATATAGACTACTACAGCAGTAAAGATCAGAGTGAGAACCCTTAGGGTAAGTCTAGATAAACAAAGGGACTAAATTACTACAGCATAGCTAGATATCTCTTAAGAACTGACAGTGTAGGCTCCCTTTACCTCCTTTTACTGTGAAATGCACTGGTTTAATGTACCATACCTTAGTTTTAAAAATCCGGATTTCAATCATTCCCTTTGTTAGGCCGAATATGACAGGGAAACCACATTTTTATTTGCAAGCTCATATGCATTAAGTGAATCATAAAATGTGGTGGGAGATTGACATGGACCAGCTAATGCCTTTGACTGAGTCCTCGTACCTGTAAGGTGGTGAGTATTACTTTAGGGCCAAATAGCTGTGAAGCAGCTGGATTTTTCAGACATACCTATTTCTGTTTACCATGGTCATTTCAACACAGGACCAGAAAGGTGAGAGTTGACGTTATCTATTTTTTAATATATTCTTCTTGATAATCATTACCCACCAGAGGGAGTTGCTCTAGAAATATTTGAAAAATAGCTTAATTGTGAATTTTGGCTTCAAGATATAATTCTTCCTCACTTTCAGCCTAAAGGAACAGGGATGTTTTAGAAGTATGTGTACTGAAGTAAAAGATCAGTCTTAATCATGCAGCATGCCTTTTTATAACCATGTGTCACACTTTTATCCTTTTTGTAAATAACTTTCAATCCTAGGGTTCATGAGAAAAGCTAATGTGCAGGGCTCTGTGGCAGTCTAAGGACATAGTTATTAAGATGTGATATTAATGGAAATGACCCCTGTCAGTAAGATGGACTAAGCTTGCTTCTGAAGCCTATCTGGTCTTTACCAGTTTTATATTTCAGATGCTCCCTTAGGCCCATCAGTGCACTGGCACATAAACTTACAGAATTAAAGGAATATAAATTCCACCAGTAAAAGTATTCCTATGAGTAAAGTAAGTGAAAAAGTTCAAATTTGATCAAAATTTGTTGAGCCAGTGACTTCTAAATACTAAAGACTTTCTTTTCTAAATGTTAAATTGAACTCCGCAAGAATCTTTCAGTATTGGACCGATTTAATCTCTTATTTTGCTGGTATCTCCCTTTTGCTTTTCTTTGCTTCTCAATGCTCTGGAAGAATCCATCTAGTTTATGGATAAATTCTATTATACTTAGCTATAATTAAAGCATACTCTTAGGAATAATCCTATCAATCCTGAAATTTACATACATGTATCATCATATATTAAGCTGTTCGCATTCTACACCAAATATTTCCAAAATCAACACTTTTAACAGCAAATTAAAAAGCAATTTACATCAGGTCTGCAGTTTTTAAATTGCACATATTTATGTTGGTCATCCTTTGGTTTATTATTCCAGGTAAATGAGTAGGTATATTTAAAAATTTGATTGCTGGGAATATTTGAATTTGCTCATTTTTCCACTAAGAGCAAATACAATCATGTTTAAGATAATCTTAGAGAAGTTGTCATTTCATACTTGAGGTGGACTGTATATATGTATAGGGCAAACAGGAAGGGCCCTTGGAAAATATGACTGTCTATATAAATCTTAAAGTTCCATGTATGTAAAATGAAAGTAGAGAAAGTGGCTGCATTGTACTCTATTTTATCTGTCTCACTCACAAAGAAATATAATAACCTATCTCTAGAGTACTCTCTAGAGTACTTTGAGAAAGGACAAAACCCAAAATACTTTCAGAGAAATACTTAACAGGCAGGGACTAAATTTATTTGCTGGAATGCTAAAGCGGTAGTACCTTATTTCCCAAGGTTATATAACATAGTAATACACTCTAAATGTTTAGATGATTTGTTATCTACAGAAAATCAATGTTTTTTGCAAACAGCTGCTGATACTCATCAATTGTTCATTCACAATCTGCTTCAAAGCTGCTGGATGTGTTTTTAACAAAGAAGAACTTTTGTATCAAACAGTAGGCAGATTAAATGCGATTTATTGAAAGTAAATTTGAGGCATATTTCTGAGTCAACTTGCCAGTTGCATCTTTTTGAAAAGCTACAGGTAGCTGCAGCGAGAGGCATTTAGAACTTCCAATAAGCTTAAATCTAAATGATCAGTAGCACGCCTGGGGCTGTGTTGAAAAACTAGGGCAGATTCACTGCCTTAGAAGCCAATAAAGGCAAGTTTGCTACATGCTACAGCTACTGGCAGGGGAGTGCATCCATTCAGCACCTGCTATATTGCAAGCTCCATTGAGCTTCTTCTGGGCAGCTTATCTTAATAGCCCTGAAGGAGAGTTTAAATTTGAGTGAAGTCCAAAGAAAAATCAAACAAATGTTTTGTGCCTTGAAGCACTAGATAGAAAGAAATTTTATATATTGCACAAAGTAGTAACTAACATACATTTGTATATGCTTTACATAATTTTATAGGTTAGTCTTCTGTTTTACTGACAAAGTCAGTAAGACTGACACTGCAGGTTTTTTCACAGCTCTAGCAGAAGAAAGAGGCACTTCAGATGCACTTTGATACGATGTGACCTTTCCTGGGAGTACCCTTAGTGGTCACAGTTCCTAAGTGTCCCAATTAACTCTGGATATTAGTCTTAACACATAAATTTATAATAGTAAATTTATAATAAGAAAGAGTTATTATTACATTTACTGTTGTTGTAATTTCCAGTTTAATTTTTTTTCTGCCTCGATTCATCATGTATAAATTCTTGGTACAGCTCCCAGATTGTGAAAGAGCATCAAAGCATGTGCTTGGATGTTCAAAATATATTAACACGGGTGACCCATTAGATTCTCCCATCATCATGGCCTTCTTAAATTGGGACTGGTTGTCCTAGCTTCACACCAGATTATCAGCAAAGTATATAATTTCTGCCTTAAGCTTTCTTACCAAGAATTGTCATTTAATTTCAACATTATCAGCTCATGACATGGCATTCCAAAGACAAATGTCATGTTTTAGATGCAAGCTGTGATTTTTTTTTAATATTATTTGGTGTCCTGCCTTTTTCTGTATTCAACAGCATAGATAAAACTGCAGGAAAATAATCCTTTTTTTTTTTCATTCCAATTGATCAAACTAGAAAGGTTACTGAGGTATTTAGTACAGAAAGGAAAAGAAAATTTCCTTTTTTTTTAATTTATTTTTCATAGAGGTAACTTCTTCTGAAGTGTTATTAGATGTGAAGATAGAAAAAGAATTGGAAGGAACTGGAAATTTCTGGAAAGGAGTTTCCCAGTTACTATGGAGGAAGAGTTTTAAAAGCCTTCTGCAAATTTGGAGTTTCTCTCCAAAGGATCTGTCTGCTATTTCAGATTTAAGAAAACTGAGAGATGTCTTGAACATTGAAATATTAAAAGAAGTAAAGTTATTTTATTTTCTCAGCACAGAGTAAAGCTAAAGATGCTTCACAGAGATACAAAGGGGGAAAGGAATATTCTGAGACTGAGGCAATTTAGTCAATATATTCTGTAAGGGAAATTACAAAGTGATTAACAACATGAAGCAGACCCAGGGCATACAGCCAGCGATTTATCTCCTCTAATAAGTAAGACATGAGAAGAGGCTATTGCAATGATATTATTCAAAGTTTCACTGAATGCAGGTATTATTGGAACATTTAGCCTGACCTCTATAGTAACTGGTCCTTTTCTTTTGCCAAGGTACCCTATACTGAATCCAAAATATATTCCTGGATAAAGCATGTCTTCCAGAAAAAACAGCAGGTGGGTCCACCCATCCTATTAATAAAGCATGGCAATACTAAATCCCACTCTTTGTTGAAATTGCATGCATTTTCTCATATGACTTTCTGTCATTTTAGACTTTAAGTGACTGTTTCTTAATCTTGTCTTTTTTTAAGTGCTGTGCAGTGTTTTCTCCCAGTGAAGATACTTAGGCACTACCTGAATTACCTCTACTACTGGTAGAGGCAGAAGGGGGAAAAAAAAGCAGTTGCAAGGTCTCTCACTGTAAGGAATTAGTTTGCCATGTCCATCAGAAGATGCACCTAATCACTCACCACCACATTTGACCTGGTAACGTTTAAATCTTCTTACTAAGATTAGTTAAGCCCATTCTACCATGCATTTTTCATAATGCCTTTAACTTCCTTTATCAGATATCTATATCTGTATATAAATGTAAGTTTATATTGATTTATTTTCTATTTCCTTCTTGCTGTTTTCTTATACTGTTAAGTTCTGTCTCTACATTGTGCTGCACCAGGACATGCTTTTGGCTGTCATTCTCACCTGGATAACAGAATTGTTACTGCACAATTGTTGCTTTCTAGGAGCCATCTTATTTTAAAAGAATTTCCAAATTTCTTTTGACGTCTTTCTCTTTAAATATTGCTTTCTAGCCTGTTTGACTTATGATGGCTTTTACTTTGGGGAAATCAGTCCCTTGGAAATCTATGTACTAACACAATTCTTAGTGACTGGTACTATATTCTTTTTCCTTGTGAAGAAATAGGTGACCACCCGCATTATTGCTATTGGTCTGTAGGGTCCAAAACAGTATTCACCTCTGTTATTATTAGTCTTTAGTCAACACAATGATGTCTAAATTAAAATAAAATTGAAGTTAAAAGAAATGTCTTTTGAGCTTGAAAGTTTTCTTTATTTAGCATTGCTATAATTCTCCTGGTTTGTATCCTACATACTTTAATCAAACAGTATTGTCCAAAATCCAAGTTTTCATTATACATGTTGCAAAAGCAATTAAGAACTACCTTATCCTGGTAATATTTTTTTAAAATAAAAGTTTTCAAATACTTGTATGATCTTTCTTGATTACCACAGTTTCCTAAATATGTTTTTTAAAGATCTATGTCTTCAGCGATTCATATTCTGCATTGTCACTACTTGATTTAGCTAAAGATTTTTCTTGTAGAGAGTGACTCCTTTTTTTTTTTTTTTTCTTGGTTAGGAGCACAGTGGTGAATTTTTAGCATTGCACTAAACTGACTTGTTCCCCCAGATTTCAGGTAATTCCTTTGCTCTTCTCATGAGTCATAACAATTCTTTTCCTTAGCAAAACAACTGGCATTTGTTATATAAGCACTTTTATATTCCTTGCCAGCTCAGCTGAACTTGTTTGCAATATGCTGAGTAGGCGTTTGCATGACAGTTGTCATCTCAGCATCCTTTTCTCCCTGTTGCTAATGCAACAGACTCCTTGATGTCCAGCTAGTCTCTGAGATCATTAGTTCATTATCATAATCAGTGGAAATGCAGTCTGGTCTCATTGGCTAGCTTCCTCCCTTATGGGGATGTGGTACACTATTTTGCAAAAACAGATCTTCCACTTTACACCAGCTATGCAAATAGTAGTGTTTCTGTAGCACTCACGATAACAAACTGTGCTGCAATAAAAACTTTGCTAATATCCTGAAATCTTCTTCTATTGAAGTAAGTCTCTGATGGCAAAGGATGTTATTAGAGGCATCATACAATTTTATAATTTCACGCAATTTAGTGTTGCAGGTTTACTTTTGCTCCAGCAATTAGCACAGTATCTTGTACTTACTAGTATCTTGTACTACCAAGAGCCTTCACTCTTACCTTAGCTGTAGTAATGCTTCCAGCTCTTTGTCTCCCATCTATGAAATACTGTAGAAGTAGATATATCTCTTAACTGAAGAGCTTACAAATTAGAAAGGTATATTTTAGTTCAAACAGTACTTCTCAGGATTGATCTTACTTCAGAGCTTACTTAACCTCTAACACTAAGACAAATGGAAATTCACTACTAACTCACAATGTATATTTCAATAGCTAGTGTTCCCTCACATTTAAATGAATGGTTTAAATGAATTGAGATGGATTAAGTATGAAAGGCCAACAGCTATGTATGAAAATGTACTCTGTTAGTATTCTGCTTCTAAATAGGAAGTACCTTTTCCAAAATGAGAACAGGATGTGCATGCCAGTTGCATATGCAACCTAAAATTTTATATTCTCCCTAATTGCTAGTATACTGAATGACTGCCATACATACAAATGAACACTTAACCCATTTTCATAGCTCATTTGCTTTTATAAGTATTCTTAAAGGGCACTGCCCTGAAAATTCTATCTCTGAGAAGTTGCAGAAGTGACACCCTGTTACCACTCTTAAATGAGGAATAAATGTCATTTCTAGAGTGTTAATTACCAGTGAGGACACTGTCTAAGAAACCTGGGAGGACGCTGTTAATTCTTTACATCAGCCAGGCAAAACTTGAGCACTGTCAAAGGAATCTTCTCCAGTTGTAACAAGGAACTGAAACCTGGGCTCCTCAACTGAGAGTGCTCTTTGCTTGCTTTAGAACAAGAAGGAACCCACTGTAAGTGGACGTGAGTTCTTCTGATAACATAATTTTTAGAAATTTTCCAAGTGAAAGTTCACAAAGCCATAAAATTTTACTGCCTCATGCAACAAGCAGCAGCCCTCTCTTTCCAATGTATAGCTTTTAATTGGTTTAAGAGACTGTCATCCTATGCCTGCAACAAATAGGCTTGATTGTCTGTGACACTCAATGGTTCATCCGGAGTAATAACTTGACACCTGAACTCTATTTCCACAAATTCACAAGCAATGTAGTAAACTGGTAGTGTTTTTTCTTTTGAGTATCCCCAATGTGACAAGACAAAATGCATTAGGAAACATCCATTCTCCTTCTAAGAGTAATCTATCCTTACTGGACATGGGGAGCAACTTCAAGGTTCACTCATGACTCAGTTTTGATGGCTTTTTTATGTAATGAAAAAACTGTACACAGCTATTATAAAATAATCTAGAATTGTTTTTATTTTACATATTTTCCCCTCATATTATTTTAATGTGTATCTGAACATTAAAGTTTATAATACTTAAAAATAATAATTTCAAAGAACAAAACTTTTAAGTTTTGGAAATGAGATTAAGGCTTCACTAAAAACTGATGTATATGCCCTTTGTACTTTCAAATATACTTGTGAATAAGAAAGAATACTCTGCTTTATGAAGCTAATTTTGGAATGATACCTTAGCAAAGGAATGACTTACGCACTTCATCTCAATTAAGATGCTTTACACTGAATGGTACTTTTCATTGGCATATGAAAGTATTTATCTAAAATCAAAGATGCTTATTGCCCCCAGGACACTTGATTATAGTCTGAAATCTTTGTGGAGTTCCTTAGTTTGTATGATTTCCCTTCTGAAATGGAAATTTTCCCCTCGCTGTGGTATACTTATGATATAATCTACACTCAGCAGCAATGAAACTTGATGACTGGCACTCTACAAACAGCTTGCTATTTCAGTTAATGAAATAGATTTCCTGACACACTTCAGTTGCAGCTTAGTTTAAGAAATCACTGTTCTGTAGGGTATGCTGGAACAAAGTGATTCTGTAGAAAGCTGGATGTTCTCGCATTATGTTTCTGATTCTCTCTCAGTGTAAAGCTCATGCTTTTGGCTCCACCATGGAGCTACCAATTGTAACTGCAACTGCACTGTTGACACTCATCATACTACTTGAATCTTAAACTTAAATGTCTTTATATTCCTATGTCTACCCTACGTATTTGTAGTATAACTTCAGACGGTCATAAGACATTTTAAAAGCATATGATATGAAAGAGTAGAAAGATTGCTAAGCTATCAAAAGTAAAGTTTGCAAGTTAATGCATTTTTGAGACTTTATTTAAAAATACAAACATGATTAAAAAAAATCTTTTAAATTCTCAGTGAAAAGGTTGTTTTACAACTCTAACCTCATCATCATTTTCCTATGCTTATGAACTTCTGGTAGTCATAAAAATGGGTTTTCTTACTGAACCATCTCAGTATGTATATCCAAACTGCAGAATTTCGGTTTGCTTTGGTGAAGCTTTTTGTTGTTTCCATCTTGAAAGCTGTTATATACCATTTATTTCATGTTTCATACTGTGTCAATTCCACATTAGCCTCAGCTTTTAAATTCTACTGTTGTCTTCCACAAAGGGGCTACCTCCTTCCTTCCGAAAGAAAAATATCTTTAAAAAAGTAACCTCAATGCAGTTTGAAATACAACTAAATGGTTGCATATACTGACGTCACATATTACTTATCTCCTAGTATTCCCTCAAATAAGGACATAGCATGGTTCACATTGTTAGGTTCACTGTATTTTAGACACAGGTAGCTGGAATGGCAGTTATTGGTTTTAGGACATGCTTTGTGTTTATTGGAAAGATTCATCAGTCCTTCTATCTGATACAGATTGATGAGTGTGGACTAATCAAGAAGGATTACTAGCCAAGACAGCCTAGGGTCACCAGATTTTGAAACAGATTCTTCAGCTCCAAAATATTGGCAAGTCATACGAGTCACTTTATGAATTTCAACTTTTTAGAATTTTTAGCAATGTGACTGTGCCATATTAATAAAATAAATGTGTCTAATTCCACCTTACTTCAGCCACCCTCTTTCCAAAATAGGCTGATAGGTAATTTTCTGAAACTTACTGGTAAGTAACATTTTACTGAACTCCAGTGGAGCTTTGGCCAGGCAAAACACCTGACATTCCAGTCATGAAAAAAATCAGTATCTGAGACCTTGTTAAGCCAGGAACTTTATGGGGTGTTTTCCCACCAAAAGTAGAATTTTCATATGTTTGAATTTACTGTGATGTATACTGAGGAACACTTTTCAACTTATCATCAATGTCCTTATACAGTGACACTGACCAAAACTACTCAGGTTGTGTACACAGCTTTCTTGCTTCAAAAATAAACAAATGAACAGACAAAAAAATCTTAAAACCTATTTTATCTTCTGATTTTGGACCTTTGTTCTGAATCAGCTGGAGAAGAAATAGTAGGCTGGTGTGACTCATTACATAGTGGGTGACCCAATACGTAGAAGCAGCTTTATTTCTTCCCTTAAAAGGCACTCTCACCCTACTCCAGCTTGGTTTCAATAGGGTTTCCGTTGGGCAGAAACTATATTTCTTTTCTGTGCTATGCCTGCTTCATCTTCTGTTCTTTTTGTTCAGTAGCTGATTTGTCAAAGTGACTAAGCCATCAGCATTTTGAATTGTAAGCATTTTCAAAAGGATCCGGTTTTTAAATACTTATACTTAAAAGAAGTAAACAGTTGGGAAACTAGGTAAGACAATGCTCCTGGTTCTTGAGCAGAAGGGCAATACAGAATTTTGAGAGTTTCAAACAGAGATAGGAGTAGCATTAGTCAAAGAGTTTCAACAAATCAGCCAAGCCCCTCAGGCTAGAAGGGACCATTTGATGGATTAAGCAAGGTCTCTGCTGCTGCGCACAGCCACAATGCATTTTCCTAATTGTAAAGTTAGAAAAATCCCTTTTAAAAAATTAAGTTGTTTTCCTCTAAGACTTGGTGAAATTTTAGTTTACTCGCCAAAATTTCATTCCCAGTTTTCATGATTTTTTTTTTCTGGACATTTTTTACATGATCTTATCTTACACTATACTAAACTCAGTTTCACTTTTATTATTCTAGCCTTTAAGGTATTCTATCCTTTCCTGCATAACATTCTAAACTTCTCCTTTATTGCTCATGACTCTCAAAATGTCATTTGCATATACCTCTTTTTGTACCAAGATCTAACATAATATTCAGCAGCATTTTTCCCAAAGACTGATGCTTGACCAGCCTCTACAAGAGCTGAATTTTACACAGTGAAGATAGATCTATTAAAAAAAAAAGGAATATATATCTAAATTATAATCTGAAATAGTGCATATCCCCTGAGGACAAAAGTATATTTCTCAGTCAATTTGATTGAATACAGTCAGAAGTTCAAGAATTGAGCTGAAGGGAAAACAAAATACCAAATCACTCATGCCAATAATAAAAAGTGCTTCTAAATACAGGTCTATATGCAGATAGCTTCCCTTTCCTTTCATAAAAACATTTAATGTGGGATATGGGTGTAATTTTTTTCCCTGTAAAGAACCTCAAGAGACCAGAGGAAGTTTTCAGATCAAAATCTGAATTAGCTTGTGCTAGGAATAAAGTTTTAACCAACACCAGGCTGACCAATAACTGATGCAGTGCTGCGCTATTAATCACAAAAGCTAGGTAAGCTTGGGTAAAGCACTTTCCTTGCGTGGAAATTTTTTCCCATTGTCTTCTGCACTAACAAAATAAACTTATTACCAAACAGGTAGGTGCAGTTTTTCTGAAGATTAGGTAGTATAGATGTGCTTCTATAGCTATATTTATGCAATTATGTTTGTTAAACCTACCATGAAAAGCTCTCATAGCAGTAAAAGCACATTTTCTACATGCTCCCTGTGAGCATCTCCTCCAAAACATGCCTCTCTGCTATGATTTTTGAATACTTTCCATAACATGTTCAAACAACTGGGCTTATGTAGCTTTTTAAGTTCAGATGCATAAACGTGGTCAACAACTGTGTATTAATTGTTGGAACCCAGATACATAAGAATCTTTCTTGTAAAAGCATGGGGTATTGATTACGAAACAGATGTGTGTGAAAACAGGTCCTTAGTTGCAGTGGCCTAGGTCAGAATTACATGGTAACAGCTATACGGAAGTTTGTTGTCACACACAACAGTTCCGTCTTCACTCAAACCCTGACATAAGCAGGGCTCAGAAAACTCTAAACACTGAGG
This sequence comes from Pipra filicauda, assembly GCF_003945595.2. NCBI lineage: Eukaryota > Metazoa > Chordata > Aves > Passeriformes > Pipridae > Pipra > Pipra filicauda. The sequence goes on from NW_024104477.1 coordinate 469,028, forward strand.
GTTTTTTTCCCCTTTTTTCATCAACAAAATTTGAGCCTCTCTGCAAGATATAAGAGTATGTGTCATTGTTATTCATGGAAACTGTCAGGCTTTTTAACTCTACTGAGAAACAAGAAGAGTGAATGACAGATGGGGCCCGCTCTCTTGGCAAGGAAGTTCTCTGCTAGCAGAACGCCATAGTATGAGACCTGAAAGAAAAAAGAGATGACAATTTAACTTGTTCTTATACATAAACATCATCTGAAAAGAGGCATTTCATTGTGAAGTAGCCTGATTTGTCATATTAACTTCTATGTATATAGGCTGATACTGTCTTCAGTCTTAGATGCCAAATGGTCTTAAAAAGCTTGAAACATATATATTAAATGTAATACCAATAATGTAAGCTGCTTTTGTGGCTTCCCAAAGGCTGGAAAGCATTTAACTCAAGCGTGAAAGCTGGAGAAGATGAGCTTGAAGATTTTATAAGAAACTTCAAAATTCCTACCTATTGCTGAGGTGTTCAAGCTGCAGTGACTCTTTATCTTACAAGGTGCGTAGTATGGTGTATTTTCATCCGCTTATTATATGCTCTTCAGGTCAGAAACATGAATCAGAGTAATTAGCTCCAATATTATAATCTATGTTCATTATGTGCCAGTGTTCTCAATGCAAGGTCATTTAAAGCATGGGGAGGACATAAGTGAAAAACTCTTCAACTAAGTATGTGTGTGTGGGAATACAGGTGCGCAGCAGAAGGGGACTGATGGCTGAAAGGAAAAACTAGAAAAGAAAATTATTTTTGGGCTAAGAAAAAGCTCTCATATACACTGAAATTGAGTACTTTCTTTGAACTTTGTTTAAAAAGGTCTTAAGGTTTTTGCTGTTACAAATTTTAAAAGCTTCTTTACTGTGTTCATGTTTTATCTCTTTTTTAGTTTGGTGGGATTTCTTTTTTTCCGTTGTTTGGTTTTTAACCAATCCATTTGCTTCTGCATCAACTCAAAATCAGATTTTTTTTTCTTTTTGAGTAGAATCTATTATAGTAGAAAGCTTCTTCCTATTTTTTTCTCTCTCCTCTAGTATATATAAAACTTACCTGATAAGTTTTAGAGATTTGGGGATTTACTACCTGACAGACTTCATTAATCACTTCATAAAGAGCTCTTAATATTAGCTATTCTTTAATTTATCTTTAACTTCAGGATGAATGATTTTTGAAAATCCATTTGGCTCTATTCTTAGCTATGTTTTGGAATTACCATCTTGATATCGTATTGACTAAAATTAGCTCTCCAAGATGTGGAGGGCTCTAGGTATACTAGTTATAAAAAGAGTTTCCTCTAAATAATGAGGTGGGGAAATTTCCAAATTACATTTGTTAAGATTGGACAGTACCGTGGAACAACATTTCTCTTTCAGAATGGTAGCTTTTTTAAAAAATAAGTTTTCCAAGCCACACGAACAAGTATTGGTTTATTGCCTGTAGCCTGAGTCACCTCTCATTTACTCCTGATTGCTATGGCTAAAATGAAGCTGTTCTTGTTCTCACTTTTACGAAAAACTTCAAGCCAGACACATGTGTTCGAGAGCTCTAACTCTGAAGTGAAAGGACAGGACAGAGTACTTATTGATTCACATTACGGCAGCAGAGGATGTAATTGGCTTTCCCAATGTACATTTCAGTGTTGTCTAAGCACTATCAGCTCTCAAGTTAAGGTACTGCAGTTCTGGCACCCGGTGCTGCTTCTCATTATTTGGAGTTAAAATCACATTTAGAAACATATAGCAAGCTAGGTGTTTCCAGACAATGAATTTTTAAGTATTTTAACACCAGAAATTGGAAACTCTCTTAAATATTCATAAAAAGGATAAGTATGTGCTCATGGAGACATCACATATTTGTTAAATTTTTCTCTTCTCTCAGTTTCTTGATAGTTATTATCCAGTCTTTTACTCAGAGCATGAGGAGAACACTCCCCCTCCCCACCCCCCAAAAAAAATTAAAAAGTCCCTTGGATTCTTTAAATTTAGGACTAATTAGATACATGTAACATTTTTTTACATCTGATAGCCATTAATACATTATTTTCTCATTTTTGCACTATCATGAAACTCATTGAAATGAAAGATTTTAGTTAAAAATTTTATATAAGCTTTTGAAGAAACTCTTCGGTTTGTTTCATCTTTGTTTCCTTCATAATATTCAGTGATGTCTGTATTTCTTATGTTTGATCCTTTAATGTATTCCAAGTCCTACTACAGTGGAATATCCTATGAGCTTGAATGAAGACTAAGACTGAAAAGAGAGCTTGTGATGTCTGAATTGCAATAGGTGAAAAAATCTTCTGTTTCATATGATGGCTGTTTGAAAACACAAAAAAACAACTTCCATGGGAAATACTAAATATCTGGTTAGTAAGGCTGTAGATCAACCTGACAGTAGCTATTGGTTATAAAGATACTGGTAAGCATTTTTTCTGAGTGGCATTCTAGTCCTTTATGTTCTACATTGGCTTATCTCTGCTCTTCAACATTTGCATGTAAAGTGCCAAAAATGTTAATAAATAAAATAAAAAAGCAGAAAAAAATTACTAACATCCCCTACAAAAATATACTTTCCAATATAAAGTATTTATCTTGAGTCTTGTTTCTTTCACCATTTATTTTCTTACTTGAGTATGGTGGAATCAATATTTCAAATCACATTCCCACAGCTCATCAGAAGTCACTGGATTTGGTGATTATAATTTTAAATAAAATGAAATTTCCTCCTTAATGATGGAGAACTATGCAGTCATTAGAACACAGGTTATGTAATTGCTGGGTTGCACCCAGAAAAAAAGACCATCATCTTGCCTTCTATGGCATCTATTATGCCTTTTTACAGTGCATGACAGAATTAAATGCACTACTGTTGTAGAAATGTGCTGCTTATTATTTGCTTCATGTTTTTATATACATGCATACTAGAAATTTGCACTGGAGCTGTCAGCATTATGATCTTCATTTAAATTCACTTTGACAGTTTCTTCATCTACAAACGAAGGAAGGATTTATATAGCATTCATTGTCCTAGGTATAATTCACAGAAACTGTCAACCATTGGTGGGTTAGAGAAATACTCCATGTATTTTGAACTCTAAGTAGCAAACCAACATTTTAGTGTGCTCACTTTTCAAGTGGATATCTTGAGGTCTGACATAACACGCAGAGAAAAAGATGCAGGCCATTACAGTTGAGGTGACATGAGGTCTCTGTGCAAGCCACTAAAGGGACTTTTTTCAGGCCTCAAGGATGTGTAACGTACCCTAGGAAATGGCAGGAAGGCATGACAAGTGTTTGGAGTATGTAGTGCTCCGCAGACTGGGAGTGCATGAGGATGACAGAGATACCAAGAGCCTGATGCCATCTCATCCATTCATCCTTTTATATTGTTAATGGAAATAAATGATTCCCAATGCTGGACTCAGGCGTAGTCCAGCCCGGGATCAGCCCAAAAAACCCAGACGGCAAATGAGCAACTAAGCACTGTGAAGCTCCTTCTAGCCCATTCTCCTCCCCTGTTTATCAGTGTAGACATCTCTGAAGTTTGTCGGTGATGCCTCTAGTGAAAAATCAGAACTGAAGGTGACATCTGCTATCTTTTGATATATTCTGCACATTTTACAAATTTAGTGAGATGAGACTTGCAACCTTGTTAAGGAAGCTTTGCCGAATGTACTGTTTTATTTCCAGTAATATGTTATTTTAGATCCAACCTGGATCAGATTGCATGTTGAGAGTGTGAAGGCCCTATGTATTATCAGACAAAGGAGTCTCTTGGATGTGAAAACAGTAATTTTGATGTGAGACTTTACTAGATACTTGGAAAATGTATAGCAAGGTTTCTGAAATGGGACATTGAGAAGACTGCAAAGGAGGGTTGATCTTCAAAAAAAGCAAAGTGTTTTTCCTAGCTATCACAGAGTTGAGTTTGTTCTGTTCTTGTAAAGCTAGTATATTGCTTCTGTTTGTTGAAAATGATGATCTAAAAGAAGATAACTTTTTTCATCCAACTTTCTGCAAATGCCATGTTCCTGCACCATATTTAGGTCCAAATTACTGTGGATTTTTATGAAAGGAAGAATGAGCAACTATTTTTCCTGACATCAGTGTTTTATGATTACTGAGCTATTTAGAAATATTTGACATTTTACTGATTTTCTCTCTCAAAATAAACTTTCCTGATTACCCTTATATTTCAGTGATTTCTTTTGTGCAGTAGTGAATCTGCAGCTTGTGAGGTAACTGGCAAAAAGTCTGATCCATCAGCATTTTTGTCTGCTTTCTTTAGTTTGTAGTGGCACAGCAACAATGAAGAAGCAATCATCCATCATCCAGCTAGTCAAATAGAATAAAGATCTGAAAGTGGAAATAATTCATGGTGTTAGCATTACTCATTTAAGTTCTGTGTGACTTTTAATTGAGTTTTTCTTCAGAATTTAAACCAAACTTTATAATTCTGGAATAGGAATGATGCAATTTTCTAAATGACAGAGATTTGGGGTGAGGAGGTGGGGATGGGGGACGGGACAAACAACTGCCCTAATTCACATTATTTAGTTCTTTTCATTGCTATTAAACTTTTTATTTAACGTAACGGACCTTTAAGTGTACTATGACTAGAAAATTTCCCCTAGATAAAAAGGTCTTCAGATTTACAAATGCTTCAATTTTAATAAATGTTTGTAGTACTTCTCAAGTCAGTTTTCTAGCTCTATGCAATATTGACAAACCTAGTAACTTAAAAAACACAGCTCAGGATTCAAAAGTCTTAATAAAGGGAACTTCTCTTGAGTTTCTCTCTGGGAAATAAATTTCTTTATTTCCTATATGCATAGGAGGGCTCCCAGCTTTCCCTTTCAGTTGAAATTCTCAGATAACTTTGAGAACAAGAATTTGATTCCAAGAAAAACCCAACAAATGAGATTTACAAAAAATATTTCCACAGTTAGCAGCAGTACAAATATGAGATAACAATTTTGGAACTTGATGACATAACTGGAGACAGAGAAGGCCCAAGTGACTTAGAAAGTGAAAGTCAATAAAAAACCTTTTACATGTATTGTTATTTATACACAGAGTTTGCATAAAAATAAGCATTTCAGTTTTTGAGGTGAATACGTTGAAACTTTTCTCTGCAGAAAACATTGAAAATAAATGTTTTCTGTGGGAGTTTGGAGGATCTTGGATTTTGAGCTTTTGTAAAAGAGTACTTTTGTATCACATTGAATTTCCATTTCTATTTCTAGTGTGCTACCAGTGTCATGCCTTTCCCTTGAGGTTTTGGTGGTCTTAAGACAAGTGATACAGAGAGAGGATGTGAGGTGCTCTGATGGACCCTTGGAGGTCTGAGGATGAAAACCAGCCATGATACAGCATGTCAGTCCCCTATGTACTAGACTCATCAGTTTTTTGCAGCTGTTTCAGATCAGGGTTGTACTAGTAAAAGAACAGATCCCTTTCCCTTTCTTGCTGCCTTTGAGAGTGGTTCGCAACACTACATGTCTCTCCCACTAAGCACACTGAAAAAAACCATGGGAACAGAGCTGGTCATTTTACACCCTGAGTTACCTGGAGGTAAATACTGTAATCAAAGCAAACTCCCATTTCATTACCTTTATTTACTCTTTTATATGGTAATATTACAGATGGTTAATCATCATTTTACTGGATTCATTCTCTGCTTAGAGCACATCAACCTCTGGTGTTTGTAACAGTGAACACGAAGGCAGATACTTTGTCTTTCATGTGACGGCAGAGTTGGCTGCTGCAATAGATACATTGAATAGTGGCTTTCCTGCATGAAGAGTATTGATTAGCCATGACCTGGAGTCCCTTTTGAAAAATTCTGTACATAAAGCTGTGATCGCAAAAAATTTACCTTGCAGGCTGCTTGAGTTCAGCTTCTGAACTCAAGTTCAGCTTCATGTTTGAAATACATGACTGAACAGCTTCTCATAGTCATCTTGCTTGGTAGTTCTCATCTCTGCTAGTGTGTTTTACACTCTTATTTTCTGTCCTAGTAGAAATCTTTCCTAGTAGAAATCTTGGTGGAACTTTTGGCTTAGGAAGACATATAAGAGTGGAAATGAAAATATGTCCCCAACACACTAAATTCTGGTGCTTAGGTGTATATGGTTTCAGGATGCACCTCTTTCATTCTTTATAATTTATGGCTTGAGATTTCAAACATCAAATACTTGAAGGCTTGAATATACTCGCACTGAAGAAACTGTATATTCTGCACCTCCACTGCAAGTTCTTCTAGGGTGAGCATAAGTTATTGCCACGCGTTATTGTGTATTTTCAGATTTTAACTCACACAACAGTGACACTTTCTTTTACCTTCATTTAAAACTAGCTCAGCGTGTTAAAAATTCAGCAGTGCTTAAGAGGGCTAGGTGGCTTATGTGAAAGAAATTATTTGCTGAAAAATATGCCTTTAATTCTTTACAAAGCAGACCTGGATTTGTCGGTTGTGGACTACGGCCCTACAACAAACTTGTTCTCAGGATTCAGGAAATTAAAATGAATTTCATCTCCTGAGAATCAATGTCTGTATTCACTTTGACCTCCAGAGATAGACTTAACTGGCACGCTGTGGAATTCTAGATGCACCATCTCCTAAATCTTTCCTGCCAGTCGTCCTACTTTGCTATACAATTATTACATGATCTCATAGCGATCATTTCTATACTTAGGATGTTTTTAGCTATTATGCTTTTTGCACTGAGTGGAAGAACATCAGGGCTGAATGTCTTCAGACAAAAAGGCAGCTGAATCAAAATCTTCTATATGCTTGGTAAATTTCCTAACGCTGGATGATGAGCTAAAAAAGTAAGTTGAATTTCTGACAAGATCAATGCCTTTTGGTATTCTGAGTAATTCTAATCTTTGGGTGGATTCAGCTCTTGAATACAACCCCAATTTTTTAAAATTTGGTTGAACTGAATGCCTCCTTGGTTAGCTGCAAAAATCAAAAGGTGGAAATGCTTGTGGAGTGTTTTTTTGGTGATCTTCTATGCCATCCTTATAACCTGGTGTAAGATGATAGATAAAGGCACAAAAAAGAAGAAAAAACTCCCTCCTGATTGCTTCCTGGAAACCTCCAGCACCTAGGGAGACATTCACAGGAACTGATAAAAGGATTAAAAGGAAGAAGTGATATGGAGATAAACATGGGCTTTTTTCTCAAACATCCTGGAATTCAGAAAGTGGACCCTTGGGCCTATTTCATCTGTCTATCACCCCAAAATTAGTTTATTGACTATAGCCACTCAAACTGACTAAAGAAAAAAGGTATAAAAAGAGATTGGACCCAAGCAAAAATCCAGGACAAATTCCATCAACTCTGTGGAGGTGACTGATGGGCTGCCTTTTCTTCCTCCACCTTCTTGGGACGCCTTGGGGTAAGCAATTGCTTTATACAAACATACTAATTTTACTTTTGCTCTATAGTACTTTAAAATTTTTACTTATCACTTCATTGTAAGTTGCTTTTGCTTCAGCGTGTGTGTCTATGCTTTGTATTATTATTATTACTACTACAGAGTTTGTGTGGTTTTTTGCAGTTATACCCTATTCCAGACACATCGAACCCCATAAATTGTCACCAATTCGCATTATTAAACATGCTATTTCATGAACTGTTAGAATGAGTCCATTTTTAGGTGCTGACAGTTTCGTCAATGGCGAAATAACTAATAGGAGAAACCCTCTGAGGGGTTTTTCTACCGCTATTAAGTGCAGTCCCTATATATAAAAGGTATCAAACGTCCTGTCTGTCTCAGCGAATCTGTTAAGTGAAAGGTCTCAATAGGTGAGAGGCTAACACACTATTTTGGATATTAAAAGGCTTTGATCTCTTGGAGAGGGGACACTGATAGACAAAAAAATAAATTAATACAGGTTGGACAGAAAATTCTTCTTTTCTGCCCCTTTTAGTGTGACACCTGGCAGGGGTGAAAAGGAAACAATGAAGTACATCCTTTGTCACCAAGACAATAGAACAAAGTCTTGCACATTACACTCCATTAAGCAAGATTAGTTTACTTAGGTATTGCAATTTTCAGGGTGAGTGCAAAATTGTCTGGAAACTACAGAGAAAGTAAAGTATCAATGGCGCAATGTCAAATGTGGGAACATACATTTTGAAGAACTCTGCAAGGATCTGTCCCGCATCTGAACACACTAAAATTCTTGCTAACAGTCTGGATTGCAGAATTGAACAAATTTATTACATTTGTATATGACAGAGGAAAATAGGCTTAAATTTAAAGTGATTTTGATAAACTGGATAAATATTCCAGAAAAAAATTATATACAGTAAAGACAGTACAAACAGGAGAAATATTCAGCCATAGAAATAGAGACAATGAATTAGGTGTTCTTGAGGGAAACAAAACAAACTAGAGCTTAAATTTTATCACAAAATGGTCATTAGTTAACAAGCTACTGCTGTTACAACAAAGCTTCCATTCCACATGGAAGCATGGAAAAATAGAACACACTGTGACACATCCACAATTATCTTTCTTTTCTTATAAACACTTAAAAAGGTCCCAAGTAGCTTATTAGCTCCAGCTTTGGACATCGCACTTCAAATACAAACCAGTATTTGAAGACAGTCCTGATGAAAGCCGGAAGTGACATTAGATCTTGAGACATCCTAGAGTGCCAATGGAACAGTGTTTGGAAGTGGACTTTGACTATGTGAAGACTGAGAGAAATACTCTGCTTGCTGTCCCTTTGGTGGCTATTGTAATACTCTGAAATTACAGTAAGGAAAGTTCAGGTTAAACATTAAGGAACAGTTTGCAACGGCAAGTCAGAACAGATTGCCTGAGGAGGCTGGAGTTGTGCTATTGCTGGAGGACTTCAGAATTGGTTAGACAACCACTTGTCAAAAATGACACAGATGTAGCTGATTGTGCCTTGGGGCAGAGCCATGGAAGAGCTGACCTCGCAAGGTCCCTTCCAGTCCTACTTTTACGTAAAGAGCATTATGCTATTTCCTCCCATCCCACCTTCATCGCTCAGTTTTCCTGTTCCTCCCACAAGCTTTCTTTTATCTCCAGCTACTCTCCTAAAAATAACCTTTAACTGCCTCTTGTTTTATGCATATGTAGGAAATCCTTTCTGCACAAGATAGTTCTGTGGATGGACAAGACTGATCTCACCCATGGAAAAGGAGAGGACTACTTCTCATCATTTGTAGAGATGCACTGTGGTTACAGAAAGAGGATTCTTACTGCAGGATTAAGACATAGACATTCAGAAATATTTTAGCCACCAATAGAAACATGGACTGTCACTGAAGTGGTAGCTTTCTACATGCAAGACAGAAAAAAAAAAAAAAAGAAGTTAGATATACCTTTATTTTTCAATATTCATTCTGAACACGTTAATGTTACAAGTCTCGTACACACTTTCCCACTGTTTGATGTGACAAAGCTTAAAGGGCACTAGGTCCTAGTAAGCTTAACCTGAGTGTCCTCCTCTTTTGCTTAGAGGAGTTAGTTTGAAAAGAAAAGCTAATTGCACTGCGTGGTCAGAACGAGCAGCTGAACTCTGACCACAAGCCCAAACGGGTTCGATTGCAACAAGCTGGGTGCAAGTCGACATTGCTTTGAGCATCTCCTTCCCTCGACTACCGAAGTGGGGGGTGACCGCGTTTCGGAGAAGTCTGGAGCTGCTGGGGTTGCGGTCGGGCAGCCTCGGGGAAGGCGGCGCCGCGGGGGGAGCACGGGGATAGCCCGGTAGGTGAGCGCCCCGACACTGCCCGGCGGAGCGGTCCGGGCCCCAGGGCAGGGAGCAACCCGCGGGCTCTCCGCGCGGTTCCCCCCGCGTTTCACGTAGCGCCGAGGAGGACGGACCGGAACGGGAATTCCAAACCCCATCCCCGGTGCGCGGCGGCTGAACCGGCAGCAACAGCAGCAGCACCGCCCGGCTCCGGCCCGCGGAACCCGAGCCAGGCTCCCGCTCAGCGCCTCGTCCGCCGGAGGAAAAGCCGCGGAGCCGGCGGATAGCGCACATGGGGCGGCCGGGATGAGGAGGCGCGGTGGGGCAGGCCCGATGTCGCCTGCCCCCGGCCCGGTCGGCGCACGTGGTGGCGGGGGGCGCGGGGCCGCCTCTCCTTGCCCGCCTCCCCGGCGCGGACGGGCGCGCTGTGCCGCTGCTCCGGCATCAGCTCTCTTTTCCTGATTTTTTTTTTTTAAACTCTTGCTTAGCAAATTGCGCGTGATGAGCTCATGATGCCGCGCCCCCCGGCCCGGGCCCGGGCAGGCAGGGGGACGTGAGGCGGGCGGGCGAGGCCAGCTGCGGGAGCTGCGCGCAGCGCCAGCGCTCCGGCGGAGCCGGGCGGAGGGGGCGCTCTTGGTCCCACGTCGCTTAGAGGACTCGGGTTGTAGGGCTTTTCCCTTTTTTTTTTTTTTTTTTTTTTTTTAAATATATATTTCTGTTGCCCCTCTGGCGCCGTGTGCCGGGCTGTTTGCCGCTCTGTGCGCAGGTGGATCCATGAGCTCCCCCAGGAGCGGCACCGGCGCCGCGCAGCACCGCGTCGGGGCGGGGGGAGCGGCCGCCTGCCTCGGCACCGCCGCCGCCGCGGGGGGCGGCCCCGCCCGGGCACGGGGTGGGCAGGCGTGAGGAGGGCGAAGTTTCTCCGCGGCTCCGGGCCCCTCGCAGGGACAGCGGGGAGGGAAGGACTTGGCCCCGTGGTGCTGGGGGAGCTGACACCGCCGCCGCCAGCAGAGCAGCCCGGCTTTGGCCATGAAGAGGAAACAGAAGAGGTTTCTGCAAATGACGCTGCTCTTCACCGCGGCTCTGATTTTCCTGCCTGACATCGGCCTCTGGTCTCTCTACAAGGAGAAGCACCTGGTGAAGCCGGCCGAGCCCGCCGAGCCGCAGGTAGGTCCGAAGCCGCCCGGGAGCCCAGCCCACCCCGCCGTGCCCCGCCGCGCTGCCGCCTCCCGGGGCACGGCCCGGCCCCGGCGCGGGGTGCGCGGAGCGGGGAGCGGCAGCACGTGCGCTCGTCCCGCCGCCGCGCCGGGGAGAGAAAGTTGTGAGCGAACATCTGAGCCCTCCGGGCTGGGCTTCGCCGGCAAGGACGGGGGTGAGCAGTCACACAGGCTGCCTGTGAAATTAGGAGGAATTGGGATTTTGTGTGCTTCGTTGGTGAGCCGAGGGTGATGCTGGGCTCTGATTTTCATTACGAGAAGTGGAGGTTTTACCGCAACTTTTGTTTGCCTGTCTGCAATACTTCTCGAACTGATGTGTGGCTGTAGGTCCGCTGAAATTGCTCGAGATCCATCTAGGTGTCTTACCGCCGAGATTTTTTTTTTCTTCTGTTGAAAACTCGACAGAAGTGACTGGCAGTATTTTTCTCTTCTGAATATTACTACTGTGACCTGATACAGCTACACTGTGTGTAACTGCATGTCAGACTGATGTCACAACAAACTCCCGAATATTTTCAGTTTACTATTTCCTCGATCACTATTATTAATAACAGCAGTTGACATAAGCTGGTTTTTTTTCTTGAGTTATTCTTTGACTTGCTGGGTTTGTGTATGGCTCATAAATCACAGTATGACCTGCATTAAATGAAGTTTAGTTTTAAGGAGTTGTTGTAATGCAGTTCTTTATAACCTTGCCCGTAATTTACCAAAGCTTATGTTTGCTCAGTTCAACAGTGCTATGCTCCTACACTATAATTGTCAGTGTAATTTAAATTTAACATGATATTTCATAGATCATTAGTAAGAAATTAAGGAATTGTCTGGTCTTTTAACTTGTTTACCACTTGCATAGCCTTCATGTTAGAATGTATTAGGTGGCATAATTTATGATTGTATTGTATTAGTAGTCTTCATTTCAAGGGTCATCACCCATGTATGTGATGCACTCCTACATACTAAACTTATTTAAATCAATGACTTCAACTGAAGAGTAATATATTTGATTCTTTGTTAGTATAGCTATCCATTACAGAAGTTAGTCCTCCAAAATATCATAACTTTGGTTAATGAAATATCCTGAATATTACTAGAGGAGGAAGTTAGGAATAGCTTCTTAATTTGAAGCTTACTTTATGTGTCCATGGGTTTTAAAATGCAGTAGGTGTCAGGTGCTAGAATTTAGTTGGAAGTAATTTCTGCTGAAAGAAAATTATACACAATCATAAATGTCTGTCATTAGTTTACAAGGTGCACACTGCAGTCTTTTCAGTTTCCAATGCAAATAATGATTTCCATGTGTTGCATGGCTCTTAAGAACACACATGCCTTGACATAAGATGATATTTCTAATGTTCAAGACTGCACTCTTAAGTAGAGCATGATTGGTTAGCAGTCAAAGGGAGATAACTTTTTAAATAAAAAAAAGAAAAAAGGGTTCTGGATAAAGTGGTGGAAGAAAACCTTGGAAATAAGCAGCTGAGCATACATAAAGGGCTAGTGAGACTTGCTAGTGAGACCCCAGAAAATTTTAAATCCTACATTTTCTGAAGAGGTCTTTTTACTAGCTTCCTTTTTTCTCTTTTTTTTCTTTTTCCCCTTCCCTTTTCTCCCAACCTGAATACTAATTGAGGAGTAATGGGACTGTTTAATGGGAAAACAGTAAAAATGAGCAGTGCAACTTTGAACCTTACAACTGACTCTGGTGTTATTCTGTTATCACGGTAAGTATTGAAATCATGTTGGCAATGTCATTACCCAGTGGGGAAAACAGGTTGAAGTACAGGTGAGTAATGCAGTTAGGTTACTTGTGTCTTTAGCTGTGCACATTATAACCCAAAATACTTAGAAGGAACAAGAGTTGAAATACAAGTTTGAGTTCAACTTCCTTAAATACAAAGGAAACGGTAAGACTTCCTTGTGACTTTACTAAAAATGAGGTCACGTGAGAAGATACTGCATTAGAAATAGTATCATAGTAGAACTGTTAACTTTTTCCCTAATAATTTAGTAAGGTATGCAAGAATTTACACACTCAGCGCAGTCATTCTTTGCCCTTGAGGTGTTCAGTTACTTTATACTTAGTGTGACTTAACACAAGTTTAGATGTCAGTCGTACTGAAACTGCAGCAGACTTTTCTTATGTATTCTAAGATTGTGTTAGGTTACATAGGTATGTATTTAGAGTCAGCATGTGATAGTGATGTATAGTTGGTCTGCTGTAGTGTGTCCTGACCAGGGAAGAGAGGTAGAGCTGTCTGTGACTTCAATAATTTGATTACAGGCTGAAGTGGTTTTGCCCTCATGGGTAAAATGTGTGTCTAGTGGTATTCTGATATTGACAGTAACGTTTATAAATGTGCCATCTTGTTTTAAGAACAATTAAATTCATGTTATCGATCATCAGGTGTTTTTGAAGAGATGGCATAGGGAAATGATGTTTTGCCTAGTTATAAATTAAATTTCCCAATTCATTGCTAAAACAGACATCCCCAGACTTCCCTGTGAATGAGGGCTCTGTCATCCTCTCCTGTCACTTCAGCTGCTTGCTACAGCACCAGAGCAAAGGAGGCATAGCAGGCTGATGAAGGAGGCATTGATACCCTGACAGCAGTAAGCATAGGAGCTGTTTGAAAGCAGTCCACAATGCAAAAATAGGCTGTTTCTGTCAATGGTAGAACAGTGTCCCCTGGGGACTATGTCATTCCCAGTGCCTAGAAGAGGTACTTGTGTTCTTTAGTGCTATCTAGAAATTCTAATATGACAAAATAAGTTGATTTTTTTATGCATTAAAATAGTGCTACGGTAAGTTACATAAGAGTATTTTTTGTCACTGTGCAAATTCTGTTTCTGAGCAGAGAAGCTCTTCTGTAGGAAAAACTAAAAGACGAGAAAATGATATTGACAACTGTGATTTCAGACAACATCAACGATTTTGTTCACTTTACATGAATTCTGTAAACATTATTAGTCTCTATGAATCTCTGTTTCACAGAAACGTTCTATAAACCTTTGTGATTTCGTAGGTTTTTCTCTTGAGAACTTAATAGGCTTGATCTTTATATTTTGATAATTGTTATTTACTTTTGGTTTCTCACACTATTTAAAGTGGAGCTTCAAGAGTAAAGGTACATAGGTTCTGAGTTACATGGTGCAGCAAGATCTTCATAAAATATAGTTTGATAGTAAAGTGGCACACATGAGGAAAAAAATGATAATTTCTGGTTTAAATCTTTCTAAGTCAGTCTTCCTTGCTATATTGTGGGAATAAGGGAAGTCAAATAGGATATTTTTATTGCCTTTTTAAAAAAGTCTTATTCCTTAACATGTGTCCTTGAGTTTTGGTTAAAAAACTCTTTACAGGTAGTTTAATTTGGGAGGTATGTGTGTTCGTTTGTTTTTGTTTTGTGATTGAGATATTATATATGTATACATATATATATGTGATATAAAAGTCCTATCTGATCTTTTGATAAAATTCCAAAGCCAGGGTTTTTTTGATACTAAGTTATGCTAATAAAACTTAATTTCAGTTTTGTTTTCTGTGGAAGAAAAGCAATAATGTAGTACAACCAGTAGGATGTAATCCCGATCCAAATCTGGGTATTTCACACTATCTAAAGTTAGTACTACTTTGTTTGGCTACAGTAAGGTTTTATCCTTGTCTGTTTATACCCTTTCAGTATATGAAACATAATTTCATATAAAAGAACCAACTTTCTTGCGGCAGCTTTCTAGTGTCTGTAGTGTAGGTATTTGGTGAAAAGTGTTGTGAGATATGTTTCTTTCGGTTTATATGGGATGCCAGTGTGGGTGACTGAAAGGAAGGCAGTCTAATGAAGTAACCCCTGATATAGTTCAACTTCATTTTGTACTTTTTTTCATTGATTTGTCATCTTCCTGCTGCCCAGTGTCAAATCTCCTCACTTAAAGTTGGATTGAACAACAGCATCTCTTAGTCACAGATGCTCTGTAATACATACTCAGTGTATTAATGAAATGCTTTATGATGTGTAAAGTAAGGAAGAAAGGTAGATTTCTGGCTTCATTTCACTTTTACTTTGGTGCATTGAGGCATGCAGGTTTAACCTCCTGGTTGAGGCACTTCTGCTGGAAAAACTCCCGATGGTTTTGGCCCTTTTTGTTTTGGTGCATGCGTGGTGT
This sequence comes from Pipra filicauda, assembly GCF_003945595.2. NCBI lineage: Eukaryota > Metazoa > Chordata > Aves > Passeriformes > Pipridae > Pipra > Pipra filicauda. Next base: position 484,168 of record NW_024104477.1, read on the forward strand.
CCAGAACAAAGAGCAAAATACAGCTATGCTGTGAGGGGAAAGCATTGTTCCATGGGATAGAGTCACACTCTCTTTCCTTTGTCCTGTGAAGTCCTTATTTCTATGTGGTTAGCCCCAATTAGCCTCTTTCTCACGGGATACGTGAGGTATGGATTTAAATGAACTCCTTAGCATAAGGAGAACTTAGTCCTTGCAAATCATGTGGCCTTGTGTTATAGTTGGCAAATAGGCACAAAATTAACCTTCCACTGGCTGTGAAAGTACTGACTTTGTCTTCTGAATCCAGGAAGTGGTTTCGGCCTGAAATCTGTCTTGCAAACAGTCATTAGTTTCTGAAGTCTGTGAAAGAGGTGAAAATTTAAATTTACCCCAAAGTGCAATGTTTCCTAATGTTTAGCACACAAGTTCTGGTAATCATAAATTTTCCAGGACAGTTAACTCTGTTGACTTACTATTGATTGCAGTGAAGTACAAAGTTTGGGTTGGTGAATTCTCTTTCTGGAGCTTCATAAAAGCTGTATCTTGAGAGAAAAATTTTCTTCCCCCCCCCCCCAGCTGTATTTCCAGTTAATTTCAACAGCTGCAAAATGTTGTACAAATTATCATTTGGTTTAGGATACAAATACACACCTATTTTCTCTTATTACACTGTCAGGACGCTGTCAGTTACTTATGTATTTAGTTCCACTGTCTCACCTTTGCTTTCACTGCAAACTTATGAGGTGGGAGTTTGGTTTCTCTTTAGCAGAGGAGCAAATAAAGTATAGAATGACAAACAGTCTCAACTTTACAAAAGTAGCTGCTTGACTGTTACTAACATTCATTTGTACTATTTTTGGAGAGTACCTATCAGACCATAAGAAATACTGTTAGTATGAAGCCTCGCTTTCTCTGCTCAGTTTCTATGCATGTGCTGTTGTCCTAAGCAAGTCCTCATTTCTCTCCCCAGAGCAGCAGCTGGGACCTGGTGTTTTCAATGCTCTTTTATACTACAGCCCTCTTCATTGCTGTGCTGGTGTGTCAGCTCCCAGAGCCCCCCTATACGTGGCATGACAAAACAATGTCTTAAAATGCAGTGCACTGGGAATGTCAGTTTGCCTTTTAGGTGTTTAAGCCATACAGTTAACACTTCTGTAATTCACTTCTTTATCTAAATTGTTCAAATATAATTTTATTCCCCTGTATGTATTGGAGCCTATTGAGGAAAATATAATTTGAGGTCTAAAATCTTTGTTACTTTTAAGATACAATATTATTTTTGGCAATAAACAGTATGATGCTGTTGTATTCGGTATACCAGAGGGAGCCCTCCTGTGGTTAATTTAACACGTATCAATTTTCAGGAATGTTACTAAACAGAGTATATCTTACAGGATAAAATGGACTGGTTTCTATATTTAATTTTCTTTCCATTTAACTCCAAATTTGTAATGCATTTCAGCTAATGTGTGTAGTCATTTTGGATTAATCTAAAATAAAACACAGGGTCAAGAAACCTCTGTGCATGCCAGCAGTTGGACTTGTAGAAAGACTACTGCGATGAGGGGGACTGCAGTGGAGTGCAAGGTTGCTCACTGACTAGGGGGGCACACCCCTCACTGGGACATGATGCTCAGTTCTTTCCTGAAATTCCGTATCTCCCTGTGCTGGGCATTTCTCTTGTGTTTGGCCCTGGAGAATTGCAGTGGCACTGTAGGTGCATCCTGGTCAGAAGCCAGACTGCACCGTGTGTACCATTCAGTGGAGATGCAACTGTGTGTGTAGGCAGATGTCTGTTCACATAAAGAAAGAACAATTCAGCTTTTCTTGTGTTTTTAATGCTTAGATGGGTAACTTATGGTCTTTGTCTAGCAATATGCTGATGCACACGTTTATAGCAATTGACTTCAGCAAAACTGAGTGTATAGTAACTATTTTGATGGATTTGGGCCAAGAGTAGGCACAGTTGGCTACTTTAAATAAAAAAATTAACTCAGAGATCAATGAGTCAAATACAACGCAACTTGGGAATCCCAAGCTAAAAATCCTACATGTATTGTAAATGTTCCTCGTGGTGAAGAGACCAAATTACGCTGACTGAAAAAAATATCAGTTTTTAATGTTTCTTTAAAATGTGTAAAGGCAAGCAGGTGTTCCTAATGTCCCCCCTTCCTTCTTCCCTGAGTTTTATTGCCGAGTCTGATGTCAAATGGTTTGGCATGTCCTGTTGGTCAGATGGTTTCAGCTGTCCTAGCTGTGTCTCCTCCCAACTTTTTTTTTTTTTTTTTGCACTGCCAGCCTCCTTGCTGGCAGGGCAGTACAAAAGCAAAAAAGGCCTTGACCATGTATAAACACTGCTCAGCAACAACAAAACCATCCCTGTGTTACCAACACTGTTTCTAGCATAAATTCAAAACACAGCCCCTTACCAGCTACTGTGAAGAAAATTAATTCTATCCCATTCACCATCAACACACAATGTAAACTGGTTTTTAAGGTCAAGCTCTATAGTGATTCATTGGTTTCAAGCTGATTTTGACAATTGTCACATTTGGAGGAGTTTCACTGCGTGATATGCTTGTCTGGGTAATTTTTTTTTTCAAAATTTTTCTTCAACAGAGAAATCTTTCCCTCTTCTTTATGAAAAAACACCGTGGGAGACACCTGCTTCCGGAGCTTTGCTCAAGAGGTAAAGAAGAGGAAGAAAATCTATTGCAGGAATTTAACTACTTCTGAATTTATCTTTCAAATTCTTTGCTTTCATTTCCATGATTTTCACATATTTTTCTTCATCGAGAGGGTGACATGGCTCCAAGTCTATGCAAACACTTGGTGATTCAAGTCACGTATTTAGTCACTGAACTAAGAACAATATACTAAGAGAATTTCAGGAAAAAAAAATGATGAGGTGTATGTCCAACTAACATAGAAATATGTAGGCTACAATATCCCACTCTTTCCTGGATGCTTGTACTCTGAAGGGTCACAGCTGTCATGTTTCTGTTCAAGGCTGTGTTTCACAGGGACAGTTGTATCTTATGCTGTCGTTTTAAGATCTCTTGGAAGATCCTATTGAAGGAATTTCCTATCATCTCTTTCTTTTGGTCAAATCCTGGTTATTGAAAACCTCTGCCCTTAGGAAGCAGTCACTAGCTGGAATACGAGACTCATCTAGCCACATGTGGATTTAACAGATAACTACAGCATCCCTATCCCCACCATCACCTCCAGCTGTTGGTTACCATCAGATGTCTGAGTTTTTCAGCCCTATCTCTGATGACAGGACACAACGGTCTTTGACAGATGCTTCATTAGATCACTGGAAACCACCTCCGCAACAGTTCAAGCCTATCAGACAGACTTCTCCCTGAAGAAGTTGAAGAACATTTACGTGTTGTTTTCAGGGCCATATGAGCAGTATGCTCATATGAGAGCTGCAGCAACAAGGAGTTTGGAGATTGGTACCATCTGGCAGTAGCGTAAACGTGCAGTGCCGTGACAGTTGTGTCAGGTTTGTGCCATCTAAGGGCTACCATATCCAGTGCAGTTTGCTGTGCTTTGCCATTTGTTGTTTTTTGTTTGTTCCTTTTAATGCCAAATTTACAGTGCAGATTTGACATAGTAGACTAGAAAATTTGACCTATACAACCTAAATGTTTCATCAATCAGCAATAGACCATTGATTCTGTGCTTAAGAAGCAGTGGCAATTTAACAGTTTACTTCTTCGCTACACAGCAGTTTATGACAGCATACGATACTGCTAAGAGATTTAGCTAGGCAGAGTAATTATCTGAACTAGAATTTTGTCAGGACACCAGTGCTTTAGAAATTGGATTGCTCACTGAAGTGTATAAGTGTAGATTTATCAGACTAACTTAAGGTGCTCATTTGCTTAAAGAAGCATAATTTTTCATACTTGTACTTAAAATAGAAAACCAGATGAATTTATTTAGAAAATTTTAGCTTGTTTACTTATTGTTGCTCTCTGAAAATAGTTTTCTAGGAGAATGCAAACAAATACTTAGGACAAGTAAGAACATATTATAGCAGCCTATGACAAGTTCTGTTTATAGATAAAGGTGGGGAAGAAGAAGGACTCCTTGTGTCTCTGTTCAGAGCCAGTGCCTGGGAAATACAGGCCCTGCAATGTTAACGTCTCTACTACTGTGAGATAAATATTTTATCCTCTGTGTTTTTGATATCTCACTTGGCTGCTGAGTAAATTAATATATTGGATTGAATCACGGAAATTTTTAGATTGCTTTTTCTATAGAGGGGTAGCTTCACATTAGCACAGAGAATGCATGTAAAAGACATGTTAATGCCATCCTACAAGCAATAAATTTCTATTTTTCTCAGACTCTGATAAATGACTACACTTTAAGTTGCATTTGTTATGGGTACAAAATGAATGACAGGCTTGAACGGATGTTGTTTTTTCAAAATTGCTCAATATAAACTAAAGTGACAGTCAAATTGCTGATTAAATTTTGCAATTATAACACTAGTGTAAAAATGTAAATTCAGAACTTTTATGATATGGAGTAACAAATTCTCCACTAAAGTTACTAAAGGATCATTAAAGATACAACATACAAGGGCATAAAAAATACTTGGGATGGCTGTAAAAGGTAGCAGAAAACTAAAAAAATTACATGCAAAAGCCTCACAGCAAAATATTCCTGCAGTATATTTAACCTGTGTTTCACATCAGATTACATCTTTTTCAGCATAAGGGCATCCTTGACATAATTCCTAATAACGGTGAAGCAGTAGGAATTTCTCCAGCTACATGGAGACACTCCTAACAATGGTTAGATTTTATTTTGAGCTATATTACTCGAACTTTATAGCCTGAGAAGAGTGTGGGTTTTTCTCTCCATTCTTCCTAAAGTAGTCCATTTAAGAAATACAAGCTCAATGAAAGTGCAACCAGAATATATATGTTAGCCTATGCTTTGCTAACATGAAAGTGAAACTGCCTCTACCAGCCTCTACCAGCTGCCTCTACTGATGGAATTTAAAAGCAAAATTGAAAGCTGCCATCTTCAGCAATGCAAATAGATATGCCGTGTGAGCAGGAATGACTGCAGAGAAGGACAGGAAACTTCTGGGACTCCATCAGGGAAAAGCAGCAAAGCTGCAGAGGGGTGGGAAATAAATTTGACTGGAAACACAGTCTACAACTTTCTGTGATCTTTCCTCGTCTTCCTTTTCTTCTTGCTCCATGAGGAGAGGGGGCACCTAGAGCAGTACAGATGGAGATGCTGAGATGTTGTTTAAACCATTCGTACACAAAGCGTTGAGAGAAACTGCTTGACAAAGAGTTGTTATTAATATAAAACTGAGGTGGTGTCTCGACACAATACTACTCAGAAATTCCAAGTGCCGTAGTGTGTGCAGTCATGATTAACGTATATTCTTTGAAGCAACTTCAATATGAACATGTGAGATATATTTTTCTTTAAATACTCTAGACTCAGAACAGATGTCTCCTTCAGAAGCAATGAAGAAAAATTGTATTTTATATTGGGAACAAGGAAATGGAAATGGGATCATGCTAAGCAGCAACCTGCTTCTGCATCTGGAATAGATGTGAATGACAAATGAACATGGGAGATCAAGGCCAGGACACATGTATTTACTGCCTGTGCACTTTGTAACGTCTTCCAAGACATAGGCCTTGGAAAAATTTGCCACTTTCTTGTGTTGTAATAATGTTGGTTCTTTGACATACGAGTAAAATCTTACTGATAAAGTTTAAAACTAAAATTCCATCAGAAGTGAAACTCTCATTCAATGAATTTTAAAGAAATCGTTAGTAGAAGAGATTCTTCAGAGGTTCTTATTAGTGTGGGCTATGAGTTTTTCCTTTTGTTTATATATGTACACATATACCTACGGACGTGTATGTTTGTTTATGGGCAGAAGGAGGTGAGGGGACCGTCTTTGCTTCCTACAGGGAGAGGGAATTTATTTTTCTTAATGTAACGTGCCAACAATCTTGCAAGGAACGGAACAATTTTGTGAGACACCATGCAAATACATGGAGAAGCATATATTAATGGGTATGAATTCGGTACAATCTACAGCGTCTTTGGCATTTTCAGGGGGTTTTTTAATAAATATGGATTTTTTTCTTTTTGTGTCTTGTCCCTCTTTAAGCACAGATTGTATGCGAGCTGACCTTTGTTTTTGAACAGTGATGACTTTTTTCGCTCTCTGCTTCAAAGTCCTAAAATATGTAGGAAATAATGATGTTGACTCATTTAATTTATGCCTTTGTTTCTTTCCAGTCTTTCCTGTGAGTCATTTCTACTCTTTAGACAGTGGACTTCCGTACAGATTTTTTAGGAGAACATACACAAGTTTGTTCAAAAACACTTGCCCAGCGCTGCCGTCCTTACAATACACTTTGCTAACCTGCTGTTCTCCTGACATATGTGATCTAAAATAAACAACTGACCTTCTCTTCCATTTAGTAACCTCCTTTGTATTGCAGATTAATATCCACTTTACTGATCTGGTTGTTTGAAAGACTGGCTACTCTCTTTTAATGATAGCGGAGAGTGAGAAGCTGCCAGAATGCTAGGATGGAAGTGACAGGAAGGAAACATGAAAGTCAGACAAATGTGTACCCAGGAGAATAATAAGGAAAATACATCCCATCAAATATATTTCTTGAACTTCTGAGTCATGTTGCTATTGTGCCTTCTTTTTCATGTTGCTCTAATCTGCATGTCTGGCATATTTTGTTATCATATTATTATTTTTTTAAATGCATGCTAACTGCAACCTTGCTTCTCTGTTCTAATTTATTATAGCATATTAGTAAAGCTGCTTTAGAATACCCTGGATTAATGATGCATTTAAACTGTTTTAAAATGACCCTGGGCTAGGTCAATTATTGAAGTAATGCCAGTAAGGAATATTTTATTTTGATTGCGGTAAGCTCTTAGTTTTATGTTAACTGCATCATACAAACATGACCTGTGGGCTTTTTATGTTGTAGTGAATTGAAAATGTGTGAATAAAGCATGCTTTATATTTTTATGTAGCAAACTCAGGCTGTTTCTTGAGAGGAGACTATAATCGTGTTTTCTTCTGTTGTATGTGGGGTCACCTTTTGTGCAAATGCTCTGAGAAAACAGGGTTGCCTTTTTGATATAAAAGGAAGACATAGTGAGGCGTGGGTGCTGCTTATGGCATGTTAGGTGTCAGTGCAATCGCCCCTTCTGTATCCCAAGTTTACACAGACCCATGCTATTACTCCTGTACTACTCTCCCTTTCTCTGCAGCATAAAGGTTGGAAGACCTGAGTAGTGCAGCATATTATTGTTATTTGTGGTGCAGGGTGGGAGAATTCTGTGATACCATTTATTTCTCAAAACTTCATTTGTAAAGGCAGTGCTTTTATATTTTTTTCTTGTAAAATTCACATTCTTAATTATTGCAATATTCCTTTCCTTTTTGGAAGTGTAAAGTATTACTTGCTCTGTTCTTCTTTAAAATTGAGCTGGAATGAGGGGTTATTATATATTTTTCAAAATGCAGGGATATGTTTTTTTGCATCCCAAATATGTCTCTATGTTTTAATGTAATCTGCTTTTCTGTGCAAAACTGCACTATAGTTGCTGTATTAGAGTCTAAGATTACAGGCAGCTCATACTGCAAATTTAAAAAGCAAACAAAAATCAGCTCAGTATAACAAAATTTAGTAACACAGTCTTATGTCAGTAAAACTGGAATTGACCATTCTTCAATGACATTGGACTTAACAAGCTTGGCAGTGCTTTGGAAGCTTGAGTAACTTGTTACGTTTTACAAGTAGCTTTAGGCTGTGGCTGTAGTTTTTTGTTAAAAAAGTCTTCTGGAAGAGGAGCTGAAAACGGACTCCAGTCATGACCTTAAAGTGCACCTATATAGAACTTGTAGAAATTTGCTTAAAATAAACAGAATATGCACTTTGCCAGAACAATGTTATCAAATAATTTAGAGGTCTATTAACTATCTAAAGAGGGGTAAAAACAGTTTTTAAAGTAAAGGTGATTTGGCAGTGACTGCTCAAGGGATCTGCAGAGATCTTCAAAATCAAGCCACTTGCAAGACGAAAGAAAATGTAAAACAAGACCAGAAAGATTAATTCCAATTGCTTCTGAAGAATCATGGGAAGGAAAATAAAAACCTTTTTATGTTTTGGGGTTGTTATTAGTCTGAGGTACGTCCCAGGTGCTTGAAACTAAGATGTTCCATGCCTAGGACACAGAGGCATAAACAAATGATCTGTGTATTCAGTGGCTGGTGTTTGGAAGATTCATTGTAATGGACAGAGTTTGTGTAATGGAATAGAGAGAAAATAAGGAAATGGGAAATTTGGGGTAGAATACAAGCAGAATTTTGCTGCTGTATTTCAGGATCTCTCCATATAATCTTCTGTCTTTGTCTAGCCCTCTAAAGAAAAATGTGGATAAATTATAAAATAATGTATATGGGGAAGTAAATAATCCTAGGTTTATGTATGCCGCAATAACTTTTGACACGGTAATTGCTACTCAGGAAGGAGCTCTTGATGGCTATATTAGTTTTATGAAAATCTTAGCTTTCATTTCAGAGAGAATAACGTTATTATGACTACTGCGTAAATTCATTGTGTACTCTCAAATACTGTATGCAGTTCTTGTGCAGTCATAATCATCACAGATGGCGTAGAAAAGATACCTATTAAGGGTGAGTGAATTAAGTAAAGCCTTCATTGTTGAGTGACTGATGAGAAGACTGAGAGTGTGATAGAGGTAACTTAGAAGAGAGTAACATGGAAAAGATATGCAGGGATCAGTTTATTGACTCTCTCTTTCATTAGACATAATAGCATCAAATTAAATACTGTACCAGTTTCAAAACAAATGGCAAGTACAGGTCTGTGTGCAATACGTTATTAAGCTGTGGAGCTTTCCGAATCAGGCATTGTGGATATTAAAAGCTTGCATGGCTTCAAGAAACAATTGAATATATTCATGGAGGAAAAATACATTAGGGATAAAGTCAGTGTGTCTGGTTTGCAATGTCCTTGAACCATCAGTTGCTGGAGGCTGGAAGGGTATTGTAGGGAAGTGAAGTTGTTTGTTTGCTGTGTATTTATATCTGTCCTTATGATTTGCTGTTGTTCGCTGTCAGAAACAAATAGTTAGCTAGATGGACCTTTTTGTGTGATTTATAAAAGTAATTCTTAAACTAATAATGTGTAAGATAAAGTCTTAATAGTTGCTGATACGAAATCAAGTTCTGGGGCAGGAGATGATTTTGAATGAGTTTCTTGATGACAGAGACTGTTCTGGTGAGCCAGAAAGAGTAATATTGCCAGACGAATTTGATGTTGCTACTCCACAATGAATTTGAGGGGTGGCACACGGAGAAAGCAGGTGCCCTAGACTAAGTATAACTGTAACAGTATGCGTTTTTCTATTATAAATGCACATCTTGGTGTATGAATTAATGTTTGAGGGAGACTAAAGACACAATTTCAGGATTCTAAATCGATACTTACAGGGGCACTGATCCTCCTACTCTCCATCCTCTATTTAGGTGCTAGTAGTAGGATCCTAGAGTCTTCTGTGTAGTTAGTTTGCTTTTAATTTTTATGTAACTTTTTCTTTATCTTAAATAATGTTAAATTTTTCCTCCTCAGGATAGAATATTGAACATGGACATATTGAATATGATAAAGTGTCATAAGGAACATCTTCAGTCTGAGATGATGGTGTTGTTCAATATATGTGAAACAGATGGGAGGGGTTGTGGTTTTTGATGTAAGGGTTTTTTAATATTGAAGGAAAATATTTTCTTAAATTGATACATTGCATATAAAGAGGAGATTATGACCTTAAAATATTCAAATTACTCTGTGGAATATCTGCAAAGCTGTACATTCATTACCCTGTAATCTGAACTCTTGAGTACATATAGATATGAAGATGGTGGTTTGCTATTTCCAAATGGTTCCCGTTTTCCTAGTATTGAACTTTGTTTGATATCAAGGCTGTATTTTTGATTTCAACATGAATAAAATCTACCACAGGAATATGTGTCTTAAGCATCTAGGACTAAAGAAAATTATCTTTTCTCCCCCTGCCTCAGCAGAGGTTGCTTACAGGAAACTTTATTCATTAGGATTGGCTGTGCTCATCAGGGATTTACCAGGTACTTACCAGAACATCACTTAATAGTTTGCTGACAGTAACTGGTGAAGATAAAAGCTCATCTTTTTTCCTTTTTTTTTTTCTTTTTTTGTGAATAGCATAGTGTGAAGTTGCTAATGCAAAACAGCACATCTAAGAGGGAAAAGGTATTTTTAAAGAATCATAGTATCATTTAGGTTGGAAAAGACCAGTAAGATCATTGACACTGCCAAGTCCACCACTAAGCCATGTCCCTAAGTGCCACATCTACATGTCTTAAATACCTCCAGGGATGGTGACTCCACATGTCCCTGAGCAGCCTGTTCCAATGCTTGATGACCCTTTAAGAAATTTTTCCTAATATCCAATCTAAACCTTCCCTGGTGCAAGTTGAGGTCGTTTCCTTTTGTCGTAGGAAAAGACTGTAACTCCCACTTGTTAGCTGGGAGAAGAGGCTGAACTCCTCTTGTCTACAGCCTCCTTTCAGAGAGTTGTAGAGGCGATAAGGTCTCCTCTCAGCCTCCTCTTCTCCAGGCTAAACAACCCCAGCTTCCTCAGCTGCTCCTCAGAAGACTTGTGCACCAGACCCTTCACCAGCTACATTGCCCGTCTCTGCTCACACTTCAGCCCCTCAGTTCCTGGTGTGGAAGGTGCAGCCTCATCAGTACCCTGGTCCTACTGGTCACACTGTTTCTAATACAAGCCAGATGCCATTGGCTTTCTTGGCCACCTGGCCACAGTGCTGGCTCACGTTCAGCCAGCTGTTGACCAGCACCCTCAGATCCTTTTCTGCTGGGCAGCTTTTCAGAGACTTTTCCCCAAGCCTCTAGCGATGCATGGGGTATTTGTGACCCAAGTGAAGTACTCTGCAATCTCCTGGAATTTAGTTTTAGAATCATAGAAAGGAGTGGGTCAGAAGGGATCTTAAAGATCATCTAGTTCCAATCCCACTACTATGGGCAGGGACACCTTCCACTAGACCAGGTTGCTCAAAGCCCCATCCAAGCTGACCTTGAACACGTCCAGGGATGGAGCATCCTCACTGTGGAGAATTTCTTCCTCATATCTGTTGTGGTTTAACAATAGTCAGCAACTAAGAACCACACAGCTGCTTGCTCACTCCCCTCTTGGTGGGATGGGGAAGAGAATTGGATGAATAAACAGGAGAAAATTCAAGAGTTTAGCCAAAGACAGTTTATGAAATAAAGCAAAAGCTGTGCATGCAAACAAAGCAAAACAAAGAATTCATTTACTGCTTCCCATGGGCAGGCAGGTGTTCAGTCAGGAACAGCCCAGGAAAAAAAGGGCTCCATCTCACATAGTTAACTTGAGAAGGCAAATACCATCACTCCAAATGTCTCCCTTCTTCTTCCCCCACCTTTATATGCTGAGCATGGTACCATATGGTATGGAATATCCCTTTGGTTAGTAGGGGTTAGCTGTCCCAGCTGTGTCTCCTCCCTGTTTCTTGTGTACCCCCTTCACTGATGGGGCAGTATGAGAAGCAGAAAAGACCTTGACTCTGTGTAAGCACTGCTCAGCAATAATGAAAACATCCCTGTGTTATCAACACTGTTTCCAGCACAAATCCAAAACTTAGCTCCATACCAGCTACTATGAAGAAAGTTAACTCTATCCCAGCTGAAACCAGGACATACCTTCTACCCTCTTTGAGTCTGTAATCATTAGGACACTGCATGTCCTTTCAAAAGTCCCCTTTTGGCTTTCTTGTAGGCCCCCTTTAGATACTGGAAAGTGCTATAAGGTCTCCCCGGAGACTTCTTGAGGCTGAACAACCTCAGTTCTCATCCTGTCTTCATAGGAGAGGTACTCCAGCCTGTGATCGTCTTTACGTGATCATCTTGTGTTGGGGGCCTCAGGCTCAGTACTCCAGGTGGGGCTTCAGGAGAGTAGAGTAGATGGGCAGAATTGCCTCTGTTGACCTGCTGGCCACGTTTCCTGTGATGCAGCCCAGAATGTGGTTGGCTTGTTAGGCTGCAAGGGCACATTGCTGGGTCATATCAAGCTTCTTGTCAACCAACATCTCCGGGGCTACTGTCAACTGATTCTCTGCCTCACCTGTATTTGTACTTGGGATTACTTTCCAGAGTCCCTCTGGATGGCAGGGTCCCTTCCTTCCAGTGTGTCAACTGTACCACACAGGTGGTTGGTGGTGACAAACTTGCTGAGGGTGCACTCAGTCCCACTGTCCATGTTGCCTACAAAGATGTTAAATGGCACCTGTCCTGATACTGACCCCTGAGGAACACTGCTCATCACCAGTCTCTGCTCAGACATTGAACTGTTGACCACAACTCTTTGAATGCATCCAATTCCTTATGTGCTGAGTGGTGCATCCATCAAATCTATATCTCTCCAGTTTAGAGCCAACAATTTCATGCAGGACAATGTGAAATGCTTTGCACAAGTCTAGGTCTTCCTGAACCATTGCATAGTTATTTACTAAAGCCGGCTCCTGCACTGCACGTTTACATATGATGTAGGAATTTGTTTAATTTCTCTCTCTCTTAAATACATGATTGCTATGTAGTCCTAGATTTTATATACAAAGTTGCAATATGATCCAGTCAACTATACTGTTGACCAGGTGTTAGAACTTCAATTTAAGAATTATGCAAGTTCTTGTAAAGTATTTCATAGCAAAACAATAGGATTTTCAAAAAGATAGACTTCATTGCCATAATCCCCATTACTGGAGTAAAGCTCCTGTTGCCTTCAATGGGAACTGAGTTTTGTAATCAGTGCTGTCAGTCACCATCTGTACTGACAGAATCTTGCCATAACGAGAGTCCGTCCTTTCTGGGATGCCATCTGTCAGGCAGTTTCTTTTGACTTGTTTCTAGCATCAACCTTTATATGTTCTTTCATGTTCTCTTTTGTGCTCCAAGCAACCTCTCAAATCTTCATTCTCCCCGCTGTTTTCAAAATATGTTTTTGAACACTGATGAACACCATGAAGTTACCCTAGCAATAATGTCTGTTACCAAACTCTGGGCAAAGTCACAGTCATCTGAAGAAAATTTGTCAGTAGGCTAAGGTGTAGAAGGAGTTGACCCCAAACCCTTTTCTCATCCCTAGAAGTCGTATTTCAAAGTGGTGGCTGAGTGAGAAGTTTGAACCACTGAGTACTTTGAGTCTTTGCTGTGGATAAAAGAAATTGGTTAGTGTGACAGTTAACCTAATAATAGCTTACAAAAGTATCAGCTCTTACAGGTTTAAAAATAAGATTAAGTAGCATTAATCTAATGGTATAACTGTTTTTGAAGGGCTTTTACTGAGTAAAACCAGATCTATGAACTCTTAAATAAAATGTAGTTTTGAGCTGTTGGTTGCTAACAGTCTTGCACACAGTGCTTTCACCCAGTTATAGTTCAATGCCATCAATTTATTTGGCACTTCATAAGCAAACAGAATGAAAAGTGTGAACCTAAAACCTTCCAGTTTGAAAGGGAGAACAAAGCATAAGAATATATTAGAAATAATAATTACATAAGGGGTGCATGTTCTTAATAAAGGAGTTAGCATGTGGTTTAATGAATTTTAAATATAATTCATGCATAATATTCACTGTAACTCATGCATGGAGGAGATATGAATGTATCTGAACAGCAGCCTTTCTTCCAAGTGGTTTCAGAGGTGTGATTTTTCCAGACAAAATTTGAGTGAGCCTTCTTGGTTGATGAATTTGATTTTAACTGTAAACAGGGATGATTTAGAGTTTCAAAGAGATAGAAGAAGCAGTTACTTTTATAGTCATAGCCTTTTTTTAGTGTATATATATATATATAAATCCCGTTCATACTGTATTTGTTCTCAGAGGAATAGTTCAGAGGTTAGAAAATGTGCAACAGATAATTATGTAACTGATAATTCAAGTAGATTTTACAGGATCAAGGCTTGCCAAAGCCTTACGATGCTATATTTGCTCATGGTTATTTTGCATAAAAATTAAGAGTAGAATACTGTGTTGCAAAAGTGTAACTACATTGCAGACTGATTAAAAACTGACATGCAATATCCGTAGATACTTTCATTTGTTCAAATGTATTGAAACGAGAATAAGCAATATGCTTTCTGAGAAGCCAAGATGGCATAAAGCGCCTTCCTTTTACCAAATATGAAATCCATTCCTTGCTGGGAAGTGGCGTGGATGACCAAATATTGTCCTATCCGCAGGTGACTGAGACTATCTCCATGACTCTTCAGTCCTTCCATTTGCAATGTCCAGCTTATTACTTTGTGTGATTAGGTTACCTTATTTTTAAGATGTGGCTAGGAAATCTTCCGCTGGAAAACAGTTCTCAATTGACAGATGACCAATAATTACTGTGTGACTGATGTTACTGCTCAGCTTTACCTTACAATGGTTTCTTGAAAGCTCTTTCCTATCTGGTAGATGCTGAAGAGAGCTGACTGTGTCCTAGGATAAAATAGTTGTGTTTATCTTTCACCTCTAGCTGTATGGTCTGATTCTTGTACTGTTTCTCCTTGAGAGGAAAATAAAGAAATTAGTCTGACAGAAAACTTAGAGAGGTTTTTCACCCAGATTAATGACGCACTGAAGTATTTTTCAGTCTTAGAATAAACCTTCAAAGTCTCCAAGCAATCAGTTTGAACTAATTCTGTCTTGGAAAACTGTCCATTTCCTTCATTACCCTCTTTCTTCTAGGCAGACAAATAGATATGGGAGGGGAAAAAGTATCATTTAAACTTTGCCACCAAATTTACTTGGGATATGTTTCTGTGGATTAATAGTAGGTGGGAGCAAGCGTGAGAAATCTGGCTGCAGAACATCAGCTTTCACCAGCTCTGATAGGTCCCCACACTCATATTTTTCAACGTAAAGCTCTGGAAACTCCTAATTTGGCTTTTTTGCAGTCCATCTTGGAATTTTTCTGATTCAGTTCAAGCACTCTTAGCTGAAATTAAGTCTGTGAAACAACCGTTGTCCGATTGTCACCTAACTACCTCACTATGCCCAATTAAATTCCACAGTGTGACGACAGCCCGCCCTCAAGTGGCCTGTGAGCTTGAAATGTCATAAGCTATGCAGAAGGAGCACATATATGGCTAGATTTTCTTTCCAGGCAGTGAAATGTATACAGTTAAAATGCTGCTTGAAATTGTAATAGGGCAGTGCATGAGAGTTTTTCACGTGCACCACAAATATTTGGAGTCGCTTCAGACTTTGTTGGATGTCTCTGTCTTGAGTGATCTCTTGAAATGCATTTTATCAGTGTGGGGGCTTTCATTATACTTACTTGGGGGCACAATTCCATCATTTTATCAGTTCTCTTGGAGGAGGCACTGAGCAGTTAAAAACCATGAATCAGTCTTCCTGAAAAGCAGCTGATTTCAAACACCTTCTGTTGGTTATCTTTTGTTTGTAAATATTTACCCTTTTCACTTTTTTTACAAAGAATAATCACAGTACGTTTGCAAAATATGAACTTCTGTGTTGGGTACACTGGTTTTTGTATCTGTATCATCAGTATCAACCCCTCTCCAGCCCTGTCTAGTAAGAGGTGTTAGAGAGGATTATTTTTTTTTCTTGTGGTGGATGGTTATGGAATATCATGTTCACAGGGAAAATTATTTCTTTCTAATCCTTGTCAGTTGGCTTATTTCCTGTAGTCTAAAGAGGTATATCCCATATTCTAGTTCATACAGTACTTCATTTTAGCTGACTTCAAATTTTGTTCATTACTGACTCCCCAGCTTGGGAATCTTATTATTCCTCATTGTCTGCACTTCGACAAGATCAGTCAAGGTACCATCATTCTAACAGAAAACTGTGACCGATTGCTTTAAAAATAAATGATACTTGCACTGGCACAAGAGAGCAAAAAAGATTCATTTAAACTCATGTTGGAGAGCTCTCATCACTCTTTTCCCATTGCATTTGACATTGCCTGAAAGACTGTTATATATTACATTTATTTTAGGAGACTATTGTTCTCTTTATACCTGCTCTACAACTTGAGGAAAGCAATAATGCTTTCAAACAGAACTTAAATTTACAGAAGCAAGACATTGCATCTTTCTGTTATAATAAGTGGCTATTGAAGGAAATATCTCTTTAAAAAAAAGTTTGAGTTTGGCAGGGAACAAAAAACACCAAAACATAAGGAGAATCACAGGCTGCTTTAGGGCATACAGATTGAAAACCTGTGTGCCTTTTTTCAAGCAGGTAATAACATTTGTGAGACTTTCAGCACCTCATGCTCATCCTAATAATTTCTTTTGAAGTGCTGAAAAGGCAAACTAGTTTCATTTAGTTTACCTTTTACCCCAAGATTGACCTACTCTGTTACTCGATGTCCTGCTAAGGTACAGAGCTCATACAAAACTAACATGTTGTATAACACAAAAAAGATGGACTGTTGGAAGGAGTCCAGAGGAGGGCCACTAAGTTGATCACCTCTCCTGAGAAGACAGGATGAGAGTTCCAGGCTGTTTAGCCTGTTCACCTGGAGAAGAGAAAGCTTCAGGGAAACCTTAGAGCAGCCTCCAGAGCTGGAGAGGGACTTTTCACAAGGATGTGTAACAATAGGACCGGGGGAATGGTTTTTAACTGGATATTAGATATTAGGAAGAAATGCTTTCCTATAAGGGTGGTTACACACTGGAACAGGTTGCCCAGAGGAGCTGTGAACTCTCCATCCCTGAAGGTGTTTAATGTCAGGCTGGGTGTGGCTTTGAGGAACGTGGTGTAGTGGGAGATGTCCCTGCCCTTGGCAGGGGGGTTGGAACTAGATGATCTTTAAGGTCCCTTCCAACCCAAACTATTCTATGATTCTATGAGAATCATACAGTTGGAAAGGCAAATACCCTTTCACAGTTAAATGGTTAGAATAAATGAATATTTCAGTTCCTTTTTTGAGACATTTAATATAAGCCAATAAGAAAATGACAGATTATTTTGGTTATATCATAGACCAAAGCTAAAATACAAGTAGTTTCAATTAAAGCATATTTAAATACACAGGAAAAAGAATAACCAGACAAATTGTAAAATGACAGATTTCTTGTATTTTCTAAATTGGTAAACAGATTTCAGGGAAAGTCACACATTTTGCATGTGTTTGCCTTGATTTCTTTGTCTTCTGTGTTTTAATAACTAGTTACTTTGCGGGGAAAATATACTAGTTTAAAAAATGCATTAGCTATTGCAGTGGCCTTGTTTCTCTTTTCAAGTACCTTGTGGGTTTGTCTCATACAGTAAACTTGAAATGGACTACAGGCTTGTGGTTTCTAGGGGCTGCCACTTCACCTTCGCAATCCCTTCATTTCAGCCCTCACAACTGACTTTTGGTCGGATGAACAGAACACATCATCCCTAAAATTTACCTGTAAAACACACTATGCTTCTCTTTCCCGTTGGTACCGGGGCATCATGACTTGCTTTCACCTGAAATGAACGTTTGGAGGGAGAAAGAGATTGGTGAGTAAATAAAAATTCAGTAAGTAAAGCTGTCATTATGTATTCTACCTCGCTGAAACAGCTAACACGTTAGAACAGCTGCCAAATTACCTGTAATGAACATCCACACAATAGAAAGCACTCTGCATACTGATGAATTTGTGATTAACACCCATTAACAGCATGGAATTTGTCAATGAAAAAGTAAAGATGATTCAGTGCAATATTCAGAAAGAATTGCTGTCTCTGAACTTCACTGATTTGGGGCATAGTATTTTTAGATTGTTGTTGGAAAACTGCTAATGGTTTAAAAACATGCCTTGAAAAACTGTGTTCATAACTACTAAGAAAAGGAAATGTGTTGCAAAATGATGCTTTAATGGAAAAAATAGTGGGTCTGTCTGGTTCTTTCTCCCACTCGCACCCTGTCCCCACTTCTGACTATATTAAGCAATCAGAAATATTTTTAGGCATGTCAGTTCTCAAGTTTCCTTGGAACTTCTGTCCAGATTGTTTCTTTCTCCTTTTCCGTATTTTATTCTGCATCCAAACTCTATAAAATTTGCTGAGATAGAACGATACATTATTTACTGTAATACCAACACTGTTAATCCCCCTGGAATAATGTAGGGAGCACCTGGGCATCTCTATAGAATAATTAGTAGAAGCAGCATGTCAAGAAAATGTGATTTGCTTATGCTCTTTTTTTAATGCCCCCAAAATCTCAGGAGATAAGTAGGGCCACTGAATAGTGTATTTTAATTATTTCTCAAGTTGAACTTGTCTTGGGACTTTGTGACACAAAAGTCAACTTTGAAACCTGTTTTTGGGTTTTAACCAGCTTGGAACCCTAGAGTGGTGTCTCAACTCCAGTAATGCCATAGAAATCTATGATTCTATGATGATGACTGTGTGAAATCCACCTTTGGAATTTGAGTTTGTGCTTTGACTTGTTTGACTGAAGGCTAGATCTGAAAAGAGGTCTGAATGTCAGAAGTGCTGGACTTTTCAACACTTAGTGCTTAAGGCAAGTGCAAAGTGATCCAGAAATCTGTTTGGCCCTGAGGATTAAATCTCTTGATCATATGCTTATTTGTGACCTGCATAACTTAAAGATGGGGGGAATGGGCTGTTATACGCTGCTCCAGAAGTTCCAAGTTTTTACTGTTTGTGCGCTTTAATTTCAGACTTCAAGAGATTTTGCCCACACAAACCCTTGCAAAGCCTTTGATTTTTTGATACCTTGAGTTCATGTCCAGAGAAAAACTACACATTTTTCACTAGGAGATTTCTTTTAATCTGGTGAGAAAATAGGCATTTTGGCAAAAAGGGTTTTACAGAAATAACACGTAACTTCCCAAAAGCATTACAACAGATTACTGAGACTAGCAAGCATTGCTATAGTAAGGGAACCTTTGTTACACCCAGCAAACGCAAACTTAAGTGAAATACAGAAAACAAGTGTTTAAGTTGCCCATAGGAGTAAAGGAAGGGAGATTATAAAGAGAGAAAGAGAGGAGAGAGAGACATATTTACCACTCTGGAGGTCACATGTTGGTAGGTTAGGAGGGCAGAGGCCAAGGGGGGATGAAGGCTACATGTGTGTCTTTTTATAGACTCTGGCCATTCCTCTTAGGTGGAGCTTTTGGCTCCCTGCCATTCACTGTCCCCTCAGCCAAAGTGAGGGGTGCCACAGCCACTTAGAGGCTCCAGGGGATGTGGTGTGTGTGGGCCACCAGGCGGACCTTGAGAGACCAGCCGCATGGCTGTCCCTGCCATGTGCTCTTCATGGGCACAGCCATGTTGGCTACAGACCTAGGCCTAGCCCTTCCCCTCCCCACCCCACACCCATACCCCCACAACGGGATTCTGACCCAGTGATCACTGATCTGGTGTCTAATATGGACCGGCATGGAAGTAGCTGGAAAAAAGTACTGTGCAATGCTGCTCAACATGTAGTTCCTTCATGGCATCCTTCTTAAGAAGCCAAACTGATGGGAGATGTAGACACCTTTCATCAGTGGTGACCCTGGAGCTGTATTTTAACATTCTTTATCTAAAGGAGATGCAGTGGCAGTCTGTTTTTGTGTTGTTACCCCCCCCCCCCTCCCCCTTAGCATTTTTCTCTCAGAGGTAGCAATGAGAGCATGTGTAGGCTCAGGTTCACTTCCCTCCTTTGCCTGAAGGGAGCTAAGGGTCCGTTTCCATCTCTCTGGAGAAAGAAACTACCTTAATTTTCAGTCAATTTTAAAGTAAGAATACTCGCTTTTCTCCCTTCTGAAGGTACACCTGAAGAGAATTCAACATTTGTTGGTTATCATCAGAGTCTTATCTCTCAAGTGGCTTAACTTTCAGGTGTGCTCAGTATCCATGTCGCTTAACTGGTAGAAGAAATAGGGACTACTGGTCAAATTCCACGCTGTGTCTGGGAGTAAGAGGTTCAATGCAGCTGGGTTGGCTTCTGAGTAGTCGAGAGGTAGGTAGATTTCTGAACTAAGGAAAGCCTGCAAGTGAGGTCAACACATTCAACATGAATTCTACAAATATAGGATCAAATCTCTTTGTTTGGCAGCAAAAAAAATTAAGTTACTTACAGGTATTTGTGCAACAGTAGGTATCAACAAAACCTGTCTTAAAACACCTTCATTGCATTCTACTGAGACATCTTGTGTCAAGAGTTCCTGGTTTGTTCTCTTTCTGCAGTATTCTACAGTATTTTGTCAGATATTATTTAGACTAATTCATTGACAAAATGGGCTTGTCAAATCACATCATGATTTAGAAAAGGAATAAATTTAGTAATTGTTCAGTTATTTCAAGATTAGTTGGTTTCTGTGGTAGTCTGTGTTCTGCCAGCAGAGTAGGATCATCAGCCAATATTGGTCTTTGTTTCATCTGTGTAATCCCCACTGATGCTAACAGAGGCATACAGCTGTAGCTAGGAAGAACAACTTGAGCCAGAAAATATAAAACCAGAAGTCATATGCAGAGAACTCTAATGGCAATACTTTTTTTCGTCATTACAGACTATGTAAATTTTAAACAGTTGTGAGGGGTTCAGTTGATTTAAGAATGCGGCAATTGAGATGGAAAATTTGCAGTGCTGTGCCTTTTTTTTCTGGTGACATGACAACTGGCAGAACTCATGTGCAGCTCTGATAAGACATTGCAGATAATTAACTTGGGATTTTGGGCTTTTTTAGTGGATATATCTGTCACTAACATTGAAGCTCAGAAACTGGAAAAATGTGGTTTATTAGTTTGGAAATATCTGAAATGTTTGCAAGGGACAGGGAAGAGCTGAGACTGAGGCTAAGTTATTAGATAAAATTGTATTGATGTAGTCCTTATATTTTTTTATAGATAGATATTTCAAAGGTACAAAGGAAAATTATTCCATGAAGTCAATAGGCACCCACGTTAAAGGAAGATCAGTTGAGGTTTTTATATGTCCAGAGTTGTTCTATGAAAATGAAGGCTGATGTTTTTAGGACCACAAGAATTCTTTAAGCGTTGAAGGTCTGTATTTCATATGTGTACAACTTCTTAAAGAGGCAAAAGCATAATGTGGGGCACTTAAGAGCATCTAGCACTGTAACTCTGATGTTTTCAATGCTACCAGGACATAACACATAGTCTGAAATACATAGAATCTGCTGCCTCTTGTTTGTATGAGATTTGGTTCCCTTGCACCAGATGCAAGGTCCTGTCATTGGACCTTGATGACCCCTAAGGCCTCAGTAACTTGAACCCCTTGGAGATTTTTTGGGGTTATGCAGGGAGAAAATTTGAAGAGCGCTGGTGAGGCCACACCTTGAATCCTGTGTTCAGTTTTGGGCCCCTCACTACAAAAAACAGATGTTGAGTCACTGGAGTGTGTACAGAAAAGGGCAACAGAGCTGGTGAAGTGTCTTAGGTGGAATGGGTGAGGGAGCTGAAGAAAAGGAGACTGAGAGGAGACCACACTGTTTGGTGGGTATGGTGAGCACCTGCAGAGTTGCAAGGCTCTTGACTGTAGCTAAGCCTGCCTCTCTCCTCAGAGG
Source organism: Pipra filicauda (assembly GCF_003945595.2). Classification (NCBI taxonomy): domain Eukaryota; kingdom Metazoa; phylum Chordata; class Aves; order Passeriformes; family Pipridae; genus Pipra; species Pipra filicauda. Next base: position 505,810 of record NW_024104477.1, read on the forward strand.
CAGATTAATCTCTGAGCAGTGCCCTGTGCTTTAGCTGCTATGCTTATATCATTAACCTACAGTGGGAACAGTTTTGGAAACGGAATAGGCGTGATTCGTATCTTCTACATAACTGTTTTGGTGTTACTTGAATGAACAACCTTAAAGTGTCATGATTTCTACAATTATATACATTGACGTGTAGTAAAGTTTCAGACCTAGCATTGAAAGCTAATGTCTCAACAAGGTTACTGTTTAAGTTTACTGTTTTCTGCTCAGAATCAGAATTACATGCAATAAAGTAATGTACTTGTTTGGAAAATAATGTAAAGCAGTGAAATATGAGATTCATCCAGCAAATGGAGGTAAGTGTATTGCAGAGAAGGTGATTGATTTGGTTTTTGTGGTTTTTTTTTTTTAGTGCTTCCAAGCTTGGTTTTCAAGGTGATTTGACATTATTGAAAATTTTCTACCTATTTTTCAAGGACTAAAGGATTCAGTATTATTGTACTGTGGGTGCCTTCCCCCCCCCCCCCCCCCCCCCCCCCCGATTTTTTATATTGTTGTTGTTTTATTTTTGCTTTAATCTGCATTTTAAACCTAAGGGACCAGTTTTCCTATGTGTTGTTTGGATTTTGGTTTGATTTGGTTTTTACCCTTGTGTTGTCACTTGTGTGCTTTTAAAGTAGAAATAAAATGCTATCAAAATAGAACAGCAGCGTCTCACATCTGCTTTGCACCTGGTTCAGAAGGTATAAATCTTAACACACAGTGCATATCATGCTTTTACTCTTCATTCTTGACCAGAATTTTTACTTTTTTTTTTTAATGGAAAATAGAGAAACCTTAAATATTTTTCTGTTTATTGCTGCAGGGTTTTGCCAGATAAATGTTTAGTTGTTTATAGCTGTAGTGGCAGGCCCTTGCTTTTGCTCAAATGAAAGTTCATATACTTTAAAACAAAACAAAAACAATCTGACCTAAGCATAGTATCTCACGTTTATTTTTGTAATGAAATAAACATGACATGGAAATAAACACAATCAACACTTAATTTTTATGTCATGATTTGATATAGAGAACATACTGTCTGTTTGCACTGTGTGCTGACAAAACCAGAGCTATTTAAGATCATGTATAGACTGAAAATCTGGGGCTTTTATCAAATTTGAGAAATTCTGTAAATTCAAATATTGCTGTCTGAACCCAGTGCAACAGTGTTACTTTTAATTTTTTAATCCTCTTGTAAGGATAATACGGGAGGATTGAAATCATCTTTCTTCTTGTAATATCTGACTGTCTAGGTAACCTCTGTTTTTATATTATTAGTATTAGTACTGTGTAGTACCTGAAGAATTTTAGTGTCCTTTATCATGATAACTCTAGATTAATTAAGAGTGAGAAGCAAAAAGTATTTTGTCCTGCAGATCTTCAGTTGATTTAAAAAATTAACTTGTTTGTAGGAGTATTTCAGTGTATTTCATCTCTTTCTTTTGTGGATTCTTTAATTACAGCAATACGTCAAAGATGATTCTTTTTTAAATGCAGTGGCAGACTACAGTGGTAGGAAGAGTGGTCAGCATCACAACTACCTGCCTTCTACGCCTCTGACATTACTTTCAGAAGTATATCATAATCACAGAATCATAGAATGGCTTGGGTTGGAAAGGACCTTAAAGATCATCTAGTTTCAGCCCCCCCCCCCATCTTTCACTAGACCAGGTTGCTTACAGCCCCATCCATCCTGGCCTTGAACCAGGGAAGGGGCATCCACAGCTTCTCTGAGCAACCTGTTTCAGTGCCTCACCACCCTCACAGTAAAGAATATATTACTAATATCTGATCAAAACCTACTCTCTTTCAGTTTCTATTTTTAGGCCATTCCCCATTGTCCTGTCACTACACACACTTTTGAAAAGTCCCCCTCCAGGTCTCTTGTAGGCTCCCTTTAGGTACTGGAAGGTTGTAATTAGGTCACCCTTAAGCCTTCTCCTCTCCAGGCTGAACAAACCCAAGTCTCTCAGCCTTTTCTTATAGGAGAGGTGCTCCATCCCTCTAATCATCTTGGTGATCCTCTGGACTTCCTCCAACAGGTCCTTTCTGTGTTGGGGACCCCAGAATTGGATGCAGTGTTCCATGTGGGGTCTCATGAGAGACCTGCTAGCCATACTTCTTTTGATGCAGCCCTGGATACACATTTGGCTTTCTGAGCTCCGTGCACAACATTGCCAGGTCATGTCCAGCCTCTCACCCACCAGCACCCCCGAGTCCTTCTCAGCAGGGCTGATCTGGATTTGTTCATCCCCCAGCCTGTAATGATATGTAGAAATATATGCATATACACATAAATATAGATGTAAAAATATTTCTATATAAAAATATATATAAATAGATATACATATAGATACATATAAATATATTCATCAATTCCTATAGAAATGGAATTCAGTGGCTCTACAAACACTTAAGCATATGCATGGGTTTCCATATGATCCGTCTAAGGACTTCTTATGTTGAGTCTGTGACTTGAATGAAATATGGATCAAAAGGCGTATAAAGACAGATAAACCCTGCTGAAAGTCAACTGCAACAAAACAGTTCAGAGACATTTTATGTCATATTTTCTCAGAGTTTAAAATAATAATAATGAAAAAGCAATTAAGATGTCTGTCTCCCTCCCTTCGATCTAACTGAAATTTCTGAACTCGAGGTCTGTTTGCTCAGCTTGGCTCACTGGTCATTAAATCTCCATGAAACATCAAAAGCATTTGGGAAAGGTCTCAGTGGGGCAATTTGAAATTAACCTATGCCAAGTACAGTTTGCTTATTCTATATTGTAGATTTTTTGGGTTTTACTGATTATGAGGCTGCAGGGTTGTTGTTGCATTTATAGTTCTGAGTTAATATATACTTTGGAAGTACGCTTAATATAATTATTAACTGCTTAAAATCAATTATCAACTTATACAAGTTTTTTATTGCTTTAGCGTTGAATATTAAATTCTTCTGCACCTGCCCATGTTTTAATATGTTTTGCTTGCCTCAAGAAATTATTTCCTGTTACTTGCATATTAGAGTGGCAGAAAAAGACATTTTAAAAACATTTTTCAGAGTACTTCACAACTACTTCTAGGAAAAAATCTAAAATACTTTAGGTTAAATTCAGTGATGTTTTACTGAGTTTGTGAAAATGAGTTTCATAGGATCTGCACAGATGGATCCCTACACCATTTCAACAACCCCTCCAATTATTTTTTTTTCCTGTGTTTTAACAAAATGACTTGCCAGCGTTGAATCCTAGATTTAATAGTCCGAGCTTCTAGTGTTTGGCTGAGAATTAATTCATTTGATCAGTGTCTGACAATTCAGTGTAATCACTGAGATTTTTAAGTATTAATCTTTTTAGTCATCACAAAGGTAGCCCTGCCTGTGGTACCTAGCTGTGGATAATTTCCTATACTGTTCTAATGGAAGTAGTTGTGCTAACAGTGTTTCAGTGCAAGCCGAAGTCAATCCTATAGTTATGGGCTGCCCTGAAGATAGAAGGTCTCTTTTACAAGCAGAAAGTCAGCTGTCAGGAACATGGCTTTGATGAGAAAGTGTTGAGTCAAGAACTTCAGGCTGTTGACCAGCTCCTGGGGAAACACAGAGGGAATGGGTGTCTTGTGTTCTCCCCGTTACACCCTACCAGCTGGCGGAAGGAGGTGACAAGGAGGGAAGTGTTAAGGAGTACTAAAATCCACAGCATGTCACCAACCATGCAAATCTGGTGGAAAGCAGGATCTGTGCCTGGTGCTATCCACAAAGCTGTTTGGACTATGCACAGTGGTGTGCCATGCAAAAGAAACACCTGAAGTTACGCACACACAGACCAACCAAGGTCATTTAAATCAGGTGTGAATTATCAAAACCCATTTCAATAATCAGCAAGATGTGAATTGCCTTTCTGCAGGCAAGACGATAGCTGGTGATACATAAAGCCCATTTCAAATAAAACAAACTCTTTTTCTAAAAGGTAGGAGCTTGAATTAGTCCATAAGTGCACTTCTGTTGAAAGGCAGTAAGTATTTTTATAGAAGTATTTCATTAAATGACTTTTTCATTAAATGAGTATTGACTGGGTTAAATTTGCAGTTTCTTAACACTTTTACAGGTTTCTCCTGTTTTAAGAATGACAGCAGTGACTGCATTTTGCACAGCTATCGACATGTTGTCACTGCACGTTTACTTTTAAACAAAACCTTTTTCCCTAAAATTACTCAATGTTAGGGACTAAGTCTTTAACTCTGCTCTATAGCTTGTAATCATCCTGGCATTAGAAAGTAATTTTTAAATTGCCTTAACTGGAGCCATGGGATTTCTTTTTTTTTCTGTGGTTGTACATTAGTGCTTAAGGGCTCATTACTGGTGTGGTCCTCACCTGCCGGAGAGTGGTAGTGTGACATAGCGGTTTGATCACTGACAACAGTGCTTTAATTTGAGGATGCAAATTATGTGTTTTACCAGTTAGGGCAGAATAATGAGTCAGTTCCCTGATCACGCAGACAGTAGCAGCACCATTGACTTCAACAGACCTGTGCTGTTATACAACAAGTGAGAATTTGACTCAAACCCTGACTAATGAACTCATTTAACTCCTGTGACTCAGAAATATGACTGTTTTTTCCAACTGTAGCTTAAAGCGTGAGGTATGTTTAAGCAAGTTTAATTAAGTTGTCTAAATTTGATCATCAGACTAGTAGGTGTTCCTATTCATTTAGGGATGAGACAGAATTGTTGTATTTTCTAATTAAGGACTAAACTTAAGGTTCTGTGCCCATTTGAAATATGTAGTGTTTGGATTGGAAGGGGAGATTTGGAAAGAAAAAGCAAGTCATCTGAACACTTAATAGAAAGAAACTTGGCCAGGAAGGAAACATAACATTACTGGTCCTTACTCCAAGATAACAAAAAATATATTAGGTACTGTGCTTTTTTTGTCATGTATTTTGTGATGGTCCTGTGTGAGGGCTTGCACACCCTGGTGTTTTACTTCTCTTTCAGACTTACATCTCATTCGATTTCCTTTGTTCTCTCTGCAAGAACTGAGCTGTGGGAAGACTGAGTTTAAGTTTGTTTCTTTCAAGAGAGCTCTGATTCATCCCATCTATGCCTCCAGCTTAAATAAAACATTTGTGGTGCTTTATTAAAACACATGTGATTTTTGTCCCCATCCTTCTTGCTGCTCTTTGTTTTCCTTCCCTGTTCTCCCCAGTTCTTTGTACCTGACAGCTCAAGGTCTCCTTGTCTCCTCTGCTGAACTTACCACATGCTTCCATGTCCTTACTTGTTTTACCAATTTCAGAGCTTCCATGGTATCTCTTGGAATCATGGGAAAATTCTCTCTTTACTTCTCTCCCCTAGGGCATCTTCGTTTTCCCTTCAATTCCATCTGTACTGCTCTCTTCCTCCCCCTGCCCCCAAAACCATCATCATCTCCTCTGTGAGCTGAAGTGACTTTGTAAATGCTGTCTGTGTCTTGCTCCTGGTTGTTCTTGGTCCCCTCTTGTTACAGCTGCTCTTCTTCCTACTGTTAATTCTCTCCAGGATGCTCTAGAACTATGAGGAAGGATACTTAGGACAACACAAATAGGCATATGAACAAATCTTGATGATGCTGTTCCATTATAAGCTGATCATGACCACCCTGATCAGAAAAAATAAACTATCTCTGGCCTCTACAGACATTATGTGGTATGTTTGCATTTTTGTTACATAAAACCGATCTGAATTTCTGCTTTTTAGAGCCACTTTTGCTTTGGATCCTTGTTTGCCATGCAGCAGTGGGAGGACTTTCTGTTCTCTTTATTTGTCTCAGTTGGTGAGATTGATCTTATTGTACTGAAATTTGCTGTATTGAGTGGTTTATAGAGAATGGATTTTTCCAGTTTGTAGTGAATAATCCTCATTTTCCATATTGTTAATGATTTTTAGAGATTTTCAACATCTATCATGTTTTCTCCTCAGTCATTATCTTCCCAAGCTGGAGAATCCCAGGCTATTTAATCTTGCTTTTAAGAAGGCAGGTTGTCTGCTTGTGATCGTTTGTTCCCAGTGCTACAGCTTATGAAATTTGGAAGAACTAAAATATCATGCGTCCTTCAAAGCATAGGTACACCGTGACTTACATAACAGCACAGTAATGTTCCTTTATTACCTTTCTAATAATTCTTGGCATTCTGTGTTTTTGAATATCTGCTTTGCACTGTCTGTAGTATGTACTTTACTTTTCCCTATCACATATGATTTGTAATTCTGGGCAATAACTGAAGAGAATGTGTTCTTGCAATGACAATTGCAGGTGGGTAAAAATGCAAACCATGGAAATTGGGTAAAATACTACAAATAATAGACTAGTATAACTGAGTTTGAGTATATATATATATCAGCTAAGGAATTAGAGATGGCTGTGATGAGAAGTGTTTAGAAGACTGATGTGTCAGGCCAGTCCTAAACTTTAAAATTAAACTTTACTAAACTAGGCAAACACTAACAGCACACTTCCTGTTAATAGTTTCTTGTACATGATGAATCATTGTCACTATGTTCTAAGTAGTCAGCCCTTGAAGCTTGTATCGTGCGTAAGTTGGCAGTATACGATACGTGCACTAGTAGATGACAAATGCTGGTTTCATAAACATCGTTAGTGTGAACCAAGACAGCTTTAGGTTTTCTCACCTTCCCATTCTACTCTGAGTTTTCACAGCAGGTGTGGAGGAATATTTCATTTCTCACTCTGAGTCATAAAGAGGTGCTCATCAGAGGGAAATACTCGGAGAAGGTGGGTGGCTCAGAAGAGCACTCAGGAATTCAGATAGGGTTGATCTTTTGATCCTTGTGACCTGACCCTACTCATGGCAACATGAGTAGAAAAATTCTTTTCCTTGGTGTCATGTGGGTCCTTACAGAGCTCTGCTGTTTTAGTGGTAGATCATATGAATCAATGCACCCAAAACCACAAGAGAGAAGTTCTCTTTCTCTTGGGAACTGTAAATCTCAACTCAGATAGCACTCATTCAAGGCCATCAGGCACTGGCTGTATGGTTTGTGGAGGCAAATATTAAATTTCTCTACAATAATGGCTGTGAACTCTGGAAAATCCTGCTAATTTTGAATTTGTCTCTGTACTAAACAAGTGAAACCTGTTCAGTGGAAATTCTGGATGTGATGAGAACTTTAGAATAAAAATCATATTTAGGCACTTGAGGCATGAAATTAAAATAATCTGGCTATGTTCTTTGCCCCCCTCTCTCACATCGAATTCAGTTGCATCGGTCTAACTGCAGGATTTGACCAAAATTGCATGGTTTGCATTTACAAAATTAAAACTGTCAGATGGTGTTCTTTTAATTGTATAATTCGTATAATATTAATATATCCACATATATGTAGAAATAGATGTTTTTAAGTAAAGGTGCAAAGCTGTGTTATAAATTCTTAGTAAAGTCTTACCAGAACACTAGAATTACTGTATAGAGAATTTTACATATGCCCTGGAGAAATGAAGCCTTCAAAGTTAAAAGAAAAAAAGACGGTAGGGGAAGAGAAAAAGAAAGCATCAGCAGCTTGTCAACAATCCTTAATAAAGTACTTCAAATTTTCGCAAAATCTGTATTGGAAAAAATGATACTTCTTCGTTCAAAATAGGGAGGATTCAAAAAGTGAGTTTAAAGTGTCAGCTAATGGTCTGTGGTGTCTGGCAATAGTTGCTGTGACTTCAGACAAAATATTTCAGGTTGCTTGGTGATCTAAAATGTTTGAGTTTAGTTTAAAACAATTGTTAAGAAAAAAATGCTGTAAATTTTCCATTTTCTAAAACATCAACATAAAATTTTCCCCAAAGGATAAAAAAAATCAGCTTCTTGGAAAGCATTTTGAAAGCTTCCATTTACATTTAAATTTTTTTGTATCTCTGTTTCATTATGCATATTTACAAACCCATTTTGATACTGATATGTGACCATTTTGAAACTCCTTTAATACTGTCAAATTGGTATTAGAGACTTTGACTTGAGTATAGAGCTCATCTGTAGCTTATTCTGAGTATACTGTAACTTTTGTTATTGGCCTCAGAATTGTTGTGGGGAGGGAGCCATCTGATTTCTACAAATACTATGAATTCTGCTTATACCGGTTTAGTTTTCCATGTTTTATTCCTGTAGTCACACAGCACAAGCTCTACAGCATCTGTACATTGTAATCACAAATGTTCACAAAATGGATAATATGGATGTATGTCTGAAAATTACTTGAACAAATTTTTCTATTCATGATACTGATAAACCACTAGAACTTTATCATACTAAAAATCTCATTGCAAAAATTGTGATGCTTCATCACTATGAAGAACTTAATTTTCTTGTGAAGTAAGGGGCTAGGAATTGAAATGAAATCATACTCTACAAAGATGCATAAGGTGTTTTATCTAAAGCTTAAGAATTTCTTCTTTCAAAAAAGAGCTCATTGCCTGGAAGTGGCAGCTGAAAAAAGAACAAACCTAGTCTCATCAGATCATTAAATAATTGCAATCTACTGATGTGATTCAGTAGGGAAAAGGCATATGTAACTAATTTTATAAGGAAAGAGTAATGGAAGTGCTACCAGAACTCCACTAATTGCTCTTAGAACTGCGTTCCCAAGTGATGAATTTAAACACATGTGTAGAGGGACCTCCTGGGTGACCAGAGTAGGGGAGATGGAGCATGCAAGAGGAGATCAAAAAAATCCTTTTGTGTTTTTCATTCTTGAAAAAAAAAATCAACAGCAAAAAACCACAACCTACTTGCAAATATCCAGCACAACTGCAGACTCCAAAAATTTAAAAACTGCTCAGGAACACATTAAGTTGGAAATGTAAAGGGGGTCATTAAATGTAAAAATCATGCAGAAATAGTCTGTCAGAGCAGTAATAAAGGGGTGAAGAATCCTTGAAGACAATGTTTGACTAGTTTATGAAGTAGATTAAGCAGTTTTTGAGGTAGTAAGCAGCAAGAGTCAGTGTCTTGGGGATTTCCTTGCTGTTTCTACTCTACAAAATCTGAGTTTTATTGAAGACACACTCAAAATATATTCCAAAAATTAGAGATACCCCAGAAATTCTAAAGGGCTAATCTATTTTAATATTAAAAAATTGAGTTGGACAACTTAGTTCAAAATGCAAATGAGTTGTATTTTTAAAAGACTTTCTAAATCAGTGTTTTGGACCTTTGTATTGCAATATGCTGGATGCTTCTAATGCAGTTTTGTGGAAGTTCAGAGTGTCAGCCCCGTGCATGGTTGTGCTTTCTTTCATTTCTTATTTGGCTTGATTTAATTATATTAGATTTCTTTGAAACTGCCAAGTTACTCTGTGTGATAATACAGGTCTCTTATGCGTAGGGGGTTGCAGACTTTGCATAAATATTCAGAAAGGGAATTTTAATAAGCAGATTTACTATGTGTACCATGAACAATAATTTACAACCTAATACCAGCCAACTGTGTTTCAGGACACAGTTAATGAATTAGATGTCAGTACTTGCATATTTCATTGATAGTTATGTACTTTTAAGAAGTCTTCTAAGCTCCTACATGCTGTTTAAATACCTAATTATTACAGGAAATCTGCCTCCTGATTTTTAAATCTATTCACTGACATTAGGAAATTCAGAAAAGGAATTAATTTATAAGAAATAGTCTAAGGTGTTTTTATGATAAAAGATTCAACTTGGTATGCATGCATGATTTTTGAAGCTCACAATGTCATTCTGACAGAACTACCTCATTAAAATGTATTTTGTGAAGGATACCTCATACAAGTTTCAGGTCTCTTAGACCCTCTAAAGCCTCCAAAGATGGCTGTTTCTGCTTTGTTTGGACAGGGGAAGCAATGACAGCGCTACAACATAGCTTCCGCAGTGGCTGCAGAGGCTTCCTTACAGTGTGGGCGTTGCACCACCAGCGAGGCTTGGGCTCCCGGGGCAGTCGATCCTGAACATTGGTATCCTTGTATGCTGTAAGAGTTGAAACATTTTTGTACTCAGAAGATACAAGGTTGTCTGTGCTAATAAATGTGCCTCATTTGAACAGGCGTTTGTGCTAACAGTGCAGGGCCCAGCCTTGGCCTTTTCTTAGGCTCATTATCAACAAATTATGAGGACTTGCTGTGCGGACAGTGTCGTGGTGCCCGTTGCTGTGAGGATGATGTACAGCCCAGGGACTGTGATAACAGCAAAGGCATGAGCATGGCGTGCCAGGAGAGGCCTTGCGGCTACTGTGCCCTGCTGATTGGAAACGAAAAGGCCGCCCTAGGGATCCAGGAAATGGTTAGTTTTGTCTTAGCCAACCCAACAGGGTGAGGCAGCTTCTGTGGCCTGAGAAAGAAACACCTGGCGAGCACCTTGCAGCAGGCAGTGCAGACCAGGGGGTGGCAGTTTACTGCAAAATCAGTTGTCTGACAAAAGGACAAGATCCCAAGTGCAAGAGGGGCACATCCCCCCTCTTGACTCTGTCTCTCCTTCTGGATGAGCTCTCTTGAGTCTGTTTGCTTTGCCCTTGAGGGCTGAGACCACCAAAAGTGAGGTGACCATCATCTCAGTGGAATCAGAAGATTGGAACAGAATAAAATACCCACCCCAAAACCTTTCTTCTGTGGTGTTAAAATGAATGTGTGATTTAATATGTATTCATTGGTAGCATCATGTTTGTGTAAGCTCTGTAATACATTAGTGTGGTGCCTTACTGAAACAGTATCTTTAGCTCATATGTTGTGAGTTGTGGTTGGCACATTTCTGTTTGCATCAAGCCCTGGGTTGCAGAGTAGCAGCAGAATTATCTGAAATTCAACAGGAGCAAATGCAGGGTCCTGCACTTGGGGGGGAATAACCCAAGACACCAGTAAAGGCTGGGAGCTGACCTGCTGGAAAGCAGCTCTGCAAAGAAGGACCTTGGGGTTCTCGTGGACGACAATCTGTCTAAGAGGCAGCAGTGTGCCCTTGTGGCCAAGAAGGCCAATGATATCCTGGAATGCACTAGGAAGAGCATTGCCACAGGTTAAGGGAGATGATTCTGCCCTTCTATTCAGCCCTAGTGAGGCCACATCTAGAGTGCTGTGTCCAGTTCTGGGCTCCTCAGGACAAACAAGAGGGATATGGAGCTCCTGGAGCAGATCCAAGGAAAAGGCAGCAAAGTTGATAAAGGGACTGGAGCATCTCTCCTTTGAGGGAAGGCCGAGGGAGTTGGGCCTGTTCAGCCTCGAGGAGAGATGACTGAGAGGGGACCTCCTCTGAAAGGAGGGTGCCAAGAGGATGGATTCAGGCTCTTCTGAGGGTGACAAGCAATAGATAAGAGGCAATGGGCAGAAACTGATATACAGGAAGTTCTACCCGAATATGAGGAAGAACTTCTTTACTGTGCAGGTGATGGAGCACTGAAACAGATTGCTCAGAGAGGTTGTGGAGTCTCCCTCACTGGAGATATTCAAGAACCATCTGGATGCAATCCTGTGCACTGTGGTCTGGGATAACCCTGCTTGAGCAATGAGATTGGACCAGATAACCCACTGTGTCCTTTCCAGCCTTACCCACTCTGTGATTCTGTGACTGTGGGGAGCACAGACACATCTGTTAGAGCAACCTATAGTAGTCTGTAACAGGCACACTAGTATACTGGTGAGTTATGAGAAATGTGTAACTGAGGAATAGCATACTGTAGCAGTTTGAGCCACATTAGAAATCTAAAATCCAATTTCCAGGCCTCCCCCCGCCCCTTCCCACAATTATCCAAACACCGGAGAGAAACTTTCAGGCTAGAGACTTCTGTAGGGGAACAGGGAAGTATATACATTTATTTACACAAATAAATACTATACAAACTAAAGGTAACTATATATATATATACTACATTTCTGTCAGTCAGTCCTTTCAAGTCCCTCCTTTAACTTTAGTCCAGGAGCAGCTTTTCAAGGCTGATACGTAACACAGTCTTTTGCTGTGGGAGTGTTCTGGGCTCCTGAACACTCCCCCCTCACCAAGTTCCAGTTGTTTGTTGCAGTTTCTCTCCTCACGAAGTCCAGGAAGATAGCTTTGAGTCCTTGCTCTTCTGCTGCTGGTGATTTCTTCCTCTCGGTGTCTCACCTCGGTTTGTAGGCTGCTGCAGTGTAGTTCAGCTTATCAAGCATCCACATCCTGGAATGTTGATTTCTCCTCAGGTTTTTGGTTGTCCTGCATTTTAGTTCATGGCAGAGACATCCTCTGGGCCCCTCTCTCTCTCTCTGGGGGTCTGTCTCCAATTCTTGCCTGGGAATTTTCTCCCTAGCAATCGAGCCTCCTCTGATCCGTCCACTTGGCTCTGCTCCAACGCTGAGCCTCGCATCCACTCTCACTAAACAGCGAGAGGGAAAAACACAGCCCTCCTCTACTGGAGGTGGAAAGGGGGGGAAGCTTGGCTGCAAAGGTGAGGGGGAAGAAGAAGAGGGCCTGGCCGCAGGGCCTGCCTCTCTCTCTCTCCCACTTACCAGTTGTTTGTGAGTCGCATCCCTTACAAACATGCACTCATTCCAATGCTGTCTCTAACTCTGGCCTAGGCAGAGTTAGGGGGGGCCGCAGGGCTCCCCCCTACCCCCGGAGGGGGAGAGAGGGAGCCCAGCCACCCCCTGGCCTTCAACACCTACACGCAGCAGACACCAACAGCAAAACAACCAAGACAGAACTGCCAACCGCTTCCGGTGCTGTGATACATGATTTTGAGCAGAAGCGAACGACATGGACAGTGATCAGCTCTCCAGGGAACACTGCCCTGGCACCCAATCACCTCTGAGCCCCCCTGGCCTCTCAGGGGGGCCAGTTTCAAACTATGACACACAAAATGCAATATATACAGGTGAGCCATAGGGCTGACTTTAAAACTCTGCAAAGTGCTTTGTTGTGGTCTAATACTAGTAATTCCAATGTGGAACCTTTTACCTGTAGGGCATCGAGTATTGGTCATTGCTTGCTGGCTACTAGCTGCAGGATGTGCTGGGTCCAGTTCGGCTTCTAAGGAACAAAACCTAGTTTGTGTAGAGAGAATTCCAAAGGTGTAGATACTCAAAATCACTAAAAATTACTCAACAACTTTCTTCCTTTTTTTTAAGCGTAGTTTGTGCTATTTTCAATCATTTTCCTGTCCTAGATATAGAAGAGAAGCTTATTTTTCAGCATGACTGAGAACCAGTTCATATTACTATAGGGAGTCTGACTAATAATTTGCAAGTGAGAAGCTGGAGAGATCTGAAAGGTTCAAGAAATGAGAGTACTTTTTCTTTATGAGTTACTGAATATAAAAGACTGATTATGTCTTTTGTTTTTGTGAGGGACAAAACTCATCATCACAACAGTGCCAACACCATCAATCTGAACAACCCGACAATTTAAAAATATTCTGTCATAGCTTCTGGTTGCGTATTGTTCATCTCCTTTCTCTAGAGTGAAATAATCTGGTGTAGTATTGAAACTGCCACTAAGAATTGTTAATGTATAATTTATCTTTGCAATTAAAAAGCATTTTTAACCAAGTGTCACAACACAGTGACAAGTAAATTAGGCGGTGATTTACATTACAGTGCTTTGCAACTTGATTTAGTGTCACCCTGGAGGAACTGACAAACAGCCCCAGTGGAGTAAGACAGTTCTTTCAGTTAAGAATGAATTCATTTCCTGTGTGTTAGCAAGGATTGAAAGATAGTCGCTACTTGATACTGGAACAATGATTCATATTTTTTTGTTTGTTTTCTAACATGTTAAGCAAAACTTTCCAGACAGAAAGAATACAGTCAGACACAGTGATTGATAACTCAGTGTTTTTATAAAATAAAACTTAGTTTAATACTTTAAGGCTTTTTTTTTTTCCTTGTTATAGTAAGAAAGGAAGATGGATCTGCGTATTTTATATTTTCCTTAGTCGTTGTCTTATACTGGAAGCTTCGGAATGTCAGAATATGAAAACCATGAAGAAGTCAAGTTAAATATTGCTAACTGTAGCTCACCAAAGGTAACTTAGATGAAACACTATTACCACTGAATTTAGAAAAAAAATACAGTCCCTTAAATATCATTAGTAATATCAAATATTCACTACATTAGTATTTTGGGATATCATTCACTCTTGGTTTTGAATGATTCCATGTTTTCTTGTCTTATCTTATTTCCAATGAGACAACAGCATTATCGAAAATAAGTGTGAAGCTATAATGATGATGAGATTTTTGCTGAGAAAAAAAAATCTTACGCAGTGAGATAAACGAGTAATTCATTCTCCTCATCAACTATAGTTAGCAGTTTCTAGGGAAACTATATGAACAGGGATAGAGTGAGGTTTACCAATTTGTTCCAACTGCACTTGCTTTGCTCCAGTTACTGGAAGTAGTTGAATATACTTCTCGTTAGTTGCAGTCACTAGAGATGGATAAGCAAAGACCAGTCCTGCAGTGGGAAGGAATCATAGAATCACAGAATATTCTGAGTTGGAAGGGATGAAGGGACCCACAAGGATCCACATCATAAAGAGATCCACAAGGAACTTGCATTACTGCGAGGTGTTCATAAGGGTCAATCCTGCAATCCACAGTTACAGAGATTTTTCTCCTCAGGTTCCTTTAGATACCTGAGAAAGATGATGAGAAATTGACAAAAAATCAGTCTCATCCAAACAGTTGCAAACAAGTTTAAAAAGGTAACACTAGTTCTGCATTCTAAGCACATTATCTGCCTTTTACAGTGACTCATCACAGTGGATATTCATACACAAATACACAAAGTCAGATATAAATCAGTAAGTATGAGCTCTGCAAGGCATGCTGTGACCTGCTTACTCTAAGGTCGTAAACTTACAAGAAAAAGGAAGGAAAGAAGTATTTCTCACAGTTTACGAAAGTTAATTTCCCCACCATTTTTTCAAATCAGAGTCTGAGCATATGATGTCAATTTTGACAAAAAGAGTAATCCTTTGTATCACAAAGTGATTTGGCATTGCTGTGACTTAGTCTCAAGTGCCAGCTATTGCTGTACAAAACATAGGTAAAAAGAAGACAGGTCTAAGGCCCAGTGATATTTTCAAGATCATTTTCTTCTTGGTGAGTTATTCCTGTTATTCTTGTTCATCTGCTGTAGCCTTAGTACCTTAATAAAGTGTACTCAAAGATATTGAAAAAAATAAACTAAATTTGGAAGAAATTGCGTGGCAGGTTTTTTTCCCCCATGGATTATTAATTCAGCCTTAAATACAAATTCTTAGCTGTGACTTATTATGTAAGGTTTTGTTAGACAAACGTCTGCAAGAAGAAGTATGGCAGGAAGAAGGCAAGATTATCTTTTGGTAAAGCTCAGCTTTGTTTCCTGATTTCTCAGAGTGAAGACTTGAGTACTTCGCACACATGAGGTGATGTGTGCCTTGGTGGGGTCTGCTCCAGAACACTGTAAAGCCAGTAATAAAAGCATCATGAAGTGAATTTACCTTCTTGAGGAAATTTGCTTCTGTTCTTCTGCTATTAGTGAATTCAATAACAAGACTGAGTTCAGAGCTGAAAGTTCAGTCATTCTTTGGTCTCTCCTATACAAAAGTCAAGGAGCAGAAGAGCGATAAGACTGGAGCAAGAGGTATTTGTTATATACTGACATGTCTTTGTTAGGAGAGCTGTGCACTCCTAACAGTCACAGTGAAGAAGGAAAACACTTCAGTGACCTGCCCAACATGAAAAACATTAATCTTGTTCACTTTTCGAAGCTCTTAAACGTTGCTAGGAATTTTCAAAAAGTAATTTTTTTGTTTTTTAGATTTTTTTCCCCTCCTTTGAATTCTCATAGGATTCTTATTTGTATGTTGATGGTATAATAAATACATTGAAAAGATGCTTAACAGAAATTGAACAATGCCCCTTCAGTGCCTTTTTTTCCTCACTGATCCAATTAAATACGAGAGGTATAAATCCAGATGTGAGGCAAGCTTTGCAAAGGGAGACCGTCATACTGAAAAGCTGAGTGGACCAATAACTTTTCTTTCCCAGTTTTGTTATATTAAAGATATATTTTCTATTAAGAAAAAAAGTAGATAAGTCCTCTTTTCAAAAGGTGTGAATTACTGTTGAGAGCACAGGAGCTAAGTTTGATACTGCTGATTTTTATAGATGTGACTTCAAAGGTAGCCAGACTTTTGGATTTTTTCTGCTTAAATTAATGAGTAACCTGCACTCATCTTGACTTGTGCCCTCCTTTCTTTCTCTCCATGGCATAGGTCAGCATTACAGAAAACCTCTTTTATGTCTGTCTAAAGTGATTGAATTGTGCTATTGATTTATGCATGAAATATGTCTGTGTTATTGTCCAGTGTAAGCTATATAAGGAACATTACCTGAATGTACATTGTTTTCTCAAGGTACCTAATGATGTTGTTACAGTGTTAAGACATCAGAACGTGAAAAAGCAGAATATGGGTAGCAAGAACTATAGGGAGAAGGAAAATCTTGTAGTTTGTCTAAAGGGAAAGAGGAGCTGCTGGAAAACCATACCAAGGGAAAGGACTTACTTATCTTTTTCTTGTGTGTGACATAGAGATATTTGTGGACTTACATTTAGTACTGTACTTAGAAAAATAAAATATATGAAATGTTGAAAGATAATCTGGTTGAAACTAGCTGGAGGCACAAATGTGTGTCTCTATTCCTTTATCCCTTTCTTTCTCCAAAGATCTGAGAACTGTGTGGCATTTAGTAAGAATTAACTGCTTGGGCCTGGGCTTCATACTTTCCGTAAGAATGTGGGGGGTTTACATATTTATATACAAAAATAATAACCAGGTTATCTACTGTGATTTACTTTAACTTATTTTTGGGTGCAGTTAGGATGGATTAAAAATAGAAAAGAGGTAGAGGGAAAGGGAAAAAAAGCAAAAGTGGTGGGGCAGAAGGCTTCAGGAGAAAGGTGGTGTGACAGTAGTAGGAAAGAATTCTTCCTAAAAAAAAGAACACATATTTATTACCAATGAAAGGCTGAAGATGCCGGGGACTGAAGAAGAGTGTTAAAAAAAAAAAAGAAAATCAGAGTGGCTTTGAGTTTTTTGCTACAAAGGCGGTTACAGCACCTTTGTCACAGGACACGGTCAATGAAAAAGGAAGCATAAGGAAAGTGAAGCAATTTTCTCTCAGGATTGTTTTGCTTTTTTCTGGTTAGTGTTTTAAAATACACACCAAATACGGTAATTGCACTGTTACAAATATTGTTATAAGCAAGAAAAATCAAGAAATAGGTTTCTGTGATGCTTCTTTCCCAAACCAGTTTGGGTAGGTGATAGAGGAAACAGGCATTTAAGAATTAATGAACAAAATGTTTTACAAAATATCTTAAGTTGCATATAATTTCCAAGCCAGCTTAACTTTAAATATTTGCACATTGATAATTTTTACCTAACCTCAGCTCAAGCAACCTAGAGTGCATAAACTTCCTAAAAAATTGTTAGATTATTCTTAAATTATAGTTTGCAATACTGTTTCGTGTGATAGGAGCTTAACTTACAGAAGACATACTGTGAATATCTTGTTGCTTTATGAAATGATATATCCTTGGACCTGCTTCATATGTGGGTAATGACAGAAATTTGAAGGCATTTAAGTTCATACAATGTAAAGATACAAAAAAAAAAGAATAAGGTTTGCATTGTTAGTATGTGTATTTTAGTAAGAAACAGCCTAACAATAGTCATTTATAGGGAATAAAAAATTGATAAATCTTGTGATCAATTGTGGGATAATTTTTTTAACTCAGAAATCGGTATTAATTGGGATGAAATTGTGCTTCTTTACTCTCAAATTCACCAGTTTGTTTCTATGTTCTGGTCTTTCAGTCTTAACCAGGTAAACATCTTTTGTTCTAAAATTTCGCTGCATCCCCTTATGGCATGCAATAGAAGTCTTCAGGACTGTGTCATAAATGTTGCATCACAAGTTACACCACAGTCTTCACAGTGCTTCAAGTACATTAAATTGAAAAGCACAAAATTATGTCTTGTGCCATAGAAGGCTCCCAGTTGGGACCAACAACCATGTCATGAAGGTCCTTTGGCGAGCAGTGTGCATGTGAGCCACCCTGGCCTGGGAAGTCCCTTAGTTCTACTACCAGAGATTGTTGCCGAGTGTGAAAACATGTGACAGGGTAGATACACCTTCAGAAAATCTTTGATGTAATCAGTTTGACTTTACACTGAAAGTGGAGAATTGTTTTCAAAGCCAACAGCTGGTGTTCAGCATGGAGTTGGAAACTACCAGCACAGTGGAGCCTAAGTAAAATGTCTGCTGTGTCTCAGCTGATAGCAGTGCCTGTCTGGATGAGCTTTTTCTTTCATCTACAGACAGTGTAAGTTAAAACAATTTGACATTTCTTTAGAGCAGAGTAGAACTGGAAAAGGCAGAAAATAAGAGTTGCTTTTTGTAGGAAAATATAAAAGGATACAAATGTGCATTCAGGGACTCATCTTACTGAGAAACTAACTACAAGTAATAACATACAGAAAATGTTTACCTGTGTGAAAGAGCAATATTGTGTGTTTTCAAGACCCAAGCTTACAATTACTTTTGTTATGCAATCAAAATTGTGCCTTTTTAACTGGCATTCTTTCTAATTGTTCAAAATTTATAGTTTTGTTAGATTTTAATAGTGTGTCTGAACTCTCAGTGGTATTTTCAGCATTTACCAGCTTATATTAAGGAGTAAGTGCAATGTTTCATTCCCTTTTTTGTCCCCCTTTATGCATTTCCTTTTTCTCCATTTATCTTTTTGAGAAAAACCATGGTAGGTTTTGTATTTATGTACTTAAGTATTGTTCAGCTGTGATCATAACATCTCAATCAAAAGAGTCTGTAATATCTAATGCCACAGAGAAGTAATGAGTCAGAGATGGTTCTATCTGTTGTGGAACTGAAACCCAAAAGATAGAAACAATTCATGTGTAGAATGTCTGTGATAGATATTAATGTTGGTATGTATAAGTCTGGTACTTATTTGGTTTATAAATAAATATTTTTTTTAGCTAAAAGAGAGAAATAAGTGCTAATAGGAACCACATCATAAAAATATCTGATCTTGAATTCCTATTTTTTTAATATACTCTTAATAATCTACTAGTTGTAGTTTGGTTGCAAAATTGCAAATTCCAGCCATGTAAAAGAATATGACAGCCTGAACAGTTTTACACTGTTCACTTTCAATTAAAAAAAATCTTCCAAAGAGATACAAAATTGCAGACTAACACTTAAAACACCTGTATCAGATTTTAAGTGGCATAAAGTGCTGTAATTTTACTGACTTTAGCATTAATTCAAATTGTTTAGAAACTGTCTCTTTTCTTTGAATCTTCAGTAATTTATCACAATAGCTGAGTTTGGGGAAAATTGCTGTTAGATTCCACAAACCTGAAAGAAAATGAAAAAATTTCAAAATTATGTTTACAATAATTGATGTTTAATCTCCTGTTCATGAGCAAAAATGTTTATTGATGCAGTTTATATAATGGAAAAAGCTTTCTATTTTAAAACACAGAAGGACTCCAGAAACTGCCGAAGGAGACACTGAGCAGTTTATGGTGAACCTTCTTAGGAGGAGAAATTCTTAAATGTTTGGTCTTTCAGTAGCATAAATCTTCTTTAAAGATTTATGTGCCGTTGCATTATAGTTTTTGATACACCATATTAAAAAAGCTATGGTGTATAGAGCATTTCATGCACTTTTGTAATTTATATAGTGTTATAGTCAGTGGCTAAGCAATATGGTCCCTGGAGCCTTTAGAGTGATTTAACTTATCCTAAGAATGATTAGGTCTGATAATCAACAGGAGAAAACAAAACAGGCGGAATAATGCAGTTGTAATTTGTGATCTGGATTATGTAGCAACTCCAGAGAGGGAATAAGTATGTTCTTCATAAGACACTTAGAAGTGAGTCAGTGCTACTCGTAGTAAAATCTAGTACACTGTAGAACTATTTTTAAAAATTGTCAGAATAAAGAAAAAAAAAGAACTTTGCAGATAGGGCAGTTATTCTGTATGCTGTGATAATAAAAGATGATCGTCAGTGCATTAATGAGTTCTGAAGGGGAGAGAATGGCAAAGAAAAGCATTAACTTGTAGTTGCCACATGTGTAGGACTTCAATTGGGGCTTCGTTCTTTACTTTCAAGGGTAATGAGTAAGGATTTAGTTCTTGGTTTTATAAAGACATCAGCTGGGATGCCTCAGCAATTTTATTTTGAATATTGTCTCTGCAGTTTTGTGCAATTGATTGCATTCTGCCTTTCTCTCTTGATCTTTTTGTGGTCATGTCACTTCTTTCAGAGAGTAGAAGGACAATTAGGGGAGACAGGCACTCAGTGTAATGAAACTATCATTAACAAAGGTAAAAATATTGAAAGGTTATAAACTAATACTTAGTATTTAGGTATTTTTGCTATGTGATTTTCCTCTTCTCTACCTTCCCCTCACAACCCCAATGGAATACTTTACTGAAGCCTATTCAGTAAATAAAGGTTACTTCATTTCTCTTTTAAAGTAAAAATAAATTTTTCAGTTTGAGATGGTCTGTACCTCATTAATACTCTGGCACACAAGCATGTGCTTTTTTTCTGTGTACAGATAATGTTGCAGTTCTGTGAGAATATGAAGTGTTCATTGTTGCACCGATTGCAAAACTAAACAAATAAAAAACCCAATCCGGACAGTAGCCTGCATGATGATAGTAAAGGAATAGAGTTCTGAAACTGTAATACATAAATTTGATCTGCTTATTCTTAAAGATGTCTTGATACTCCTGATTTGACTTCAGGGTCAGTGGGAGATCTGAATGGGAATCCCAATAAGAATCGGCTTCCTTATTTCTAGTGGCTAAGATTTTATAGGTTTTTGGAGAAAATCAGCAGAGACAATTTCACAGCGCGTTCAGTAAAAATCAAAAATATAACCTTTATATTTGGAGAGAGAAGGAAAAATAAAATCTCTGCAAACCACAATCTTTATTCCAAAGGAGTATAAGAGATTTGCATGCTGTGAATATATTAACTATGATGCTAATGCAGCACTATCAGTACAGTGATCTCTAGCATTATTGAAGTACGTTCCACAGTTTGGGCTTATCTAAATTTGTTAATTAAATACTGCATTTAATATTTGAAAAATTCTGATTTCTGTGCATAAAGGTCTAACAGTTGTGACATACTGCTTATCTTCTAGTCATCAGCAATTTGTCTTAAACTAAATTGTAATGGAAGCCTCTGCTTTTCCCTGAATACTTTGGAAGGGGACTTTAAAGGTATAGCTAGAAGCTGTAGCTAGAGCAACTGCTAAAATCAGCAAGGACCACCTGAAGAATTCTTGTCAATTCTGATGTTCGAAAGTAGTTTGTATTCGTTATCATAATTAGGAATGTTAGATTTTTGACTTTTCTTAATAGTAGCAGCTGCAGAGACTTGGACTAGTAACAGTACATTTTTCTTTCATAATAAGCTTCTGTAGACAAGCATACTTTTTTTCACTTGAATAAAATCTCAGTGAATCCACTAGCATACAGCTAGTCCGTCTGTGTGCCATTTGGAGGCATGAGTTCTTTGAGATTCATATTTTATGAATCATTTCAAAACCTACTTACCTCTAAGCAAAGGATTTTCAACAGGTGTCTGAGTTTCTGCCAAGGACAGGGTTGATTTTTTCACAGTAGCTGTGAGGGGGTGGAGCCTGAAGCCATGTGGGTGTGACCAAGACAATGTGTTATTAGATACCATCTTACATCATGGCCAGGAGTGGGGGAAAGGGACCGTCACACTTCCAAGAAGAAGTGTCGTGGGTTTTGGATGTGGGCAAATGTGGTGCATGTAAGGTCCATTTGCCATTGTTCATTGTCTCAGCTTGGCGAGTATTTTGCATGTAAATCACACTCTTTTCTGTACACTGTTGCTATTACTGTTGTTGTAGTTACTGGTCATTCTCTTATCCCATTGCTATTTCCAGTAAATTGTTCTTATCTCAACACGTGACCTCTGCCTTTTGTGTTTCCCACCAGAGGATGGGGGAGGGGGAGCCAGTGGCATCCAGTTTGGGAGAGTCTCAGTGGAGGGGGCACTAAATTAGGGAGTGCCGTTCCAAAACCACGACACCAGGTGATTTCAAAGTGAGACAGCGTGTCACTTCCGATAATAAAATGAGGTGTGAGAAATTTTAAGTTAAAAAAAAAAGGAGAAAACAAAAATTTATCTACTATTAAGATTCTGAAAGTGGCTCCTTTCTGAGCATTGGTCTGGACATGAGCACTGCACCCTTGCTGCAGCTTAGTGGGATCCAAAATTGTACTTGCTCTGTATTGCGATGAAACCAAAAACTTTTGCATGTTGTTTGTAAAATGCCATAATCTTTCTCCAGTCTTTTTATTTTAGCCTAGTGATAAGGGCAGATGTGTACCACAGGAGTGCTACAACTTGAACAAGTTCAAGGCAATGTCCTACTTGATTAAGATAAGAATTATTTACCTCAGCAGCTCGCCAAAAATGTAAGAGGTATTTGAGTTGATACTGCCCAGGTAACTAAGTATAACTGGCATCAGTAGAGATGATCGGAGATTCCTAATGATGTGTAACAAAATTGCTTATGCTTCTGGGTTTGAAATTGCATCTGCTCTGCTTGTTTATGGTGTCACTTGGAGCCACCAGGTCACTTAGCTCTGATATTTTGGGACCATACTGTGTAAACTTCATCTGAGTGGGAATAGCAAAGACCAAAGTCTTCTCCAGCTGCACAACCATGATCATTGATGTTAAGGACAAAAATCATTGTTTCAGGCACAACACTGAATAATTGCATGAGGCATTATGACTGTAACCTGTTAGTTTGTAGCAGGATGCATATAGTGTGTACGTTTTCCAAGGTAGTTGGAGAGAACACCATTACACAAAACCTGTGTTAGTGGAAACACTTTCTGAGTGCCACTGAATGTGATGGATGTTTTCCATGAATGGAGTTCTTGTCTCTGTATTGTAATGAACTTACCCTACCAACACTGAAATTATGTACCCAACTACTCTAAAGTGACCATTAATATGCCTTATTAATTAAAATCAATGGAGATACACAAAAGAACCCAATTTTTCATGTATGGGAGCGTTTGCATATCAAATATTCAACATAAATGTTGTGTTTTTTTCTGAAAAAGTAGCAAAACTTCCCTGGTTTATGTGTACTTTAAAAGGAGGAAAAAGTGATTATGCAAAGTCTGGTGAAGTTTTTTGGTACTGGAGTACCATGGTAAAATCTGATCTCATCAGACGAAGTAATTGGTGGCATAAGGCATTTTGTCTCCACAAAAGAAAATCTGTTTAAAAGGTGTTACTTCCTTAAATATAGTTTAAAAAGAAACCCCATACACACCACAGTTACCTAGTGAAATTTTAGAAATACAAAGCCAAATTTTCATATACTTTTCAGTATCACTCCGATGTCCCTGATGATGAAATGGGTGTCTATGCCAAACAGCCAGCAGTTACCCAGATGGATGCACGCAGCTGTTTTCTCTGTAGGTAGTGACCTTCGGCAGAGAGGTATTTCAGGCCCTCACAGATGTTTGTTTCATGACCCTGCTGTGGAAATAAAAGGTGCAAAAGGCAGATTTTGAAGAAGAAAGTACCATCCTTACAGAGTTCCAGAGTACACTTTGTAAGTCATTGCTCCACCATTTTAAACCATTATTTAATTAATCCATTAATTTAGCTAATTGAAATTATATTGAATTGTTTCTTAATAAATTTATTTAATTCAATTTAGTGGAAAAAATGCGGTGTGGAAAAAGCATGTCTAATTAGGGAATGCCACTGCAGTTAAAATCCTCTCTTCGGATAGGATACCCTGTACGTCGTGAAACAAGTTTTATTATCAAGAAAATTTCTGCCTTTTCTGACATAGGATGGGATTGTTCTTGTAATTTCTTAGATCTGTCATTTTTATAACTAAGTAACTTTAATGGACTTTAGCATTTTTGTTGTAAATTGATACATATGCATATCAGCCATCTTCCTAAAATGTTTGAAGCACCAAGAACATCAGCTCTGAAATACCAGGGACAGATTAGTGTATAAAGTATGAATCTCTGCAGTCCTTTCTAGTGTAGGCTTTAAAATCATTCATAATGCTTTTTGTGTAGTATCAGCTATTGACTGGAAAAGCACAACTCTGGCAAGGTTTTAAAATGTTTTTACAAATGACCCTCTTCTCTATACACATATATCTGTGTATGTACATTCAGTGGTAAGTGGGGGTTGCACTAAGTTATTGCTTTTGGACACAAGGAAGTCACATTTTAAAAAGGCTATCTATGCCTAGATGAAAGTAATATGTATCCCTTATTCACAGGTGATTTAAACACGAAAGATTCACATCCTTAGAGAACTAAATATTAATTTTTGGATTCAACTTGGTAATCTAAGTTCTATAAAGATCTGAATAATGAAAACCAAGAACTTATGTAAATCAGTTGGACTTACAATTTTAAGTGCTTTTGTTTATATAGATATAAAAATATTTTCTATATTTTCTATAAATAATATAAATTTATTTTATCTTTAAATTTACTGAAAGATTGAGTACATTTGGTAGCGCATAAATAAAGCTCTGCAAATCTGAAATCATGTTAATAAGTAATAAAATAAAGGAGGGTTTTTTGCAGTTCTTGTTAATAAATGGTTAATAAAGTATGTTAAGAAACCTCATCATTCTAGCTGCATAAAACTATGCCATGCAATTTACAGTGTGGGAGTTTAAATTATGAATTCCTTCAGTTGATTACCAATTATTACTAAAATGATTTTATATAACTATCTATTTCTTACATTTCTAATTTTCTCAAATTGCTAGGTTTTTGCAATAAATTTCATAGGAGTCTTAAATGCCAATTGAAGCAGCTGTTCTTCCAGGGTACTAACACTCCTTCTTGTAAGTTTGATTTATTTTAGTTTGTGCTTAAAATTGTGTGTAGCCCAGTCCAATTATTTTAAAGGAATATTGCAAAGACCACAACTTTAAAATTGGAAATTTTCCAAATATGTCTGTTGTTGAGGAAAATAATGGAGAAATGACATTATAATGTCTCTTATTGGTTTTATATTGGATTAGCAGAAAAATAAAATAAAATAAAGTTTTCATACTGGTGCCAACTTTTATCATTAGGACAAGATCAGTGTGTCTGATATTTTATATGCAGGTGTACAAGATTTGTTATTTAAGAAGCATTGTTTCCAATTGAGGGCTAAGATATAATGAGGGCATTACCAGTGTTGTCATTCATTTCCAGGTATAAGATGTTGTGTTCAATCTTAACTGACAGTAATTTAAATTAAACTTGAGATTTCATTGCATAAGTGGCAAAATTTTCACTAGAGAGAGACATCAAGTAGCAAAGGGTTTTCTGTTCTGCATTCAGATGCTCTTTTCTCATGTGCAGGTCTCTTAATTTTCAGCAGTAGTAATGATCAGGTGAGAAAAAGTGACCATTTTAGTTTATTTGTAATGTGGATATGTGTTCATAATTATCTGTGTGAAATGTATGTGTTTATGTACGTACACGTTATTTAGCATAACACATATTTTCGTATACATAGAAGTAAATTCTTCCTTTATTGATCTGTCACATTTCTGTGCTACCCACACACTTTATGGTTGATAGTATAATAATTTCAATATAAAAAGCCAATTCAGTATAGCAGATACCCAGCACAGGCAAATATGCTAATCAAAATGATAGAGTTTATGAATTAGGGTAACTGCACATTTTATTATATGATACATTTTACATTTTATTATAATACACTTTTTAACGTTATTACAAATTTTACAACTCCTGAAATAATTGAAATGTTGATTTGCTACTGGTACTGAATTGCTCCTTACTTTTAGCTGATACAGCTATAGTTGTTACCTGTTCTATTGCCTGGTGGGAAAAGAATGAATAAAATAAATGTAAACAAAAGATTCTCAGGCCCAGGCTAAGTTTTGCATGTTCAGAACGCAGTGAAGTCAAAGCGAATAACGTTGTCTGGCAGCATAATGGCAACATGGATATAGTTTGGTGGAGACTCCTGCAGCAAAGAAATCCAGAGATCTGAAGTGCCAGATTACCTAGTAAGTAGAGTAGTGAAGGGTCATAAACCTGTTGCTTAAAAGTCATCTAGGACTCATAATGTTGAGTGTCAATATAGGGGAAAGCGTGATATTCTTCATTATTTGGTTTGAGCACAACTATGTGTGATGAATGTTTTAAGAGGAGACTGGGCTATTGCATACTGTCGATGTTCAAGCAAGAGTATCATTCTAGGGGTTAAACTCAGAATTTCTGTGTAAATAATTAATGTTTTCTACTGTTTTGAAGAATACTTTTATAGCTTTTTGTTTTCAGCAGAGACACAGTGTCTCTAGTCACACTACTTTAATGAAATGCACTCTGATTTCTCCCTTTTGTGAGGATGATAGGTTCATATTTTTAAGAATATATTTAAATTTGGGGAGTCCTGATAAACAGTGTTCACTTTATCTCACTGACTTACATAGCAGTACTGTTTGTATCCCATTGCCGCTGGATCCAACAAATACTTATGTTTGGTACTTGATGAAAGAATGTTCAAGAACTTTAAATTTAGATTAAATACTGTGAGATGAAAACTGAAGAGCAAACAGGATGGAGCTTCTGCTTCTTAAATTATTTAACAAACAGGGTGGAAATTTGCTCTGGTGAAGTGTGAATCTGCTTTAATCCCACCTGCACCCATTGACTTTCATGTCTTTATTAATATGGCATAGGATCCTCCCATTTCTAATCAGTGCAGCATTTGTACAGTGAGCCCAGTGCTTCTGGTTTATTGCGAGTGAGCACATAGTTGCTAAATTCAGTTTGCAGGTTGAGCCTGGCAAGTCTAAGGAGTTGTGATGGTATTGGATTCAATATACAGGTGTCAGTTTTACTGCACAGTAAAGTCTTCTTGGATATGTTGGACTTGCTGTTAGCACACAGCTTCTGTAAGTTGTGGCTTTATCTTCTCTACTCTGGACAAATTTCTGAGGGGAATAAAAGCAGACTGCATATTACACTTGTGACTTCAAACCCTTGGTGCAGTTGCATACATTTTTGTATTGTGAGCAAAACGCTCCTTTGTTGCCGAAATGAACTGGTAAAATGATACTCGATTTGATAATTGTAGACTATCAAAGAAAGTTGAGATGGCTTGTTGTGAACTTTTTGTTTAGAAACAAAGTTCTGAATTGTTTCAGTCTTCATTCATGTAAAAATCTGGTGGAATGGTTTGCTTTATGACTTCAAGGATTAGTTGGCAATCCAGGACACTGAACATTTCTGACCAATGAAGATTTCTCTCATAAGAGGAAAATGTTTCTCATGCTCTCTCTAGATTTATGCATAACTTTATTTCCAGGTAGATTGCATAATAAAAAGAGCATACGTATTAGGGAGAGTTCAAACATACTGAAAACTGTAAACTATAACACCATTGAAGCTCAACAAAAACCAATATTTATTCCAAAGAAGTGGCCGAAGTAAACGGGAACCTGAGAGAAAGAGAAAACAAAGGAATACGACACCCTACTCACTCAGATGTCATTTATGAGCTGATCTTACCAACTCCAAATGCCATAAAATCCTCTGCAGCAACTGTGTTTTTCGGAGGGTCAGCAGGCTCACACGTAGCAGGCATCCCCGCTAAAGACAACTTGGTCCTTCGTGTGGAGCAAGCTCATCCCAAAAAACAAGCTGTCTGCTTTTATACAATCAACTGAGTACCTCTGCCTAGGCAGGTGTGGCCAACATCGCCCCACCAGAGGTTCTCAGTCCCACCCCCTTGGTTATTCAAGTCCATCACTTCAGTGCATGCGTGAGTGCTTTGGAATTTCTTTCCACATGCGAAGTCTGCTTCGAGGGTCTTTCCTAATTGAGTTGGAGGTCATTACTTCATCCCCTCCTCTTCAGTTTCTCCTTCAAATGTCCTTGGCAGACAATGAACCAATCACAGAACACCAATTAATATAGTTTATACAAGAAACTCTCTCTCCAAGGACTAAGTTACCGTTTGTATCAGTGAACTTGGCAGGGAAAATATAAACTCTTACAGGTGGCTGGGCCGAACACAGACCAAAAGTATCAACATCCCTGATACAGCATAACAAAGTAGTCTTTTGAAAGACTTATGCATAGGGTTTTTTTAGTGTATGTGAAGTGTTAGCATTACTATATAAAGAATTAATGGGCTCAGATATTTGAATTTTCTAGAACTGGAAATGTATTTGAAAGGAGATGATCATAAGAATGATACAGCTTAGTGTCATAACAGTGAAAGAGGAGAATGTATCAAACCATAAATTGCCTGTGGGGTGGGATGTAAAAGAGGCTGCAGGGGAAATGTACTCTAGTTCTTTGGACCTATCCAGGTGTCAGAGAAAAGAGAAAGAAACAGGTGGGCAATAGATTGATTCCCCCTCAGTGAGTTTAGTGGGAACTGATTGTGGAACTGATAAATCTGGAGGAATTTCTGATATTCATTCATAAATAATTAATCTTTTTATAAAGTTAGGCTCTATAGTTAGTTTTATTTAAACTCTGCACCTGACATGATGTCATTAGTCATCTAATAACTCTAATCAGGATCACCGTACTATGCAAAAAATGCGTATCCTTAAAGAAAATGAAGTTCTAGTCAGAGTTGACAGTCACTGGGAGGTTTTTTGAATTATACAGACTTCTAATTTTAAATGTCATCTCTGAGGGCCACTGAGCAGGGGAATAGTTTGTGCTTGACTTAGTGTATCTGTGGTTGTGCTGTGTATCCTCAGATGGTATTCCCTGGAGCTGAACAACTGTACCACTCTGTTTCTGAAATGGGTAGAAACTGTGGCCATTTCTGACATCAGATGTAGTTCTTTATTTTAATTTTAAAACATGCCTTTCTAATTCACAAATGGAAAACATGAGGGAACATAGGATTAAAATGTCAGGACCCTTCCTGACTAGGATAATGGCTTGATGAAAAGAACTTACACTGTTGCATCTCTAGAAGAATGCATCAAAAAATTAGAATTTTAAATCGTGCAGGATAACTTCAGGTAGTTTCTTTCATCATTCTGGAAGCGGCCAGAGAGATATTCAGGACCTCTTTTCTGGCTCTCCAAGTGCTTAGGGAGATTCAGAATGTCGTGCTGACCCAGTTCTCTTAAGGCAGTTTGTAGCTTCAAAGGAGATGTGCCTCACTGCTTTTCCTTTTGAAGCACAGCTGAGCTGAAGTCAACTGTCTTTGAAACCCCACAGTTACGAAGAAGAACCCAAACTCCTGTCTGCCTGATCTGGCCTTTTCTGACCACTACCAAGCAGTCCTGCCCATCTTTGTGAATATGCATTTGCAAGTGGTCCTTGTGTAATGTCTGTTAATTCAATGTGTGTTAATATATTAAATTGTTAAGCAATAAATTGTTGTTTTCTTTTGCTCTCCTTCCTTGCCCAGTATCTGAAGATATATATCCATCAAGACCATACTACTCTTCTGAGCAGTTAAGTGCTGGACAGTAACTCCACTTAAACATAAACATATAAACCTATCAACAGTGTTTCCTTTCTTAAATAGAGAATTTATTTCCCCAATGTTACATTTTGATTTAGAGTTAGAAGTCTCTGTGACTAGGTTATTAATTTCTTTAGGCCCTAGGTTGAAATGAGCGAGACACCTTTTTTTACAGTTTGAAAAAACTGGAGTTGTATTGTACAATTAAAAAAAAAAAAGAAATTCTATTAAATATTTTGCTATAATTCTGACCTTAAAAGTATATTATATAAATTATATCAAAATCGGAGAGTTAAAAAAAAGAATTCCAATCAATACTGTATGCAAATTGTGTAGCAGATTGTTGAGCATTTTTTCAGATAGTGTATGACTATGTCACTGAGTAATCTTTAAGAGATATTGGTGGTGAAGAGAAGCAAACAGTGTGAAAGTAACTTTACCACACAGTCAAGTGTCCTCTCCCCAGAGATCAATGCCAATTATTTGATTAGTGGAAGTTTCATTTTTGTGGTAGATCACTTGTTTACACATTGATGAAACAGTCATGTCCTTGAGCTTGTTCCGTTCAGTCAAAGCTCTCAAAGTCAGCAAGCAGAGTCACAACACCTTGCAGAAGTGGGATGTTATGTGTAAATCCAAGTGACCTAAATTCTACCTAGATTCCTACTTCATCTTTTTTTTCTTTATTGACTGCCTGTAAAACTCCAGAACCAAAGGTCTCAGGAACATAAATAGAATTCAGACTATCTGGATCTGAGCTTGTGTCCTCAAGATAAAATGAGATTGATTACGTGCATCAGTTGGTGTTTGTGTCCTTTATCTGGTGTTCCATACACAAGTGAACTTCACCTTTTAAAAACGTATTAGTATATTTAGTTCTTAAAAGAGAGATTTTCATCCTGAATTTTTGGGTTTTCTTTAAAAAGCTCAATGCTAAACTTGTAGTAAGTAGGGAAAATTCTGCTTTCATTTAGTCTCATGTGACTTTTTTTTTGGTAAATAAATAGACAGCACTGGCAGAACACCGAGGCTGTGCCCAAAACAGAGCACATTTAACAGGGAAACTTGGGATATCTAATCTTTCTACATATCACTTTTATAATTCCTTTATGGTTTTGGGGTTTTTTTGGAGAATTTTGTGATAACCTATTTAAGAAATGTATTCATTTTGCATAGTCATGCCTGTGAATTCTCTCTTGAAAAGAACAGAGGAGTCATTATTCTGTTTTATATTTTAACTTACAGTGATCTTTTGAAAGGAGTTTAGAGTCTTTGACTTTTGCATCAGGAGTAAACTATTTTATTCTGGGTTCAGAATTTTGCACCAATTAAGTTTAGAGCCTGAACCAGCTAGGAAGAAGACATTGGAGTTGGAAGTAGAATATCATATGTTATCATATGATAGTAGACATACATATAAGTATCTCAAAGGCAATTGTCAGGAGGATGGTGCCAGACTCTTTTTGTTGGTGCCCAGAGAAAGGATGAGGATTAATGGCTATAAGCTAAAACACAAGAAGATTCACCTGAATCCCAGGGAGGTTGTGGAGTCTCCCCTTTTTGGAGACACTCAAAACCCACCTGGATGTGTTCCTGTGTAACCTTCTCTTGGTGACCCTGCTTTGGCAGGAGGGTTGGACTAGGTGTTCTCCAGAGGCCCCTTCCAATCCTAAAATTTCTGTGATTCTGGGATCATTTCTGCTTTTTTCCTCCCTCCATACTCTTGTAAAACAAAACTCCATGTGGTATCTTTTTTTTTCCTATAAAGTCTCTGTGCCTATCCCTTTGTTTCAGTAGTTTACCTGTGTCCTTTCCCACAGGTTCAGTCAGTGAAAATGACCATATGGAATAGCCTTTGAAAGAGAAATGATGGCGATGTCTTACATCACCTGACAGATGAAAAGGGAACAATAGAGAAATGAAATATTCTCCTACCCTACATCTTGAATCCTTACAGAAAAACCAAGCAGAAATCAGTCCTATGCTAGTATTTAATTTCTCTTTTATGTTATGTTATGTAGTCGATAGCTGCAGATATTTCTTGACTGAATACAGGTGAAAGGAAAAAATACCTTTTTTTTCATACATTTGCAGTAAATATTGCCTTAATCTGCATTCGGACTGCTGACATTAAAGAAGTCTATTTTGCTTATCATATATCAACTGTGACAAAGTATGCCAGAATCTGTTCTGGAGATTCCAATGAATGAAAGGCTTTCATACATAGTTATTTTTAAAACTACAGAGCTCTAGAACATTAGTAATAAAATTAGAAAACCATTTTATTTCCTTCTTCATCTTGCAGAATGTTTCCTTCTAAAGTGGGGAGATAAAGTACTTATAAAATGAGTTACTGTATTTTTTACAAGCAATAATGTGTAATTCTAGGTATATATGTAGTGAACGCTGCAAGGAGATTACCTGTATGTTCATAAAAAACTAGCAGGGAAACAAACATGTCTTGCCTTCCAAAGGTGCATAGGGACCTTTTTCTGAAAATCCCCAGTAAAAATCTTTGATCCTCAAATAGAAAGAAGAGGGAGATTTATATCCAGTATCTGTGTAATCTTTGCTATAAGATCAGCAAAGATTAAGAGTACAAAAATTACAGCATGGCTAATAACCAAAGAGAAATGTAATGAATTGACAGCAAGGAAGCAAAGACAGATAATGTGAATAAAGTTGAGATGTTTTAAAAGAGAGGCCTAAAATGCTGCATTGATTATAAATTGCTTAATCTCACTTTCGACCTAATTTATTCAAACTTAAATTCTATTCTTACACCTCAATAGTAATGATGAAACAACGTGTAAAATTTAAGCATTGTTAATATGGTTGGATGATTGACTATAAATGGAAAGGGAATAATGAGAAGTTTATTAATCTCCCATTATCTTTTCTACTATTATAATGAATTGTCTTTGCCTCGTAGTATGCCTAACAGTAAAGGATTATTAATACATCCTGAGTGAATAGAGGTGAAATTTGGTCATGTGCTTTTATTTTGCTGTTGAATACTTATTTCCAAATAAATCTGCTGCAGAAAGACAATCGCTGTGAATCAGCAGTTGCTGTTATTAATAAATAGAGACTGTTAGTGACTCTGAAGATAGAGGTTTCTGGTCTTTGTGAGATTTGCATATATGTTTTTCTCAACAGAGTGAACAGTTAGAATCTAGATATTTGTCATTTTCATTTGTGTCTTCCAGTCCCTTTCCCTTCTGCCGGACCTTTCACAAATCTACACAAATAAGTAAGAACAAGTCTTTTTCTTCAGCAGTTTGCATATAGGATCTGGTCTTTCTTATTGAAGTCACTGGCTATGCTTAGAGGTAAAAAAAGAAAAAAACCCAAACCAGTAACAAATATGGAATTTAAATTCATGTCTTTTGTTCTTGTTGCTTTAGTGAGTTTGTTACACGAAAAGATGCATGGTCTGTGCTCTCAGCTGGTGACAGCTTTCATAAAGAAGCTCCGGCTAAGACTCATATAATTGGAGCTTTTACAAGAGGATTTGCTTTTCTGTCGGTGTGGCAACCCCACAATAACTTGTAGCAGGTAGAGAGCGCCCTGGGAAGGTTCATGATCAATGGAGAGCAGCTGAACAAGGCAGCCCAGAGCCAGCAGGCTTGCTAAAACCTTTCAAAGGCAAAATCTGTCCTGCATGGGAAACAGCTGGTAAATGGAATGTCTCGTTTGTATGAAGGTCTCCTGTTATACAGCTTTTCAAAGAAAGGGAAATGTTTTGGAGGCAGAAGGGTTCTGGACAATTTTTTAGCATTATTTACGGGTTAAAACTCATGAAAAGCTGAAGAAAATGAAATTAATATTAAAACAAGAAATGAGATTTAAGGAATATTTTATTAATGTGAGGTATGTAAGAGTAATATGTGAAATATTCTTAGGTGTCTTTCTGCTGAGCCTTTTGTAATCGGACATGTCTATCTCGTATTGGCCTTATTAGCCACCAGCGTGCTTGTAACAAATGTGGAGAGAGCCTTTCCCGAATCTTCATTTGCAAAGCCTAGCCATGATGATGATGTGAAATATAATTTGATCTTACTTTAATGTGTAATAAAGCATAGATATTTAAAAATAATTAAATTAATCGTGTTTATTACAGCAACACTTATGTCTTAGTGAGTTGCATGGTTTCATAGCTCTATAATCCTCATCCCACCATAACTGTAAACACAATAGTATATATAGAGAAAGATGTGGAGTATAGGAGGCTATATAACGTGCAGTAGAGTGATTATTACACATTTGAGGACTGTTGTTTCCTAAAGAGACTAGAAAAGCCTATTATAAGTTGTCACACAGGATGAGAGGCTGTGATTCACACCAGTGATAAGGGTGCAAAATACTCTCCCTTTATCTTCAAAGTACTTCCATGACAGATATCAACAATATTAAATATTACTATGTAATTTCAAAGTGAAAAATAGAATATTAAATGTGTGGCTCAACTGGACATATTAAAGGATTATATTTATAATAAAATTATTTGGTGTTTCTAGTATTAGCCTCAGTTTTGTCTTGTCCCCTGTTGGTTAGCTGAATGATGATTTTTCTTCTCTTTGAAAGAATGTGTGTGTTCACAAACAGTTCAGGAAAGAATCATAAGACTTTTTTGTAATTTATTCTCTTCAGAATTTGGACTGCTACATTTTCATATATTCTTCACTAAGAATAAGTTATTTATGAAACTTATGCACATTACATATTTTATGTCTGCATATATATATATACACACATATTAACTCCCTCTTAATTCTTGCACCTCTAACTGCAGTGCTTTCTTTGTTCATTGCACTGCTATTTTTGCAGAGCCAAGCCTGTAATTCTGGTTAACTTCAATGTTATAATAAAAGGTATAGCTTTTTGTTGTTAGTTGTTTTTGTTAGTAGTATTCTTTCCCTTCCAAATGTAGAAGCCCTGCAGAAAAAAAATAGAACTGTGGATTTTTGTTTTTCTTGCTTACTTTTTTCTTTCTTTTACATTTCCATTTCCCTACCACTGCAGTGTCTGTTACTTGTAGAATCAGAGCTTGAATTAGTCATTGACTGAAATTGGTTTGTCTTTCCTAAGAAAATAAGAATTATTTTTTTTAC
Organism: Pipra filicauda; assembly: GCF_003945595.2. Taxonomy (NCBI): domain Eukaryota; kingdom Metazoa; phylum Chordata; class Aves; order Passeriformes; family Pipridae; genus Pipra; species Pipra filicauda. The sequence continues at coordinate 540,526 of NW_024104477.1, forward strand.
TGCTCCAACTTTCAGTGACACTTGGGTAAGTAGGTCAATGTTTGTTTCACAGTCTTGTTTTTCCTAAACTCAAATAAAAAGTTTTCCAAGCAATGGATTAAAAGAGAGAAAAAAAGGACACCCTAAAATATGCAGTAGATAATATATATACTTTGCAACTTGTATCTTTTTTTTTGCATGTAACTCTTTGCATGGTTTTGTGTGTATATAATTGCAAATGTGATATAAATAAGTGCTACATGCATACTGGAAAAAATACAATAATACTAGTAGAGTGATTGCAAACATTATTTTGCAGAGAAGAATTAGATATCTCCTTTTTCCTTTATGCTCCCAAGTATTTCATTACTTTGAATAACTAAAATTTGAATGAAACCATTTTGACAAGCTAAAATAAGTCATAGTCTCTTCTTCTTTCTGTTCTTTTGTTGTATCTCAAAACTTCTACCTAACTAGGTCAGAAATTTCTGTCATATTCACTCTGATTTCTCCATGCAGTAAACTTTCTTTGTAGCTGTTGAGAATTTGAACAAAGAACAGCTGTAAGATCAGCCTACCTCTGTAGAAAGAGTTTGCATCATGGAAGCAAAATAGCTGAGGAGGTGGCTCACAGTTATTTAGAGGTTTTGTTGTGTTTTTTTGCTTTCAGGCAGCTCCACCACACTGTTTATTATAAATGAACACACCATGTTTAGTAGTAGTAAAACAGATGGATGTAGAACTGTTATCAAAATGGACTATGTCAGAATGGAAGTTGTGTAGAACACCTTAGGCTAAGTACCTTTTTGTTCATTTGTAACTGAATATGCAAATATATTTTTCTTTTCCTGCAGCTGGCTTTTTTTGCTTTATCTACAAATCATTAACTAAGAAAATGTCAAAATCCTGAGATAAAAAGGCTTGATGGAAAAAATACTGTGTACTACAAACATCTGTACTGACAAGATTTATGTATACTCACTGCAGGAAATTTTCTTTGTATTTTTTAAGGAGTAGCATTTGAGCAATTTGTTTACCTACCGGAGTAAATCAAAAAATGTGTTACTTCCATGAACAGATTTTGAAGTGTTCCCCGAACATAAAAAAATCTCATAGGTATTAAAAGCCATTATGTTCTTAAACCATAACATATCTTGAACTTCTTACACAAAAAAGTTATTAATGTAATCAGAGATGTTTACTGTAGTCACAAAAAATTATAATGTTAATTTAAAGATTTTTTAAATTTTCCATGAAATGTCTGTAAATGGTTGAGGTTGCATTTATAATTACATAAAGTTTTTGGAAACAAGTTTGTTTGTGTAACTTTGGCTCAGTTCTGTGCATGTCTGGGTTATATTCTTTAAAACATGATTTTCTGCTTTGTATTTTATGAATGATTGGTGTTCTATCTGCTCTCCCCTGCCCCTGCCCCACGTATCTCTATGCTGTTAACCTGTGATTACAAATCAAATACAAAGAATACTGCACTATAATCAGGTTAAAAAGGGAAACCAATATCAAGAGCTGTTGTAATTCAGTACCTCTGATGCGAAAAGTGAAGTTTTCCATTAAAGAGTGCAAAATTATACATTCTAATGTCACAAAACCAAGCAGTTATCTCTTAATACCCTATGAATTAAGAAGCTCCCTGTTACTAATTAGTTGTGATTGATCCGTTTGACTTTCCCGTTAGTCACAAGTGGCAAAAGCAGCTGCTGTCCTGGTCAGGTTTTCTATGTGCACACATATGGGTGCAGGTGTGCATCTGATTCTGTGGAATGATTCCACTTCTGCTGTGGTGAAAAAAGTTATCTAGATTACTATCCTAAACATATTGCTTGACTGTCGTACCTTACGCCTTCCCTGACTGGTTCCAAGATTGCTATAGAAATGCTTATGGGATTACTTACCATCCAGCTGCATGACATTGGGTTGCAGTTCTCTTAGCACTAGTCTGGGTTTAAGGGTCAGACTTACATATTAAGTTGTCTTAGTTTTGTTGACTGCAATTGTCTATTTTAATGTGGGATGTTGGAATACTTTATTAGAGCATGTCCACAGAAGGGTAACAAAGCTGGTGAAGGGTCTGGAACATAAATCCTACAAGGAGTGGCCAAGGGAACTCGGCTTGTTTAGCCTGAAGAAGGCTTGTGAGACCTTATTGCTCTCTCAAGTACATGAAAGGAGGTTGTGACGAGGTGGGTGTCCGCCGCTTCTACTGAGCAACCAGTGACAGGACAAGGGGAAATGGCCTGAAGAAGCACCCAGGGAAGTTCAGATTGCATATTAGGAAAATTTCTCCAGTGAAAGAGTGGTTAAGCATTGGAACAGGCTCCCCAGGGATGGAGGAGTCAGTATTTCTGGAAGTGTTCAGAAAAAGAGGAGACATGGTACTTGGTGATATTGTTTAGTTGACACAGTGGTATTTGGTCAAAGGTTGGACTCGATCCTCACATAAAAAATCTATGCTGTTCCACATATATGCATCCTAGGCTATAACATTTGATTTATTGTTGTGGAACTAATTTATTGGAAAAAGAAAGTCAAGCTTCATATTTAATGTTATTCCTGGTGAAATGCTATGCATTTGACAAAGACAGTAATCTTGGAGAATCAGAATTAGTATTCTTTTTCATTTTCCTAGACCTTGTAGCATTCTGTTTTCTGAATTATGGATAACAGTGTCTTTTTATCACTAGCATTAGTTCTTTATTGCAAAACAGGTTGCACAAGGTGAAGCAGTCATTATAGCAACTCAAAGTCCTATATAGTAACAAAATCTGCTTTCATGTTGGCTATGATCTCATCTGGCAGACAAGATAGAGACAGGAGCAAGACTCCTATGTGATGCTAAACTGTGTTAACAAATCCCAGCTTGGAGTTTAAAAGAAAGTGTAAATGTGTGTATTCATAAAAGTCATATGTGTACTTTAGAAAGTGATATAGGAATAAGTAACCTCCAAAATACAGTGCCATCTGCGCACTCTAAAACATTAAAGTGAAGATTGTATGAATTACAATATGCGTAGATTTCAACATGTATTTAGGCTATGCCAAATTTTATTTTTTTTTCATAAATTTGCCAAATTACAAGAAATACCTTAGACAATTTTTTCAAAAACAATGAGCTGTTCACTAATCGCTCTGTTCCCTATTGTGAATGCCAATGATGTGTCATTTTGTTTTAAAAGTTTTTCCCTCTGTTATCTGGGAATTCTCCACAAGAAAATTTTTCCAGTGCTGCATTAATATAAGCAGGTAGGTGTATTTTCATTTAATCATTCTGTAAAGAGACTTTACTGAATTATGCAGAGCATTGGGTAGAATGCCAGGGAACTGATTACAAAAATATCCGTAAAAGAAAAATACCAGTCTCATAATTCTGTATTGATTACCTAAGCATTAATGACTGCTGCACACCATGTCTCATCACTGGATATAAAGTGTGAATACTTTTAAAAATTTTGTTGGCTTCAACCTAATGGTTTTATTCTCACATTAGTAAATTGTCTCAATAGTGCTGCCTTTTTTATGTGGAATGTTTAGAAACTCAGTTATCATTAACAGAACAAATGCTACATTGCAAATGTACTCTTAACAACAGCTAATAAAAACATTATCTCCAAATGTACATTGCAAATGTACTCTTAACAACAGCTAATAAAAACATTATCTCCAAATGTCTAAAGCTGTGTAGGAGCCTGTGTGCCTGGCTACTGAATAACTGAAAATGCTTTCTTGTAAATATTTCAGTATTGTTTATGAGGGTAAATGAAATCAGTTTCCCTTATTCCTCACACTCACCCACGCCCCAGAATCCTGTGTAGTATGGTTTCCAAATGACAAATTATTAGTATCAGTTTGTAGCTGCAGATCAAGTTTCCTCAACTGATTTCTGCTGATTTTCATTCTTGACTTTTGTTTGCTTCTGTGGCTGCCAGATCGGTATGTAAGCTCTGGTTCATTCTGATGAACCAAATGCCATAAGGTACATCCCTCTTTTTCTGGTGAAGGCTTAGCTCTTTTCAAAGTAGCGCAGCTTTCTCACAATTTATGCCTTAAAAAGGTCTCCAGAAATGGCAAAAATACTACTCCTGGTTTTCCTGCTCCCTTCTGTTGGTGGGTACCAGTCTCTTTCAGCTGAGAGCAGCATACAACTACCCAGCTTCCTGTTACCTCCCAGATACTTTGTATTTTAGTGTCAGGATAAAAATCGGATCTTTTGCATGGCAGAAAAAGGTTCAAGTGAAACATGATTTATTTTTATTTGTGGTGTCTGTTACTACAACACAGCTCATTAGGATTATAGTCAGTTCCTTTTATCCTAAACCAAAACCAATGCACCAGAATTATTGTTAGTAGAGATTTTGATCTAGATATGGCCAGTAAAATGCACAAACCTAGTAAACAATTAAAAACCAGCATATCTGAAATCTCTGTGAGACTATGTAGCTAGACTTTAGCCTTGTAATTTTTATTAATTTTTAAGTACCACTGTTTTTTCTTTTTTGTGTATGTGGTTAAGGAGAGGAGATGTTGGATTTTTCCTGGTGGTGGTGGTGGTTCTTTTTTTAAGCTGGGGGAAGAAGTTTCTCCATGGGGAGGAACTTACAAAAGAATATTTCCTTTTTCTCATCTTGTTTGGGAAGGCATTACAAGGAAAGGAAGGTTAAAAATAAAATATAATTTCCTATGAAAGTGACAGTAAATGAGAAAGATATTTTGTTTATTTCTTTTGAACCAGTAGGAAACAGAAACAAAAAAGTAAGTATTGCTTTGAATCAGTGTGTGGTAGTTGTCTTATGAAATAAAACTTTTCCGTAAGGTCTTTTTATTTGTTCTGACATTACAGAATTCTTCAATTTGAAACTAAAACAAGTAGCATATACAGAAATTTGTATATGCCAGTGGCTTCAATATTGAAAAACTGAAAAATTAAGAATGAGGTCAGAAAATGTATATTAGCAATGGTTAGACTCTTTAATGAGTTTGCTAACATACACAATTTTTTCTTTGAATAAAGGAGTTTTAAAAAATGTTCATTTAATTTTGTTGAGAATATTCATTCAGAATGCCTGAGTCTTTCATTTACATGGAAGAATGCATAAGAATAATAATTTTAAAATGCACTTTTTTTTAAAACCATACTCAATTTCTAAATGTACTTACCTTGACGTGGTATCTACAGTGATTAAAGCCTTCATGTCATGTGTGTGTGTGTGTGTGTTCCTTTGCACCTTGGGAGCAGTTATCCAGAATTTCAAAATGTGTGTCTGGAGCAGCAACGTTCTTCTCTTCTGTACTTGTAGAAGAAACTGGTTTACCTTCTCCATAAACTGCTTTTGCCTTTGAAGGCTTTGCTTCTTTTTTGTTGTGAGTTGCTACCTGTGCCAGAACTGCTGTGCAAAGAGAGGATCCTTCCCCAAGTGCCTGCACTGGTGTGAATGTTTGCTTTTTGGATGAAGTGTGCTGCTTCAATGACACTCATTACTATCTCAGGTTCAGTGGGCTATTCAGGCATCTGTGTATTTTCAACTACAAATTTTTGTGCTTAAAATAAAATTTGAGTGTTTGTTTAAACTTTTCTAAATATCACTGTGCGAGGTGATAAAAGGAGAGAGGAACCCAGGCCTATAATATAAGGTTAATCCTTAGATCTTAGGAGTCTGGGGTGTGCAGGACCCTTGCAATTCTTTGGTTATAGGCATGATGGATCCTTGGAGTTTTCTGTTCACTCTAGCTGTGAGAGTGTGAAGAGTTTCATGAAGTTAGGGTTTGCTCAGAAGATTTATTTTCCGATTCTTTTTTTTTATTACTACTTCTGTGGATGTTGATATTTGAAAATGGTATCTGTTTCTTACAGATGTGTTTACTTCAAAGATAAGCACACTGATTTAATATCATTGGCATGTCATAGACAGAAGTATTTTATATTACCATTATTTATATTACAGGCAAAGCTTTTTGAGAATTAAAGTGTCATAATGCCTTTAAAATATATAATGAAGAGAACATAGATGAAGCAAATTGTTTTCACTGTTGTTTCAAAAATAAATTGTGATCTCTGAATCAAGATTTCAAGGCTTGTTCATGTTATCTTATGGTATGTTCTTTTTTACAGACCTTTGTAAATCCTATAACTTTATATCATATATCATAAGCCAGATAATTTAGCTGCTGTGCTCTTGTGTGCTAGTATTGCAAAATGAGGAATACTCTGCCAAAATATCTAAGGATATTTTTACTCTATATTTTTTAACTGACAAAATAGATATAATTTAGGATAGACTGATTTCCTGGATGTTTTTGAAAGTCTTTACAGAAAACTAATAGTGTTTTTTTTCTAAATAAAACAGCTCTAAATGCTTCATTGCTGTTGTGCTTAGTTGGCAGAGGTGAAGTGGAACAGATCTGTCCACATCTGTAGTCAAGTTCTGCTGTAGAGGCTGCAGTTTGCTGATTTCTTTTACTAGTGGAAGTAAGCAAGGCTGTTGGTTCAAAATTTTATTCTCCAGAGTCATCTTATTTAATGACATCATTGTTATCGTTCAAGTTTACCACTACTTCAGAATATTGTCAAATGGTGTTGGTTACTTGGTAACTTAGATTAATCCCTTACCAAAACAATGTTTGGGTTGGAGATAGAAATTTTTGGGGGTTTCATAATTTTTTTATGATGGCCCAAGTACTTATTTTTTTCCCTGCAGTTTTAGTAAACTCTAAATGGCAGCAGATTAGCAGTTAAGATCCTAACTAAAATGTGCTATACAAGATGACATTGATGATTTACAGTTGACTTCTTATTTAGTAAATGTAGTTATATATGTGCTGGGTCTTTTGTCTCCCTAAAAGTGAAGATGTGCTAACATGAAGGGATAAATTCACTTATTTTATGTTTGCTTTTTTATTATTTGTTTGGGGTTTTTTGTTTGTTTGTTTTTTGTAAACAATTAAGTTTTTCCAATTTAATGTTGAAGTTTCTCTCTATTCACCTTTACTTACTTCACTCCTTTATGTGAAGTAGGATCATCTTTTGCCCTCTACACATTAAGGTGCCCATATTGAAAGTCAGAGAAATCTTTTATGAGAAATTGTTCCCTTTTCATTGAAGGAAAAACTCCTGGTAAAAACACTTAACAGTAGAAAATAAAGTCAAGTTTCTTACATGGGAATATTACACTTGGAGGGTCCTAGAGTAACGTTCTGTAATCTGAAAGCTTTTGCTTTTTAGAATATCTCAAAAAATAGAAGTTTCTGCAAAACATAAGGTTTCTACCTTCTAATACATTTTTACTGCTATCCAGTATTTAGTAACCCTTTAATATATCTGGCTTCTACAGCGTCCTACATTGACTGATTGGGAATACACTGCCTTTTTTTGCATGGTACCTTGAAAGAGGGCCTTATGGGAATCTTTTCTCCAAACTAAACTTTTTATGAACAGGCACCATCCTCGTCTTTAGCTCAGTGGCAAAAAAGAAATAGTATTTACCTTCTTTACTGAGAAGACCTTTAACTGTAATGTTTGTTGATTAATGTCTATTCAGTGGTGCTTCTCCTGAGATTTCCAGAAACACTTTGAATCTACAAAATAGAGTGGGTTCCACAGTTCATGTGATGTCTGAGAAAGAATTTTATCATTTCTGGTTGTATTTTTCTGTTACTTTAAGGGTGCTTGCATTATGAGAATCAGTAAATAATGTTTCCTCATTCAGCTTTTTTATACGATTCATGATTTCTGTAGCCAGCTAAGCTGAAGAATTCTGAAGCTTTCTCAGCAGCTTTTCATGTCGTTAATCACCTTTGTTGCCTTCCATTGTACAAGATTTTTAGCTTAATTTTAGTTTAATAATACATTTTTCAGATGGGGTGAACAATCTGCAGTACTCAAGGTACTCAGCCACCACAGTTATGTAGTTAGTGACATAACGATTCGTTCTCTATAATAATTCCAGAAGTTTTTTTTTATCCTTTTGGCTTCTGCTGAAAAGAGGCTCCAATTCCTGTTTTTTCCTAAGCGATAATAACAAATTTAAAACTCATTATCATAACATTAATGTAAGTTACTTTTTTATCAGCACTCAATTTCGTTTCTTGTTTTATCAACTTGCCCCTCTTTTCCATTTAGCTTTACTTTTCATTATTATTAATAATTTCAAAGCATTATTAAACTTTGATATAACATTACACTTTTGCTCTTCATATCATTTGTTGAACATACTGAAGAATACAGAGCTCAAGACAGATGCTGTAAAACTTAAGAATACAATTTATTGTGGAAAGGATCATAAATTCTTCTCTTAGGTTTCCCATCTCTAATACATAATCTTCCATGAGAATATTTTTGAATTTATTTCATGATAAGTTGGTTTAATAAATTTTAAAAAACTGAAAGCATTTTGGGAATTCAGATAGTCGGTAAGACCAGCTTATTTCTTTCTGTAATGTTTTACTTTTAAGAATGCAAATATATTTGTCAAGTACAACTTTCTTCAAGCCAGTACTTACTATACACCATGACATGGAATGCTAACTGAAGTGCTTTTCTGATGGATGAAATTTACTTTTATGAGTACTTTATTAATTTTGTTTAGAATGTATGTAATAAATTGTTATATGGTGCTACATAATATGTAAATGGAGTAATGATTATTAAAGATGATACGGCATGTCCACTTTGTAGAGGTTTCTGTCTGCTGGCCATGTATTTGCCTCACAAGGACAAGAACCAACATTATGACTTGACAGTTCTAGATAAATGTTGCGGTGAGGTCGCTTATTTCATCAGTGTCTCCAGTGAATTACGCCAATGCCAATATAATCATTCCCATCTTCCGTAGTTCAGTGAGGACAAATAGGTTCTCAGAGCTTACCCGCAAAAATGTATGTCATGCACGTTCTCTGTGTGACTGAGTGTCTTTCATGGTCCTGATGTTGTGTTGCTGAAACATTGTTTGAACTCATTTGGGTTTATGTGTTTGTTATATTATCAGGTGTTAAAGGACAGTGACTATAACCAGTCATTACAACAAAATCCTCCACAGGGTGCAAAAGACTGTGGATGGTAAAGAAGTGCTTTTTAAAATATGAAAACACTTTAACAGGATATAAATAAGGAATTGTCAGGCTCACAGTTAGATTTGTCTGCAGAAATAAACTCCTTTAACCTAATAAAACATTAATATCTCCTTCTCATTAACATTAAAGCAATACTGTAAATAATTAAAAACTGTAGATTGTCATCATCCTGTAACATGAAAATATTTTCTGTTTCTTTATTAGTAAATAGCGGTATAATAATTTTTTTACTTTTTTTTTCATTTCTGTCCGGCTAAAGTGCTCAGCATAGTTCTCTCCTGTCTCCATGCAGTATTTTTGTTTTGATGGGTAAAAAGGAGCTCTAAACCAGTGCAATTAAGGCCATAGCTCTAAGCTTACAATTTCTGTAGCTCATTACTATTCTTTAGCAGCAAACATGCATATAACTTAAAGCAGGTATATTGCCTGTTTCACTGCATCTCTGCTTTATCTGGTGTCTTACTGCTAAGGACAGCTTCAAAGAAAAGACTATTTAGTGGATATATTTGGGAATGTATCATTTAAATTATTATTCTGGATATCATAAATATGTAGATCAGAACAAATAATTTTCCTATATAATCTGTTTGTGAGAGAGGGTTTTACATACAGATGGTCTGATATTTTAATCACTTAGGGCTACATTCAGTCAAAAATGTAGACAGACTATGCCATATTTGGTTAGCAGATTAAGGCGAGCTTCCTAACTTTTTCAGGTGGCTATAACAAGAGAGAGAGTGAAGCACTGTGCCTTGCCTGCCAGAGAGCAAAGCAGGGAAATTGACTCTGTTTGCCAGAACTTGTGAGAATCATCTTTAATTTTGTAATTCATAACAATATTGCTCATCCTGAAATATCTGAAACCATTGTACATAGAGTTACTAAAGTTCAGGCTGTGGAAATGTCACACAGACACTGAATTTCTGATTTTCTTATAAGCAAAGTCTTGTGTAATTAAAATTGCAAACTTGTTTTACAATGCTGTTGTTCTAGTTCAGCATTTTTCACTGCTAAGAGCACTTGCTGTCTTTATAGCTTTCATTTTTTGGCATACTTCAACAAGTGTTATATGAGTCTCAGCAAACTATATCAAATGTATATATCATTACCAGCTGAAAGTCCTTTAACTTAATTAACTTCTGTGCAGAATACACAGAGCTTTTCACTTTTTGTTGCTCACTGTATGAGGCAGGTTAAATGCTACCTGTGTATGTACAGAGGCAGTGAGGTCCCCAGGATGTAGGTTTGTTTAGAGTGACCTTCTCTTAGGTGGATTGCCTACCAAGGCTGACGAGCTCCACCTGCCCAGGGGGCTGGGAATCGGGCTGGAAGGGTTAATGACCTTTCCCAAAAATCTTCGCTCGCGAAGACTGGCCATTATGTACAGAGGCACAGTAAAGTTGTAATCTGGGAAGAATCTCTTTCCAGCCTATACTGTATGGCTGTTGTTTCAGGATCCTAGTTACTAACTGATGAGTCAAAATAAACTACTTATGGTGATCCTTGAAATCTCCAGGTTCACATCACTGTGATGTGTACAGAAATTCAGACACTGCAACAGAAATCTTGAGGTCACAGAGGATCACATGGTATTTGGGATGATAATAAGATCAAGATAAATTTGGGGAAGGAAGGAAAGTTTATGTTTCTGAGAGACATAGGAGTAGTGACATTTTGTGTGGGGATAATTTACTGAGGTTAGCAGACTGCCTTAAAATCACAGGTCTGAGGGAATTTTCCAAAGTGTTTTACTAAACCTGTGTCAAGAAGATAACAAAGTAAAAATAGGGGGTTTTTTAAATTATGATTTTTAATATATTTTACTCACATTTCAAGACCTGTAGAGGGTAGTAATTCTGATGATTGGGGGTGGGGCTTGTGTGTGTGTGTTTTTTGGAGTTTTTTTTCTTTGGGTTGTGAGTTTTTTGATGTATATCTTGGATAATCCAGAAAGTACATTTTTGTATCTGGCTGTTGTAATGCTATATGAGAAATTAGTTCTGCATTGACATTACAGGCATTTTAAATACATATGCTTTAAATGCTGATGCAAAAGTAGTACAGTTTTTGCTTTATGGGTGTTTTTTCTCCCTGTTCAAAAGAAACTATAATACATAATACTATTCATAATATTTGATACTTGAAGCAGCTTGGAAAAGAAGCAGAAGGGAGATTGGTACTCTTGCTGCTGATAATTAACAGTAAATAAAATAATGTGACAGGGTAAAACACATGGAAGCAGGACAAGAGGATTAACATGGGATTCAGTGTGCTTGCAGTTTTTACCTGCCCAAATGGTACAAGAGGGAAATCTGCCTGCCTGAATTGAACTGCAGCAGTGACAGAGAACAGATAGAACTGCATATAAATACACACCTTTGAAGTAAGTTGGTTGTGTATAATGGAGGCCAGAGAAACAAGAATTATGTAAAACATTTCTTTACCGTGCTGAAAACGGAGTGATTGGTAGAATAATTAACTAGCAAAGGGTGGTGAAATGAGCACTGAGGAAACAGATGTTGTAGCAATAATCTGTTGGGAATCCAGAAACTCTTTAGAGTGTGTGCAGTAATCCATTGGAAATGATTGAGAATAAAAGCGTAAATGTATTGCAGCACTCGCTAGAGAACTACACACAGATTTTCCAGTTTTTTTATCGAGTGTTGTCAAAATTTAGCAGTACAGTATCTTCTCTATAAGGCGTATTTAAGTTTGGTAATGAGCTGCTAGTTTATCTAAATGACCCCAGTAGAGAATGCTGTGCTGAGTATCAGTAAGTGAACTAGTTTCAGGATTTGACAAAGCAATGTATGATATTCTAGATCATACAGCGGTAAATAAGGGGAAAACCAACAATTAGACTGTTTGTGAGGGGGTATTTTTAATGGAGATTTTCAGAGATTTTTGAAGCTTTGGTCCTCTGTAACTAGGGCAAAAATTTAGAACAACTTAAAATTTTGCTCAGAAATTAGTTCATTATTATATCAGGACTGGAGACCTAGGCTTCAAAGAGAGTATCTTGCAGACCCTAAAACGGAACTCAATTGTACTGCAACACTGGATTAACTTCTGTTTTATCTGAACTACTGTTTAGCAGTAACAATAACAAATTGAAAAATATTTTTACTTATTTTTTTATTTTACTTATTTGATGTGACAGAATAATCCAAAATAATTGTTGCTTGGTTAATTCTAATCTGTTGCTCAGTTTAGGTGTTTTCCTGCTTTTTACCATGCTCAATAATTACTCAAAACCATAAGCAGAAGTTGCGCATGAAGTGATCTGCGTTATGTGCAATAAGCTTCCGCAGTCTTGACAGATACAGTCCTCTCTGTCTTCTTTTTCCACTTAAATGGATTTATAATTAATAATGATCAATATTTGCATGTCAAAGGCTTTTCAGACCTTAATTTGAAAGTCCGAAGCCTGCAACCCTCTACAACTTTCAGGACTCCCTTAAACATTAGTCCCTGTTGGGGAATGCCAATTATTCTCGTAATTTTCCTTGTTGTGTTAGAGTTGTTGCTAATCTGAGCCAGTTTCTTGATTTCCTTCTCTGCTGTTTATGGAACTAGATAATTGTTTTCTAATTCTTCATGGTAGATGTCTGCGTGAGTGAGAACTGCATGTCTGTGCCACCTTTGCAGTTTGCAGCCATGGTATTGAAATGGGACAGTGACATATTTTTAGCACTTGGTAGCAGTTAATGGCACCTTAATTCATATATATATATATATATATATATATATATATATATACAAATAAAAATAATAGAACAAAACTTCTCATTCTCCCTCTGCTGCATTCAGCACCTCGGTGGTAGAAAATTCAGAGTTTTCCATTTTTTTATGTATCTTTTGTTTCAAGCAAATGCTACCTTAGTAAGATTGTTACGAGTTCTTAATAATTCTGCTTGCCCATGGCTATTCACTTGCTGCTGGTATTGCTGCCCTTGGCACATAAGGGCCTCTGTGTCACTGTCTAACCTGAAAATAATAAATTCCTCATATCCCTTCACACTGATAAACTGATAGTTTTCTGTTCCAGTCCTCCTATGAAGAACTTAATTGGACTAATGTTACTTTTTTCATACTTTTTGGCAATGCTGTACTTGCTTTCTTGTGTTTTCATGTTCAGTTTTTAATCCTTGCAAAAACCGGCAAAGACAAGAACATATTGCCATTTTTTCGCACTTACTCCCAAATTGGAGCACTGTCTAGACTTGTATCACTTGCTGCAGTTTGTCTGTTGCAAAGGAGTGGAAGGTGGATTGTATTTTGTTTCATTTTCCAGACACAGTTTTAGACTTTGCTTATTTGTATGTTATTACTCCAGAACAGTTTTTTTTGCAGCTCTTTTGCCCATAGCCTTCTCTTATCTCATAGGGTCTTGGGTTGCTTATGAGATTAGAAAATGTCGACACACTTGCCTGCACATTCTGGTGATTTTTGTCAGGATGACACTCAGGATGTGTCTTCCTGAGTGTTTTGGTCCAGGACAGTCTAGTCATGTTTCATGTACTTCATAGTATTGAAGACTTTCAGGCAGATGGTAGTAATTCTGAAATTTGACACATTCTTTACATGTTGCTTTAAGTTAACTGATACCTTCCTATTGCCCATTAACAAAAAAAAAAAAAAAAAAGAACCAGTTCTATGTTCATCGAGAAGAAGCATTATTTGTTTACTAGTGCTGAATAATAATTTGAAGTGCTGTGTGAAATTGCTTTTTTTCCTACAAATATCTGTTATTTTAAAGACTCTTTTATTTCATATTTTAGTGAATACTGTTTCAGCTTTCTGTTTCCAGAAATTGCATAGAGTCATGAAGCTTGACTTAATAGTGCCTGTAACCTAATCTGTGTATCATAATTTCTGTGTAAGACAGGAACAAGTTCCGACAACTAGTTTAAATGTCCCAAGCCTTGTAATACACTTCTTGCCTTATATTCTAAGTGATCACAGGGTCAAAAGTATAAATTGCTTTGGTTTGCAGTGAGATTGTTGCTTAGACACATGCCAGTTTATGCATGGTAATAAGGCAATTTGTTATTGTATGTTAATCTGTTATTTTTCTATTTTAAAAGTATAATGAATACTTGATAGGTTGAAATAAATTTGCATAAACTATTATGGGTCGAATTCATGGATCTTCTCTTTCAGAGTTTGTAATGAGACATGAAAATTTTAATGAGACATTCCAAAAGAAATAGGTTCTTAATATGTTTCTGTGAATCTGTCTGTAAAATGTGTTATGAGAAATGGAACAAAAAAGAGAACAAGGCTCTCTATAGTGTTTTCTCTCATAAGAGATTTTTAAAAACAACCAAAAAACCTTTCATGACAGCTTCTTACACTGTATCTTCTCTGACTCAATCCAAACGCCATTGAAGTGACCTTCGGAAAAAGAGAAGAAAGGGAGAAACCAATTGGGAATTTACAAAATTTTATTAGTTTATGATGTGAGACAGGGAAGATATCTACAGGATCTCAGTCAACAGACAAAGGGATTTGCTGACTTAATGTAAAGAAAGGGCTAAGGCATGGCTCAGAGCACTAGCACCCAGAATATGGTGTTGCTTGTGTCAGCTACCACTCTTAAACACTGCATGAACAAGGTTCAGGCCTGGTCACCACTGCCAAGTTTGCCAAATTTACTGATTTGAGGACTTGGAGAGTTTGGCCTGTGTATCACTTAGTTTTGGAGGTAGAGAATGGTGTCTGACCAGATTTACTTAACAGTGTCGATACAGGTTAAATGACTGACTGAAATGAAGTAATCAGCTCATCTTTGTTCATCTTTGTTACCTCATGGTGAATTTATGTACTGCTTATTCTAGCTCAGTGTACACAATGTAAATACTGGCTTCTTTGAACAGAATTTAAAAGTAGGACCTGCTTGTGAATTTAGATGATAATTTCTGAAAGTTGTTGCTTACAGAATTATGTGCTTATGCAACCCATAGTAACAGAGAGAGAAAGAAAATTTAGGTATAGAGTATTTTTTTAAAGTGCTGAGCAATAGCACAAAAGATAATAATTTCTTTTATAAAAGACTTGCAATTATAAGATATCAATCAAATTCCATGTTATAAATATTGATAGAGCAGTAATTTATTTTAAAATTAAGACATTTTGAAAGATTATACAAAATGACTGATAATATCAGAAAACCTGAGTTACTGGACAATTTTCCAGAAGCTTGCCTGAAAAAAGAACTGCTGAATCCATGCTGTCATCTCGTCTCAATGATGCCTGGTGTGCCAGCACAGCTAAAAGAGTACATTTATCTCCCTACACCTCATTTGAATCCTTTATTAATGCTGACATCTGTTCAAATCTTAATTACCACATTACCACAAATAGTCCCTTGTCAAATCTAACCTAATTTAAAAATAGCTCAAAACCAGAAGTGCAAAATGTGTCTCTATGTAATACAATGATGTTTTATTAATAAAGTAAATGGATACATCATTTGCATAGTATTAAAAACAACATTACAAAGCTTTTTATTCAGTTTATGGCAATTTTTTGGCATGGAAATTTATATTGTTGATAACTTTTGAATATGTTAAAACTGACTCTAATGCATTATGCTTGGAAATGTGATCCGTAATCTGCCTAGAAAAACTGTTTTGTATGACTCACAGTCATTTTCCAGTTATATGTCCCTTGCTGATACTTTTTACAGGACAACTGCAAACATTATTATTTTTAAAAAAAGGAAAAAACCCCTCACCCAGACTAAGGTATTTTTGTGCCTTTTTTGATACCTAAATATTGAGCACATTATCAAGTCTTTGAGTATTTGGGTAGCAGAACCAGGATGTTAGAATATTTCCCCTCGTCCAAAATAATAAGAGTAAATCAATGGCCTTTCTTTCTTGATGATCATGTTTCCAGAGGCATTGAAAGACCCTTAAAGGTCATTACTAGGTGTGTGTAGCTCCAGATGTATTTGCCAAAAGTTATTACACTGTTTATCTTTCTTAATTATATTGTTCAAGCCTTTGCACAGTTATGGTGGCCTTTAACTATCAGGTGAAGTGGCAAAATCTTGGAGAGTGAAAATCACAGCAAAAGTCAAAATTTGCCCCTTAGGCTTATGTAGATAAATTGTAGTGCTTTCAGGTGCATCTAAACCCTTGATCAGCTGTAAAAGCGATGTAATAAATCTGAAAGATGTGTTAGGCTAAGAATAAAGGATGCCTTCTGGTATACTGCTCATCTGCTTGTAACTAAAAAACCAAAAAATGTGAAATGGACAGAAGAAAAGTATATATGTACATCTGGACCTTCTGCCTGAGCATTTGAGCCTAGAGCTTGACTGCCAAGGCTAGTATCCAAAATGGGATTGTCAAGTGTCATTTCACCACAGCTGTTGACAAAATAAGAGCTATGTCTGAAGCTTATAAATTGCCCTTACTACATGGGTCATTGCTTTTGTGAGAAGTTTTGAGGCAAAATCTACCAGATTGGGTTTGAGACTTTGGTAATCCATAGGGTTTTCCTTGGGTATAGCTCATCTGTGCAAAGGGACTTTGTTAATAGTTATATCAAACCTAAGAGTAAAAAACAAAAAAAAAAAAATCACTTCGTAGACTGTAACTTTACAAAAAATCAGTCGTTCTTATATCAAGATGAATGAAATTGCTTTAGAGCAGGAAATAAAGGCTCTTCTGAGGTCTTGAAGGAATGCCAGAGGTTAAGCCTGAGAAGCAATATCACCAAGCACTTCTGGACAGTGTGCTGAGGGAGTAGTTTGTGTTGAAATAATCCAGAAATTGTTTGACCTAGTGTGGGGGGCTGACCCTAGTAGGATACCAGGTGCCCAGGAAAGCTTCTCTGTCACTTCTCAGCTGGACAGGGGAGAGAAAACATAACGAAGCACTACTCCACCTCCTTCTTTACTGACCTTGGTGTCTTCAGAGCTGTTGGTCTCAGATATTTTCACTCATCTTCCTGGCTGCAATTTTAACTTTTCCCCTCTTGTTATATCCCTTGTCCCAGAGGCACCCCACCATCGCTGATAGGCTTAGCCTTGGCCAGTGGCAGGTCTGTCTTGGCTCTAGCTGTAATTGACTCTGTCAGACTTGGGTGAGCTTCTGGCATCTTCTCACAGAAGCCACCCCTGTAACCCCCCCCACTACCAAAACCTTGCTACACAACCCCAAATACATCCAGTCAGAAACAAAGATGTAAAGTATTTGCTCCTTTCCTTTCTGAAAAATCCCCATAATACAGAAAAGCAGTGGTCATTTAGTATGGGCACTGAAGGAGAAAATGAGGCTTCACACACAGATTTCTATTTCGGGACTTCTCCATTGACACTTTTCGGTGTTCCCCTTTTTTCATATTCTCTCATAAACAGCACCCGGTGTTTTTCTTTCAGTCAACCAGAATTCCCAGGATCGTTCCAAACCAGTGCTGTGATTCCATACGTTCACACTCGCATCATGTGGTGGCTGTCTTCAGCCACGAGAGAAAAACACACGCTTATCATGTAGGCTGTTTAAAATGGTTTTCCACTTTGAGAAATAACATTCTTTCTCTCAAAGCACTTAGCCAAGGTCAATCCTCCCTTTTGATTCCAATTAACTAAATGCAGGTGCAGAATAACTCAGTTCCCACAATCTAGCAGTGCTGTTACTTCCATGCGTCATGATGTCATTTTGTGCTTCTCCAGATAAGGTCCAGCTGTCTCACCTGGACAGCAAATTTCTGTGGTGATCTATATGAGATTCAGAGCACTTGTAAGGTGGGGAACTAAACCTTTGTGAGATGGGAGATTTTAAACTCTGTTCTCTGAGTTATTTTCAATCTGTAAAAAGCAATTATTTTTTAGATACTTTTCTTGTACTGTTTTTGGTGAATTATATGATTGTGGTCATCAAGAGAAAGACAGTGTTGTAAATCTGTTAGTGATGTAATCAGTAAGAATTGTTCACTTAGTATATTTGTACTTTAAGAGCTCAGGCCAACACATGGTAAAAACTTGTGTGATTTTAAATATGTAAACACTCTTAGTAACTTTTATGATTATTTAATCTTTCCGCATAAATACATTCAGTATTTGTATCTTGCCACTGGATAAGCTTCTAAATGCCCTTTTTTTTTTTTTTTTTGTGAAAACAGTGTACAGGAAGCAATATAGGTACTGTAAAGAGGTAGATAGTGGTAACATTTATTGTGCAGTTTGAAATATATAACAAGCTGTTCTGACATTAAAAGTTGTGCCCTCTGACTGCTCAAATGTTATTCCCCCAAAACGCAAGTTTTAATTGTTGTGCTTTAATTTAAATGTAAAGCACAAATAGAGTGTTATGTTCCAAGTTTGTGCATACTCGTGTATTTAGTTTGCTGATAACACTCATGTGTTCCTATAAAGACTTAAGTGAAAAATATCATTAGGTGAGCTTGTGAAGAAAAGGAAAATCTGAACTTAGGTCTTACATTTTCAGTTCTCTGCAAAATGTTTTAACTTCATCTACCAGCTGACTGTTAGAAGACTCAGATGATGATGTTCTCTTGGAAGGTTTATAAAACCAAAATCATGTATTTCAAGAGATCTGATGAATGTTGATATTTCAATAATCTCTTATGTATTGGAAATGCTGGCTTGTCATACATCAATAACACTGATTTTTTTTCAGTAATGCCTTTTGTGAATAAAAACTTGTAAGAATCTTTGGAAGTTTTGAATGAGAAACTCAATGAGCTGAGAAATCAAATAATGCCTTCCACCTAAAAATTATGTTCTCTTGAGGCATTAAGAATATGAAATTGTGACTAAAGCAGGCAGCTGAATTTGCTATTTTCTCATCTGTCAGTAGAAAAAGAAAGGATACATTCTCCTAATTTTTTCAAACTCTTGAGTTACTGGACATCAATGATGTTAGAAGAGCTAAAGGAATGCAAATCTGCTGAACGTAAGGTGATGTATCTCAAACAGCTTTTGTTTATGCTAAAAGAATAGCAAACAAGCATTTGCTTTTATTTTTTTCTGTCTTTTTGTTATGCAGAAATTAATTTAGGCTTGTGATCCAATGCATGTGAGATTCCTTCCTCCAAAAACAATACAAAACTCTGCTTTCTCACATCCAGATTAAGGTACTGAAGGGTGGTGCATGCAAGATAAGCAAGGTATCCTTATCCTTGGGAACCCTGATCCATGCTCAGTAAAATACTATGTTCTTTAGCTCAACATTACTCTGTTCTAGACTACTTGTGTAAAAATGATACCGGGCTATTGAATACTTTCTGGTTCTGGGTATTGCGTTACATTTAGTGATGAACTTTGTTTTATTGTTTTTTCTTATTCTAGCACAGTTTAACACCACAGTACAGCATCATCTGAGTGGAATTCTCTTCTAGTGCAGGATAGCTTACCCACAGCTAATGAGTAACATCTGTGAGGCTCAAGCAAAAGCAGCTGATGCTTAGAGTCCATTTTGGATTACCAAGCCTTTATTGTGTATAATCTCAGGATATCAAAAATTCCACTGATCTCTCTAGCCCACAGCTAGCTGCTGGGGGGAAATAATCTGGTTTTGTGTTTAAATGCCGCAGATATTTGAATAGCCAGTGGAAATAGAATGTTCAGTGATGGCATAGTTTAAGACTTTAAACTTTCTAATGGGTATCTAGGTAATTGCTTGCTACTCCCTCTCGGAAGCAAATGAATGATGCGAGAATCAGGCAATGCTTTGCAAAACTGTTTTCTAATTAGTGAGCCAACTACCTCAAAATATACCTGCAACTCTCAGTTCCTTCCAATATCTGTCACCTTGCATCTACTTTCTTAGTCCTGTCGACAGCATTTAAGAACAACTCTTTTTATCAGTTACAATTTGATGTCTGTATCAGGAGTGCTCAAATCAATGTCATAGACAATACTTCCAGAAGAGATCAATGTATTTTATGCTTAAAACTTAGTGTGCCATCAGCACTTTTATTTGAGAAATGGTATAAGCCTGTAGCACCGAGGACCTGGCTGAAGGCTTACACACTTGAAACCAGCAGCAAGTCTGTTGCTGTAATTGTAGTGTGTTGTTGCTGATTGTTATGCCTGTTGGGTGGGTTGCTTTAAATGTGTGTTTCCTTTTCCATCTTTTTATGTGTCAGTCTCTGAGAAGTTTGGAGAGACTTTAAAAACAAAGTGGGATTCAGTAAATGTGTAGATGACATTCAGTGACTTTTGATGTGTTAAAAAGGAGGTAAAGTTCTGAAATGGAATACGAAGCTTTAGATTTTCTTTCCCAGCAGTGAAGTATTTTGGTATCCTAGTCCTATTTACTCACTTTTACAAATATCGTACAAAGTCTCATATCATTATTTTGAGAAATACATTCTATATGTCTCAGCAACTAGTTGTGATAAAAATTGACGATGAGTAAAGTCAGGTTCTGGGTGTATGTTCAAGACTGGCTATCCAGAAGTTTTCTGAAATAGGTGAGCTGACCATTGCAGTCCCTTGAATAAGAACAGGTTGCAGAGAGTGTTTTCCTGAGGAGCAAGCACTTTTTCAGGAGATTGTCTTAGATCTATCTCATTTTCCCTTTGGTCTTAAAAATTAGAATGTCTAGGTGGTAAATAGTAAAGCTTCCTATTTCACTAACAAATTAGCACGGTAATTATATGGTCTGCACATGCTTTAGGGAGATGAATTTACTATGTTTGTGAGTATAACGCATCTCCTTGGTCATGACTGTCCTGTAGAGGTGTCCTCAGTGCTTATGTGATTCAGTTGATTGATTTCTGAGAGAGTATCTGTACTGGGGCATGAAATATCTCTTGCTCCTCATTCTTTGATTGTGGTCACCTCTGTCTACTATACTAAAAAGACTGTTTGATTTTAGTCCTGGCAGTGATCTGTTTCCTATGAATTTATGTTCCACCCTGGTATCTTGGGTAATGTAACAGCACACACTCCCATCTCAGTCTTCAACCATGTATCTTGTGTTCCTGGAATCACATTTCTGAAATGGCTGCTCATTCAGCATTGTGCACTGCTAAAGTAAGAGCAGTTCAAACTAATTATTCTTTGTTATTTGACTGTTATTTTGATTTGATACCACCTGCCCATGTTTATCATTACTCCATATTTGGCTTCTTTTCTACAGATACTCATTACCTTTCTTTCCGATTCAGTGCTTTCCCAGTGCCGGTGAATGTTCAGTCTCTTCGTTCTCTTCTAATTCTCATTCTTTGCTGAAGGGGAATGTCTATTCATTCATCACAAAGGCACAGTTGTCTTTGGCTTCTCAAAGGGGTATTGCTTTTCTTTGAATACAGAAAATGTGCATTCTAAATTCTTGTTTCGCTGATGGAATCATACTTTTTTTGCTTGCATATGTTCATTAGATCCCATCGTCTTTGCTTCAGATTTTTTTTCTGAGTATCTACCTACCTGTGCACATGCATAATTGTAATTTATAGATGTTCCTACATAAAATATCTACACACATGTATTTTTTTTTCCCAGTGCTAAACAGTGCCCTGTTTTTCATCTTTGCTTTACCACTTTGACTGCCTCTGGTCCCATCACTCTTGGCACTTTCTTTTAGCCTTTAAAGAGCATCCTTGTTGCCCAGACATAGATATGGACAGAGATCCATGAATTTCCATGAATTCAGCTTATATTTATCTAATGGGGCATGTTTTTATTGTTGCTGTTCCTGAATTTTTTGTCTGTCCTTAAAAGGGTAGATTTTCTTTTCTTGTATCTCTGAAAGATGTGCATCTTTGACATTACAGTAAACAAATAACCTCAGGTTGGAAAGCATCATGAGATTCATATCCCAAAAAGAAATTTTCCACTCTAGGCATCAGATTCCTATTTGTTGCTGTCAAAGACAAAGTACTGCTCTTCAGGCAGTTGTATATATAAGCTTATTTCTCAAAACAAAAGATGGAATTTTGTTTTTTAGAATATTCTTAATAACGCAGTAGTAATACTTGTTTGACCAGTTTTGTCAAAAGAATCAGTTTTTAGTGTCTCTGGGAGCTGGGGATACCATGCTTTCAGTTTAGATTAAATCCAGCTTTGGTTTTTCACTTCTGAGAAAAAAATCCTCCATTATATAACCAAAACCAATTAGCTCTATATTCTCTTTCCATATGTAGAACACCAGTTTTAAGTCATTATTTTTAACACAAATCACTAAATGTCAAGTATTACTATTCTTGAGTAGGTGTACAAATATTTTAAAAAAATGTGAAAGCAATAGCTTAAGTAAAAATGCTTTTACTTAGGGAAAAATAGGTGCACCAAAGCATCTTTACAAGCAATATTTTTCTCCCACCTATTAAAAAAATACGATTTTTGATTGCTGCAATGGATGTATTTTTTATTCCATGTAGCATATAATAGAATTATTGGTAAGGGGAAGCATATATTGCAGTTAGCTTATCAAGATTACTGTTTAAATTTCTGTAACTTTCAGTGTGCAAACAGCACCATCCAACTAATGTTCTTTTCATTTCATTAGTGAAATGAATAAAAGTCATTTATGTTAAAATGTAAATAGTTTGCTAGAACAGCATCACTATATGAGCAGAATAAACTTAATTATATGCAAACATTTTTAGTTTTCATGCCCTTCTGAATGGTATGAAATATTTTCTGAATTCTGTTTTATTTTAGAGATTATTTAGTTTTCATATTAAGGATCCATTTGCTATGTTTCTCTCTTCTGTTTGGCCAAAAGTCAGTTAAGTCTGAAGCATTGTGAGATGGGAGAACTTTCTGAACTTTTATGTAAGCTGTACTCACAACTGTTTTGTAATAGCTGAAACAGTGTGGGGATTATATGAGAGAGTTTTGTTTTAAAACTCTAAAACCTGAATAATATTTTTAGCTAACACACAGTGTACTGTCAAAAGAAGGTTTTTTTTCCTCTTAACAGCAACTGTATATTTTTAATTAAGCTATTTCTTAAGCTAATTTATTTTTATAGAACAACATTAAAATGTAATGACAAATTCTTTTTTTAAATTATACTTTGATTCCATTACCTGGCAACAGAATTTGGTCACTGGTGTTTCAAAAACATGTATCACAATTAAATGCTTTGTCTCAGGGCGATGTGTTTTCAGGAAATTGATTTTTGAGTTAAACAGTGAACATGGTAAATCTGGAAAGCTGTTATATACTACTAGTGCTATTTATTATCTGTCAGATAGGGAATGGACTTCTTGGTTTTGGAATGAAGTCAACCTTTGCTTCCTGAGAGAAGAAAACCTGGATACAGTGATTTGAAAGCATAGTAGTAATCACATTGGGGTAAATCTTTCAAGCTGGTGCTTATGCTCGTGTATGGCTGAGAAACACCAGAGGAAAATTGCTTTCTCTTTTTTGTCTTGATCAATAGGAATGGACTAAGAGACAGTGCATTAACCCCTTTCTCCATTGTATCTAAGAAATGGCACAGAACGTTACTGTTTGTTTTGGCAGCTGTTTTGAGTCTTTAATTCTGCATGGGTCTATGAATAACCTCCCTGGGCACTACTTGCCGATTTTAGGTGGTTTAGGTCACATAGGAACTGGCATTTTTTGAGCTCATTTTATTCTGTTAATTATACCGATTATATCATGACCAGTAAGCAAGAATACAAAAAAAGGAAAGTATGTTCAGTTGAATCAACTGGAGGATTCAGCACCATGTTACTTGTTCACATTTTCAGCTACCAAGAAAAAATTGACGTCTTCTGGTTTGAAATGTTTCTGACAATATTTTCTTGTGTATAGGAAGCAGAAGGACTTCAGATAATCACTGTTTTAGATGTTTAACTTGAAAACAAAATTAAATAAGAATATATGATTGTTTGTCTATGCTTTTGAATTAAAACATATTTCACTCAAAGTTCTTCACAGTGTGTCTGTTTAGACTTTTTTCCTGCCTTTCACACATTTTTTTGTCATTGTGGGTTGTTTGTTTGTTTTTGTTGGTTTTGTTTTGTTGTTGTTTGGTTTTGTGGCTTTTTTGGTTTTGTTTTTTGGTTTTGTTTTTTTTTTCTGATTGCCAGCTGCATTTGCTAACCAACCTATCAGGCTTAAGCTATTCATTAATTTCTGGAGCTTTTTTATTTTTTTTTAATTAGGAAGAAACTTTCTTGTATTGATATTGAATTGATTTTAAAAGTTCCCTGAAAGTATCCAATTTGTTTTACACTGAATCTCACAATGTCTTAGGCTTACTGATTTCTCATGATACTGTCACCTTTTAACAAAGGTCTCTACTTATGGGATGTAAGTAAATGTTCTGATTTTTTCCTGTGGGCAGCCTTAAGTACCACGGTAAGTTGTCAAGCTCTTTAGATTAATGGTCCACTTACTCTGGAAGTGGTAGCGAATGTGATACTTCATACACAGGAACTATTTTAAATGCGCTAGAAACCCTTATCATAACCAAAGGTGTGGCAAAGAAAGGTAAGAGAGGAGCCTGGAATGTTTAGCAGGATTTCCATATGGGAATTTCAGATGTTAGTCTGGACCTCTGAAGGCAGTAGATTGACCGTGAAAGGCTAGAGATGGTTTATTGAATGAATAGGGTCAACATGCAGTGGAGCCTGTGAAATCCTGAGCTGAATTCTCAGTAGTTGATAATCCAAAACATTAAAGCTCTGTTTAATAATTGTTCTAGAACTAATTTGACTTAAATACTGCTGCATGGAGGAATACCAGCAAACTGACTTAGCTAGATTAAACCCAAGTGCAGTCATTCAGTTTAAATCTTATCACATTTCTGGTTTCGAGTTATGTATTGCTTTTTGCCTGCTTATACATCTTGTTCCTAATTACAGCCGGCTAGTAAGATTAATGCTTACCTTGAACAAGTAGTATTTGCCAGGTTTACCTTTTGTTTTGTCTGCCTGATGGATGTGCTGAAAAGACAAGGCTTACAGGATTCCCCCTCAGAAACAGGGAAGATTGATCAACTGTAATGATAAGAACAGCAGCATGTTTTTGGCTTTACCATGGAGTAAAAGCTTATCAAAATGATATAGCTAAACAAAAGTGAAAAACAGTTAGTCAGTGACTGTAGTTTTTCTGTAGGGATTTTGTTAACCTTTTATCACCTGATTAAATTCTGTTTTATATAGCTGTAGAAAACAGAAGGATTAAGGCAAAATGACAAAAAAGCAGAAAGTTGTCAGGGCACTTTTTGAATATTAGACTTGTGAAATTTGCTGTTTTATTACTTTTCTGCGTTCTGCATGTGTACAGAGGTTTGCCTTTCCTCCTTTCTTGTGAAGAGATATGTATTGTGTAACAGGACAGTAATGCTGGTTTGTTCAGTTAGGCCATATTTGACTTTAATTATGGTGTCAGAAGTTAAGCTAAACTGATTAAAAATCTGCTGCTAGTGTATTCTTCAAACTGAGAGACAGCTTGATCTTTTAAAGAATAACTGTAGTTAAAGAATCTGATTAAGTAATGATGTAGTCATAGATCTCCCTTACTCCCTTTTTAAAAAATGTTTTTATTGATAGGACTGAAAGAGTGAAATGAAGTAATGGCTCAATCCTATTGAAAAGCTGCATCATTAACCCCATTGCCTATAAATTTTAATGAGTAGGTGCGGTTGTCATGCTGATGCATGTGGGTAGCACTCCAGTGTTCATGGCAGGGTTTTTTTAGGGTTTGGCTGCTCATGGCCGGCGTGAGATACCTGTATCAGAGAGACCAGCAGCTCCCTTGGGGACAGGCACTCTGATACTGCAGCATAGAGATGGCCATGCTAGAAATATCAAAAAAACTGCCTGTGGAAAGGTTTGAAGGAGAGGATATAATTGTGCTGGTGTGTTGCTCGTCAGCCTGATGCAAGTGCCGAGGTACTTGGGATACTCCAGGCAAAGATATTCTGAAAGGTGGCCCCTGCAGGAGGCAGCAAAGGTCAGTTGATTTTAATACTTCATGATATATCAAATATGGCTTATCAGTTCATAAACTCTTAGCTCTCAAGAAGAAATACTCTACAGAGTAGAATAGGAGACTGCTTACTACTGCCAAAGTAGTTCTTCTCCCATCTTCTTTATTGAAAAGTGGATGCACCCAAAAATCTTGCAGTTGTCCTGATCTAATATCCCATTTAATTAATTTTCTTGATTTGTTTAAAAATATTTTCTATTCTTCTATTGGATCACAAAGCATTTACTCCCCTAAAACTTGACATTGCCTACAAATTTAGTAAGTTATAAATAAAAGCACTAAATAACATGCCATCTTATTTCATAAAGAAACATTTTCAATGAGTTTTCAGGTACGTTTCCCACACTACATACGCGAAAGAGTTTGTTAATTGATTGCCCACCTCATTTTCTAAAGGTAATTCCTAACACATCTCAAGAACTTGTTGGGTAGCTGTTTTCAGCTGTGTGCTGTATCAGACACATACCTGGGTAGCTGACGCTTCCTATTCACCCTAAGTCTGGAATTTTGTGTGCTTTTATCATTTCAAAAGAAACTCCCACTCATGCTACCTTTTTAGATGATCTGTAATAAAACCTTATTATGAATTGTATGTATGTATTTATATGTGGTGAACTAAATTGCTTTGATAGAAAGAACAAACATAACACATCTGTAGGACAGGCAAAGTTTATTTTTGTGATTGTTGCCACTTCAAATTGATATGCACTTCGGAGATTATATTTTAAAAACACTCGTTTGTTGAAACTATAGTAATTGAAGTTCTGAATATTTAAAAAACGTTCCATCTGGAAAGTAAATACAGAAAAGAGTAAAACAAGTCCCCAGTTTTTCCTCTATAAATAATCTGCAAATAAAGCTTTTATCCATTTGAACACTTTTTGAATTTCTTTCAATACTTCATATTAAACAGCTATATTTGTATTGTAGTGGGGATGCTCATATAACATTCTTGTTTCCTGAAATCCAGGCAAATCGGAAGTACTATATTGATATAATCTCTTAAAAGGAAACCTACCTGTTGGTTTGATGACAGGACCCTATTTTATTTAATCCACTTTTCTATAAATATTATATATGCATATGTTAAAACTAAAACAAATTATGTAATAAACTACTAAAAAAAAAGATATTTCGGAAAAAGCTGAAATAAGCTTTTGAAAATTTATTCCAGCAACTATTTTTGCAGCAAATGTTCTTAATAAAAATCTAATCTGCATTGTTCCTTTTTATTGTCCTTTGTTTTTTCTCCCAAAGCTAAATGTGCCAGGCATTGTAATTAATTGATTACGCATAGATGTCAGAATTGGCTCTGGCTCTTCACATTTGCTAACAGGTAATGAACTAGAACAACTGACAATCTATGCAGATTTCTTACTGCGAAGGCAGTTTCTTTAATTTGAACAGATGACCTGAGTACAGGGTCCATTAGGATAACCATAGATGGTGTGCAAGGGGTATTTAGCAAGAAGAGTTTCGTAGTATTTTTTTCTTTTCTTTCTTTTGACAGAAATAGATGACGTTTAATTTTGCAATTACTTAAAGCCAAGAACACTTTTGTCAAGGACAGTGTTTTGCTAACAGAAAACCCTAAATAATCTTGACACCAAAATCTAGAAGTATGAATTTTTCATGTGGAATATCTTTACTGATAAATTGTATAATGATCATACAACAATATACCACAAATCAATTGGTTTTTGACTTAAAATAGGAAACACAAATTACAGAGCATAGGGATCAGAACTGAGAGTGTGACACCATCTTTTATATATAATTCTGTAGGCAACATAGACATTCACATCCTTCCCAGGCATTATTTCCCTCCTTTCATTTGCAATCGTCTTCATAATTTTCTGTTTCTTTTTCATTCTTATGTAAGTGTAAGGATTTTCTTCCCACAATTCCAATCTATCCAATTTTATTTTGTTGAGATTGAATACAATTTTTTAAATATCAGTGAAAATATATGAAGTCATGTTTTGTACTTATAGGGTCAAAACTTGATGTGTGAATTGCACACTGAAAGGAAGATAAACATGACTATTAGAGTAATTTTATGAGTGCTGACAACATGATATAAAACAGGAAGACATGGCCCATGTTGTAAGGGTTAGTTGCTGCCTCTGGCTAAGCAGGAATGTAAATGGAGAAAAAACCCTACAATTCACAGTTTGTAGTTAAAAGTCTCCTTTGGTATTAGATGTCAAGCTTTTGTATAAGTGTTTGGGTAATACAAAGGTAAATGGAGGAAAAAAAAAGGAGGAATCAGAAGGAAAATAACAGAACAACAATCACCTGAAGGATTGTGGAGTTTCTGTGCCAAACCCTGTTTATATTTCCCTGTTTCTTGGTACCTTACATAAGTTCCTGACATCTGTCTGTAAGCTGTGATACTGCTTCTATTGCCTTGTTCTTTTTTAAGTAGAAAAGTAAAACAATGAAAGCAAGTCAATACATTTTATTTCCCATGCTGTATAAATGCTAGGATCATAGGTGCCATCCTGTCCATGCTAGCCTCCAAACTTTGGTCTGCAAAAGAGTTTAAAAAAGGGGGATTCTGCCTTTGCTATCCTATTCAAGATCTCAGAACCTTTTGCTAAATGAGGATGAGTGAGTACATTGTAAAGCTGAAAATCATTATGAGAAGACAAACTGGTTGTCTTCAGTTAGTTCCTCTATTGGTGAAGTACTAATGTTGAAAATAATGGAAGAGGGTCTAATTCACTAATACAAGCATGAAACTTATGGCTGAAGATATTTTGATAAAGGCTGGCTATTTTCAGTTCTTAAAAAGTGCTACCTGTGGGGAAAAATGACCACCCTTTTCATAAGCAGGCATATTTGAAGCCTGATGAAATATATTTTAAAATGGAAGCAAAAAATTTCCATAAACACACTTGAAATCCAGTAAACTGAATCTCCTTCCATTATTCAACTTTTTCTCATATTCCTTTGACCTATAATGAGTTTTTCTTCTCAGGTAGAATTTTGAGTGGTCTCTATGCTCTCTCTGGTGTTTTGCACCCAGCAAATAATTCCAAGTTTCCATTTTGTCCCCCTTCTTGCCCACATGAAGCAAAAAATCCGTTCTCATACCCATGTGCATGTCAAAGTTCAAAAGGAACAAAAGCCTTTGCTTGCATCTCTTACTGTCCTGAATTATCTAATTTTTCTGCTTTCCAGAACTGTTCTTTTTATCAATTTATTTCTGATTTTAAAAGTTCCTGGATATGCTGGAACAACAGAAGACATTTATTTTTATTAAACAAAACCTTAAATTATGTATGCTGCAGGTGGAATGCCTGATTTAAAACTCCATCTCATTCAAACATCTTGGTTTAGCAAACCTTAAGATTAAATGAAGTATAAAGTAGAGACAGGTGCTAACTAACCATTCGTCTCCTCAAACATAGTGGATTAACTGGAAAAAATTACTAGATGTAGGCTTTTCTATTCCTAACTCTGTGTTCCAGTTCTGAACAAATTGAGACTCAAGTAAAACACTCAACTTCATCAGTGTTAGTAATCAATTGATAAGAGAACTGAAACTTTCAGCAAAAACCACCAAAGAAATCAATAAGGAAGTAATTGTGGTAAAATTGAACTCTATAGAAAATAAGTTTGCTATGCATTTATCTGTGGTTTGGGTTTTTCCATTTGTTTGTTTGTTTTTGTTTTAACTGTGTCCCCGTTGTATTTTTTCCAGTCTAAATGGATCACTACTGTTAAAAAAATATGACTTATTTGTTTCTTAATTTGTGGTTTAGCCAGTTACATTTCATCTGACAGTATAGTGTTTCCTGTGTGGCGATGGGTGTTGAAGATTATCCTTAGCACATTAATCACAGATAAAATAACAAAAGGGATCTTGTAATCTCTGTTTGACTCTGGAGCATACAATGGTTAAAACACATTACCAGTAAGGTGATAGTCTAAATGTGCTTTTCTGTATATAGCCTTTGCAGATTTTCTAGTAACACTGTTCAAAAATATGCATTGTGATTCTCTACTATCCCTGATGGTGATGAGATGGTGCAATGATGTTCTTTTTACTGAGATAGGCTGAGACAGCTGCTTCAGTAAACCATGGACTACTTATTTGTTTGAGTTTTTATCAACTTATAAATGGAGAAAGATTACTGCTGATAAATTGTTTAGATACACATTCGGAGAGGCTTCTTGGAAGCTCAGATCTTGCTAGCAATATTCTCGGGAATATAGAATTTATTAAGAAAAAAGCAGAGACTATTTATTTGTTATTTATTTAGCCTTAAGGTCTTATGAGCTGCAATAGTTGCTTATCTCAACCCAAAGTTTAAATCCAGAGTTTATGTTCAAAGAAGGTGAAGCAGTTACACTGCTTTTGTGCTGCTGGTGGTAATAGAATTATGCTGTCAACAAACTGAGGACAGATAGCAGTAGTTAGGTGTGAAAACAAGCTGTCATTTCTCCAGGTCTTTATTTAGTGCATAATCACAGAAGGTCTGTTGTCAGGAGATTACAGAGCTCTGTAAATGAAGCTAGAGAACGTGCCAAAAAAATTGCCATCTCTACACCAAATGTTAAAGGAAGTTTAAGGCAGTTTGTCTTGCATATTTTTCAAGGACTGAAATGAACGTAAGAAAATCTTAAAAAGATTATTAATCCAGTTGGTGCAAGATTTGCTGAAAAAAATCATTGGGCTGCTAATTCATCTGCAGGTTAATTTTGTAACCCATATCCCATGGAAATGATTGGTCTACCTTACCAGTTTTTTAAAAGTAAACTGCATAAGGAAGCATGCATGAGTAATGCAAAATAGTGTAGCAAAACTATGAAAATTTTTCTTTTTTAACATGGAGATAACTAGAGTAGTCATGCCAAAGTGCACTGCATGGAATTGACTCATGGTGGTAATTAACAAACGCAGCAACTAAGTGTGTGGACATCAATCATCCCAAAGAATTAAAGAAAAATCAATTAACAATTTAATTAAAAGTCATTTGATGACCTCAGTTATTCTGTTTAAATAAGATCATAATTTCACTTCCCAGTTTAGAATTTAGACCAATTATTTAATTAAAATGCCAATGAAATACTGACCTAGTGAAACCTTTCTTCTAGGTGTTTTAAATATAGATTATCAAATTATCTTTACAGCTACATATCCCATGAGATATGGTAGTGTTCCTTTTATTTTATGAAATACTTTTACTGCTGGTGAATTCTTATGCTCTAATATAGACACGTTTTCTGGAAGAAGGGCATTCAGACTATTTTTATCTGTTCCTCAAATTTTTAGCTGTCATCTGAAGGCTGTTTTTCCTTTAGTCACCTACAGTCCTTGTCCATTTTCTTTGACT
The DNA here is from genome assembly GCF_003945595.2 of Pipra filicauda. Lineage (NCBI taxonomy): Eukaryota > Metazoa > Chordata > Aves > Passeriformes > Pipridae > Pipra > Pipra filicauda. Next base: position 571,864 of record NW_024104477.1, read on the forward strand.
TTCCTCTGATGAGAAGGCACACTGGGAGAGAATTTACTAGTTTTCGTTAATTCTTTTCCAAATATCTTTGCTGCTGTGGTTTGCCCCTTCCTTATACACAAGAGGAATCTCAGTCCTGGACTGACTTCTATCTCTTGTCTGTGGAAATTTCTCTTTTCCTAGACTCATATTTTGTATATGCAACATGATGTTAACACTCAATTTAGTCATTTAGGTTATTTTTTTAGAGGCAACTGGATGAATTTTAAATAGAATATTGTACTCTTTAAGAAATGTAAATTAGTCAACTAGTGTGTTTTTGTTTGATTGTTTTTTAACCTTTTTTTTTAATTCTGCAGAGGTGTAAACTTTCCTCTTGCACTTTCATCTACTAGTATTTCTACTAGTAAAGGTTAAAAAAATATTAAGTTTTAAAAGAAACATTGAAACAATATTCTTTGAATGCTTTCATGTCTTGAGCAAAGAAAATGGAGGCGAAAAATACCAACTATAAAACAAAACAGTATATTAGCACTCCTGTCTTGCCAGTGATAAAATTAAGATAACGGGGGACCTAATATGAAAGAAATAATTACCACACTCCCTGCCTTTGCATTTTGCTCTGGCACACACATCTGTGACAATGAACATGTATTTCCTCACTGCTGAAGTACAAGTTCCTGATAACAGATTATCAGCATTATCACTAGTTGTCATGGTTGGGAAGAGAGGAACTTGATCTTATTAATTTCCTAGGTGTCACTTGGTACTAGGACAAGCACAAACATATCAAGCAGAAATGGGGCTGCTAGTTAATATAGGTCACTGCCACTGTAAAATGTATTACAAAACTTGGAGCAATCTTTATTCATTTCTCTTGAGTAAATTTCAGTAAATCTTCCTTCATATGCATGTGTTGAGATATTTCTAATAGGCCCTGCTCATCATATTCATGTGGGGGGGAAATAGACCATTTGGTAAACTTAGACTCAGAATGATCTACATTTTAAGTGTCCTTTTATGCCAGCGAAACCCATATGAAGGTTCTGTTTTTGTCAGTGGTCACCAGTAGGATATTGGAGGACACAGACTCAGTGTAACGCTTACTAAATTACTTGGAAAAATCACTGAATCAGTAATACAAATAGACCATCAAGTTCAGTGCCCTGTCTTCCCCTGTGCCTCTTGAAGGTGACAGTAGTATGCAGCCTTTCTATGTAAAGGCACTCTGTCCCTCCCCATTGTTCTATGCATAGCATGTTTTAGTAAGTGAAAAAAAGGCAGTTTACAGAATGTCAGTTTTATAACTCCCTTTGCTGACACAAGAAAGTGCAGATTTACTTTTTTTTCCAGATTAATATTGCGAAGCATGCTTGAACTATTTTTACAAAGCTCTAAAAGCAGCAACTGGTATCTGTGAGGACTTACATTAGAAAATGAAAAATTTGAATAGCGTTAGGGGTTTTTTTTAACATGGAGGTTATTCATTAAACTGACTTTTGAGTTTAGACTGTTAAAAATGGGAAAGATCCATAATGTGGTGTCTTAGTGACTGACATATTGAAAGTTGCATTAAATGTTTTCTGTGAACAAATTTTAAACGTTACTGAATGAGTGTCTTGGTCTTTCGGGACTAGGGGCTGTAACAGTGCGTTTGGATCCATGTCCAGAATAAAGACAAGTGCCAGAAACATTCAAACACACAAAATATCTTTTATTACAGTGATAATAATAATAATAATAAACTTAGCAAAGAGAATCAAAAACTAAAAAAGGATACAAAATAACTACCTTATCAGGTGGCATTAAAACAAATATTACGAACAGCATTTAATACAGTATTAACTAGTAAAAAGGGAGTAAAAGGGATACCAAAAAGGATCGTAACACGATATTATGGATGGATCTTAACACGATATTGGTTAGTAAAAAGGGAAATTAAAGGGAAATACTATGAACAACGTATTTATGTAACAATATTCAATAATAAAAAGGGGAATTGAAGGGACACTAAAAGGATATTAAAAAAAAAAATTGCTTTCTTGGTTGCTTCTTATCAATAAACTGTGCTTACCTACACAGACAGGTCAGGGCTGCCAGGACCTGCAGTAGCTGGTCGGTACCCAGGCTTAGTGGGCATCCCCGCAGAGCAACACAGTCTCGGTGGCAGGATGAGTATTGCCACGGCCTGCGGGGAAAAGGGAATGGGACCGGGTACTGCAAAAAGGGGTCTTGACACAGTAGAGGTCGGTGAAGCAATGCCAAATTTATTAGGGGAGCACGAGACTTATTAAATAGGGTAGGATAAGGAGGTGGAACCAGGCGAGGGGAGGAGCAGAGGATTGTCAGCTAAGGGACTCTTGGGATAGGGCAACAGGATAAAGGTGGGTGGAGTCTGGGTGTTACCAGGGGAATGGGCCAATAGGGGCTACCTCTGCACTGCACCAAACATCAACCAATGGCAGGCAGAGGAGCGGGAAAACAGAGGAGAGGACAACAGGTTTTGGAGGGAAAACTATGAGGGAAGAAGAAGACAATATGGAGGATAGGATTTTTTAAAACAACAACTGGGGTACATACAACATCACAACAATATGACAATAAACTTGGGAAAACTGGGGAAAAACTGTCAAGTCCGGTAAATGTCATATCCAGTAAACAAGTGTCCATTCCAGTGTGTGCTGTCTATTCCGGGTTATAAATCTGCCTCCACACTTGGTACTTTTTCCAGTCACTTTCCGACACCCCATTTTTATCAGTTCCACATTACACTATGTAGGGCCAATACGCAGTATAAGGTGATGCCTGAATGGCAGCCAAACCCCGCCTAATCATTACCTAATGGCAACAGTCTGCGCATGCCCTACTTGTAGGACAAGGGGCGAGCGACCCCTGCCCACATAATCTTCCTCTCACCATCATCTTTCTCACCCCTATGTATGACCTCTACCATTGTGTTTCAAGGGTAGATGTATCTATCTTGCAATATGTAGCAAAACCAAGGAAGAACTCAGCTCTGATAATAGGGGATATCAAGCTGACTTGCTAAAAAGCACAATGGACCTTACAATTAGCCTGTGCCATGAAGTTACATTGTACCATGCTCTAGCTGGTTTCACATCCTAATATGATTTCTTTCTCACGCCTCTATGCTCCATTGATCATCTAATTCAAAAGTACCCCCCTTACATGGGCCTCCATCCTTCAATCCACGAAAGCAAGCTTAACATCTAGAGCTCACCTTTCTTACATTGCAATAGTATATAAAAATCCAACAGATACCAGAATATACAGCCAGAGAGCTAATGATTTTTTTTAAATAAAAGTCAATAAGAGTGTAAAATTTATGTGAAAGCTGAATTATAAACAGTCTATATGTACATACACAGTGCAATCAGTAGCTGGTACTACAGGGTGTATAAGACATCTATGCCATGGTAGATTTGGTGCTTCATATCAGGTGCTGTGTCCTAACTAAATCTTGCCCCCAGTAAATGTAGTATTAATGTACAAAAATATACTTGAAATGTGATTAAATTGGTTGTCATGTGCTTTGAAACATTTTACATCCTCTTGTCTGTCAGTATGTCTTCTGGATATCCTCACCTTTGAACACTTTTAAGCATCTTGTTTCTCTTAAGCAATCATAGTCAACTGTTATATGTCCATTTTTATTTCACTTGTAGACCTTTATATTGCACCTTGTCATTATGTGCTGCTTCACAATTTATTTTATAACACTCAACTATAAGACAAGGACTGTATCTTTCAGTCTTTTACACTAATCCAAAATGATGTACTGCCTGATTTAATAGACTAGGTCATGAGCCAGGCTTGATTCTGCTAGCTGGAGTTTATTTATACTGCTTTATAATGTGCATTTACCTGCATCATTTTTTTTCCTGCCTCTAAATGTAATGATTTTGTTAAGTTTAAAGCTAATCTTACTATAAGAATGAAAACTCAGGTTTTTTTTAGGATTTTTTAACTTCAATTCTATCCTACTCTTGGATGATTGAAATGTGATTTATTTGGTTTTTTTTTTTTTTTTTTTTTTTTTCTGTCTAGATCTTGACTTTCTAAGTTGTTTTAATAAGCGTCTGGTCATGTTAAACTTGACTAAAGATATTTTTACGGTGTTGTATGTGATTTTTATAATGGTAGTTTACTGGTTGTTTCTGTTATTTTGTTTGGTTGTAGATGTATTTTTACTTGTTTCTTTTAGTTTTGTGTTAACTCTTTCACAGTGAATTTTCACAGACACTGGAGATTGGTTTAGGTTCGTCTGGCAGAGGCATCAGCAGCACTAAAGACTGCAACTTACTTATCAGTTCTGCTGACAGTGAATGATTTTGACTAGTTTCTCTGTCATCTAGATTCATAACAGTACTGTGTGTAAAATATAGCAGTAGTTTATTTTTATCATTGGAAGAACACAAATCTTCTTGTTGATGCATGTCAGTAGTTGATGCATGTAGTCCTGCCTCGACCCTGTTTCCTGCTTCACCCCCTCCTATTTTGAGGCAGTTTGTGTATTATACTTCTCAAAATGACATGAATATTATTTTTGTTTGTTTGTTTTTACCAAACAAATTTATTCCAAATACAGTTTTAAATCCTCTTTTTTCTGCAATGTACTTAAATTTTTTTGTAACTTTGTTGTATGCGACTAAGCATCTTCATGGTTTCCTGAATTTGTGAAAGTAATGTCTGCTTCTACACCATGTCCAAACACAGAGTTTAAAATTTTTAGGTTTCCATGGACCACAATATTGTACTCTTTTTTCCCTTCAAGAAACTATAGATATATTTAGCAAAGTGAATGGTAGGTTTTTCATAAAATTGAATGATTCTAGGAGCCAGAGATTAACACATTCTTTGAAAAAGAATCACTAAAATTTTAGTGATTTTCTATGCCATTCCTTACTCTTGAACCTTTTCTATCACTTCTAATGGAGTCTGAATGTATCTCCTTTTATTTTGAACAGTTTTTATTCTGTATTAAGCTTAAACTTAGCCATTTATGTGTATTCATACTTTTTTCATCATCTTAAAATATAAAAGGAGGGGATTTATTTGTAATCTGATCTTTTACATTCTTTATATTCCTTTTACCACTGCTATAAACGTTGATTTTGTGAAGTATTTTAGCATATGTTCTCTGTGAAAGATATAATATTGTATGAAATTTTATTGTTCTCCTTAAGATTGCGGAGACATCCTGTTAAGTGTAGTAAATTGTTTTAACGTATGGCAATGACTATTAAGACTAATATGGGAACATAAACCACCAGGAACATATATTTATAGTGGAAAGTTTGGTGATAATTATCTTTCATACTGTGTGATGAATGTTTCAGTATGTAAGTGATGGCAATTTCTGAGTGATAAATCTCTCAGGTATTATAAAGGCTAAGAGCAAAACTTTTGCATCAAAAGCTGTCATTCTCTTCTGGTACACCTATTTGTTAAGGCGACCTGGAAAATAAGTCTTACTTTATAATGACATCTGAAGTTTCACAGCGTATTTTTATCAGTATTTCATTTTCTGAACAGACCATGCCAAAGCTAGTTTATCTAACTTTAGCCTTATGTGAAGATCATTAGTGTGGCAAAAAAATGATAATGTGGCAAAGTTATCTGAGCTGTGGATTGTACTTTCAACACATAATGAGGGGTGACAACAGCTTTACCTTCTCACTACAGTTCTCCTTGAAGTGCATGTGAATTTTATTAATCTGAAGTTTTATGATACTCTTTTTGTATTGTCCTTCCTATAAGACAATACGCATGACAATTTGGACATATTTAAAGTACATTTAACATAAGCAGAACTTTTCTGCATGAAGTCTTGACCTTGAAAACGTCTAGAACCAGTAGGGCTTTGTTACACAAAGGCCACTGCTTTTGCCATTAATCATAATAGACTGTGCCTACAGCTATTGTTGGCTGAATTATTAAGGATATAGGAACATGAGAAGTATTTATTACAGATCATTTTATCAAGCCAAAAGGTCAGGAATCATTTTGTATGGAGTGCAGCAAAAGGGATGTTGTTCCTGTCTGCATTTATGATAGGCCTCTAACTTAGTGCTTTTAGGATATGTCAGCTTAAAATCAACGTAAGGAGTACATTTACAAGGAGTACGGATTTGATAAACCAATTGCTAAATATTAGTGTCTTTATTCACAAAAGTATCTTCAGGGTCCTTTATTCCAATCCATGTCATCTGAAATCTCCTTGCATATTTAAGCAGCTCTCTCTTCTATTTTTGTGTATTTTTGGTAGCATACAGGATGTCATCACAAAGTCCTAGGGGCTGTTTGTTAGATAAAGGAACAAATACTTGACTGCCTTTTTATCTTAATTAAATCATCATTGATGAAATGATGTATTGATTTATAGCTCACAGACATACCAGGAACTTGGGGGTTTAAGCTCAAATAACAATGCTGAAAATACTTCTTTAAAACAAAATTAAATGGTAATATTACTTTTCCAAAAAGCTCATCATTCTCTTGCTATTTGGTTTAATCAATTGAACTAAAGCCAGAAGAAAAAGAAACAAAGTATAATCATCAATTGTAAGAAATACATCATTTATGTGTCAGATAAATACAGATAACAAAAAACCGCTGAGACAAGTCCAACTGTGGCCCCTTAATATGCATGCTCAACTTACTGAACAGGTGGACAGGATTTTCCTGGGAAAGGTATGCGTGCGAATGTTGGATGCTGTACTAGGATGCATCAGTTAGGAATTTCCAGTAAATTTCCAGAATTCCGTTTACTGGAAATTCCTGATTGGTGCATTCAGTGGCCATGGCCATTCAGAATGGAGCACTGTAATTTAACAGGACAAATCCTGTTGACTTAACAGGATTTCCTGTGAAACAGCAGCTTGTTATAGGTATATCTGAAGATGTATATTTGCTTATTCAGCTTCAGGTACTTCAGAGTTAGGCTCAGTAAAACTACATTGTAGCGCCAAGGGAAGACAGGTTTGTTCAGAAATTTCCAAATTATGGTGGTACCACAGAGGTGAGTTGATTTCTACAGAGAAGACTGGAGAAATTGTGAAAGCCATCACCGCCGGTGATACTCTAAATTCTGTTTCTTTGAGTTTGAAGAGTCAAGAGGTAAATGAGTGCAAGCACTAATTACATCATTTCTTTGTGCATCCATTGAATAGGCTCAGATGGCCTGTTGTGGTCACTTTATTATTTATATGTGTATAAAAATATATAGTTGTATTTATATTATTACTATCTAATCTTTGTTCTTCATTGGTCAAATGCCATCAGTTCCACAATTAGATGCTCTTTCTGTTAGTTAATCCTTGTTATCAGGCTATGGATGCAAATGTTCCCCAAAAAATGTTTATAATGCACTTTTTGTCAATGTCAAATCAGAAAGGTTTAAATTTATCATATATGCTAAACAGTTAATTGTATAGATACTCGGAGATTATCTGCATGCAAGGATGCACCAATGGTATGATTGTGCAGAGAAAGATAGCAGCTAGGTGTACTCTTGTAGCATGGCAGATTAAGTTTTTAGAATTTTTGTGTCACAACTACCCACTTTATTTGGCCATCTGAAATTCACCTCTTGGGTCTAAAAGTTGATTGCAAGTGAGAATGTATGATTCATCTTTGGAATGAACTTTGAAAAAAGAATATTACAATATTCATAGTACTTAGCGGCTGCTAAGGCATAGATGCTCTGCTTTCTTTGTGTCAGAGTAGAACTTGAGTTTGAAAAGTTTGTTGTGAACATAAGTTCAGTCCATTTTTTAAGGTGTCTTTAATCTCAGTGTTTGTCTAATTTAAGAAGTTTCTTTTCACTTTGTCGGTGTGAAATCAAAGCTCATTTCTGTGGGATGTTGCTACTAATGTGTTTCAGGAAAAGCAGATTTTTTTTTCCCCCTGGAACAAGTAAAAAACTTAGTTTTCTCTCTTTTCAAGGTGATAATTTATACACAAGGTGTTGTAAACAGATACTTATATTGAATATAATAACTTGTAGATTTTCTTTTAATCTGAAAACCCATTTAAGCATTGGCCAGATAAGCTGCCAAACCCTCTTATGGATAAACATGATTTAAATTATTGCATACCTTCCTCTGAGAAGAAAAATCAGGAAAATAAATTTATTTATTTGTATTTATACAAATATGTACCTAATTTATTTGTACCTAGAAAGAGGACTGAAATGAAACATTGTAATACAGACATTGAAAGATAGTAATGATTTTGTACATTTGTTGTATTTTAAGCTGGATTTTAGCAATTGTTCAGTATTTTAGTTTTTGCGGTTTTTATGGGATTCCAGTGAATACTTTTGCTTAATAAGGACAGTGCACAGTGTTGAATGAAAATGAGAACGCTGTTTTTCTGAGGGGAAAAACAAAGGAACATTAGAGAACCTTAGTTTTTCATACAGTATTAGCTTAGGAGCCCCTCTTCCAAAGGAGTCTAAATACACTGAACTTGACTGCTTAATTCCTGAGCTTGTGTAGTCTATTCCAGAGCTTTATTAGAAGACCTTTCTCAAGGTCTGATGAATCGGTCTAAGGCCATTTCTTCTTGACCTGTTCATCAAAGATGTGTTTCTGCTTTACATGCTTTAAAATTGCTATTGAATTGCAGCTCAGCTCTTATTTGTATATAAGAACTTTAATTTGGATATGAGAATAAATTAGTGAAGTTATCCAAAATAATGAACAGTAGCACAAAGATGGTGATGATGGTTAGAGAAAGTATTTTGAAGCCTCCTCTCGGGCCCTTGGTGGGAAGGTCTGAAGTCTCTTGGAAGCATTACTGTTTTCTAGGATGCTTCCAGGTGTGTGTGAAGTCCAGGATATAATGTCAGTCTTCGTTTGTATTTCAGGTTTAAGCAAGTTAATTTAGAATACACAAGCTACTGGGACTGCGTGGGCATGGGCAGCAGGGCTCTGCCAAGTGGGGCACTGTTGCTTTCCAGGGCAGGCACATGTGTTTCATGCTTTTAAATGTGAATTTGATAGGATATTTAGAATGTATTAAATGTGTGAGTGACAAAGCAGACATCCAGATTGTTTGCAAATTGCTTGCTAGTAGATAGATCAGATAACTATGTCAGAAGTCCTGTTATTGTGTTTAACCTATGTTATAAATTAGGTGACATGTTCAGGTACATAAACCAGGCAAACTTGATTAATGTATTTTTTATATCCCTAGAATTTGTATTTCTGAAATATTTTGCAGGTTAGAGCCAGCAAATATGTTCTGTGATGAGAATTCAAATTTTCTGAGAATTTTGCTGATTAAAAATGTGAGAACCAAAACACAGATAAAGTTGAGTCTGAACTTTAAAGAAGTCCCCTCTCCTTGTTGTATTCTATGGTGGATTTTAATTGTAAAAAAAAATTAGGTTTTTTTTAAGAGCTAATCTAATTACTTAGTGTCAGTGTTAGAAGATATGAAAAGGAGCTGCATTAGAATTCTCTCTCAGCAGAGAATTTCCTAATAAATAAAAATATTCAGTAGTCTTAGATAAGTGTATATATCAGTATTAACAGGCATTTAAAATCTCGACTTTAATATGTTTCATAAATTTCTTTCAACCAAAGACAGAAGTCTGTAAGCCACTAGTAATGCTTTTGGGGCAAAGTAGTACAGAAAATATAGTACAGCACTCCATGATGATGAAGGTGTGAATTTTCCCATACATCATCTTAATGGCAACATTTTCTACAAAATGACATGGGGCACTCCTTTCATATTTCATGACTTCTATTTGCCCAGCTTCAAAATGCCAAATGTGCCAGTGAACAGCACTTTAATATTCATGGGTTTCTGGGATGGCTTTGACAGTTGTCAGCTAGAAAAATGGCTTAATTAGAAGGAATATGACTTGTGATTTCTTCTTCATACTCAGCCACATACACAAACATGCAACATATATCTCCACGTCTGTCTTCTACAGAAAATAAAATATAATTCACAAGTGAGTATTCTTTTCCCATCCCACTTGACTATGTTGATTGAAAATGCATTTTCATTTATAATAATTACTGGAATAATCCTTTGATGGAAAATATACTCTAATGCAAGGGAGGAAAAAATCCTGATCAGCGCTGAAACTGATGATTTAAAATTGTAAATATGATTAAAATAGCGTTATTATTAATTTATATTATCAAAGAGACAAACAGAAAGCTAAACTACAGGCAGCCATTTTCCAGATAGCTGAGCTATTTGTGTGAGAAACAGATTTTTGGAGAGATGAGAGGAAGTCAGAGTATTTTGAAAAAACAGAGGTTCCGGTGGGGGATCATGTTCATACTGAATTATTAACAGCAGGAGAAGATAAGCTAAACAAAAGCTTCAGAAATTAATTGGACTAATCTGTAAGGGAAATCAAAGGTAGTGGCAGAACATGTTGTTCTGAGAGGAGGAAACAGACTGGGCTTAAGACTTACTGTTGTGGGTGAAGTCCTGTGAGGTCTGGAGTTTTTATAACTTCACACACACTTTAAAGAATAGGAAGCAGAGTATCAGTATGAAAACTTGGAAAGTATGTATAATATAACTCCTTCTAGTTCATCAGTTACTCATTAAGAGTGAGATCAAGTGCAGATTTTGTGATACAAATTGCATTGAAAATAATGAAATATATACATTTTAAAGTTATTCTCAACCCAGGTTGTTATTCCATTTCACCAGTACCTCTAACAGTGTATTTTCGCTGTACAGAAGTGGCTTTTTTGCTGCATTTTATTCAGTGCTTTATTTGGTCCTCATATCACTTATGGTAGATTCCTTAAGGAATTCTGTGAAATGATGTGTGTAAACTGCAGATGCTGTACGCTTTAGGCAAATTGCAAAACGGGACATGATCATCAGTTCTTGACCAAAAATAGTGCCCCGACTAAATTCACAATGAAATTTCTATAGTTGGAAATATACTATCCTAATGTTTCACTAGTAGTAGACGATCTGAAGGCAATACAAATGTAAATTTATTGTATAGAAAGTTCTTCATCATTTCTTGTCCTTCACTGCTGTGTAAATATTGTTATTTGGTGGTAGATTCTGATGACTAAGTGCTTTGCTACGCTGAGTAGTCATATAGCTGAGAGAGTAGCTCTGTGGAGCTAATTTTATGCAAGACCCATTTCTGAAAAAGAAATAACATTTTCTTCAAATCCATCTGTAGTCAGGGAAGCACTTAAAAGTTTGTTTAAAATACCCAACTTCCTTAGTATTACCCAACTTCCTTAGCATTCAGTGAAAAGGTATGGCTCTTAAATTCTTAAATTCTGAACACAAGGTTTAGACTTGATGCGATGAGGGTCAATCCTGAACTTTCTCTTCAGTTGCAAAATCTGCAAAACAAAAATCTGATCTTTTCATTATATCAGAAGTGAAATCTGTGGCAGTGGACATTAATCTATACAGTAATTCAGGCTTGTCTGGGTAACTTCATGATAATTTATTTGGATTTTAGTTACTCTAGGATTCTAATACATGCTTTTGTAACTTCTAGAGATGTTCTGGCTTTTTATTACGTGTATTCCCCGTAAAAATGTCTTTTTGAAGAAAGATGTTTGATTTGTTTCACATTTTGCCACAGGAGAACCTTTACTTGATTGCATGCGTTGTGGTCAGTGCTACAAATAATTAAATCTTGAGAGAGAGGAACAGCAGGGGATTAATTTTTTTTATTAAGAAATTAACATGAAGTTTGATAAATAATAACGAGGGTAGCCATGAAATGTTACTATACTGACTTACTGTTTCCATTCATCAGTAATTACTGTTTTTTTCTGGTCTTAAATACTGATCCCTTGTATACTTTTGTTCATGTATATATAAATTCAAATGAACTTCCATTAACTTCAGAAGAGTTCTCTTAAAATTATATATTCATAAGCTTTGCAGAAGTGGCATTTCAGACTATTAATATTCTAGATAGAAACCAGAGAATTAACTTCCACCCAGCATTTGCTGAAATAAAACCATAGCTTTCCCTGAAACTGATTTATGTTACCTGATTTTTTTCCTTAAAAGTTTTTAGATTTGATGATTATAAAAAATTGGATTTAGTCAATCACTATTAGCAATATTCAAGGTCAGCTTTGCCACACACGGAGATGGGAAGTCAAGGAGAATATAAAGATACTGAGGTAACTGTATTTATCTTGGGATCACAAGTACGCAAGTACCCTGCCTTTTTCACATAACACAGCATTATGTTACGTAAGTAATACGTTATATACCAGAGTAATATATTACTTTTTTTTTTAAATTTCAATTCTGTAGGTCTTGTTGTCTGATGTGAGATAATCAAGACATTTTTCAGTGCTATGGGACTTTTAAATAAGGAATACTAATTGGACTCTTTCATCATCTGGATGAGGAATAAGTCATGAAAGAATATAACATTCTCAGGTGACATGCCATTATACAACATGGACATCTCTGAGAAATTCTTAGACATGGCAGTATTTCTTAACATGATTTGCCCACAGTGGAAGTCAAATTTATTGTAGTCCTGCACAGCTAGTAAATCTGCCATCAGCCTGTCAGTTACATCAGTAAAGCTACCTTTTCCCAGGTGTCAGTCCGTAAATCCTTCATTGTTTTTATTGATTGAGTCACAGATTATTTCACTTCTGGCCTTCAGTTTCTGGTGAAAGAACAGCAAGGATTTGTTTCTTCCTCAAAAAGGATGTTAAATTTAAATTATGGATAGCATATGAAGAAAAAAATCTATATCCTGTTCACACATATTGTCCTTGCTGTAATTCATCATATTTACTTCCCTTGCGAATAGAATTTAGCAAACTGTGGGAATTTTTCTTGAATTGACAAGTGATTTTGTGAAAAGAAGTAGTATACTTCAGTGGAAACTCTTGAAGTTTAAATTATAATCTGGTATGTTATATTTAGAGCACTTAATACTTTCTGCATGTTCAGAAAACAGTATGAAAGTGAGAGAAGGAAAGATGGGACTTACTGCTGTTATGTGATGTATGCAACAAAAAGTTATGAAAGTAATTACGGAAGTAGTGTAAAATACACTGGACTTTTGCTCATTTTCAATTCACTATAAACTAATTTCAGTGTATCTAGAATCAGTTACAATAATCATGAATTGAAGGAGGGGTGAAAAAGACTATACCAGTTAGCTGTGAAACAAAAATATAAAAAAGCTGTACTTTGAGAGCAGTTGCTCAGAGAGGTAACATTTTTAGTAATGCACATTTCCCATATGTAATTTTTCACCAGGCTTTTTTCTGCCTTCATACTACTGCATCATAGACTTGTTCAAGTTTGACATTATAGGATTTTGAACAGATCCTAAATTTTAGCTTATTTTACAGTGAAGTACAACTTGTGAATGGAGGGGATTTGATTTTTTCAAGGACAGACAGTTAAATTACTGTTTAACTATTCTTGGGTCATTCTCATGTTGTTTATATAAGTAATAATATATTATGGCACTAATTTTGTAAAGAATAAGAAACTGAAACGCATAGGAAACGTGAAATTTTAGGGAAAATATACCGTGGACACATCCTTTTAATCTTCTATATTATTAGGAAAAAGACATTTGTTTGAATATATTAATTTGAATATTAGCCAGCAGTGATAGATAACGATTCATGCTCGTGAATGGAGCACTAACATTACAGTGAGACAAGTCATCAGGTACAGCCTTCACCAGGGGCAGTTTTTGACCTTTTGTCAATAATGATGAGTTTGTTAAAACTGGATGGACGTGAGAACGCAGATTGAAAAAAACAATTACAGTTTGCATATTTTCTTTCTCTCTGTCTTGGCAGCACCAGGAAGGGCTCTCGAAAAGTATCTAGGATGTTAGTAGCTCTGAAGTTAATAAAAATGAGAAAATGGACTTTGGTAATTGGAGTGAAGATGTAAATCAAAGCCAACACCTGCAGTGTGCTGAATTTAATGCTGACAGACTCAACAGAATAGCACAAAAATATTGAAGTTTCAGTTTATGATACTTGAGAAGGTTGTGCTGAAGACTCATCAAAAAACTGAATTCTAAATTTGGAGTAGTCCTGTATATACAATATACTGAAATATGTACCTTCTAGAAAGATATGGTACAGGTTAATACGTGCTATGAGTCAGTAAAGAACTATACCATTTCAATTATTTATTGAGGTCCTCAGTCTTGATGGACTCCTCAAAGCCACATCTCTTGGCTCTTATTTCACCAGCTGTTCAGTCCTTATCCCCACCTCAGCCGTCTCTGGTCCCCATTGTACCACCCTCTGATGTCTTGCCTCCGTTCAGAGCCTCCTGCTCACCCTTGATTATTTCAATGTCCACTTATTGCTGTCGATCTCTGGCTCAGTAATCCAAAGCAGTCTGCCAGGTTTTCCCCTTTTCTAACCGGAGTTCTTCAAAAGTTACGTTGGCCTTTCCTAGCTGTTTCAGCATTTCCTGAAGCAGTTGGGACATCCCCATTACTGTAGAAGATGTAGCATCCCTATTGCAAGGACACTCTGTGTCACCTACATGCAGAGATGTTTTTATGTGGCTGTGACCAAATTAAATTCATAGCAATCGGCAGAAAATCAGTAGAAAATAGAAAAAAATCCAATAAGCTGTTATCTTATGGCATCTCTTCTTTCTTGCCTTACCTGTGTGACTATTTTTAATTTCAGTATGAAAAAGTTTCTAGTACATTCTGACTTAATTTCTTTCTTTCAGGTTGTATCCTAATATTGTAGCTGGCTTGATACTACTAAATATTCAAAATACCTTCTACCTTTCTACTTACTTAACTGTTTGTATCTCTGTATTTTCAGTTAATTCAGCTAGACTATTCATGATTATTAAGGGGCTTTATTTGTTAGCAGGGCAAAAGTTAAGCAATAAGTAATAAGCAAAGAGAGATGCAATAAAGAAGTTAGGAGAAGAAGTATAATTTAGAAATTTATCATAAAGCCCAGATCCTGACATTATGCTGCAGAATTAAACTGAAAGGTCAATACTTTAATATTCTCTTTGCCTCATCAGATATGCTTTTAAATGTCAAGACTTTACTAAGGTGCATACTAAATTCGTCTCCAGTATTTTGGTCTCTCAGTCTTTGTCAAGGCTTGTTGTTTTTCCAAAGTGGGAGAAGACAGGCCATTGTTTTAACAGTTCCAATAGAAATTTACTCAGAATTTTGGAGGAGAAAATGACTCATGGGTTTTATGTGACTGTAAAAACCTCACTAGGGATGGTGTTTCGCAACATCCTTACGCTGAGCTTAAGCATGGAAAGGGTACCTGCTGTCGTCCTCTGTTACTTAATTGACTGACCCATCATCTGCTGTTTTTCAATTGTGTTCTCTGCAGCTTTCTATTGATTTGCTGGTAAAAAAGGTTCACTGAGACAGCGGCACGTGAATCTAACATGATTTTTTTTTTTTTGGTTTTGGACTTTGCTTTTGATTAATTTGAATTTGTCTGTTTAAACAAGGCAAGTCTGTGGGCCTCTCTTACAATGGATATATAGTATATAAATATATTAAACAATTGTGGTGACGTAAAACATTAAAATCCAGGAGATATTTATTATATGAGCAATAGGAAGGTGCACACCACTGGGTAAATAACAAATGTGTCAAAAAGATGTATTAGTAGAATTTTATTTAGCTTTTTTCCTTGCCCTATAACCTGGAAAAGAAATTTCAAATCTCAAAATACTGGTTAGGAAAGCACCTGAGATAGACAGTGAATTGTTGAATGAATTATATAAAAAAAAAGTATATGTTGACTTCATAAGAATAAATTGCTAGAGTTTTTCATTTATGGATTGCAGCCCGATGGTTTTATAACCAAAAATGAAATAATATTTTTCATTAATTTGTAGATTCCTTGGTAAAGGAAGTTCTATACAGTATTACCCTTCTTTTTGTTAAAATTATTAATAGTTTTTCAGAAAATAAAAGCATTTTGAACAGTTGGATTTTAATTTTAGTAGTTGAGTGATTGACCTCCCTTGATCCATGGAATGGAAAAGTGGGTGTCTGACTTTGACTCTGTAATTATCTCTTTGTACATGCCTAGCATCTCTGATCTAGATCAAGATGGCATTCAGGGTTAGACACGTCCATTTGGCATGTGTGAAAGAATTTGCTCTTTATCTGTCCACGTGTCCAATTTTTCCAAATTGCTAAGGCTTTGAAAAAGTACAAATCCAGTTCATTACGGGGCTGCAGAAAACCTCCCTCTGCCATCTCACAAACACTTTATTCTAGTCAGGACTGGAACACATGATCTCTCAAACCAGCATTACAACATTATCTCCTGGTGTAAAATCAGTTGTGTATCTAGGCCTTTGGATCAATAGAGAGTGTGAGCAGGGCAGTAAAGTTACTGATAGAGGGCAACCCAGATTAAATTAAATCAGGAACCATTCAATTATGTTTAGCAGAGACATTTGGAGAGAACATGGCATGGAAAAGAGCAAGAGAATTGTGATAACATCACATTGCTGCTGGCAACTGATGTGCACCATGACTGTCTTTTAGGTCTGCCTACAGAAATATTATTTATTGGTGCCTGGGCTGTGTTTTTGATGTGTATATGGGATGCAGTAGTAGTATAATTGCATATAAAAGCAAAAAGTAATCTAACATTGGTAGAGTAGCTGTACGTAAAACACTCGGTTGTTTCAAAGCCATAAGTTTATGAAGCCTGTCGAACAGTTCGGCCTTTCTCAAGCATAAAGCCCTAAGGAATATTACAGAATTATTTTTTCTGGAACTCTAAAACTTCATGCCAAATATAATATTTCAAAATAAATGAACAGAACAAAATGTAGCAATTGAAGTGTTTGTCTGTTTGAATAGAGAGTTGGAGTCTAGCCAAGAGCTTTTTCTTGATATGAGAGCGTGTGACAAAATTGCTCCATTGGCACTGGAGTGATTCTAGCAAGAATTCCTGGTCCCTTGTATCCATTTAAAATTGTGCACTCCCTGCTATGAATTCTGATTTGATTAAAAAAAGTCATGTCATACTAATTTAAAGTGTAGCACATTGGAAGGAGAGAGAGAGAGACAGAATACCAACACATGATGATTCTCCTTTTTTCAGTTTATTTTGTTTTGGTGTTTTTCATTTTGTGTTTTGGTTTGGTTTTTTGGTACTTGAATAGTAAAGCTTGGATTTGTTTAGAAGAAATGTTGAGGTCACAGATAATTCTATTCCTTTATGTAAAGGAGACTTTACAAAACTTTACTTACTACCGTCAAATAAGAATCAAATAAATCTCTTCAGTAGCTTCAAAAGGTTTTTGAAATATCCTTAGTATTTTAGAATAAAACTATCATAATACACATTTATTTGTTGTCATTCACCACTACCTTTGACCTCTGTAGCTAATTTTAACTAGTTGATGTCTGTATTTTGTATGAATATTATAAAATGTGACATCCTGACTACACTCTTCTAATTGAGTTAAAATGCTTCTGCTTCCTCAGCTGTTGAATGACTAAAGTTGCATGAGGTCTTGAAACAGGCATAACCCTTGCTAAAGATTGTGTTATTTTGTGAAAGGATTGCCATGTTTTTTATTAATTTTGTTTTTGGTTTTTTTTTAAGATTGAGTTACATTATCATTACCTGCATTAAGTTTTACTACAATGTGGAGGTAATTATGTCTCTACATTGCAGTATCAAAAAGTAGAAAGGCCACAGGCAGTTTTTAGGCTGGTAACACAGCACTGTACCAGCATCCTCCAAGGCACAGTTGGGTCTGTCAAAAGGTTCTCCCTTGAGTTTTTCAAGGCTTGTAAACTAAGCCACTATATTATGTTATCATGTGTTTAAAGCCGTTGAGTCCTCAGCATGGGATATTCAGTGGAATTAAATACCAGCTCACTGGTGGACTGAAATTTGGGGGTTGGGCTCCCAGCCTGGTCTGAGTTCCAGTCCCAGGAGTGCTTGCCACTTCGGTCTCCCAAAACATACTGGTGTGTTTTCCCTTTGTACTCTTTGACACCCTTACTCCTCCCTGGTCTGAATGGTAAGGCAGTCTTGCTCTCAGTGGCTCGCTGCAATAGGCGAACTAGACACTGGGTAATGATTCTGCAATGAATACTGTCATAGAGTTTCATACGGATTAATTTCAATCCCATCTGTTTTTCTCAAAGAGTGTTTTTCTGAAAATATTGAAGGTAAAAATCAAAATCCAAAAGAATTAGGATGATACAAAGTAATCATCTTTCATCCTCTTTGCTGCTGGAAGAGAGAGCTCTGATCCTGTCCTCCAGCTGCTGCATAACCCACTGCTGTCAGCTGGAAATGAGGATACAGTCTGTAGTTTATGTATTAGCATCCTATATGTAACACTTAACCCTTGGTATGTTGCTAAGACTCTCCTGAGCCTCTTGTTTCCCTACCTGGTTTATCAGACTTTGTTTTTTAACAAACCTCTTGGAAAACAGCTAATGCAGATCAGCAATCGGCTACATCTATAAACTCTGCGGACAGTAAGAGCAGGAAACTTGGAGTTTGGATTTTCATTTCAGAAGTTTTATTCTGTAATTAGTAATGCACAGAGTTGCTTCTTTTTTACAGGGTAATTTTTAAGCAACTTCTTTAAAGAAGTAGAGGTTAAACGTTTGTAAGAGTCTTCATTATCTACAGAATTTTTGATTGGAGCCTCACTGCCCTACACAACATGTGAAAATACTGAAAAATTGGCTGGACATTTTTAAATTATTAGTTCAACAAGAGAAAAAAGCCCTGATGTCCGAAGTGTACACTGATCACAGCTAGAAACCATTTCAGTGTGATAAGTGTGTGAAATGAATAAGAAAAGATTAATGAAAAGAATGGAAAAGTTTTGGAGCAGCATTGATTTTAAATTTGTTCTGGGTACCAAATATGTAATTACAAGTACTGTAATCTTTTTTGCTATAATTACATTCTAAAAATCAGAGGATAATTAGTGCTAAGGAACATTCCTTTTTTTTTTCTTTCTTACTATATGCTTTTTACAACACTGAATTTAAAACGTGTAATCCATACTATGCTAACCTCAAGGTGCTTTTCATGAACTGAAAACAAGGAAGGACATTCTTTCTGCCAAAAGGAAAAAAGCCAAAATGCGGTCTTGCATTGTATATTTTTTTTCTTGGGTGAGTCTGTATGTAAAGTTCTGTAGTGGCTCCAAGGTGAGGAATTGTCGACATTCTGAAATGTAGGCAGGTTCTTTGTGAATCCTGCTTACCCAAAAATGTACCTATAAGGTACCGTCTCTGTTATTGGCAGGAGAAAAGATCATTCAAAGTTAATTCTTCATTGAACTTGAAAACTGAAATCTCCTTATCCTGTATCCTTAGTTTGAATTGGAACACTTGCCCTGGTTGTCCAGTTCTATGAAAGAAAATTATCAATCACAACTGAGTTTTCTTCTGAAGAGTTATAGTCAGACATAGAAAATTTAGACCCAGATGCATAGGAATGCTACATGCTTCACTTCTAGTGACATCAACAGCAACGCCTTTTGAAAATGTGCCAGAGTGGAAGTTATGACATAAAATATTTTAAATACTAGAAGGTTTAGACCAATTTAGAAATACTTTAAATTATACAGTTACATTATTCAATATATTACTTTGAATTAGGTTATACTGTATTAATATAGTGTGATTAGTACACAGGAGTTGGTAACTGATGTCCCTTAGAAGAAAAAAGGTAAGCAGACTGGTTAAAGCATCAAGAAGAAAAATGTGTGCTTGTTGCTGATCAGGAAAAAAAGCACATATTAGAAGAATATCATCTTCCAAATTTGGAAACTAATGTGCTTTACTTACTACATTCCATGATAGCTTAGACATTTAAGTATCTATAACTTTTTTTTTCCTAAATTAGAACGAAGCTGGAATTTATGCTCTTCTTTGTTACTCTTTTCTGGGCATGTCTTGCAGCTGAGCTGTTTGCTTGACCATAAGATCCAGAAGTCTGATGAAGAAAGAGAACGATTCATCTCTCAACCCCAAATTAAAGTCTTTCTGACATTTTGATGTAATACTTTGCGCCTCACTAAGTGAATGTCGAGTGGAGGCATTGACACCTTGACACTACAAAGACTAAAATATTCATGCATATTAAAAATAAATAATATAAGAAATAATGCTTTATATCCATGTTCATTTCTAGGAGTTAAGGCAAATATATTAGATTTACCAAAGAAATTGATGAATTGAGCTGTATTGAATATTTCTCATGTAGTTCAACTCACTCACTGCCCAGTCAGTTGTTTTATGAATTTTTTTATGTTTTAACTATAGGTAATAAGGTATCATTCTTTGTCTCAGTGTAAGGATTTAAACAGTTATGAAAGGGAAGCAGAGGAAGATAAATTCAGTTAGTTCAGAAAAGTATATTTTCCAGCTTGTGCTGGTTTTGTCTATTGTAGGGTTAATTTTCTTACTAGTAGCTAGTATGGGACTATATTTTGGATTTGTTCTGGAAACAGTGTTGATAGTTCAGGAATGTTTTAATTATTGCTGACCAGTGTTTACATGGAGTCATGGCCTTTTCTGCCTCTCACCCCAACCTACTAGGAAGGAGGCTGGTGGCACACAAAGAGTTGGGAGGGAACACAGGAAGGACAGCTGATCCCAACTGGCCAAAGGGATATCCCATACCATATGGTGTTGTGCATTGGTCATTGTTTTTCTTTTATATCATAAGTCTCTCTTGGGTTTTATTTCTCTCTCTTTTTTTGTTGTTCTTTTCCTTTCCATTTAAATTTTTATTATCAACAGCATTACTATTATCATTATTTCAGTTATTAAACTGTTCTTATTTAAACCCATGAATTTTCTCACTTTTACCCTTTGATTCTCTATGGGGTGGGAAGTGAGCAAGTGGCTGCATGGTGCTTAGTTGCCATCTGGGTTTAAAACATGGCACAGTTATACACATAACTGAATACCAACAAATTTAACGAGATGTTAATTTTTATTTGTTTTGTGCAGAACTGAAAGATGCTGATCTTGCCAACATGATAAATTCCTTGATGCCCTTCCCTTTCTTTGATGATTCCTTGAAAACTGGTACCTGGATTTAGTGTTGTTGACATCAAGTTAGACTAATAATAAAAAAAACACCAAAACAAACAAACAAAAACAACAACAACAAGAAACCACCTATACAAATAATTTACTGTAATTCTGAAAACCTGAAAGAACATTTATAGTCAGTCAAAATCTGGATGACTAAATATAAAACTTCTGGATGACTTAAATATAAGAAGATTCCATTTTCATAGAAAACTAGGAAAATAAATTAATTACTCAGTGGAGTAAAAAATCAATAAGTTTAAATAAAGAAGTATCAAAACGAATGACGCTCAGTAAAGAACAAGACTCATGGCTGTTCTGCCACAAATTAAAAGAAAAAGTAATAAATTCACTCTGCATTTTTCAATAGAACCTTGATGTAAGCATACAAATCTAGAAATGCATTTGTGAGAACCAAGAGCATCTGTTTTGTCCCCGTGCCTACTCTAAAATTGTATCTCTCTCAACTTCATTTTAAATACACAAGGAAACCAATACCGTTTTCAGCTGGAACATAATCTTTGTATTCTCACCATATTTTTTTTTCTTTCTATGCCAAATGTCCTTATTATTTTCTTGTTTTATTATTCAAGGAATCATAGAAGTATGTTATCACTGTTAGGGTTAGAGATATTTTTAAATTGTCTGCTGTTCTTTTGCATTGAATTTCTGTCCCACCAAGTAGGAAGATTTTCAAAATATTAAGCAGTTTCTGATACTTTGAGACTGGCAGAGGAGCTCTGAGAGAGGAATAGGAATAGTAGCAAAGCCTAGATTACAATGATGAGATTGGTAAAACTATATAAATGGGACTTGTAAAAAACAGATTCTAGTGTTACCAGTTGACATTACAGTTTTAAAAAATTACTTTTCAACTTTGGATATTTAAGGATCATAAAAATACTTATTTTGGTATACATGATTTTTGCTAGATAGTTTTGTTGTGCTCTTCGCCATGTGTCAAATTGACATTCCCAAAGAAGTTTAAAGTGTAGCTTGAAAAGTTGAAAAGTTAAATCAGTACTTGAGAAATAAAAGACAATTATAACTAATATTATCTGTGCAGCTAATTATTTAAATTTCTAATTGTACTTCTAAGATGGTTTCAGGAGTAATTATAGTCTCTCAGCCAGTTACATTGTGAGCAGTACCATCTCTTATGGAAATGGGCTGAAATTCCAGGGACTGGGTATGATACAAACCTTTTGTTTCATGCTATCTCTGAAAGTGATTATCTTTCTATGATCTGACGTAGTGTTACAGAAAATGCTTGCAGTGAATGGAGTGTGAAAGTAATTAAAAAACAAAGAAAAAACCCAAGAGGTTGTATTATTTCCACTGCTGAAATAGTTACTATACTTTGTTTGCTAAGACTCAGATAACAGTGATAGCATATTATGTAATAACCTCCCTAAGAATGAGAAGTGCAGTTTCTTTGCGGTATGTGCTCTGTCAGTGTAGTCATTTCATGGACTTCTCCCTCATAAATCCACTCCAAAACCACTTGTCTTGATTGGCAAACTGATTTGTTAGAGTGAACTTAAGATGTAAGTTTGTGACTGTTGGTAAATGTCACATAAGGAAAGCCCTATTCTAGTACACACATTCAATTTTTGAACTTTTTCTCAGCCTTACTAAGAAAAATGTAGAGTTGCTACAGCAGTTATTTAAGCAACAGAGAAGAACTAAATATAAAGTCAATTAGATAGCCAGATAGTGATTGAGGCATACAAAACTGAATAATGGCGTAAGATTGTGCCTGTAACAGATTCAATCATGGCTGGGCTTCGCGAACGAAGGTTTGGGAAGGGCTCTACCCACGTTTGTTACAAGCGCGTTGGTGGCTAAAAAGGCCAATACGAGATAAGCACGTCCGGTTGCAAAAGACACAGCAGAAAGACTCCTTAGGTGGTAAACTCTGCAAGGCACGATTCTTTCAGCAAGAAAGAATCGTGTCTTTTCTCCTCGAGAGTGATCCTGCGTGCTTTCTCAAAAGCATCAGCAGTGTTATAGATGGTGTGTCTCCAGAGCTCCCGATTGGAGGCCAGAGTAGACCAGTTATGTTGATCAATATGGCCAAGGCTGAGATGTTGTTTCAGGGAGTCCTTGTATCTCTTCTTCAGGGCTCCTCTCATGCAGCAGCCAGTGGCAAGTTCACCATAGAGCAAGATCTTAGGGAGGCGGTGGTCCTTGATCCTTGAGACGTGCCCTGCCCAGCACAGCTGTGTTCTCAGCAACATGGCCTCAATACTTGTGACTGCTGCTTGTTCAAGAACAGATGTGTTGGTCACATAATCTGACCAGTGGATGTTTAGGATTGTGCGGAGGCAGCGTTGATGGAAGCATTCTAGGAGTCGCAAGTGGTGGCGGTAGATGACCCATGATTCAGATCCATATAACAGAGTAGAGAGCACAGTGGCTCTGTAAACACTGATCATTTTACTTTTCTTCAAGAGAAACACTGTGAGATGGTATGCAGAGGACCCAATTTCTGTACTTCTGTTGTATGAGATATTTCTTCTTGAATCATTAATTGACAGTTATAATATTGCAACATGAACTTGGAAAAGAAATGGTAAGCTACAGAAAAACTTCAGAATAGTTTGTTTGCTGAATAAAAATAAAGCATTATGTTGTTATAGTGAATTATTAATGCATAATTGATTCATAACTGACCCTTTCATTAATTTTTTTTTCTCTTTTAGAATTTGGGAAGGTAACAGCTCTCCTTTGATGATTATATTATAGAATCATCATAAAATGGCTTGGGTTGGAAGCAACCTTAAAGATCATCTAGTTCCAAACCCCTGCCATGGGCAGGGATGCCACCCTGATGCTAGGTCAGGTTGCCCAGGGTCCCTTCCAACCTGGTCTAGATCTATTCCAGGGATGGGGCATCCACAACTTCTCTAGGCAGTCTGTTCCATTGTCTCACTACCCTCTGAGTGAAGAATGTCCTCCTAATATCAATCTAAGTCTTCTCTCATTTAGTTTAAAACCATTCGCCCGTGTCCTATCTCATGTTGTGTCACACACTATATAACACAGAAAGTAAATATAAAAGTAGCTCTCTCTCTCTGTAATTTGCTAAGTGTAAGGAATATAGATGCAGAATCCCCATATTCATGTTTCTCATAGAGTTTATGTCAAGGATTCAATTATTCCTGTTATTTCCAGTAGAATAATATATGAAGAAGTATTTAGTCTTAAAAAAATAATGAATTATATTACTACTTAATTTAATGTGACATAGATTACAGTGGGGCAATAAATCATATGCATCCTTAGATGGGCTTTGAAACATTTTATGGCCAAGATCAGGATGTAAATTGAAAAACTGACATACCATTTTAGAATAATGGTATGGCTGCAGCAGGGAGAGAGATGGCCAAGGATAAAGAGGCAACCTCATTTTCCGAAGTAATTGTACCTGTACTTCTCTTATGGTTTTTGACATTGCAGGAGTGAGACCTCAGAAAGTGATTTCAGTTTATTGCCAGTAGTTCTGTTCTTGTCTGGGACAGGGAAAGTGTAAACCTGGGGTCACATGTCTGATGAAGTAACTTTTATTATCAAAAATACTTTCATGAATAAATTTGGATTTGTGGTGTGCCAAGAAGCTGTAGGCAGTAGAAAAGAAATATTTTAGTCTAATTATACAACTCTTTTTTGCTAATCGTTTTTTGTGCTTTTGACTGTTCAGGTGGTTTCTTTCTCGCACACTCATTTTCTTTCTCTTTCCTCTGTTCTTGAGGTTAGGTAAATGAGGTTCATGTTGTTATATGACATTACAGATTATCTATAGATTCAGATATTTTGATCAAGACCTACCAAAGTTTTTGCGTTAGGAAACTTGTAACTTTTAATTTTTTCATTTTGGGGGAATAGACTACTTGTCTTTAATTTTCTAGCTAACTGCAGTAGCTGTGAATCAGTCGAATGAGTATTAAATAAGAACATCTATTGAGGTCTTTTATCTTTTTTTTTAGTCCTAAGAAAATTTTAATCATTGAGTATGTCACCAAACACGATATATGAGATTACTATGGAGCTATGAGCCATTTTAAAAGTACCAATATTGTAAGAGATATTAATGATAATCATTATGTTTAACAAGATGTCCATGTAAAGGTAACGCGTGTACAGTTTTATTTGCCTTGGAGAACAGTTTAAATGCAGATGAGCAACACAACCAACTTGCATTTGAAATATGTAAGTGGAGTTGCACTATATTCAGACTTAGGAGAAGACATCAATGCGGCATGACTGTTAGTATCTAATTTAGCAGGCTAAATTACCTCACTAATCTCCCTAGGATCTCTTCAAAGTATATGAGAGAACATGGCTTCTCCAGAGAGCAACTCTTGAGCAGAATCCTAATTTAAGGTGCTGAATTGTCCTCTGGAGAAGTATATTGTTCTCCTTTGAATAAGCCAGGAGCTTGATTAATAATGCTAAGGTAAATATCAAAACAGGAATTCAAAATATATATGAAAAGTTGGCCTAGTTATGGAAATTTGGGAGAGTCTGTAATTTTAGGCAAAATGGTCCACTTTGGTCTCTGGAGTTTCTATAGCTCCAGACTTCTTGTTGAAGGAAAAAAAAATGCTTACAATTATATTTACCAAAACAGAAGGTATGAAAACAGGCCTCCTACCAAGAAATCACAAGAGAACTTCGCAAAGATGTTGGGCTAAATGCATGGAGAAAGACCAGAAGTAGATTGAAAGAGGCTATTTAAAAGAACTCATCAATGCACAAAGTCTTGGGCGTTACTAAGATGTATCTTACAAAGCCTGATTGGTCTGCCGCTGCCCCTCCCCCTCCATTGTCTTTCAAAGACAGTCTCTGCAAGAGATGCAGAGGTAGCAGCACAGTCATGAATATTACCTTCCTGAAGGTGTCTTTCCTGAGACCCCATAAATTGCCAAGTTGCAGCCAGAGAACTCATTTTGGGAGTTCTGCAGCTATTGCCTTGTAACTAGCAGAGGCTGTAGTGTTGGTGTGGAGATTTTGTTGATTTGCCTTAAAATTGCATCATGGTTGCATTAATTGAAATGAAATGTTTTCAGAAAGTCTTTAAATTGATGTAATAATTATAGGTCATTTTCTGCTTGATAGGTGTTTGTTCGCTAAACATATGCAAGGTCACATAGATGCAACATATGCATGTATATACAAGTGAATGAGCTCATCAAGCAAACCTCTGAGGTGAGTTCAGTTTCCAGGCTAGAAGAAACTTTAAGCAGCACTGAGCTTCCAAAAGCCAGAATAAGTGTCTTGAGATTGAGCCAGTTTATGGCCTTGTAGGACCTCCTAAATTGAATTTGATTGAATTTGAGCTAGCTCAACCTTCTGCTTAGACTGTTTGCTAAATTGGAGTAATTGCATTAGAACTGTGAAGAGATTTATTATCCCTTCAGTTCTTCCATCTAATTAATTCTGGCCTAATTGTATCCACCAGACTCAAAAAGATTTTTAAAAAAAAAAAAAAAGAGAGACAATAAGTGGAATTACAATTAAGGGGAATTGCAATACTAGAGAAGTCTATTTTTTTGTTGCTGATGTTTCATTCATTTGGGTTTTTTTTTGAGTGGGTGAAAATGGGAATAGCTTTATGAAAACATTTAAAATATCACCTAGGCTTTACTGACTGTTGTGAGTATTTCTGTACTGCTGTCACAATGTATGACTACCAGATTAGTTAGGCATACCTGTTCTACCTTGAATTGACCTGGCCTGGATCATCAGTGATGTCATGGCTTTACAGATTTCTATGTGAGTTATACTGTCTTTATTAGACCTTGTATATCAATTTGTATGTATTCTCTGCTATTGCTCCTCATAATCATAGGATATCACTGATGTGTCGGTGAAGTAATTAGATAAAACCTCCAATTATTGGTATGTTGATTTGATGTAGAGATTTTTTTAGTGGATATTTAGTATGTTAAATGTTAGCACGTTCTGTTCATTCTCTAAAAAGTGAGAAACTTCTTGAATAAAGTTCGTTTAGGTTTGCATAACACAACAGAGAAGAGGTACTGAAGCTGGCTCAGCCTGGTGGAGCACTGTTTTCAGACAGCACATGGTAAGTGCACATAGCTGCAAGTTAGCAGCTAACACAGTACTCCACCTGGGTATATATTGCTCTGCTTGTAGCGTAGGTAATGAAATAAAGAAGAGATTGAATAAAATTTCCTTCTTTTATATCTATAGGTTAACGTAAGTTTTTAGTGTCCTGTTAAGTAAATACACTTTAAGTTGAAGTATTGGGAGCAATGAAACAAAAAATTGTCTAATAATGATATAATTAGTGCTCTTATACATTGCTTTATGAGAAGATGCTCTTTTTGATGAAGATGAATAATTTTGACATTGTTATTTTGGCATGTTTTGTCACAAATAGCTGTGTTCTGTAATAAATTTAGTTTTATTTTCCTAATAAATCAAATATCACAATTTTCCTATTCTCTAACAGTTATAATTTCAGTTAGTATGCTCCATTTCCTTATCACAATGCTTTAATTTACAGTTCTAACATGACCAATGCCAGTAAAATGTTCTAGTATATTATCTGGCAGTAAGTAAAACCTGTCAAAAAATCGATAAAAAGAACAGTGCTTAACAAAAGACATATGCCTCATAAATAACATGTCATGACAACTGGCAGCCCTAGTAACGTATTTGAAGGAAAATGCTGAAAGAAGTAACCAACCATAAGGAGCTAATGGGTTATTTTTGCTAGAAATCTGCCGTAGACTTTTCATGTCACAATATTATTGCATCTGTGATAAAGCAAAAGGATTTGTATTCTGATTTTTCTAGTGTACTGTAGAAATTTCACTTAGGAAATGTCATCTCACATTTATTTTTATAAAAGGCAAATCTGTTACCCTATCACTTCTTCCTTTTATATATCAGTATTCAGTTAATATTACTGCTCTGTTTTATCCCCAGATCTGGCTCATTGTTTCCCAGAAATATATGATGCATTTATGTGAAAGGCACATTTAACGTTTTGGAAGAAACACATTCTGATAGTTTAGAAATGACAGTTAATG